>NC_087246.1:44008181-44659090 GCF_037042905.1 Lytechinus pictus | reverse complement strand
TGTACAACCCATTGTACAGATGATTAAGTGATCTTGTGTTGTGTCTTGGCGATGATGACTATTGGAATACATATAACGATTCCGTAATGTTCGGGATCCATTGGACATAATTTTTTTTGTTTAACCCTTCCACAGGGGTCCTTTATTTAAATCACTATAATACATATTTTCTGACAATACATAATTGAATAATTAACACAGTATATGACACACAAGTTGAATATGTACAATACAATATTCCATGAAATTGTCGTAACATTTGTATAAAAAAAGCAAAATCAAAGTGCAAAGAAAAGAAAAAATCCATACAAGATATATGTATTTTAGAATGATATCTGAGAGACTTAATGTAATAAAGTAAAAGATGACCACCTTTTTATGAATTTCTTCTCTTTCAGATTTGTTTTATATATAGACTTTTCCATACCATAATAAGATTTAATTTCAGACAAAATATGGTCGAAAACTGGAAGACAGTGTTTGCATTTTGCTGCAAAAATTTCTTTTCTAAAGATTATAAAAATACAATTAAGAGCACCATTGTTGTTTCCGTAAAAACCGAATAGTTTATTCTGGTTTTAATTTTTTATATGCAAATTGTTACGAGAAAACCAAATTTCGAGTTGAGACCATATTTCGTTTGTGTGGGCACAAGAACAAAAAATATGCATAATAGTTTCTTTATAATTATAACAAAAAGGACATAAATTTTAGTCAAAAACAGAGCATTCATCTTGATATAAGGCACGTTGGTGAATGCAGCATCATTATCATTCAAAGTTTACTCTATCCAAAAGTTATTCTCACGCCATTTCTTATTCACCTTCGGGTCTAGACCACACTTTGATGGAGCGCTAATTAAAAAAAAAAAACATTAGAAGCATCTGCGGGTTTAGAATACAGCAATAATATGGTTTAAGAATCGAAATGAAACTTAAAAAAGGAGCATAATTCATTGATCAATTACCTTTGTTATGAACAGAAACTGACTGAAAATGACCCAGTATTCCATTAAAATATGAAGCACAATTTTTTAATCTCGACTTCAGATATCGAATATTAATAATTACAAACGGCATTTAATCATTTTCATGTGTAATTCTATTGTTTTCTGTTATTGTCTGCATTTCTATCAATTCGTTGATATCTTTCTAAGGTCGTGGGCCAATTCCTCCTTTCCCTTCCTCGTAAAACATATTTCGGTTATTTGTCTTCTCTTTTATTTGTGTCTCTGACACTCATTCTCTTGTTCTATTTCAATCGAATTTGATTTCTGATATTCTTCATCAACCCATCATTTTCCTATCGGGATCTCTTTTCTTCGTCATCCTCAAAAGCACATCTAATCCGATGGATCAGCATTAATTGGTATTTTGACAGACATTTTTCCTTTGCTAAAAATGGCATTTTAATCCTGCCTGATCCCCATATCATGATAGAGTAGAATAAATAAAATTGACGGTTTTCCGTTTAATCAGATAAAAAAAAACAGCAATTGCATGAGCAAAATGATAAATCCTCAAGTGGATAATATTGTTCGACAAAAATTACTCTCAAATCTGTTGTGGAGTGAATCAAGCCTCATTGATAGAAAATAGTATGCAATGAATTAGACGGTAAAAATATATATCAAAAGCTAATATCATAAATATTTTCAAGTTTCGATTGCCGTAACGTATAGTTGCGGATTTTCAGAAGCTTATGAGAAACCATCAATCCATGTCATCAGCTTACTCATTGGATATCATGACAAATGTGCAGACAAACGTTTATTACGAATTAATGAAAAACTTAACTTAAGTCATAAACCCGTAATCTAACCATGGCCCTGGGAAGCGAGGGTGCTGGGGGTGCTTGGGGGTGCTGTGCGTATTATTCTCCATAGGCAGCACCCCCTGGAATTCTGGTAGGTGTGTAAAATAGGAGAAATGTGTGGAAAATGACCAACATTTTGTGTTTTGTTTTTTGTTTTGTTTTTTGCTTGTCAAAATTTTTTGGGACCACAAAACGACCTTCCTTTTCTAGTGAAAACCTTTTTTTTTATTTTTGCTTGTCAAATTTCTTGGGACCAACACGACCTTCAATTTGAGTAAAACCCCCTTTTTCATACAATCATTGCCCAAATTACATGGATCGTTGATTTGGGAGTAAAGGAACATTCTTTGTCAATGCGGCGTTCTATTCTGAATCATTCTGAAGTTTTGCCGTAATGACAAATTTATATACGTATCAATGAAAAAAAAAAAATCACTTCTTCACATATGTTATGAATTGTGTAATGTGCAATTTATTGTGTATACGTGGTGAATGGGACAATGCGGCAGTGCATGGCAAGTTTTTAAAAAAGAGTTCTGATAAAAAAAATCGTTTAGGGTGTTGTTTTCGAAAACTGTCGTTTCTTTACGACATCCAATGACTGAAGCCCGAGACTTGAGACTGTAAACACATTTTAATCGACCTTGCTTTTGAAGTACATACAAGCTATACATATCGATATATATACTCTAATTCTGAGAGAGCCTTTGAGAGAAGCCCAAGGTCTGTACAAACGTCACGAAATTACTTGGAAACATTATCAAGATTAATAGCAGCGAAAAGGATGAATGAGTATCAAGTTTATAGACGATGGCTTCACATCCAAACGCCATTTTTAAAACTTGAAAAGGACGGTTGATGGATGCGAAGAAAACCAAGGTAGATTCAATTGGGAAATCGTGTTTGTTGTCGTTGAATTCTTGGAAGGGATGATCCCACGGGTTTCGCAAAGAGAAACTGACCCAAATAACACCGGGTTTAGTTTACAAGTCACGCTGAAAAAGAGTATTTGACTCAACTATAAAAGTTATAGGCCTACATTATAAGATATTATTCCCAATAGATTAGAATATAATATTTATTTACGGTCCCCCATTCGCGATGACACGTTTGTCCATGATAAGATTTTACATGTATATAGGTGAAAATTGACTTTTGTAAATATTTGTACTTATATGAATCGTGGGTGTGTGCATGTGGTTCTGCGTGTGTGCATGGGTAGATCGGATATGAATGTAATTACAGTGCTGATTGTATATATGTTTGTGCACGATAGAGAAATGACGATACGCGCGCGTGTATGCGTGTGTATATTGAAAATAGTGATGCGACGGAAAGAGACAGAGGACATCCCGAAGAAATACACGAAAAGTGTACAGATCATAATTATGTGAAATCCACAACATTTTTATTAATCAATCAAGATAGAAGTTTGAGGGATATCTATTCCTAGTTAGAACAGAAATTACACATTCTTACATATCAGTGGATGTCCAGTCCAAGAGAGTTAAGAATGACCACACAAATGTATGTAATTTTTCGTTAAGAAAAATTCAAGAGTGTCCATAGAATTATAATTTCTATTTAAAGGTAAATGCTAGTTTTGGTAACGATATCAAAATGAGTTCGTACAGAATCCAATGAAATGACCACCAAAGTGTCTGTTTGTATAAATAAAACGCATGTGCCAAAGGATTCTGGAAGAAATTGTGTAATTGCTGAGAAATCAGCAAATAAGCACAGGATTCGGGTAGAGCGTCGGGCCCGACGCTCAAAGCAATAATTATACGTTGTCCCACGTGCGCTTATCTGTGTTGGGGAAGTTCAGTCTGAACATTTTTCAGCGTAGATTTCAAGATTTCACAAAGTTCAATTATGTAACTGTACCAGATCTAGATCCTCGATGATATACTGACAATTAAGCCTGGTTTTACAGACTTTCTCATGAAATCAGTGTTTACTGCAACTACTGGAATTTCTCTTTAAGCATGAGATATCTATTAAATCGGAAACTTATGATATTAAAGCAATTATAACTCATTCATGCGGTTTTACTCAAATGAGTGCATGTCAAAAAGCTTCGGTGTGTCCGTTTTAACGCTATTTCACTATTTTGAGGTACCAAGAACAACTAATGAGCATAAAAGTGGAATAATTTCCATATTCAAATTGTTTTTCTACGACCCTGATGAAATGAAAAGTTGCATACTGCCATCGGTAAAGAGTTCGCCCGTAATCAACTACCCCCCCCCCCCCCCATTCCTTGGAAAAATCATTGAATCCACCATTGTTTAATAATCAAAGAAGTGAAAATAATGTAATTTCCACAAAGTCGAAATATCGATATAAATAATGGAAAAAGAACGGTTTGGGGATAATCAAATTAGTTGTAGGATAGCTTGGGCGCTCTTTCTCGGCCTTATTGTAATATGAGTAAGAATGTGAATAATTATGATCGATGTAAATCAATAAACTAAAACAAAAAAATAAAATAAGATAAAGTTAGACCATTGGCTAACGGTTAGCCGTCCTTGACTTTTTAAATATTTTTTCATCTTTGGTGATTTCACTTTTATTATTGAAGGTTCGTTACAATAAGGCCTCGTTTCATTCAATCCCCTCATTTTGGAGTGACGAAACCTCATCTGTATACCGATGCACTGTTCCCGCGTTTTTTTTCTTTCTCTCTCCCTTCCCCTCTATTGTTTATAGTACCAACGGCCCACTTCGTATCTTGCTTAGATAATCATTTTATAACACACACACACTGGTTGTTTCTAGTCTGCATGCACAGACGCTGATTGAATCTATGATCAACAAGTGGGTCTTCACACAAGACTAGCTAAGATACGACTTGCCCCCCCCCCCTTCTCTCTCTCTCTTCCTTTCTCTCTCCCCCTCTTTATCATATTTGTTTGTCTCTCTATTACTCTATCTCTACTACTACTATTGCTTCTACTACTGCTAATTTTCCGCTCTCTCTCTCTCTCTTCCACTCTCTGCATGCAATATTCTTCGTACCCTTTATCCTCTATTATCTAAAACCAAGAATCACTAAATTTCATATTGAAAACTAACCTGAATCCCAATTATACTAACATATATCAAAGATGAACTCAGTTCAATATAAATTAAAAACCATACCCCAGCCTCATCTGAAATCGATACGCGTCTATCATATTCCAAGTTATGATTAATGGGCGATTGCGAAGTGTTTTTTGTTGTCAATTCCTTCAAGTCGGTTTGTAATTTCAGACAGGTGATCTACATAATGTATAAGAAACCTTGAAATAGTAATCCACACCAGCTAAAATGATTACAATGATGATCTCCTCGGATATCTTTTTTCACATTCATGTTTTCATTATAGTTACTGCAAAGACGATTTGAATTTGAAGTATGACCTTTTCCATTTCTGCAACGCCGCGACAGCGTATAACGATCGTGGATCATGAACGTAGAGAGTGAATTATATCTAAGTTTGGTTCATCGAAAGTTGAAATGTAATGACTTTGATAAGAGGTACAGCGCTACTTTCTCCCTGAAACAGCGTGTATTCATTTATCTTTCCAATTAACAAAAGGCTGCATGTTGCATTAAAGATGATGAGATACTTCAAAAGGGTTTTCTAGATATACTTGAGACATTGGGCCTATATAGTTTAAGAAAAGGGTCCACATCCAACTATCTATCTTTCTATCTATATATCTACCTAACTATCTATTTTTCTCTCTTTCTTTCTATTTACCTATTTATCTATCTATCTATATCTATATTTCTATAATCTATCCATTTAACTTTAACTTATCGTTTTATCAATCTACATGTATATATTCATCCATTCAGCATCCATTTATCTATCTATCGATTTATCTTTACAACCATTCATTTTGCTACCTATCTAAGTTAGAGAAACAAGGTTGTAACTTTCATGTTTCTTTATCTTCCAATAAAATTTATCGAAGTCTAAAAATATAGGCCTACCTTCTGATAAAGACGGTATACATATATACCCGAGTGGACTTCAGTAAAAGTTTGCCTCAAAAGCATAAAGTTTCAACCTTCTTCCTCTTAATATTTATCCAACACGTTGACTATCTAACGAATATGGAACTAAATCCAATCTTTTTTATCTCCACACTTATACCATCTTACTGTATCTGATTTACTACTTATCTTTCTATCCATTAGTAAAAACAGACAGTTGGTATTAATGTTGCGTGCGTTTTGAGATGAGAAAGATCTAAGAAGACAATGTCGCAAAGGGGCACTTTCATTTCCGGACCAAAATCCAGACAGATAATTAAGGTCAGTTTCAATATAGATGTACATTGAAATAGTCTCCTATGACTTCGATGGATGTGAAATAGGGACGGGGGGTTCTTGATCTTATTGTGCATGGTCACTTTTTTGTCGCAACCATCATTATGTTCTCCTTGATTATGCATGACATAAAAATTAAGTTCACCCAAATCACAATGGCGTTATTTCGAGAGTCAAAGATTCGTGCAAATTTTCTTCGTCAATGTGCCTCTGCATTTATTGACTATTGTGTAAAATGAATTTGATCCGTTAAGTTATGTTGAGTGATTTTTTCATAGGTCACAATATTAATTTTGAGATTTTATTTTGTAAAAATACTTCATTCTGGCGAATAACGCGTGGCGGGGCTGTTCATATATCATGCACAAGACCCAGTCTTATGAGATCCCGCTTATACTAAGGATTGATAACACGAAAGGGGGAAGTTCGTTCCTTGGTATCGCCGATTTATTCAGACTATTGACAAAGTTTGTAAATACTACCAAAAACTTACTCAATCGTATGCACACAAAAGGTAAATTTGAGCCTAATCCATGACTATATATAAGTATGTAAGGCGAAATAATTATAAACCAAACTTTTCTGAGCTTCAATTTTTTAAATTCATTTTCCGGTTTGGACTTAAGACCCGCTATTTGACTCCATTTTAGTTATGATTTTTTTAACCCCCCCCCCCCAAAAAAAAAAGTCGCTTCCAATATTTCTGCCGTTGGTAACCATGGTATCATCGACCATAACTTTACAGAGGGCTTCGTGAAACATCCTGCTATTGGGGCAAAATAATGTTCAATGTTAATTATTTGCGACTTAGAACCTTGGAACAAATTCCTTATAAAATCTGAATCTATGCCTTGACTGGTCCTTCGTCTTAGCCGATCAGGATTTATTACTAGTCCATGTAGATTTATGGGGAATATCGAGGACTCATTGAATTTCATTCTTATGGAAATGATCTATTTTATAGAACTGACGAGTAGAACGTGTTTTTTATTCAAATTTCAAAAATTGCATGATTGATTTATTCATTGTATTCGCTAGGATGACATTTCAGGTACAAAGATAAGATAAGATAAAATGTATCGACCTTGACGAGATAAAGCATGCATGAGTGCTGAAATGGCTTATGTCGAATGGGGTCCTTACCTACACTATGTAGAGTGTGTGGCCTACACTTATTTCAACAATCCTAGCTGGTTACCGTGTATTGGTTTCAGCAGTGACGTACAGGCTTGGAGGCGATTGAACCCCCCCCCCCCCCAGAAAAAAAAATATTCACGACCAAGAAAAACGAGAGAAAAGGAAAGAAAGGGAAAGAGAGAAGGGTGGTGTAATATGACATTATTTTCTGAATATTATATTATCAAAATCTATCTCAAAATTTGATTTTTGGAATAAAAATGTCGAAATAATTGCTCGCTCGCATACAACTTTTTATAAGTTTTGCCCGATACGCCCTATCGAGCCCCCTCAAAATAATTGGCTTATTACACCACTGAGTTTCAGTGACTGACATAACTGTCATTGTTCATCATAAAACATTTCTGTGAGATTTATATATTTTTTTAATCGGAATGGCCCTGGCTGAAGGTCAACTCAGTTACGAGCAGTCAAAGTGACTCGTTCCCGAATTAATTCTACTTGTGATTACGTTATTTTGTAGCGGATACCCCCACTGGAAAGATCATGGTGTCTCACAGTGTGTTCCAAAGTGTGTTCACAGTGTGACACACAATGTGAAATCCCCTTCACACTGTTGAATTTGACCATTTCAACAGTTTGAATCACATTTTCACATAGCCGTCCTTGTGATCACGCTGTGAAGAGTCACACTGTAGAGGTATCCACAGTGTGAAAGTATATTCACACTGTTCAATTTAGGCATTTTAACAGTATTAACCACATCTTCTCATTGTCTACAACGTGAACACACTATGAAGACATTGTGCGACACTGTTTTCTTTCCAGCAGTTCCGAGTCAAATTTGACTCCGCAAAAATAAGAGAGGATGCATGGGTTTATACTTTACTCGGTCACACACGCAAATACACAGTCACCGACCCACATACACAAGCATGTCACGCACAAATGAATTTTGAAATATGGCTAAATATACACCAAAGTAAATTTCAATTGAGTGATCATAAATCTACATGACATTTTTCAGAAACAGATACTGTAATCCAATTTGAACGAGTATCGCACGAAATAAATTGTGTCAGTGTATTGTAATGCATTTATCGTATTGGGAACTACTAACGATAGAGCATTCGCTTAAAATAACGGATTTTGTATTCTAAGAGGGATTTTCGCAGCGCTCCGTTTGAATCAAGAGTATTTTTAGATTGCGTGGGAAATGCTATACAAGAGAGAGAGAGAGAAAGGGGAGAGAGAGGGAGAGACAGAAGAGGGGAGGAATTGGGAGAGAGGGAGAGAGATGCGGGAGGGTGATACAAGAGAGACACAGACAGAGTGAGAAAAAAATATAACAGTATTAAAAGCGTAATTATTTTGATAAAACTATGAAAAATGCACCTGGTACCATTTTATGTTCCCCCCTCCTCAAAGTATGGTTAAAAGAAACACAAGAACAGGCTTCATACTCTCTGAATGCACAAGAGAGAATTTAGCCCACTCATCTCAGTGTAAAACGATCTCAATCTCTATAAGAGTAAAAATTGTCTAAAGAGATACTCTTTTCACTCCAAAGGAGCTCATGTACAGTTCACTCCAAGGGCAACCCCTTTGGAGTGAACTGTGGAACTGTCTAACTCCTAGAGGAGAGTGATTTGGGACCCAACATAGCTCTTTTGTATTTAACGATGAAAAGAGAATGCGGAGTATTAGAAATCTAATTTTCTACCTTAAATCTAATTTCGCTTATTATCCCCTTAAAATCAAACAAAAACTAATGCAGATATCCTGAAAAATAAAGTAAAGATAATTTACGAATGACGATTTAAAAGGATAATACTGTGTCGTCATTTGTTGTTCGTACCCGTGGTAGTAAAAATGGTGAATGGTTGACATTGTAAATTTCAATGAGAGATAGTCAAAAGACATCATTCCCAACGATATAAATATTCGGAGACGGAAATATATCAGATAAACACGTTTCTTCAACACATGTACATGTCCGCGATAAACAGCTTTCGGTTCTGGTTTTGTAATTACATGCCCATACCAGTCACATGTGTGGTGAACATTGTTTTTAATATATACATTTATAGAGTGTTTAAGAATCTTTTTATCTTGGAATGTCGTGATCTAGGATTTAATGAGACAAAGAGAAAGATAGATAGATACCGTGTTTACATGTGATCGGCTTTTGGTTCAGAACCAAAAGCCGATGCAGAATCGGCTTTTTGGTTTATCTTGCACCGCGTTTACACGCTGCATCGGCTCGCGTGTCAAAAACCTGAAATGATCCGCACACCAACAATATACGTCATAATAAAGACAACGCTGGATCCGTGCGCTTTGAAGTACGTCATAATGGTAAAGTAAATGAAATTGCCGATGCAGAATCGGCTTTCTGTTTACACGTAGTAAAAAAGCCGATTCTGCATCGGCTCGCGGTTCTGAACCTATACTTTGGTGGTGCAAAATTGCCGATTCTGAACCGAGTGCCGATGCAGGTTAATCGCGTTTACACGCAACAAAAAAGTCGATTCTGCATCGGCTCGCGGTTCAGAACCGCGAGCCGATGCAAAAGCCGATCACAGTCATGTAAACACGGTAAGAGAGACAGACAGACAGACGGAAACAGAGAAACCACCTACATACGCACAGACCATATCTAGAAAAGCCAGATGAGGGGAGTAAGAGGTAAAAGGTAAAAGGGAGTAAAAGGTAGAGAGAGAGATAGAGAGAGCAAGTGGAATAGTGAAGATTCAGAATTTATTCATGTGTTTGCACTGTCTCATATCAATTAAGTTGTATCACTTAAAATACCGTAAGAATATAAATGCATATCATGAATTTCCCCCCCCCCACCCACTTTCCCCTGTTTTTTTCCAATTCCAATCTACAAGCAGTAACTCCATTTTTGCGTTATGTATGTGGAGAAATGAATTGCATTTTTAAATCTTTTTTTTAAGCTTGGGTATATGACAGAAGATTTTTCAAATGATTTTGATAATTAAAAGATAAAATTGCAAAAATTGTTCAGATGCTATTATATTGAGATTCCCTTCGTGTAATAACATATTGTAAATTTGATTTAATTTGGAGACAAATGTACCTAGAATATGAGCTAAATTGGGGGATTTTTTTTTATTTGTTCTCATTTAGTTCTTGACCTTATAAGATGAAAAGCATATAAAGATTATGATTATAACATTTAAAAAATCTTCGTAGTTGTTGCTTTTCCGTGCTTCAGATATCATAATAATCATAATGGAAATCATCTAAATATAAAAAACAATCATAATGATAATAATGATACTAACAATAATAACAATAATGTTAATCATAATAATCACTTAAATTAGATTCGTGAAAATGACGGAAAAACACATACAAACTTTTACTGGGCTTGCAAACATATTCAAAATAATTGAAGGTTGAAAAAATATAAGAAAAACAATAATGTCTATGATAATGATTATAGTAATAATAATAATAATAATAATAATAGTAATAACAATAATACTTGGACTTAATATAAAGCGCCTATTATTTTTCTTTAAACATGTCAAGATCTAACCTGAAATTTAACACAAACACGAGAGGTAGTTTTCTATAACTAGGAGAAATACGAAGAAGCACATTGTGAAAAGAATACGTAAAGCAACTTAAAAACACTTACAAAACCTTGATTGCGCTTTCAAACACTATCTTCAATTTGAAGTAAGTTATGATTGAAGAAAAAAAAAACAGGAACTTTCTGCAACTTACCGCAAAAGGCGAAGTTCCGTCAAACGATTGAAATATTTTGCAAAAGTTCTCTTCCAAATTTTCAGCTCTCGGAATCCAATGCTAAAGCAGATTAAGAAGCAGTGAGACACGTTATTAAAATATTTCTTTTCAGGACAAAGCAGGAAAGTCTTGTCAGATCATCGGGTTTATATTGTGAGGTTATCTTCGGTAGATATGAACGTCTTCAGCTGATGATGGTGTTTGCCGTGTGGATGCATAAACGCTGAATGACACTAAACACGTGCAAACACCGTTTATTGTATGAAGAGCAAGAATCGACTCACGCCGCTTCTAAGTAGCATGCGATCGTGCGGACAAGACTGAAAAACAGAAGTGGTACGTTTTTCGTGCAGAGCGTGGTTGTTGTTGATACAGCGTTCCCACTTTGCGTGTAATCTGCGAGCGCAAAGTAAGCTGATATGATTGTTGGCGGTATGCTACCATTGCCGCACACATGATTTCCATTCTTGCGAACAAAAAGCAATGTGTAACAGGTGTGTGTCGTTTAGTAAGGCTGGAGCTGTGTGAACTCGTTTAGATTGGAGGGGGATACGTAACCGGGGGCATCGACTTATCTACATGTATAAATCAAATGCCTTCTGGTTCATCCCACAACCCCTACTTTTCTAAAGATGATAACCTCTGTTCTTAAACTTATCTTCAGTTGTTGTTCGCTGTTATTGTTATCTTATCTTCTACCATTTCTATGGTTGGATTTCATCTCGGACAGAGAGTCGAATATTCCTAAGATTAAGCCTCTTTTAACTAGTTTGTTGTTATTAAGGCTACAACTATAATGTAGAAAACAAAGTAATGAGGGGGCACAATTTTAAGGCAAGTCCACAGTGTTTATATCTATAGGGCATGAAGCTCAATGTTGCTCACGTCACCTACAGATGTACACGTCTTCACAATAACAATCTTGCAGAGCTTGCGTATTAGAGCCGCAAACTTGCTCTAATTTATTTTCCATTAGGTGGGCGTATCATCAACCCTGGGCGTTTTTCCACTCATGTTTTTGATTGCATAGGCCCTGCGGTTAGCTTGAGTTGGATAACCTGGGAATGAAACAGTTTGCTAGTTTCAATAATGTCTTTACTACTCATAAAGTACCTTTCTTTGTAACGATCAAGATGTCAGACACCAGTTGTTTTTTATAATCGGTAAGCACTTAGATCATGGCCAAAAAAAAAGGAGAGAAGGCCTAATTCGCGCAAGAGGCGAACAGTACGCGGTAATTTCTGAGATTTCCTTTCACTTTAGGGGGGAAAAACGACCCCTTTCATAGGTTGTTGTACGAAAGTAACAAGTTAGGGGAGGGGTAAGGGACTCCACGGATCGCTGCCCATTCACCATACACACTGGTACACTACGATTCTCGTACGATCTTACTACGATCCTATATGATTGGGAAAATGACATCAGGAGCTTACATAAGTGGAATCCAGGAGTAAGGTTCCATTCACAATGTTGAGAAAGCAGTGCGTTATGAACACGATTTTCGGCATAGAATGAAAAGTAGAGATTGTATGCTCATGAACCTATTCATCTTGTCGTTTTCTTTTCATTTTCTTCATCACGATGGTAATGCGACCTCCATTGATTTTAAATGACAAAGACAAATTGCTCTAGGCTAAGATATTGACTTCAATTCCCCAACAGCCATTAGTGTGCCACACGAGTCTGGAAAATTAATTTGGAAATTACTACGGCAAAAGGAAGCAAGTAGCAAAAATGGTTTTTCCTGTAAAAGACCAAAATGTATAGTACATGTATCTGCCATTATCAAATTATAGTGATGTCAATACAATATCAATATGAATTGCCTAGCGCTTCACCACAAGAAGTAGAGTAAACGTGGCAAACTTGTCAGCATATATAGGTGGGTATGGCTTTTAGACGCCCCCACAACTTTAGAAAATGACATAGAAAGCGTGACATGCTGTCGACAGAATAATCATATCACATCTAGATGGTTGAGTGAAATTTCATATGAAATCCACACTAATGATATTGTTTAGTATAGTATATCTTGATTTCTTTTGAATTGTCCATTATCTTTTTAGCATATTATTTGTAAAGTACTGTAAAACTGCAGGGACGTAATAAGGGTCGGGGGGGGGGGCAAAAGCAAACAATTTCCCGGTCGTATCATAATGTGCACAAATTGTATACGCGACCGTTAGCGCGAAGCTCTATGACACAGTAGCGTGATGAGTGAAAAGAAATGAGGGAGGGGTAGGGGGAGAGCATGGCGCGTGTGGCAAAAGTTTATCAATTAAGTCTCGAGCAAGCGAAGCGAGCAAGAAAAATTGTCCACCTTTTCATTACAACCTGACTTTGTGATAGATTTTGGCATGATATTCCGAAAATAAAACATTATATTTTACACTTTTCCGGTACTTTTCTTGATTTTCTCCTATTTTTTATTTCGTTCTTGGCCCTAAAACTTTTTGGGGCTATACTCCAAAAAACCCTTCCATTTGTAAGCCAGTGCCGTGTGGGTGGGGTTCGGTCCGGAGCCCCCAGAACCTCTCGTGAATCAGCCATTTCAAACCTTAAAGATGACCGAGATTTTCAATCAAATCACGGCTATATAGGCCTTAAGAAGCACATTACTTCAATTATGAGGGGGCACGTGGGAAATGTGGGAAAATTTCTAAAACGTGACGAGCGATCGAAGCGGGCGAGAAAATTTTTGGCCTTATGAAAATGAAATTCTAATTATGTAATTAAAGGGACATATCTAGACCTTGGCTATATAGGGATACAGACAATGCTTGGGCGGTATACCTCTGGAACCTTCGAAGTTCATTAGTTGTTTTGTCCTGATTGCGATCGTTATTGCATAAAATTTAGCAATCTATAAACTTCATACACAATCATAAGCCATCCCATTCTATCCTTTCGTATATGTTTATTCCTCGGCAGCCCGGCTGAGTTCTTTTTATTCTATTTTTATTTCTTTATTTTTCAATTCAGACTTTCCCTTAGCATTTTACCTCATTTCCCGTTTCCATATATTGCCTCTTTTCTTTCCATTTTCCGTCATAAATTTCCGTTCCAATTTGCCATCTCTTACTTTATTTCCCTTTCTCACCCATGCATTTATTAGTATTCCGGGATAGTTTGTTCTTACCTATACATGTTCCTCTTTTCTTCCTTTCCCCTCTTTCCTTTCGTTTTACCTTCTCTTTCCATTTTCCCTATTCTTTTCAACCTCTTTCCTCTTTTTCTTCCCTTTTTTTTTCTTTCTCCCTTTTCCCGTTTTTCTTATTTTCCGGGGGGAGGGGGTAGATTGCCCACAGTCTCCCCTCCCCCGCCTGTTATGCTACTGATTTTCTAAACCGAAACTATTACTTACATTCTCATTAAACCCTGATTGATGCAGGTTAACATTTTTGCAGGAAAAAAAACAACCTTTTTCATGAATTTGTCAGTTTGTCCGGTTTTTAGAATTATGACCGTTTCTTCCTATGAACATATTGATTCAACGATTTTTAATTTAATCCTTAAAGGTCAAGTCCACCCCAGAAAAATGTTGATTTGAATAAATAGAGAAAAATCGAACAAGCATTATGCTGAAAATTTCATCAAAATCGGATGTAAAATAAAAAAGTTATGACATTTTGAAATTTCGCTTATTTTTCACAAAACAGTGATATGCACATTTCAGTGACATGCATAATTATGAGACCGTCGATGATGTCCCTCACTCACTATTTCTTTTTGTTTTTTATTGTTTGAATTATACAATATTTCATTTTTTACAGATTTGACAATAAGGACCAACTTGATTTAACCATAGGGTATTAAACAATGATATTTGCACATGTTCAGGAAGAATTAATCGTAATTTCACACGACAACAGGAAGTAAATTGGAATATTTTATATTTCTCATAATAAAATACAAAAGAAATAGTAAGTGATTGATGTCATCAGTCTCCTCATTTGCATATCGACAAGGATGTGAATATAACTGTTTTTTAAATTAAGCGAAACTTTAAAATGTCACAACTTTCTTATTTTACATACGATTTTAATAAAATTTTCAGTGTTATGCTTGTTGGATTTTTGTCTATTTATTCAAATCAATTTTTTGTTGGGGTAGAATTGTCCTTTTAAACATTAAGCCTATATGGCAGTCCCCTGAGTAATAATCTACTCAAGAACATAATAAGGATGAAATTTGTTTGATTTCTTTGCTGTTTAGGCCAAGGTCCAGTTTGGTTTTAATCAAACGGTAACTACTATGCAAGCTTACCTCTCACAAGCTGGAATTATTGTTACGTGGAGTGTATACCAGTGTATTTCTTACAAATAAGATTATAGTTAGTAAACAGCTTTCATCACTCGCGGTGTATTTCAGCCAAACCATGTTCCACTGAAACTTTTTAATCCAATGAATAAAATCAGATTTGAAGTTCCACACTGGACCCATTTTTTACATAACTGGATCATATTAAAGACAGAAGGTGTCATTTAACGATACATATATTAGATTCCGCGATTCCCTACTAGGACGATTAATTAATTAATTTATTTATTTATCTATTTTATTATTTATCTATTCATTTACTTATTTATTCGTTTATTCATTCATTTATTTATTTGTTTGTTTTCATTATTTTATACTGCGGGGTAGGCCTGTTCAGTTATGCAATACTGCTTTCCAAAGGCACCCTGCAGTTTAACAAATAACCCAACATCATAGCAATGCAATGTATGTAACATGTAATTGAGTAAAAACAGAATACATCATAGTACTTACATATAGAGTGAATCAACAAGTATCATGTCATCAATACATCAAGTTATTCAGTGTATAATTACGTACCATGCAGTCAGAATTTTAATGATTTACAGTGGTTTTTTTTTAATGCATGGAGGGACGTGCATTTTTGTATATCACAAGGGAGCTACTTAAATAAGACGGCAGCAAAATTTATTAAAAACATTTTCTTTTATAATTCGTCCTTGGGCAGGGTATATTTGAAGGGAACATTGGACAGAATATCATGTTTTATAAGTTATCGTGTTTTTATAAGTTACTTTACGTTCGAGGGAGCTTTTGCAACCGCGACGCAAAATACTTTCAAGAGCGTAGACAATGTTTTGCCAAATGCCCTACATGAAAATGAGCAATCAGGAAGCGTTTGTCAAAAGTTGTTGTATCAAAACAGCAATATTTCGTCCTGCATTCTGGATAAAGACATATTTTATTTGCATTTTTTTTCATCAGCTCCAAACCTTAGGAAGAACTGCTGTTCCGGTTCATCAATTTTCGACAAAGACCTCCCAGCTGTTTATTGTCATTTGGCGGGTATTTTCAACACATTTACTGGGTTCTAGATTTCGTTCTGCGCAGCGGTGCGGAAACTCGCTACTAAAACATTTCAAAAAACGTTATAATTCTTAATGCACCACACAGCCTATGTGGGAGGTATATAGAGAAAAACCTCCAAGACCAAAACATGAAAGAAAAAAAAATCATTCAATTTTAACCGTCGCGACAATAAGTTACCCTGGGAGATGAAATGGCGTCGTGGTTGCCATGACTACCGGAGTATCTCTTTTTTTTCGTATGACTTGGCTGCTGTCGTATATAGTTTGATGGGTTTATTTTTATGTTCATATTTGTCACGCCAAACAATATTCTTCTGCGATCTTCTCTCAGTGGATGAAAAGAGCACGCTGAAATATTGATGGCATGCTGTACGCCTTGCCATTGTGGCGTGTATAATAGGTCGATAGCAAATTGAGAAATACATGGGAGAACCTTTGAAATGAACAGGTGCAACGCTGAAAGATAGCTGGAATGATATCTGTTATCATGGACATTATTGTTCTTTCAAGATCATCATGAGGCTGATGATTATTTGCAAATTTGTATGACAGCCCCCCCCCCCTCCTCCTCGATCCAACCTACAGCACTTTTCACATAATCATTTTTGAGTAAAAAACAAACAATAAGCAAAAACAAAAGAATATGGATTCAATTCAGAAGCCAGATTTCACCAAAAAAGAGAGAGTTTTTTAATCCGCCTCTGGTTTAATGGAGTATGCCAAGCGCAGTAGTTGAATTAGCCCTTGAGACCGTTTTCACAGTAACCACAATTATTATGGCAACTACCATTGTACCAGGGCTCAGCAGCCAATCACGATCAATGTTTCCATGAAAGTCACAATAATGGCAACGTAACATAAGTTTTCAAGGAAACCAAAATACAAGGAGAGAATCCATCTTATCAGAAGGAATAAAATGAGAGAAGGAATCTAAAACTTGTATTCATCAAAATCGTTTACAGAATAAGCGATTCATGGAAGTTTGAAAAGTATTGTTGTACTTTCTATGGGGATCCTCAAATTGGCAAACATGCTTCAAAATGGATGATTTTGTGCACAGCTCTCCACTTTTTTTTTCGTACACAAATGTTCAGATTTTCTCCTTTATTTACATAATCACATTATCTCATCCGGACCTTGACATGTGGTGTGAATTATATTTTCCAATGACATATGTTATGCTCAGAAGGAGAAAAGATGCAATTTGAAAGATAATGGGGAAAGTCTGAAAATGTGTGTACAAAAATGTATAAAACAACATAATGGTGGCCAAATTGAGGATCCCCATAGAAAACACAACAAGACTTTCTAAACGTCAATATCTTGCTTATTTCTTAACCGATTGTGATTGTTTTAAATTGTTCCTCTCATTTTACTCTTTCCAATAATATTGCTTCTCTTCTTGGGTTTTGGTTTCCTTTAAGGCTTTCCGAAACGTGCCCCTTGTTCCATGAGCAGAATGAAATATTTTAATTGTGTAGTCTTAAAATATACAAATAGAATGATAACATAATTTCCGATTGACTCTTTAAAACATTAACCACAAATATGTTGCTGAGGAACAAATAAAAAATGGTATCCAAAAACATGTATTCTCATTTTGGCCGAATTCTAAATTCATTTTCCATTTTTTCAATCAACATCAAAGCTACTTTACAGAACATGAGTCTAGAGGACCCCCCATGTTTCATGTGTGAGGGTGTGTGTGTGTGTGATTGAATTTTCACAGACGTGTATCAATCATATATGATTATTTACGTCTAGGACCGACCTTTAACGTCATCCGAAAGATGGCTCGAACCTCGAACCTCTGCATCAATTTGTAACTTCCCCCGGATTACAGGCTCACGCCACAATACCCGAAAAAATTAACTCCCTTTTAGCGGGAACACGCACTGAGTGTGATCCAATGATTTTTTTTTCGGTGCATTCATCGGTGATGTGGCAATTTAATGTATTTTTACGCTTATTTTTGGTCGCAGCCCTCCCCCCGGAAAATTGTAAAACTCTACATTGTTTACTGAAATTTTATCATAATTCAGCAAAAGTGTGCACGAAATCTTTTAATTTCACTTTAGAAAATGCAAAAGGGCCCCCATGACAAACTTGAGCCTTCATCCTGGGGTTTATCTGTCCACAATGGCTAATTTCATATTCTCATCAATTCCTTTTTTCTTTGATAATCCCTGCAGCCCACCCTTTGTCATTCGTACATTTATAGTTTCCTTGTATATATATATATATATATATAAGGAAATCATAAATAAATATATATATATATATATATATATATATATATATATATATATATATATATATATATATATATATATATATATATATATATATATAATATATATATATATATATATATATATATATATATATATATATATAAATGAATATATATATATATATATATAAATGTGTGACATTGTGTGAAAATGTGTGAAATATCTGACGTTCAATCGGATCGGGGTCGCTCAAGCCACTAACTCGTCTCTGTGGTCTAGTGGTTAAGGCACTGGCGTTCAAAGCTGGGGGCCCGGTTTGATTCCCGGCAGAGACATTTTTTCGGCATTACCAATTTTTCCAAAGGGCAGATAGCTCTGGGGAACCTTGATTTAAGCTACGCCTAGGCGTAGCTTAAATCAAGGTTCCCCAGAGCTATCTTTGATCCGGCTGAGGCATGGCGACTAGTCATTGTTCAAAACCCACCTACACCCGACAAAGGAAATTATGATTAGTATGGTGTCGAAAATCTGTCTATCTGACGGTCAATCGGATCGGGGTCGCCCTAGCCACTTACCCGTCTCTGTGGTCTAGTGGTTAAGGCACTGGCGTTCAAAGCTGGGGGCCCGGGTTCGACATGTACAACTGCTTTGGCAACTCTTTTTATTTTAAATATTGTAAAGAAATGAATGAAGAGAACAATGGTTCCCGGCAGAGACATTTTTTTTGGCATCACCAATTTTTCCAAAGGGTATTTAGCTCTGGGGAACCTTGATTTAGGCTACGCCTACCATTGTCCCCTTCATTCATTTCTTTACAATATATATATAAACTTATATTTATATATATATTCTCTTATAATTGACTATTCATGTCTCTGTTGTTCAACACAGGCACAAACAACTAGTCAGGCCTATTATCAGTAACAAAAATAATTGTTTTTCAACAATCTCTTACGTGTCTCTCATTCAAGACTGATGCCATCTGTAGATTTCTAGAAGAAGAAAAGAAGTGATCACTTTTATTAACTACGCCATTATTTCAATGGCTTCGCCCCAACTCAACAACAACATTCAATATTTTGTTGTTCAATATTTATATTGAACTTTCTGCTCCTGTCAGGTAAACAATATATTTTTAGATGTCGATGTGACGAAACAAAGCCTACTCTCCCCCATTTTTGTAACTTTATTTTATCATTTGAAACTGTTGAACATACCATAGCACAAAGGAAATGCAAATTAGAAAAACATGATGGCAAGTGGGCTATCATTCTGAATACTTTAAAGAGGCGATAAAGCAGAAGGCTGTTTTTGTTATGTTTATTTATTTTTTTATATAGGCCAAGTGCCCAGTGGCGTACCTAGGATTTTCCACAGGGGGGGGGGGGCAAAATCGGCCACCAAAAAATTTGACAAGCAAAAAGAAAAAAAAAAAAGGTCTTCAATAAAAAAGAATAAAGATTTTCGTACCAGAAAAAAAATTGACAAGCAAAAAAAAAAAAAAAAAAAAAAATGGTCTTCATTAAAAAAATAGGTTTTCGTACCAAAAAAAAAATTGACAAGCAAAAAAAAAAAAAAAAAAAAAAAAGTCTTCAAGCTCATCAGGGGGGGTAGTAAAGGTCTTCAAGCTCGTCAGGGGGGGCAAAAAAGGTCTTTTAAGCTCGTCAGGGGGGCAGGTATATGTCTTTTGTATGGGTTGTTGCTTGTCAGGGGGGGCAGAGTGCCCCCCTGCCCCCCCCCCGTAGGTACGCTAGTGCAAGTGCCTGATTTTTTTGTGTGTTGTTGTAAACAAACATATGTTTTTTTATTTTATACTATTTTGTATGTTAGACATGTTATTTTATATGCCAACGTCATCTGAACTTTTATATGTGATCCATTATATCATGAATGTTTTGTTATGTATATTTTGATGAAAAGGATCAATAAAACATGAATTACACACACACAAAAAAAAAAAACATCCAACCTGGTGGGTGTGTCTGAACTGTCATGGCCCTGGCAATCGGGAATGATTTCCTTTTGGGGGTTAGTTAGTTATTTCGGTATTATTTAGGTAACGGATTTTATAAAACTTTTATGTTCAACACATAATGACCGTATAATTGCGAGTATTAAAACAGGAAGCCTTGTTCTAATCTTCAGAGAAGCACACCCCCTGGTCTTAATACCCAAGTGCGAACCCAAGCAAAAACATATTGAACATTCAGCCGCAGAATTTGATTTTTTATCAGACTCATTTAGCACCATTGAAAACATAAATCTGTGTATAGGCATGCTATAAATCACATATAGATCTGCAAAATAATGAGGCAATCAATTTTATTTGTCAGTGTGAACTTTCCCCTTTCATAATTTCTCTTACACAATGAATCGAACCCTGGATCGTATCCCTCGAAAAGAAAGTGATCTTATCCCACTCTCCAGAACACTTACGTTTTGCCCTTGGTAGGATATCTCCAGGCTCCAGCTCATTCCTGGATTGCGATTTGTTCTTTTCTTTTTCTTCTTTAAAACATACACTCTATCCCTCGGGTGATATTAGTACCACCCATTGTAATATGGCATTCTCTTGATAATTATAAAGCTTTATCCATCTCGTGTTTGTCTACGATGATAATGATGATGTTACATCATCAGCGGGGTGGTTCATTGTTCACGATGATGAAGTGCAAACAGTGAAATCAGTTTTGCTTAGGGCTGTTTATTAAAATATTGATATTTGTGCTGTCTTCCAATGTTGTATAAGCCGTTTATTCGCTGTTCATCAATGCCGTTTTTTTAGTAATCAACATATCCAATGTAAGAACTCCTTATCAAATAGGCCTTGGCACGATCGTTGTTTTGCAGTTTTTCTGACGGAGCAGTGAAGCTATATAAAGATATAAAAATAATCTTTAAAATGCATCGAACTGGAAGTCCTCAATTTCATTACAGTTCTCAACTAAAGAGCAATTATGGAGAGAAAACAAGCGAAGAAGACAATTTAATTACTCAAATGTTAAACTTATTCAGTTTACTACTGTAGAAGCTGTTATATTCGCGAGGGTATTATTTTCGCGGATTTCGCGAATTGCCGAACGGCCGCGAATTTAAAGGAGAATCCAGCCTTGGCCATAAAATGTTGTGTTGGGAAGGAGAAAAATAAACAGAATGGTGAAAGTTTGAAAGAAATCGGACAAGCAATAAGAAAGTTATAGCTTTTTAAAATTGAGATCACTAATACTATGTAGATTTCAAATTGGCAACTGGGTAAGTAAATTATGACAAGGGGCAAGGACAACTTTCCCATATGCCATGTACTTTATTATCAGGGATTTGTGGTTTTCTCCTAAGTACCCAAGCCCTTGGGGCAGTAATCTAAATATAACCCAGGTAGTATATTGTTTTATATTCTCATGAAAGAAAAACATAATTTGGAATAAAACTTTAGGGAAAAATTACATTTTAGCCATAATATATATTGGAGTACATGGAAGAGTAGTCCTTGCCTTACATCACTATGACATCCCATATGCGGCCAATTCGAAGTCTCCATGGGTATAGTGATTACCAATATTTACAACTTTTAAAAATTCATAACTTTCTTGTTGTTTGTCTAATATTGTTCAAACTTTCACCTATCAACTTGTCTGATTTTTCTTTTCCTTATAAAAACAAGTTTTTGATTGGGTTGGATTCCCCTTTAAACAACATGCGAAAATATCAGCTCTTACAGTAGTATTTGCGATGAATACAGGGCTTCAAACTATTTTCTTTTCAAAATGCGCACTCCATTCGTGTTTTTTTTTATCTGCATGCTTATACTTAGGGGGGTCGCATATATAAGTTTTAACGTCTAGGTCGTGTATATTATACTGCTATACTGTAGAGGTGTTGTCTACGGACTTTGAACCAAAAGGTCCGGGGTTCAAATCCCACCGCAGCACTTTGGCGGCCTTTGGCAAGGCGTTTATCGACGTTTGCCACTCTTCAACCGCTTCACCAAGGTGTTGTACATGGGTACCCAGTAGGAAGGAATTCGTTGAATGCTTGAGCGCCCGATCAGGGCAGCCGTACTATATAAATGTTGCATATCATCATTTGTCATTATCCTGTATCTTGTTCGGTAAGAAACGATCACCTGTCGTGCAATGTTTATAAGATTGATCAATAAAGAGGTGATACCAACATTTATGTTCAATGGCTGATTCTCATAGTATAATGCAGTGCCTGCTTTGCAACCCACCTGCATCCTTCACTGATGGATAATTATAAAAATTATATAATTAATTATTATAAATTTACGAAAGCTCAAAAAAAATCGGCGAAATCGGGCCTTTCACTGAACTTGGAACCTTTGACTGGCAATGAATCTTTGACTGGCAATGAATTTGACTGGCAATGAATTTGCGAGTGCGACTTAATGTGCACCGCGGCGACACAAGCAATGGCGGACAAATCTGATTAATTTCCTCAGAACAATGCTATAATAGAGGCAGTGCATAGAATGAGGGGGGGGGGGGTATTCATACTCTGCAGGCCTAGAGTGTGAAATTGATAATGCAAAATGAATAATAGATTAATGTTTGGAATTATAAGGTTCCATGAAAATCCATATGCCAACAATCATGGAGACGGTGATAACCAGGGTATACTACACTCATTACACCATGGTATATAGTGAAAACATTACGAAACATTTGTATATAGTGAAAACATTACCTAATATGAACGATGCCTCGTGTACAAGCTGCACTGGGAATTCTCAGCGTCATTGACGATTCCCCAGGGAAAAGGGGGCACTGACGTAATTCAATTCAATTCAATTGAATTCAAATTTATTTATTTCACTTCCATCAAACAAAAACAAATTGTATACCATATATAAACATAAATATGTGTATCCGTTGCAAAAAAATAAATGATACATATGTTGTGAAAAAACACTTAGACAATTTGGGCAACACAGTATAGGTTTTAAATATGTATACTATTTTTCAATAGAAATTAAATTATGGAAATGGAGGGACCCACTGATAATGATAAAGGATGGGGCCTGGATACCTCTCAAATTGTTGGGTTTGTTTTAGTTTTTACATAAATCATTATCTGATGTTTTCCTATACCTGTATTAATATTTACATCAAATTTCCTTTAATAATGTTAATGAATGGCTGATTTTACGTTGGTTTGCCAAATATATGACAAGATATTGAACATGCAGATAATTATGTCTCGTTATTAGAAAATGTATATCTTACCCGCACCTCAGCCCTCCTCAATTTTCCATACATTCGTGCTTCGCGACTGGGAAAGGATTATTATTATTATTCCAAATACAATATGATTATTGTATTTGGAATGATATTTCTGCTCAAGTGATCAAAGGTAATGTTTGTTATCGTAGTTGGTGTATGATATGACAGTCATGTCATGAAAGGTGAAACAGCCTAATATCGCATGCAGATTTTTGCTTATTTGCTAAATTTTGAAAATGTTCATTCTCAAGCAGATTATTAATTCAATCTTATTTTTAACAAAAGTTGTCCGGCAAGTATTTGCCCCAAAAGGTTTTGAATACCATGCATAAGTGAAACGAACCAGGTTGGGTTGCTATTAAACTTACAGTCATTCCCTCCTTTACAGCTTACAACAATCTATCTAATCAACAAAATAAATAATATAATCTGTTTTGGATTCCATGATTTACTTGAAAATCTATTAAGCTGGTGGCGTTCGCTTTTTATCCCTTTTTTCTAATTCTTATCAATATTTTAATGGTGTAATGAAACATTCACCATCTCTACCTACTCCTTGTGACTTTATTCATCTTTAAATCGGCAGCAGCTGTATTTTAATCACAGTGCGCATGACTGCGAGCAGTGAACCTGATGTTTCGTGCATGCACTCACTTTCCATATTGATCGGCCGTCAATCGATCGAGCATGCCTACAATCTAAATTAAATAGAAGACTAGATAGCTTGATATCACATCACCTGCTTCTCATTATTTGATGTTTTGAAAGTCATTAAACCTCGTCCTCTTTTATATTTTATTGATTCCGATAAGGATTTAAAGATTTCTTTAATAAAAATAATTGAAGGAGATTAAGATTTTCCTAATGCCAATAGCTTCAACTTGTTATTAGTATTATTTTTTCTTCAAAACATCATTTTTGAGGGAGGCTTCCCTAAGAAAATGACGGCCATCTAATTTGTGATTAAAAATTATAAATATTCATTAGGTCCAGTCACCAAAAAACTCTTTTAAAACAATGCACAATTTCCAAGCATAATTTAAGGCTTGGTCCCACATGCACTTACGGATGCAGAGAGGATGTAAAACGGAAAAGAATCTTGCCATCCGTTGGAAAACGTTATGTATCCGTTGTGTACTCTTTGCATATACGTGTTTCATACGCTCTATATCCATCGAGCATCAGTCCACTGTGATTTCATTGTTTGCCCATTTTGTCCATTGTCTGGAGCCGATGAAAACGGATGGAGCCACCCCGAAATTTTGCTGGTCCGCTGTATCCGTTATGAGTACGTTTTGTGTCCGTCGGCCAGTGGGACCAGACCTTTATTAACACTATTCCTCAACAACGACATGGAAATAGACGAAGAAAATAAGCCGGAGTAAATATCCAAAATTTAAGAAATTGCAAGTTTTTGATTCGGTTCGGGATGTCACAAAAATGCGATAGAACGAAGTGATAATAACGGAATTCATTTTTTAAGGAATGACGAATGTCTCAAATATATTTTCCATGATTGATTTCAATTTGCTGTATCCCATTAATAATAATAATAACGGCATATTTACCCAGGGTAGCCACTTCAGTTCCGAAAACTGTTCTCCCAGCCTTACTATTAGTATTACCCGGCTAAGCTAGGCTACCGATTCAAGTGCACACAGCTTTTTGAGGAATTATTTCCTGCCGGTACCCATTTAGCTCACCTGGGTTGAGTGCAGCATAGTATGGATAATTTTTTTGCTGAAGGAAAACACGCCACGGTTAGGATTCGAACCCACGACCCTCTGTTTGAAAGGCGAGAGTCAGATCCACCAGACCACGACGCGCCCACTCCCAAACATGTTTTTTTTTTCATAAAATAAAGGGATACAAGTGAAATAAATTGGGCCAAATCAGCCATGATACTGATTTAACTTTTATTCAATTTAATAAGAAATTAAATAAATGATTTAAAAAAATCATACTAAAGTGTGTGGTTTCCAGGCCTGCGTATACCCGATCATCCTTCAGGCTCACACCAGCAGTTACATGTATGTGCATGGAAAATACAATATACTATAAAATAACTCTGTATGACAATACGATTTCAATCCCGTCGCTGAGATAACATGCTCTGACTTTCATATCTAAATACCGATGACGAACAATTTCACATTGATTTTTTTCTTTTTGGGGAGGGGGCATATAGAAATGGTGAGAAAGACTGAGATAGATAGATAGAGAATGACATGGTAGAAAGCCCTCAAAACGGAAGACCGAGCTAAACCAAAGTCTAACAAAGTTGCGCCTTCTGATTTTTGGGCAAGGCAAATTGGAAGGGGTATGCGATAGTGAGAAATCATGTCATATACATGGCCCGCTGGAATAACAAGCTAACATCAAAAGCAGCTACCCTGGGCAGATAAGATTTTTTCTTTTATTAATTAGGAGTCGGTAGGTCATGTAGGTAGATTGATAGGCAAATAGATAGATTGATAGGAGAGTGGAGCGGAAAAGAGACAGCGATGGGAAAAGAGAGAGAGAGTGGGGGGAAGAAGGGAGAGAGAGGTGTCGATCCATAGATAGATATATAGATAGATAGATAGTTTGATTGATTGATAGATAGATATATAGATATATATATAGATAGATAGATAGATAGATAGATAGATAGATAGATAGATAGATAGATAGATAGATAGATAGATAGATAGATAGATAGATAGATAGATAGATAGATAGATATATAGATAGATAGATAGATAGGTAGGTAGGTAGGTAGGTAGGTTGGTAGGTAGGTAAAGAGAGAGGGGAGGGGAGAGAGAGCTATAAAAGATCTAGGGACCGTCGTCCAGCAAATTAAAAAGCCTGTCAATATATTAACGAATTGAAATGACCAAACAAGGATCAAGTCTTGATTAAACATTGTAGTAGACGGCAAGGCGAACTAGATTTACAAATCAATAAAAAAACCATCTCTCGATTTTAGAAGTAATTATGTCATAGAACAGTCTTCTACAATCAATGACTTCATCTTGCAGCTCTTCATTATTTTTTTCTTTGGAACATCATGTATATAGCTCATTGTTTGTCTCAATCATAATCAATGGAATAATGAGACATGATTTTGAAGGGTGCTGAGTTTTGGAAATGGTGCACTATTATATAACAAGAAAATGAATTTTTTAAAGCGAACAAAGAGGAAATTTAGATAAGATCATCATATCAAACAACCGACTCTACTCGAGCCAGTGTCGTAGGCTAGAAAAAACCTCGTCAGGATTCGAACAAAATCTAATTTGCTTCGTTTAAAAATTGTCATAATTTTGCCTCTTTTTTTTTTTTTTTCGTTTGAGAGAATATGGCTTGTTTGCGGTGATGGAGCGAAGATGTTGGTTTAATGGGTGGGTTCAAAATTGAGTAGATATCTTTGTAGATGTGTGAAGCGTGTTTTCGCTCAACTACACGGAATCAATCCTTTCACACACCACATGCATTCAATATGCAAGTCAAATCAAGTCATAAGCTGGGAGGTCTTTGTCGAAAATTTGTGAACCATGCAGGACAGCTGATCGTCCTAAGACTATAGGAGCTGACGAAAATTTGCAAATAATTTTGTCGTTTATTCAGAGCCACGGACGACACAGCTGTTTTGATTAACAGATTTTCGACTAAGACTGCTTTGTCGTGAAGGGCTTTTGACAATAGATTTTCTACGTTCGAGAAAGCGTCTGTGTAGTGCTGGGAAATCTCCCTTGCAATAGGTAATGAAAAACGGTAACCATGGCGACGACATCTTGCGAGTATAATGACTACTTATATGGCTACAACCACGTGAATAGGATTTGTGTTTATTGTTCACCATAATAATGTCTTCGTCGACACCAACGAGTAAATGTCACATATATAATCTTACAAGTAACCTATGTATATTTGCACGGATAACGTCTAACAACATGCATACGTTCATCTGCGCAACATCTTTCCGAGGGATATTATTGCAGGGGTTTTATTGCATTTTTTTCTTCTTTACCCCCCCCCCCTTACTTCCCTCCTCGAAAAAAAACTTTAGAAGATCATCTTCAATATTCCCTCTCTTCAATGTTCACGCGTTTGCTTCTTTGATATACATGGATCAAACGTTATTAGACGGCTCCAAGGGCATCGGCGCACGAGGGTTGGCTAAATTTGTTTAGTGGCTTGAGCGTTTCACCTTACAATCTCAGAAGCTTCCAATATTGGGCCTGACAAGTACAATAACCTTCGTACCCTTTTTGACCAAAATCCATCATTTCACCAGTTTCACTTTACAGCATGCCGATTCCAAGATGCCCTGGAAAGACTTTATTGAACCACTGAAAAGCAAAGACCAGGGGCCCATAACACAAAGCTTAATACTCATCGTAGCAGAATATCTTTACGATTGAATGTATTGACCACAATGTACAACCAATCGTGAAAATCAAGCGTACGATCAATCGCTAACCTTTGTGTAACGGGGCCCAGCTAAGTAGAACCCTACCAGTCGGCAGTTTTGAAAGGTGTTCGATGCAATTGAAGTGCGTAAGGGGCGACATTGATGGCTATTAATAATATTAGACCCCCTTTTACTTCAAAAAAGTTGTAACATGGGTTTTTTATATTCCGATCCTTAGTGGTGTAAGAATCCTTTCTATTGTAAGATTGGGAGGTGTTGTATTAAACCATTAAGAAATATGGAGGTACAGACCACCACACGTAGCAAACTTTGTGGCTGACCAATTGGCTTGAGACAGTCCACAGGAGTGACTAAAGCCCCTTTCACAATTGACGTACGACCACTTGCGACCTTTTGGTCGTGCGACAGGCTGCAACAGGCATCAATCGCCAGTCATCTCATAATATCGCACAGAGGCTTTCACAGTTGCAACAGCTGTCGTACAACAAAAACAACCAGTAAAACCCGTTGCACGAGTAAGTCGCTTATGATCCTATTGTGCTCGTGCGATCACATGCGAGTGTTGCACGAGGGATTGCGAGGGGAACGGTCGCACACAACGGAAGTGCAATGTTGTAAGCCGTTGCGATCGGTCTTGCAACAGTCTTATGGCCCATCATATTATCGCACCCAGTCGCAAGACAGGTCTCTGTACATGTAGGTCGCTAGCACATGTGCAAGTGTTGTACGACCTCCAGTCGAGTAAATGCGACTACTTAGTTGTGCCACCTGTCGCACCAAGTCGTGCAACGTTGAACAACACTCCCACGATGATCGCCCGACCGATGGTACGACCCCGGATACGAGCTGATGCGAGTGAATCGGTCGTATTTGATCGCGTTCGGATTTTGAACATGTTCAAAGTTCAGATGTGACCAGTCACGACCACCTTGAGTTCGTGCGACTGTCTACAACGACTGCGAGTGCTCGCAAGTCACCAAGAGATCGATCGTGCAACAGCAGGAAAAAACTGTTGCAGGCGGTCGTAAACTGGTCGGATGTCAATTGTGAAAGGGGCTGTACGGTCGCATACATGCGAATGCAACGGTAGTGGAATGTTGTAAGCCGTAATTTCGATCGGTCTTGCAACAGTCTTATATTATCGCAACCAGTCGCAAGACTGGTCTCTGTAGGTATCTAGCGCATGTGCAAGTGTTGTACGACCTCCAGTCGACTAAATGCGACTATACGTAGTTGTGTCACCTCTCGCACCAAGTCGTACAACGTTGAACAACACTCACACGATGATCGCCCGACCGATGGTACGACCTGTTGCGAGTAAATCAATCGTATTTGATCGCGTTTGGATTTTGAACATGTTCAAATTCAGATGCGACCAGTCACGACCACCTCCGACCACCTCAAATTCGTGCGTTCGTCTACAACCACTGCGAGTGCTCGCAAGACACCAAGAGATCGATCGTGCAACAACAAGAAAAAACTGTTGCAGGCGGTCGTAAACAGGTCGTACGTCAATTGTGAAAGGGGCTTAAAGCTCGCCCCATATAAATTACAGGCAGGACCGTGAAATGGGGCGTGTATCTCTCCCGATTATAGGATCCAAGACGTATTCGTATTGATCCCATCTATACTAATTTTCGTAAGATACGAAAGAATATCATGCGCTAACTTTCGCAAATGGATGAACAGCACGCAAAATTTGCTAAAATTGCATTTTGTACACATTCATATTGGTAAGAAAATCAATACCGGTAATCGAATATGACGCAATTTAATTATGGGAAGAGTATACTTTGAATAATATTCACAATTTTACGGTTTAATGAACACTTATTGAAAAAAAAAATCAAACATTTGAAAATTAATAAAACACACACACACATATATATATATATATATATACAGTACATATAAAGTGTCATTTTCAAATACCGTAGGTATACATGTATTATTATTTGTTTCTCTCTTAATAACGAATTAACATTTTTAAATGATTCTTTGGTATTTAATTCAATATTCCTGCCTCAATTAACACTTGGAATATCAACAGTTCTCTTTTTTTTCGTTATTTATTTTTTGGATTGGATGATCTCTTATTGAAGAAACTAGTTCTGTAAACTAGTTCTGTAACCATTAATTCATACACTTCGTCTCCGAATTGTGTACTTTAATTCGTTGATAATTACTTAAATTTAATTACATTTACTATATTTCTTTGTATAACATATTTTTAATTTTCTTGTATTGCATCGTATCACTTTAAGCACATTTTTCAGATATTACTTTGATTTTTATCTCATTTTAAATAGATTATTGATTTGCATATATTTATGTTTTTAATGTCAGGACCATGATGTAAAACAGTTTTTTAACTGATCTTGTCATCCTGATTAAATACATTTGAATAAATAAATAAATAATAATAAATAGCAACATATTTTTCATTGTTTCTTTGGTTTTATGAGTGGGCGTTAGTGGTATGGTCAGATGGATTAGAGATTATAATATTTCTTTTTATTTATTCCATGTTACTCTTTGATGTTTCGTTTTATTATAATGAATGTGAAATAAACAAATGAAAGATGGATAATGCTATAACGATAAAAAACTATCCACATTGCTCTCTCTCCCTCTCTCTCTCCCTTAATCTTTTTATGCTTTCAATCAAACACGGAAAATGACCTTTTTCTGATATTTTCGTGGTTTTACGTTTTAAGGAGAGAAATAAAAAACTCACATTACCCCTTAATTATAATATGATTTAAAACAAAGACTGTGGTTTTATTTTGTTATTTTTGTGGTAGTATTTTTTCTGACAGACAGGAAGGAATCAAAACGAATCTAACTCACGTTGATAGAAAGGGAGCAGCAAACTGGGTATTCAACCGGGTCGACTGCATCTTGACGGCTGACTTCAGCGGTAAGATATGGTCGCTTGAGATGGGTAATATAGTATCATTCGGTCAGATGGGGTTATCCACAAAACTACACCGTCACATACACATGCACACCCACCCACACTTCATTTCTTCATTTTTTGTCTCACCTGCATAGCAGAGTGAGACTATAGGCGCCGCTTTTCCGACGGCGGCGGCGACGGCGGCGGCGGCGTCAACACCAAATCTTAACCTGAGGTTAAGTTTTTGAAATGACAGCATAACTTAGAAAGTATATGGACCTAGTTCATGAAACTTGGCCATTAGGTTAATCAAGTATTACTGAACATCCTGCCTGAGTTTCATGTCACATGACCAAGGTCAAAGGTCATTTAGGGTCAATGAACTTAGACCATGTTGGGGGAATCAACATCAAAATCTTAACCTAAGGTTAAGTTTTTGAAATGTCATCATAAATTAGAAAATATATGGACCTAGTTCATGAAACTTATACATAAGGTTAATCAAGTATCACTGAACATCCTGCATGAGTTTCACGACACATGACCAAGGTCAAAGGTCATTTAGGGTCAATGAACTTTGGCCGAATTGGGGGTATCTGTTGAATTACCATCATAACTTTGAAAGTTTATGGATCTGATTCATGAAACTTGGACATAATAGTTATCAAGTATTACTGAACATCCTGTGCAAGTTTCAGGTCACATGATCAAGGTCAAAGGTCATTTAGGGTCAATGAACTTTGGCCAAATTGGGGTATTTGTTGAATTACAGCCATAAATTTGAAAGTGTGTTGGTCTAGTTCATAAAACTTGGACATGAGAGTAATCAAGTATCACTGAACATCCTGTGCGAGTTTCAGGTCACATGAACAAGGTCAAAGGTCATGTAAGGTCAAAGAACTTTGGCCACGTTGGGGGTATTTGTTGAATTGCCATCATATCTCTATAAGTGTATTGGTCTAATTCATAAAACGTGGAAATACGAGTAACCAAGTATCACTGAACATCTTGTGCGAGTTATAGTAGTTTTCAAAATCAGCACTGCTGCTATATTGAATCGCGTGATGCAGGTGAGACGGCCAGAGGCATTCCACTTGTCTTCTTTCTCCTTTTCTGATGATTTGTGACGTCAGATTTTTCTTCCAGACCTATGGAATATAATTGGTTTCCATGTAGCCCCTTTTCCCTTTTGGCTGCTATTACTCAAGCATTTATTTTGCTTATATAGCTTGCCACTGCATTGTTTTTCACTACTTTGTCTTAACCTTGAATTGTATTCATTTCTAAATTTTGTTATGACACTGTTATAAATGTGTAACATCGCAATGTACTTTAATGTCATACTACGATTATGTTTATGTATTGTAAATTTATTTCGACTTTACAATAAATGCAGAAACCCCTGCAGTCTCTGAAGAGTCCTATATCCCTGCATGCAACTTTTGATAGGTTTAGGAAGAATCTGCAATCGAACAGATCAGGTCGAAATAGATTCTAACTTCACTCCTGAATGGGAAAATGCAGATGCTGCAGAAGTGTTCTTATGCAGCTAGTTCCGTCAAGTTCCGCAATATTGTGGTCAAACCATGGAGCTATAGCTCCATGGTCAAACCATTTATGGATCAAACCAGGGAGTTGGGAGTTAGAATTGCCAACTCCCTGATCAAACCAATCACTTCATGATCATGTTGTTGCGTAATACTCTCACGCTGTACATAACGTGATCACCGATGAGCGTAATTTTGACCAATTAACATTTCAGTAATGATTCGGTTCAAATGATGGGAACGGTTGCAATTTTTCGTTTGTAAACCTGATCCTCAGAATCGCAAAGGCTAGAAAGATCTGTTTCTGTTGCAGAAAGGGCAAAGATCGATATCTCTCTTGAAAGTTATTCAGCTGAGCACCTTGAAAATGACTTGCAGAATGGCAGTGTTTGTATCGGACCATTTAGTTCATACACGCTTTTTTATATATTTCAAATATATGGTCAACTTTTAAGCAATGGATATAGAATCGAAAATTGTTGTTTTCATTTTTTGTTGAAACGGGTACCAGTTCACGCCATACATGCACTGACCGGGAACTCTTTGGCCCTTGCCCACCCCCCCCCCCCCGCAACGGACCCCGTTGGGTACCTCTAGATGGTGTTGATAATGATGTTAATGGTGGTGGTGGCGCTGGTGTTGATGATGATGATGCTGATGATGATGATGTTGATTATGACGATGATGACGATGATGATGATGTTGAATATGATGATGATGATGTTGATTATGACGATGATGATGCTGATGATGATGGTGATACTACACGTAGTCTCTTTGGAATACCTCCGCCCCCAAAACAGCTAAGGCAATATTCATTCAAAATAAACACTCAAGAGTGAAGTTCTTAGGAAGAATATTAATCTCAGACTGCTTCATATTTATTGTTCATTTTGTCTGAAGAAAGAGTTGCTTCAATCTTCTTTTTTATTTGGGAATAACAGTTATGCGTACATGAATCATCGTAAGAACAATTTCAATCAAGAATTCTATGCCAACAAGACAGCCAATGACTCCCAATAACGTTGGCCCATTAAAATGTTCTGCCGGCTATAAACCTGATTAAAAAAGACAAATGACTTGTTTCATCAGAAAAACCTTCGAGGATTTTCCGACGACTGTTTCTAAGATAAAAAGGGAATGTGCAGAGACAACAAGTGCGTTATGTAATTGCGGCGTCGTAAAGGGGGGGGGGGGGTGACTTTGGCAAGAATTATGTTTCATTTATTTATTTATTTATTAAAACATCTTTATACAGGATAACGTGTTCAGATAAAATACACTGTTTTTCAACACGGTCCTGTTACATTGAAAATATCAAACAACGATAAAAATGCATACAAACTTAATTAAGTTAAAATACTGGGTATGCTTAATTTACAATAAAAGTTGCACAAAAATAGAAAGAGCAGGAAGATAGTGTGAAAGGAGCTTTATCAACACTTAAACATGACTTGTGTCTTGCTAAAATCGACCATAGACAACCAAGGAGGAAAGATCGTCATCCCAAGAAAGGGACAAGGGAGTCGCGTTCCACGCTTCCTTTCATCTCTATATTATGTTTCGATTTAAATCTCTCCCCCCCCTCTCTCTCTCTCTCTCCCTAACACCCACCCACACCCAAACACACCAACACCCACCCCCTTACACCTGCACTCACTCACACTCATACTTCTCACCCTTCCCGCGCTTAAACCTTTGCAATATCGTCCAAAATCCAAATCAAACTCGTACATTGTACAGACGACTAATTCTATAGCATGTCTAGTATAGGTTTTCCGTCCGATTTCGTCAAAATTTCAACCGATTTCATGACGTAATAGTTCAATTTGCAACAAATTGGAATGACCTATGAGATCAACATTTAAAAAGACAAATACTTAATTAAATTTAATTTTATTGGCAGGCGATTTCATTGTTATCTCATTTAAACATGTATAAAGAACGATCTAATTGAAATAGCTCAAGAAGTGTTTCAAGTTCGCACCGGCACCATCTTTGCGAACGTTTAGGAATTCAATTATTCAAAATCATGAATGTGCAATCACTTACATGATATGGTCAGTGTTTTTCGTAGTTTTTTATATTTTCTTTTGAATAATTATGGAAATGTGATTTACTTAGATTTTTTTTGTTTACCGTTTACTGAAATTTATCATTCGTCTGACAAACCATCATCGGAACAACAGCTCGTTATTACCGTCATTACCGTGTTTCTTATCCCATCCCCAACACGATATGAACTATAATTATGTAAAATAAAAAGAAGAAGATGAAGAAAAAAAACAACCCACCATATAGGTCACACACCCACTCACCAATCACTAAAAGAATAACCGTTTACAACCATATCCTATAAGTGTTACATGAATTTAGTTTTTATCAAACATAATGGAATAAAATGAATGAAAAGATAAGAAAAAAAAGACAAGATAAAGTTTGAAGAAAAAAAATTGTATAACGTAATGAAAAATAAACATGTTATCTGAATTTGGACGTTTAAAGCGCAAATATGTGTGCCGATGAATAAAATTGAAAATGGTATTTAAGGCGAAATTGAACGATCAGTAAGTCGTCGCGAAGTTAAATGACAACTTTGGGCCATTGATTTGAACGAATTTCTCTCTAAATTGAATTTCTACAAAATTTAAAGGAATGATATAGAACGGAAATGAATGCTGAATAAATGAAAATGAACCATGTGTGCAGAGGATGGACAAAAATCTTTCGAATCTGAACGTCCATTCATTGATTTAAATGCAACTCTGATGAAAATTGACGGAAAACCTATATTATTTTATTCTTCAGATGGGCTAACAACATTCGGGCTAAACCCACTTAGTCCAATTCTCATTTGATATAATGACCACTTGGTCTAATAGCCAATTAGTCTAATGACCACTTGGTCTAATAGCCAATTGGTCTAATGACCACTTGGTCTAATAACCACTTGGTCTAATACCAGTTCGTCTAATCAACACTTGGTATATCATTCATTTGGTCTATATTGCAGTTGGTCTAATGTGCAGTTGGTCTGATTTCCATTTCGGCTAATTTCCACTTGGTCTAATTTCCACTTCGTCTAATTTCCAGATATTCTAACATTCATTTCGTTGCCACTGGGTCTAGTTTCCAATTTGCCAAATTTCAGTCCATTTTGGATAATGGTTTGTTAGGCGATTCTCATAAGGCCATCTTACATACATTTTATTCATGTTATTTGTGTTATTCTTTTTCATTTTTGAACCTGAACACTGAAGAAATTTTATATTGCATTGCATGTTGTCCGCTCTAGGCCTTATATAAGGCCTATCCATTTTCTCAAATTTAAACGAGAAATGAGAGGGGATGGGGAAAGAATGAAAATATAAGAACAAGCAAAAAATAAATTAAGAGGAAATGAGAATGATAAAGGTTGAATGAAGAAGAACTTCATTAAAAAAAGTTGATGATGACGATGATGAAGATGAAGATGAAGAAGTAGAAGTAGAAGAAGAAGAAGAAGAAGTAGAAGAAGAAGAAGAAGAAAAGGGAAAAAAGAGAAAGAAAACGGAAAAATAGAGGGAAAGGAAACGAAAAGATAGAAAAGGGTGAAAAGAAACATATGAAATCGAAAAAACAAACACTTATCTTACTACCACATACAAAACTGCAATTTCTTTCAAATATTTTGTTGGGGACAGTATTTATAATCTTGGGGATCGCGCGCCCGTATGCCCCCCCCCCCTTTCATTTTAAGGAGGAGGAGGCGAAGAAGTAGAACAAAACCCCGAATGAAAAGATAAGATGAATGACTACTAACAAGATATTCAAAACAAAAAACATGATCTAATGGCTTTGTAACTTTTGAAATCCACCAAACTGCATTAACCATTTGCTTATTTTCCGTCAAGATCAACTTGAACTGTTCAAGTATCGTCCTAAAAGAGGCATAAACATGTTTACCAGATACGTATCCACACAATCAATTACATTATATTATCGTTCATTTCTTCATAATAAAATGTTATTCTGATGAAACCCCCGCCATATGGCCATTATAAGCTACAAGGTCCCCAACTTTTTGTTCACCCAATACTTAGAATCTGTAAAATAATGTGCATGCGGTGATGTAATGATTATGATATGATATAATTTTCAGCATCATAGATATAATTGATATAGGCCTAATTATAAGAATTATATTTGATTAGAATAATTCATTCGATGAGCGACTATCTCGTCATCGGTAGTCCTTCACGGAGAGGTTTTGCGCCCGCCACCAGCCCTACCCCGGCTCTATCCCCTCCGGACCCTGGCGACATGTATTAACTGATGCATGGTGTATTCATTTATCCATGACCATGTTTGTTAATCTTAGATCAAATGAACCATAATAAATGATTTTGTATTAGACCAAATGGAAATATGACCAAGTGGGAATTAGACGAATTGGATATTAGACGAACTGGTTGTAGACGAAATGGGTTTCGACTATGTGAAGTTGGATGAACTGATAAGTAGACCAACTGTAGACCATCCGATAATTCACCTATACTATGGAAGAAAGTCATGAACTGTGAAATTACAAAAGACTGAGGTGATAATGTAAAGAAAACTGCTTGAGATAAGAAATAAAAGTTCGTATATCTTAACCTTTTTCTGACACTGAGTGCCTGAAACGTCTGAAAATGATAGTAACAAAGGTATACTCATTAGATGACGTTCCCATGGTAACAGATTTAAGCCCCTTGGAGACGCGGGAACAATAATGTTTCACTTAATGAACTCCTTTTGTTGTCACCCCCTCTCTCTATATATATATACAGTATATATATAATTATGTATAAACTCCCACCAACTGCCTCTCTCTCTCACTCCTCACTCGCTTTTTTTCAATATGTTTTTATTAAGGATTTCATTCAAATAAACTCAAGGCAAATGACAAGCAAAATTGACAAATCTTCATTTGATATCAATAACAAAATACAAAAATATTTACCAAAACAAAAGTGAAGCAAATAATGATGGAATTAAGTAAATAAATATATATATATAATTAACTCAGCCCCGACCCTCTATGTAACCTAATAATACATATGATTAATATTGAAAGATTTGCAGAAAAAAAACATGTTATCGTTGCACCACTAATCAATTTACATTAAGATTCTTCATACAATGAAAAAAAGTACATTGATATTATACACCCATACACACACACAAACAATCATCACACACATACATAAACACATATACAAAAACTGTTCGTGAACATTAAAATTTGACATAGGGTACAGAAAAAAATCTGCAAATCAGAATGACACAAGAGAATTGGAAATTAAAGCAAACTAGTACAAAATCATCAACACTCACCCAATCATCAACACTCACACCAAAATTGACACTAACACATGCTCACACCCACACACACTCACTCATTTTCTTACATATTTATCATTTCTGCAGCAGCGAGAAAAGGCATATTATCAGGTTATGTTATCTTTTCAAACTTGCACACGTCGGTACTGTTAATACATTTTCCTCTACGTTGAAGAGAGTCATGTATAACATTCATTCCGCGCTCGAAATTGTCGGGAATCGAACCCCGGACTTCCATCTTTGTAGTCAGGCGCGTTATCAACTTTTCAGTGAGGTAGTGATGCTTTTCATAATGATGTGTTACCATGGCTACACCCCTACACATAACCAATAATTGAAAGTTTACACAATGAGACTAATGAGAACAATCAGATAATGGTTCATGAAGGACCTCAAGCTAAGGAAGGTTAAAGAGAAGACTGATTTTCGGCGGAGAATGGACCAGAAAATTGGAAGGAAGTGGGGCCATTCCGTAAACGCGTATTGTATAAAAGTTATACATTTTCCCCATAACACGAAAATTGTAAATTTTGTATAGGCCTAGGCCTACTTAGCTAGAAAGTGTTCCTTTATCATATTTACTGTTGATTGGTATTTTGATATTGATCATTCAGCCCATTACGATGACGTCATCAACCGTTCTCTTCATCCATTTCTTTCACAAAATATCTATATAAAAGAGTTGCCAAAGCTGTTGTACATGTATAATTTTACACATTTATATATATATATTCTGGGCAATTATTATCCAATTGAGCAAATTTATTACCCAATTATTAGTTTTTATTTGCCAATTTGGACATATTTTAACCAATAGTTGTGTGGACAGTATGTTGCCCAGGGTTGATTAAAAGTTGGGGGGATGTCCAAATATTTTAAGAGTGTGCGTTAAATTCATTACTCTTTACGCAAATACAGGTGATATTATTTGACATATTACTCCTGGATTCTTCTTCTATTCTGTAAAGCTATAATAATCAGTCCCTTTTTTAGTAGCGCCACGCATAACCAAGTTCGTTGAACAAGAAATCCGAACCACAGAAAACAAACAGAAGTAAGTCAAGCTCAAGACAATTGTACATACGAGTAGAATCGATATCTGCATGATCGTATATCATGTGACCCAGTATGTTTGAAGGACAACTCCCTCCTGTCAAATTATCAAATGTTAACGATAGGTCTGTAAACAATCGCTAATGGGTGATCGATATCCCACGCAGCATTCTCGCGTTACCAACTTTTCGTGCATTTTCGATGTTTTATCCGGGTGTTTTGCTTAAACTTACTTCGACGATCCATGAGATAAATGAAACCATCACAGAACGCAGAAAATCAACAGGAGATATACGTGTGTGTGTGTGAGAGAGAGAAGGGGAGGGGCCAGGGTATTTCGATGGGGGTGGGGGCAAGGCAAACTAAACTTTCTTGATTGAATTACAGACTGAATCCAGATTGAATTGCAGACTGAACCCATACCTCATTTTCGGTTACTTTTTTTTCCTCTTTTATTTTGTTCTCATTACTTTTTTTTTTGTTAATTCGTCTAATTATTGTTTTCTAAATGGGGTGGTATCCCCCGTGCCCCCCTCCCCCCTCTCCCGCTTTAGCGATGCCCCCTCGTGTATATGATCCGAAGCATACTTTAATTTTATTTTTTTACAGTTTAATGGAGTTTGATCATGGGTGTCACCAGGAAATTTTAATTCGGGTGCATGCCAGATGACAAAAAGATGATGTCATTTCTGGGGCGGGGGGTTGAATTAAAAAAGGATTATGCCTACTATAGCTCTTTATAGTTATACCATTGTTATACAACCAAGCCCACTCTTTACAATACTCTTCCTTCTTCTCTCTTCCATTTTACCTTTTTTTCTCTCGTCAGATTTAATTTCTGCTTTAATACATTACGCGATTTGATATCGCAGCAATGCTGACATTGAAAACAGCTATTAAAAAAATATTCACAAAAGAATACTATGTCCATTGACCCAACATGACCTTTGACCATGATCATGTGACCTAAGACGTGTGCAAAACAATAATTCATACTTGATTACCCATATGTCTATGTTTCATGAACTACATGTGTAGATCCATACACTTTCTAAGTTATGATGCAAATTCAACAAATAACCCCAACACAGCCAAAGTTCATTGACCCTAAATGACCTTTGATTTTGGTCATGTGACCAGAAACAAGCACAAGATATTCAGGGATACATGGTTACTCTTATGTCTCAAGTTTCATGAACTAGATCTACATGTATAAACTTTAAAGTTATGATAATTCCACCAATACCCCCAACATTATCAAAGTTCGTTGACCCTACATGTAAATGACCTTTGACCTAGATCATGTGACATAAAACTTGCACAAGATGTTCAGGGATACTTAATTGCTCTTATGTCTTTAATTTCATGAACTAGATCCATAAAATGTCAAAGTTATGATGACGATTCCACAAATACCCCCAACATGGTCAAGGTTCGTTGACCCTAAGTGACCTTTGACCTTGGTCATATGACCTGAAACTCAGGCAGGATCTTCAGTGATACACTATCACCCTTATGTCCAAGTTTCGTGAACTAGGTTCATATACTTTAGAAGTTATGACGACATTGAAAAAACTTTAACCTTGGTTAAGATTTCAATGTTGACGACGCCGCCGCCGCCGTTGCCGTCGCTGCCGTCTGAAAAGCGGCGCCTATAGTCTCGCTCTGCTATGCAGGTGAGACAAAAACCAAAGGAGGGGCGAGTATCCCTTGCCCCCCCCCCCCCTTGTGACACGGTTCCTTACGTAGGTCCTCGGTTTTTTTTAGAGATTGCGAAGTTTATATCTAGCTGTGGAGTTCTAAACCAACACACCTTATGATACCTGCTTTTACGACAGCTTTCAGTCGAACTGTCAACTCATACCCATAGGTTCATCATTGATGGTATTTATTTAAGCCCTCTTTTACTTTCATTCCCTGTGAATGAATAATGACGAAAACCTTTTAGTGAATGACGCTGGGAATACTGAAAAGGAGACACTTTCATGACGGGGCGGCGCCGCAGGTGTGATTTTTCTTATGGTGAAAGCGGGGGGGGGGGGGGGGCTAAGAGGGGCATAAGAAAAAAAAAGAGAGGGTGAACGGGAAGAAAAATCTTTGGAGAAAAAATGGGTTGCTGAGCTCTACCATACAGGTCGATTGTCGTGTCTAGACTCTAGCCCCCTATATTTAAATGTTCTGGTACTGCTCAAATAGGCTATGTAATAAAATAAAAACATAATTATAGTGATCACATGATTTCAAGAGCCTATTATTAGAGACTTTGAAGAAAAAGATGATGATGATGATGATGGTGATGATGATGAAGATGATGATGATGAAGATGATGATGATGGTGGATGACGATGATGACGATAATGGCAATACTTATGATGATGGTGATGAAATATGATGATGATGATGACGATGGTGATGATGGTGATGATGATGATGACAACACTGATGATGATAGTGATGAATATAATGATGATGACCATAATGACGATACTGATGATGATGATGATGATGACAACGACGATGATAATGTAATAGTAAGTAACGGTAATTATCTTATAAACACGGTTTATTGCTATATGGCACAGTTTGAAATGTGATTTTATTCAAGACAGGCACACGGGGTGCAAAGAGTTACAAGCAGCAGATGTCGCCAATCACCAAGTACGTTGCGCGGGAGCTTGAGACACCTATGATCTCTGCTGCTCAGGGGGTTCGACGCACTACGAAATCAATAACATAAAGAAAGGATATAATTATCATGATTATCATCCCCTGTCTCTCTCATTTCTTTTCTCATCAATCCGACTGCATTCCTCATATTCTAGTCCCGTGCCGGTCACGAAGTTGAGAAGTATTCTAGAATTGGAAGCAGAGCGTGACAATCACTCGAGACAGAATTCATTTAACGGTGCCAGAAGAAAGCGGAATTCGATCCGAGGAGGATATCTGGAATGAGTTCGCAATAACGACATCAAAGTCAAACACCATTCTCTTTGTCCGTGATCGATTTCAGGTATCGAACAAATCTCTTGTTCTTTTTGGAATGGATATTGGAAGGGCACTTGAAAACAACGAAAAATCTATGGTATGATAATGCGAGCAAAACTTATCATCAGATCATAAAGAATTAGAGAGCACAGGTGTGGCTTCAAAAACTACATTTTTCAATTTTCGAAGAAAAAAGATTCAATAATTCTTTACTTTTCACATTTTGCTAGCATTAAACGTAATGATGCAATGAAAATGGCACCAGAATATCATGAACATGTAGAGTTTTTTTTTATCATCGTTCTTCTGACGTATTTTGATGAGGTTGTATAGGTAACTGCATCAAAAGTTGATGGTAATCATCGCAAAAAAGTATGGTCTCAAGTATTTTTTTGTCCTGAGTGTCATTGACTTCAATGAAATTATAAATAACTCATTGGCGTGGGCAGTGTTGCCTTGGCGCTAAAAAGAAATTAGTTAGAGATAGAAAAGAGACATGCCTACGGAAAGGGAAAATAATAATAAAACTTTGAAAAGCTGAAAAGGCAAGGTAGAAAATCTTAAATTATGCAGTCAAAGGAAGAAAATACGTGGCTGAGCGGGAACACAGATTTATTTCCATTCTTGCCCCCCCCCCCCCCCGTCATTTGTACTATTTACAGTGTTTCCAAAGTGCCCAAAATGCCCCGAGTGCCCTTACTGACTTCTGAAATAAAGTTAATTAAACCCCTTCTACTAATAACCTCAGCGCGGACTATCCACACAACGTGCTTTGTCATTGTAGAAGTCGCGGGAGATTTTAATAAGCTCCCCAAGTCCGTGGTCATTCGCGCTCTCATCTCGCACACCGAAGTCAATTTCGACCGTTGTTTATTATTTCTACGCTCAATAAGCAGTATGCCGTGCACATCATGCGGAGGGCATATCGAGGCAGAAATCACGTACGGGGTAGTAAGTTAACACTTGTCGAGGAGCGCCCCGGGAGATGAAGATAGCACGGATATATCGTTCGCGATAGGTGAGCCGTGATGAGAATCAAACTTCAAGTAGATTTGGGGGGGGGGGGGGAAGAAAGAAAAGTAAATCAATTCCTTTCACCAACCGCATGGCCTCATAATCTTCACAAATCCCTTCTCATTTTTCATAAATGTGCCCGATTGTTCATTTTCGCCGACATACAAAAAAGTAATGTTGAATTCAACCTTCCCTGGGGTTCTTGTGAATCTTTTTATTTGTTTTATTGATTTTTCCCGCATCCTTGGTCTGTTCAAAGCTTTTAAATAACTGGTCTCAGCACTTTTTATTGAAATGTTAATCTCATCGTTTTTCAAAACATGTCTTCACTCTGTTTCTCTGCCATCCTTTCTCTCTTTTATTCTTCTCTCTTCCATCCTCCCCCCTCTCCCATTCATTCCCCTTTTTAATGTGACTTTCATCCCCCCTCTCTCTCTCCCCATCTCTCCCTACTGTTTCTCTTTCTCTTTCATCCATTCTCACTCTCTTCCACCTATCTCTCCTTACCCTCTCTTATTTCTCTTATGTGCCTTTCATTCACCTCTCCCCCTCTCTTATCTCCCCTCTCTCCTCCTCTTTCCATCTCTCTCCCCGTCTTCTTCTGTCTCTCGCTCTCCTCCCATCCCTCGATTTCTTGCTCATATTGATTCATCTGCAATATGAGCTCATAATGAATACATATAATTAGTATCTCCAACACTAATCCTATCATCTCTGTCCAAACAACTCCACCTACATAATTTCATCTAATAGCCTTATCTCACTCATTTCGCTTTTTTTTTCACGACATCCTGCTTTCTACATCCACTCTTGTTTATAACGAAGCTATGATACAAAAAATCAAAATTGCCACTTTGTCTACTTTCCATTTGGTCTCTTATTCTAGATGATCACATCCGATTTTGTCCACTACCAAGTTGTCTACTATCAGTTTGTCAACTAACCATTTTGGTGTAATTACCCCTTAGACCATTTACCATTTCATCTAATACTAATTAAGATATATCATTTAAGCTTAAACCTAGTGCACACTATAAGATCCCATATGACACAATTCTTTTAAAATAAATCGCATTTTGCATTAAATGTGAAAGGTCTAAGAGGTATAATTACTTTATTTGAAGTTCTGTGGTAAGGCCTGTGGTCGGAGTAGGTCCAATTCGGCTTCAAGTCACACAGCTATTATTCCTACAGGAAGAACCAAACTAGACTGAATTTGACTTCAGTAGTCCCACCACAATTCTGAACTCTGATCGCTAAGATTTAATCGGTTTGATCAAATGTTATCAAAATTTCTTTGAAATCGGGATCGCAATGAATTACTAGGTGTGAGCTGGGCTTTAGACTCTAAACCATCAGGGCATTAGACTAAATGAGAACCCAAGTGAGTATTAGACCAAGTGATGAATACACCTCATGGTAATAAGACCACATAGGTTTAGCCATGTGGTAATAGACAATCTGGGAAGTACATGTATGTAGCGGCCTACATGCATCATTTTTTTGTTTCCCCATACCATTTTGGTTCTTTACAGTCACACAGTAACAAGAATAAAAGAGGATTAAATATGGCAAATCTGTAACGGTTGGCATCTCTGCAACTGTATGCAAACCAAGTGGATATAAACACACACAAAAATGGTTGGATAGATATACCTGTTATCTGCTCTTTATTTACAAATGAAGTATACTTTTTTTAATGTCCACTCATCGACCGCATGGGCAAATATTCAACAACTGCAATAATAATAGTAGCACAGTTGCGCTAGAGCATTTTTTTTCTTGTCTCTCACAAAAATGTACAAATCAAATACATATATAGCTGCAGAGTATTTCTGCATGAAAGTATATCATGGTAGTGTATAATAGCATAACAATAGACTATGAAATGATAGAAGGCTTGTTAGGAAAGTAATATAAAGCTTCTCGTAGAATGTTGGACATCATCATCAACAATATGAAAGCAAACTCAAATGGATCACAACATTACAGCAAGGACTGTCAAGGTATACACATGATACTTGACCAAATCCTCGCCTCTCTTAATTTGTAAACCAGTTAGCATTGTTGTAAAAATAAGAGAAAGGGTTATCTAATAGTAGAATCCAAGACATATTAAACAAATGACCAAGGTGAATCACACAGGCTTATGTCATAAAAAAACCTGTAGTAAAAAGAACAAAAGAAAAACGATACAAAGTTGGAAGAAAAACATGGTATATATCCACTATCAAACTAACACTTGTGATATTGGCATAGAAAATAATTTTAAACGTGTAGTGTACAATCATTGCAGAAGTACTTAGACAAGATCAACTGCAAGTAACCTTTAATGCCATTACATTTCATCATTAACATGCGAGTTGGCAGTACACATAAAGTACTTTATAGATGCAAATTCATTATTTCAATGTAATTCTAAATATTCTAAACCATTAATACAGTATTGATTCAATTTTTCATTTCAAAATGTCATTCTCAAAAAGAGGACCCTACCTCCATAAAAAGACATCACGTAACTTTAAAGGACAAGTCCACCCCAACAAAAAGTTGATTTGAAAAAAAGGAGAAAAATCCAACAAGCAGAACACTGAAAATTTCATCAAAATCGGATGTAAAATAAGTAAGTTATGACATTTTAAAGTTTCGCTTAATTTCAGAAAACAGTTATATGCACATCCTGGTCGGTATGCAAATTGGCAGACTGATGACGTCACCCACAGTGGCGGACCGTGACCCGGAGGAGACAAAGCATTGGAGGGGCACAGCATTGTTCACAAACACCCACTCACTATTTCTATTGTATTTTATTATATGAAATATGAAATATTCTAATTTTCTCCACCTTGTCAAGTGAAACAAAGTTTTATTTCTCCCTGAACATGTGAAATTACTATTATTATTTTAACAGTTTATGGTTAAGTTAAGTTGGTCCTTATTGTCAAATCTGTAAAAATTGAAATATTGTATTATTCAAACAATAAATAAACAAAAGAAATAGTGAGTGATGGACATCATCGACTCTCATTTGCATATCGCTTAGTTGTGCATTGAACTGTTTTATGAAAAATAAGCGAAACTTAAGAATGTCACAACTTTCTTATTTTACATCCGATTTCGATGAAATTTGCAGCATTATGTTTCTCTATCGATTCAAATCAACAATTTTCTGTGGTAGACTTGACCTTTAAGTTGACTTGTGTATAAACATCAAACCTAAACAAAATGTATATAGTGGACATGTGGCCTTTCTGAGTTAGAGAGGTAATCAACCTTTTACTTCTCACTGTGGAGATATTACAAATGGGCATTACATGCAGGTAGCTTTTAAAGAGACAGCCATATACTTCATAGTCACCTTTGCCAATCATTATTTTACATTTGCCACTCGGGTTACCACAATACAACACAAATTTTAAGTACAATTAGTACAATTGTGAATAACAGTCTTATATTTGATGCCATATCTTAGAAGTGCAACCCCTGTTATCATTGAAATGAATAAAAAGGACAAATAAATAGAAGATAAATATGGATGAAAATTAGAAACAAATGGAGCGCCTCTGGCAGTCTCACCTGCATTACGCGATTTAATACAGCAGTAGTGCTGACTTTGAAAACGACTATAGAATATTCATTTTTAAAAACACCCTTCATATGATGGTAGAATACTATGTTCATTGACCCTAAATGACATTTGACCTTGATCATGTGACCGAAGACTTGGTAATGGTAATTCAACAAATACCCCCAACACAGTCAAAGTTCACTGACCTTAGTCACGTGACCTGAAACTCACGCAGGATGTTCACTGATGCTTGATTACTAATGTCCAAGTTTCATGAACTAGATACATATATATTTAGAGATATGACATTTAAAAAACTTTTGTTTAAAAAGATTTTGTTTTGATTCCCCAAACATAATATAAGTTCATTGACACTAAATGACTTTTGACCTAGGTCATGTGACCTGAAACTCACAAAGAATGTTCAGTGATACTTGATTACTCTTATGTCCAAGTTTTAAGAACCAGATCCATAAACTCTCAAAGTTATGATGGAAAATTAACAAATATCCCCAACATGGCAAAAGTTTATTGAGCCTAAATGATCTTTGACCTTGGTCATGTGACCTGAAACTCGCACAGGATGTTCAGTAATACTTGATTACCCTTATGTCAAATATTTATGAAGTAGGTCCATATATTTTTAAGTAATGATGACATTTCAAAACCTTAACCTTTGGTTAAGATTTTATGTTGATTCCCCAACATGGTCTAAGTTCATTGACCCTAAATGACCTTTGACCTAGGACATGTAACCTCCAACTCTGGCAGGATATTCAATAATACTTGATAACAAGTTTCATGAACTAGGCCCATATACTTTCTCAGTTATGATGACATTATAAATAAGAGACAAAAACTTAACCTTTGGTTAAGATTTGATGTTGACGACGCTGCCGTCGCCAACGGGAAAGCAGCCCCTATAGTCTCACACTGCTATGCTGATGAGACAAAAATGGCCCAATGATCACCAACTGTAACTGTAACATCAATGTGAATTGCCATGGCAACATTGCAATAAGTGAAACTATGGTTTCCATTATAAATAAGAGACAAATTAACCTTCATTATGAGATAGCATACAAGAGGATGGGAGAGACTCGTGAGAAAGGGAAAGACAAAGAAAGGTAAAGAGAGATAGACTGATAGGGTGACTGACAGATAGATACACATAAAGAGGGGTCAGAGAGAAAATAAAGCCAGAAAGAAAGAGAGAGGGAGAGAGCAAGAGAGGAGATATAAAGACATATATATATAAAAAGAGAGAGGGGACAGAGAAAAAAAAAAGGGAGAGAGAGTAAATATAAAGACAGAGAGAGATAGAGAGTGACAGAGCAAAAGGTAGAGAGAAAGAGTTTAGCAGGAAGAGAGACAGACTGGAAACAAGTGGAATGCCTCTGGCGGTCTCACCTGCATCACGCAATTCAATATAGCAGCAGTGCTGACTTTGAAAACTACTATAACTCGCACAAGATATTCAGTGATACTTGATTACTCTTATGTCCAAATTTCATGAGTCAGATCCATAAACTTGCAAAGTTATGATGGTAATTCAACAGATACCCCCATTATGGCCAAAGTTCATTGACCTTTGACTTTGGTCATGTGACGTGAAACTCCTGCAGGATGTTCAGTGATACTTGATTAACCTTATGTCCAAGTTTCATGAACTAGGTCCATATATTTTCTAAGTTATGATGACATTTCAAAAACTTAACCTTAGGTTAAGATTTTGATGTTGATTCCCCCAACATGGTCTAAGTTCATTGACCCTAAATGACCTTTGACTTTGGTCATGTGACGTGAAACTCCTGCAGGATGTTCAGTGATACTTGATTAACCTTATGTCCAAGTTTCATGAACTAGGTCCATATATTTTCTAAGTTATGATGACATTTCAAAAACTTAACCTTAGGTTAAGATTTTGATGTTGATTCCCCCAACATGGTCTAAGTTCATTGACCCTAAATGACCTTTGACCTTGGTCATGTGACATGAAACTCAAGCAGGATGTTCAGTAATACTTGATTAACCTTATGGCCAAGTTTCATGAACTAGGTCCGTATACTTTCTGAGTCATGCTGTCATTTCAAAAACTTAACCTTCGGTTAAGATTTGGTGTTGACGCCGCCGCCGCCGTCGGAAAAGCGGTGCCTATAGTCTCACTCTACTATGCAGGTGAGACAAAAAACCAGGTGAGGACTCAGAAAGAGAGAGGAGCATAAACAAACAGACAGACAGACAGATAGTGAATTGCGACAAGAGAGTACAGGTAGAAGGGACGGGGAGAGAGATAGATAGAAAAATGGAAGTTTTAACACATAACCAAAATCATATTGGTAATGAATAATGGTAAACCCATTTTTTAATCAAATTATAGATAAGATCTGACTTCATACAGACTCTTCTTTTTTAAGTGCAGCATCATACTAACATATTATACACAAGCAGGTACAAGAGTAATCAAATTTTGAATTTTCACTGTTCTTCAAAAGCCCTTTTCAATAAAAATTTGAGGCAAATAATTGTCATTTCAATCTGTGGCTTGAATACTTAAAAATCTCGGATGAAAATATATTCACTACAACACAGCAAACGTATCCGAAGACAAACACCATACATACAAATAATAAGTCAATAATTATGTCACTAAATGTTCCCGTTTACCAAACAAAGCAGTTTGTGCATGCATCATTTGCCTCGTATTTGCAATAAACACAATGGAATAAAAAAATCATGGAAATGAATGATGTTTAAGTATGTAAGATGAAATTCAATGAATCTCAAGGGGGTGCGAGTCAATTCATGATGAATGTAATAAACAGAATACCTAATCATTGCAGTGTGTTGCAACCAAGACAGCTCGAGTTATGAATATGAATGCTCGAAATGAAAAAAGATTCTATACAAATTTCAGGCAGATTCTACTTGGCAAACGCAAAGTCCATACTCTTCTAGCAATGTCTCCACTTAACTTTGGGGTCCTGCTTCACTAAGTGTTAAGATCAATCCAATCAACATTAACAATGGAAAGACATCACATTATAATTATTCTCCTAGGAGGTAGACTCACTGACCCTTTGTAAAATTAAAGGGGTACACAGATCAATTGCTCATAACAATGACCCATGCAAATTTATCTGTAGTTCCCCCCCCCCCCCCCACTATACATGCATGTGCTCATCTGTATTGGAAATCTCCCTTATGCTGGCTTTCTGGCATAGATTTCATTATTTCACAAAGTTTAGTTTGCATAAACCTACTCAATATACGGTAGATCTTTGATGACATGGTAACAATTAATTAACCTTTGATTTTAGACATTAAGATGATGGCATGGTTGATGCCAGTTAGCCACATTTTAGATTACTAGTAGTTAAATTAAGTGTATCTTATACACTGAGGCCCAGCTTTGCTTTAACACCAATATTCAATTTCCCCTAATTTTGTTCAAAGTAGTGCAAATCATCTATTGCAAGGAAAGAAAATGATACCAATCTCAAATATTTCTCACTCTCTCATAGGGCATGTTAAGATATATATACTTCAAAAAAAAAACTGAAGCATACTTCGGTGTGAAAAGCCTGTCAATATCAAAGTTAAGTATTCAATATAAACATAAAACTAAAGTGGTCACAAGGAAAGAATTCCTTGAGTAATTTAGCGCTTGATCAGGGCAGCTGTGTAAAAGCCAGACTAGTGTGCTGCGCTCTTAGAAACACTGCGCTATATAAAGTTGCATGTTATTATTACAATTACAATGTATTAACGAGAGATTGATAGAAATAAATAATTGGCAAGTCAGATCTGATGAAGCTTCCCTTTATTCAGTTTCACATATGAGATTTCAGTTAATCAAGTGAAATAATCAGAAATTGTTATATATTAGTTTGGGGTCATTTAAGCATGGGACAAAAGTGTGAACTAAATCACTTGAAGCCTTCGGTCTGATATATCAATATATCTTATAAGGTGTAAGAGGGTGTGTGTGTGTGTGTGTGTGTGTGTGTGTGAACTGGTATATTCCCCCCCCCCCCCCACAATTATTTTTGTTATTTCAAGTTTTCAATATTTCATTATGCTTGGGTAGCATAAGACAAGCCAGACATAGTAGCGCAGACAGAACTTACTATGATTATTTCCCTTCTCATTACAATTTCTTGTCAAAATTATTGACGGTTGCTCACTGCAACTGCTTGGTGTATTTAATACACTCATGTCTGATTTGGTACAATTATGTAAACTATACTACTACTACTAACTGGCAGGACTCGAGAGACAAGAGAAACAACCGCCACACTTCATCCCATGAAACATGGACTACGCCGCTTACTATAAAAAGAAAAGTTAACATAACTTTATCAGGAATCTTTTACAATCAATGCTGAAGAGGGATTTTAATACATGAAAAGGAATGATTTCTTATTTCACTTAAGTACATGCTTTAAGTAGAAGGTGGGTAGTACGATCAGAAGGCATTGAAGTCTCTGTTGAGCTGCAGCTACAGTCATTTCAACGGAACCCACTCCTGACCAATCAACATTATCACATTATCATTTCAAATGTCATATCATCAGAGGTTTGGTTAGTGTGAAACTTTAGCATTTACAGGAATCCTGCTTTGCATTATTTTTCCTTCAAAAGCTTCCATGTCTGCACCTTTGAAATAACGGGGGATTAGCAGGGTCGCTATGAAATGCTATATGCAGCAAAGCCGTCGATATGACTTTTGACAGAGTACCATAATTTTAATACAACTCAAGAAATTCTTTTCCTACACTTTACTAGATAGAAAAACTTGTCTTAATTATTAAATTCTATTGTCGTATAATACAGGCATAAATGAATTTTACTATATATCTTAACAACTAATAACTAGTCCACCGTTCGAATACTGGGACTTAAAAGAAAAAGTGCCTAAAACTTTTGGTGTAAAATGAGAAAGTTTGAGTCCATCATTAGCTTGAATATGAGTGATTGAAAATTTTAATAAATTTTTCAATGACAAACCTGTACACATGCTAATTTCAGTAAACTAGTTCTAAGTTATGAATACACAATTGATATTGAGCTTCAATAGACGGCTAATTGGTATGGCATTTATCTGTGTTAAGGGGATGATTAAAGCCATCTGTCCCTATGGTTGCTTACTTTTAAGCATTAAACAGTCATGCAGTTATTTTTCTAATACTTAAACCATGGTTATGGTTATGGTTATGATTATACAAACCAAGTTAACCAAGTTATATCATCCAAGAAAACAACAGGTGGGCAAGCCCCACAAGTACATGACATACAAAAGAAAACATATTTTATTTTATTTTATTGGACTTTCGTCCTAGCTTGAAGCAGTAATTGGCTAAATCTCTACAAAGTCTATCTTACTGTCGTCAACAAGGGCATCGATAGCACAGTATGACTGATACAAACAACTTCTTAAATGATTTTTTGAGGTTCAATCAGAGCGCAAGTCCTGATTGCCAGTATATTTTTTAATGAAGCTTAAGATTTTTGAATCTGTACAAGATCTTCATCACAGCAAGGTCAACATGAGCATTTATGTTAATCTCTTGTCAACACCCTGGCAGCAGGATGTTTTTGTTGATTGCGATCCACAATCGAGGGATACACGAACTTGTAAAGCAAGTTAGGGCTGGCGAGCAGACTCCTGAGATGAATTTCACCAAATATATCTCCAGCCAAGTGAAGGACTATTTGAAGCTTGAAACAAAACATCATTGACATTTCATTGGTCCAATTGCGATGTTATTGTTAACTATTCAAGAGGTCATATGTATTCATGGTCCAATTGCGATGTTATTTTTTACTATTCAAGAGGTCTTATTTATTCATCAGGAAATTGCGTCTCGCGAATACATAATTCAGCTCAGCTGCTTGGCAAGTTAGAGTATCATTCGCTTCGCTCTGGATCATAATAAAAAAAACAACCTAGCAGCTGCAAGAGGCTAGAGCATTAATAACACGTGGCGGATAGGAATAATTTATACTTCGGGTGGGGTTAATTAAAAAAGTCCTGATTGTTAATTTTAAAAAAGAAAACGATTAACATAGCTACATAAAGGAAACAACTTCTTATAATTAGGATTTCAAACATTAAAATTCTGTTTTATTTTTGTATCAATTATTCTGTACGCATTTAGGAATAACTTTTCATCTCAGTGATATAATTTTTACAAACTTTCCCTTCTGCCAGCTGTTACGTTTGCAAATCACTGTCCATGAATTAATGGCACCTGTATATGTGTTATATCCTGTATAATAATTGTAAATATGTTATTGTTAAACCTTTATATACATGTAATATGTTTTAGCCTTTATTTGCTCCAACGGGGCCAAAAGGCGTTCTTTCAATAAAGTTCAAAGTTTTTATATTGATACTAAATGCTTAGATTTTTTTAAATCTTTACAAGATCTAATTCAAAACCAAGTCATTATTAAATCTTTCAAAAACAACATAACAATTAGAGTGGAGTAATACTAATCATAAAGATTTTCTGCATCTGTACAATATCTTTATAACCAATGCCAAATAATCATAAAATTTTATAGCGACTACACCACAACCCCGGGACCCGACAAGACTTGATTGCAGTAGGTTTATCCTAAGGCTAAACCTAAAGATTTTCTGAATCTGTACAAGATCTTAATCAGAGCCGAGTCAGCATGAGCATTGTAAACAACAAGATCTTCATTTAAGGAGCCAGAGATGGCAAAGTCTTTTACGATAGGAGATGATCTCTGTATGCTTTCAGAAATATCTAGACCTACAGCCCCAAACACAAAGCTTTAATAACAGTTGATAATAAAGTTGATTAGTCCATGTGATCACACATAATGATCTATTTAATCAAGCATTAACATGAACAGTATGATCAAGTACAAAGCTTTGTGTCGCACGGCTCTGGGTTCCATTTATTTAATAAACACTTTATGATCATGGAAATAAAGCCAATATGTTATCTACCCCACAGACACCCTTGATTTTGATTAGTTGGCGAGTCCCATTACCACGGTAGATATCATCATGGCACAAAGTTATCATAAATTAAAGTTGTAATAAATCATTCTCTTCATTTAAAAGGTACCTACGTTTAATAGACTCAAATGAGCTGCAATAGACGGCTTAAATGGTAGAGCCAATTGGAGCATTAAATTCTACTAACTATAAACCTTGCATCTCACTGACCCCTAGCAATTTTATCAGTGTAAGTGAAACCCACTCCCATATTTTCATGATAAATAGAGGTCTTTTTTTTCTCAATGATATAAGTGTAACCGAAGGTCATGCTTAGGTGCAAACATGCACACAATATTCAAAGACTTTCTAGCTTCTCATCGTTTGCATGGAAATTGATACCAATATGATCTCTACGTGTTAATATATGTCGTCAATCAACTGGTTGGTATCTCTGTGATGCACAGTTGTGTTCCCATCTCTTTGGGTTAGATACGGAGGATGAGTGATGAAGATGAAGTGCTTAAACTCTCCCATCATTGTTGCAGGATAGCAGTATCCTACTTAACCCATTGCTAAGCGGTTCCAAGCGATACTTTCATTTATTCAAGAATACCTGGTAGTCCACAGGTTAAAGCGTGAAACATGTACACCCTTACATCTGTTTTGGGATTAGTTTTTCCTATGATTCCACATTCTGCCATACAGTCCAACATTAATGAAAGGTGTAAATAATGCATAATAATAATAATAACCTGGACTTTGTATTGCAATCTGTTATATATTTATCCTCTTTTAGGATGATTTTGTATAATTCATATTGAAAAACAATATTTTGTGAAAGTGGAAGAGAAGAAACATGTATTTGAATGAAAAGCATACGTCTCTATATGCTTCCAAAGGACTTTGGGTATCACAACCCTCGCAATCTCCCCTAAACCACATGATTAGGGGATAGACGCATCTTATCATCAAAACAATATAGAGGTTCGTTCTTCTATCTGCCAAGGCTTTGATTTTGCCAACTCCTCCAGGCGGGTGTAACATCAATAGATACAATCAATATCAGCAATCAATAATGACATTTTTGTACATGGTTTGCCATAAACTTGTATCTCTTATGCAACATGGCCCTGATCAAGTTAAAGACAGAGCTACTATTGACGAAGACTACCTTAGTTTGTCAATTAAACACACACAAACTTGTCAGGAAAGATGGAGGCCCCTGTCCCTATTCTAGTTGGGCTAGTAGGAGGTGGAGTTCCCTGAATGTGCTGCCCAACTTGCCCGAGACGTGCTGCTTGTCCTCCACATAGCCCCGTGTGGCGATAAGGTAGTTGTAACACTTACTGCACTTGTTATACCTATAGAGGGAGACATAATAAGGGCGCAGATGACGTACAGTGGTCGAGTGATTTAGGGTGCTTGATTAGACATGTCCTGCATTAAATTCCCCGGCATGGCACTTCTACCCTCAAGCAAGGCATTTAATCTGCAATGTTCTTTCATAGATTGAGATAAACTGGTTTAATTGCTGTCCGGTCTAGTACTACACTCGGCCGAATATCCACTTATTTTAATTTGCATTTAGGTTATGCCGAGATATTTCCACTTCTTCTACACTGTTTTTCACTTTGTCTTATGAAAAAATCAATCATAAACAGATCATCTAATCATATAGACTATGCGGTGTTGGACTAAGTGGATATTATATGAATGAGTATAGCGTAGCTGGAAAATAGACTAAATAGTAAATGTGCTAATTGGCAATTAGACAAGATAGTTAGACTGGTTCTAGATGAACTAGGAGTAGACTATGTGGGATGAGACCAAACAGATTGTAGTCAAAGCAGGTGTAGACCAATGGCAATATCAGTACCAATAAGTGCATGAGTTTGGTCTTCTTAAATCATTATTTTCTACTCTTCCCTTACCTATCTAAACCCTGAGGAATGTTTGATGCAATGAGTTTAATACTTTAAATCTTGATGACTGTCCTAGGGGTTGGTTCATCAACATTTTGTTCAAGGACAATCAGTGGCTAAGAAGCACTGGCCTCCGACTGTTACTATGGCAACAGTCAGTAGATGACTATTTCTTGGTGCTGACAAGCTTTATCGATCTATCCCTGTCATAGGTCCTCAAGTGTCAAGGCCCCTCAGAAGACTAGCCACTTTGGCTGAATAGGGCTTCATGAATACATTTTAAATGGAGAGATTCTCTCACCAGTGCCCCATTTCATATCGGTTTGTGATGAATTTCAAATATAAAATAACAACTCTGATTGGTTCCTGGTCAGTGTTTGGAACAAACTGCACCTACAAAAATGATCTTGAATGGTCATTGGCATTTAGCAATTAACGAAGAATTACGATTGATGTGATCAACCTCAAATGTATGGAAATCCATCAGTGTCATATTTTTTTCTCCAGGAAATTTTCGCAATGTTCTTTGTAAACAAAGAGAATCACCCAACTTTTCAAGAAAGCAATTAATGTATGAATATAAATTGCAACTCTTTGTAAGACGGGACCCTGGTCTTTAATACAGAGGAGGGGGACAGAATCCTTTGGGGGGGGGGGGGGAAGGCAGAAGCTTCCTAAGTATCAGGAAAGCTTACACCGAATTATGAAGCTAGATTCCTATAGCCTAGGACTTTCATGGAATGGCCCCCTCACCTTTCTTCCCTGGTGATGTCTATACCAGACGGTGGGCATTTGATATTCTGGTTGATAAGACCGGTGAAGTTCCTCAAGATCAGCTTCAGGCAGGCACAAGATGTGTGGACATAGCTAGAGAGAAAACGTAGAATGAGAACAACCACTTGAATGTATCCCAATGCATTTAAAAATCATTAGATAACATTCACAATAAGAGAGAAAAGTGAGATTCCCATCTGCTCATGTATCATTCCGCCACAAGACATTTGTGACTGAAATATGTGTATGCATTCAAGAACTAATATATAGATTTTCATAAAACTTTGAAGCTAAATGTAGCTCCAATATGGACGGCCCATACTCCCAGCAGATTCAGGAGGGCGTTTCATAAAGCTGATTGTAAGACTTTCCGCATGACTGGAACATGTTCTTAGGTGCTATGTCAACTACATAGGGATATATTTAGCACAAGAAAGAAAGGGTCACCAGTTGCGCATTTAGTCATTTACAGCTTACAGACAGCTTCATAAAGCACCTACCTGGCCAGGCCCCCCGTTGCATAAAAGTCATTATATCCTACATAAATTAAATCATGTATGCTGATTGGTTTAAATTGCATCATGTGACCAAACATATTCTCACTATTTTGTGATGATGTTGAAAATGAAACGCCCACTAAAGAAAAATTGCTTTTTCGTGACATCAATGATGGAATAGTGCACTTTTCCATCATTGACGTCACAGATCATGATGGCGGCTTCAGGAAAAGTAGGTCAGTCAGCGCGCACAGCAGGGTTATCTTGATTCAGATTAAAAAGGATGAACTACGAGAACAAGAACAAGATTGTCAAGATCTATTGCTCTAACTTATTAAAGTAGGATATAAAACAAATATACCAGGCCTTCGTTTCGAAAGTATAAAGGGAATTATTTATCCTCGGTTGTAGTGGCAAAATTACTATTTTTGCCAGTCCAACCTCGGATGAATAATCCCGCTATACTTACTCAAATCCTGGCGGGTGTTTCATAAAGCTGTTCGTAAGTTAAGAGCGAATTAAAGATCGACTGGTGATCCTTTCTTGTGGTAAACGGTATATTCATTGGCGACGGTTTAGCGCGTAAGAAGGGATCACCAGTTGTTCTTAAAGTCGCTCTTAACTTACGAACAGCTTTATGAAACGGCCCCCTGGTATATTTGTATACTATTATGATAACTTTGCCCTTCAATGATAACTACCATGGTAACACTGATCAGTAGCCAATCACAATCAATGATTTCATGCAAGTTACCAATGGACGGCCAAGTCACAATAATGGTAACTTTTTTTATGCAACGGGGCCCGGGAGTCATGAGGTCCATGATTCAAGGTCACAGAGAAACAAGAGCTCATGAACTGGCATTAAAGTATTTCAGCTATGGCCAAGGATATAGAGACATTCAATTTGTCTGCTCTTCACAATAAACCAGGGAAAATTTGCACAGGGTTTCAGGCTATTTTGCGACCCCCCCCCCCCTCCGGAAAAAAATAACAAAATAAAAATCCCCAAGAGCACTGGAAAGGTAGAAACAAGTCCCTGAAATTCCCATAGGGTTCAGTGTAAACTGTAATACAATATATAGTAAACTTTGGCTGGTGCCTGGTGAGTTCAATAAAGTAGCCTCTGAAAGTTTTTCTTAATCTTTTTTTTTTTTTGGGGGGGGGTTGGGAAGACAATCTATTATATTCTGCAACCTTAGTGTTTTCATGCAAAAAATTTCTGTCTCCAGGGCCCTGAGTCACAATACATAACAAATGATAATATATTAATTTGTGTTTAATTACACATAATGATAAATGGAATGGATAACAAGAAAATCAGGTTTGCGATCAATCACAAAGCTTTGTGTAAAGATCCTTTTACAATCGGTGGTGCGACTACTTACAACCGTTGCGATTGTGTTCAACACATATTGTGACCAAATGATCGCAAACGATCGCAAGAGCGATTGTGTAAGCCCCTTAATGTGACTCGGGCGTTTCTCCATTTTTATTAGGCAATATACCCAATATCAATGCGTACTTCAGTTGAATCCTCCCGGCGAAGAATACTCATCTATTAAAAGTCGATGGGATAACTTACTTCTCATATTTGCTGGATAGGAGATCCTTGAGACTTGGTAGAGTAACAACACACATATCTAAGTTCCATAATGACCTGCAATGAAAACCACATGTATGTGTATCTATTAAAAACCGACAAGTGTGATGTCATACTCATAAGAGGGTTTACAATACCACCCAATGGTTTGGGGAATCATGCCCTAAATGAAAATTTTCTTGGCATTGATGATGGCAACATGGACATGTTTCTTTAAAAGGAATACAAAGTACTGAACAAATGAACCAATAAAAGGACGGATATATGCTTGTTTGCATCTATTAGAAGTAGAAAATGTGATATACCTCAGAGATTTAATTTATCACAAATATTTGGGATAGGCGAATGAGGAGTAACCCATTGCCAACCGGAACTGAGTGATCTACGTCACTTCTGCTATACAGGTGAAACAAAAAATAACTTTCTCATTGTGACATAGAGTTCAAAGAGCAAATTCTTAAAAGCTGAGTCTAATACAAAGACGACGTTATTGGCATTTTTCTCAGCACAAATAATATGCAGGGTCCAGTTTTATAAAGACTTTTTATAATAAAAAAATTTAAAAATTTCTATAACAAATTTACTATCAAACAATCAGATTGAAGGGTTTCAGTAGCTTTGAACTGTTATAGATAATTGGTTATTAAAACAAGTTTTATGAAAAGGGCCTCTGATCCGCCATCATTTTCAAGCTTAATCGCTAACGATGGCAGTCTCCTGCATTCTTTTAAACTATATTTTCTTTCAAATGAATTATGCATCTTGTATATATTCATTTTTTCATTGCTTATATTATAGCTATTGTATTATTGTTTTGTAAAACTTAAATGTATCACCTTTGTACATGTTATGTTGCATATTTATCTTGAATGTAGAAATAAAATACAAGGCAAAAGCAATTTTGTGTCTCGCCCACTTATGAAAATAACCAGAAATATCGTGATTTGTGAGGGCACGCAACAGAATTGTATCAAAACTTCATTGTGAAATGACTGGGATGGAATAACACTTGTCATAAGAGTCTTGCACGTAAACTTTAATGTTGACCTGAAAATGACCTTTGACCTAACCATGTGACCTCAGACTGCTGCATAACATGCAGGTTGCCTAAGTACATCTACCATCCAAGTTTGGTTGAAAAGTGACTTACGGTTGCGGAGTTAGGTGTCCTAAGAGTCTTGCATGTAGACTGAAACGTTGACCTGAAAATGACCTTTGACCTAACCATGTGACCTCCACTGAAGCCTTACATGCAGGTCCCCCAAGTCCATCTACCATCCAAGTTTGGTTGAAAAGTGACTTACGGTTGCGGAGTTAGGTGTCATAGGAGAGTCTTACATGTAAACTTTAACGTTGACCTGAAATAACCTTTGACATTACCATGTGACCTGCGACTGCAGCATAACATACAGGTCTCCCAAGTTAATCTACCAACCATGTTTGGTTGAAAAGTGACTTACGGTTATGGAGTTATGTGTCATAAGGTTTGTGACGGACGGACGACATTTGGATCCCTAAGTCTCGCCTTCACCTCTGGTGGGCGAGACAAAAATCAATCAATCAATCTACACCATATATATAATGTTATCTAAATATTTATATATAATATTGACTGACAGTGAGGGAGATACCATGTATATTTTACAAAGTAGTCTCATATTGCCCAGAGTCATTACGAGGGAAACATATTGGCCCATATTCTGAAGTCGGGTTTAATTTAAACTCTGGCTTTAAGTTGTGGTTTAACTATGGAAAGCCAGTTGTTACATAAATCTATAACAGTAGAGGTTCAATGTATCAGCTCATTTGACTCTCAAAACATTATTAACTGCCAGGGAAGGATAAGTATGACAGTTGTCTTCACCATTCAAGAATTAGTAAAGAGCACAGTAAACATGACAAGCATTCACTGTAAACAAAATTTTGAAACGTTTGGCTTCCCATAATTTTAGCACAGAGTTAGACCTTGGTCTAAGTTAACCCCGACTTCAGAAAACGGACCAATGTGTATCTCCTGGAAATTAACACTAGTCAATATTACTATTACCTACAGCTGTATGTGTAATCAAAGCTATTAATTTTAGCATTTTATGAGCCAGTTACCCTTGTAAGTATAGGTTGTTCACGTACATCGCTGTAAACCAGGCTAGGCAATCATGAAATATTTTTGTGCCGAGTAATAAATCAGAGAGACAAAATATGTGTTTATAAGTTATCTCCAAAATGCATCATTTAGGTTATACTAGATAAATAAAGAGGGGGAGGCTTATGAACTGTATAGACTGTATAAACTTGTTACAAAGCAATGAAACTTACTTTTTAAGAAGCATAATATTTAGAATGTCTACGAGTATTGCTTGGTCTTTCATATTCACAGCCGACTGCACAGACGTCTGAAACAATAAAGTATGAAACACAAATTATAATGGACTCTTGGCGGAGTACAATATTCCAATGGCAGAGCAAACAAACATGTATTTTATGAAAATGAAGGACATTAATATTCGCGGGAAAATTTTTCAGTACTGTGTCTATAAATATACCACTATTTTTCATTTCAATTCATTTCGAAATGGCAAGACACATTGGGCAAAAGCAGTTTTTTGATAGGTCCATTAAGGAATAAAAATTACAATCATCATCATTATTTTCATCCTCCTCATCATCACCACCCAAATCCTTTTCCCAATGCTCCTCCTCATTATCACAATCCTCCCCCTGCTGTTCCTCCCGCTTCTGCTCCTCCTCCCCCTCTTCATCATCATCATCAACATCATCACCATCATCATCATCATCATCACCATCATCATCATCATCATCACCATCAACATCTCTATCATTATAATCACAATCCTCCTCCTCCTCATCATCATCGTCCTATTCCTAATCATCATTATCAGTTCATACCCACAGTTATCTATCAAGAGACTATTTTTCTCACCTTCGTATCTCCTTCAGACCAGATAGCTCGTATGATGTCTAGATTCCGATGTCTACTTGAAAGAACTTGGCACATAGACTTGTGCCCATTCTTCAGGCCCTCCATCCGCTCAGTGTCACTCGGCTTCCTCGACGATGGTGCATTTACATCAGGTGCTTTGTTTGCATTGGCAGGCTGCTTAAGATGAGGGTAAGGTATGGTGAATTAGTGTTAATGTTACATTAATAAAAGATACTCTATTGGCATTGGCTTTTGAAAAATAAGTGTATAGTCTGGTATTTTAATATTTGCAAGTAATTCAGTCCTGCATGAATCTAACCTATTCATCTATGTAAAAGTAGAAATATACTATAATATCTACACAGTCAGTTTCCATTAAGTACGCATAAATACATTGACTAGCTTACTGGAAGGAATACATTCTTATTTCAGTGTAAGTATCCGTGAGAAGAGATGCATTCAAATCTATGTAATTTTCCAGCAAATATACATTCATGCCATGAGTATCTTCCTGGTAGGAATGCATTCTCATCTACATGTAGTATCTGTTAGGAGTGCATTCTAATTCATGTCATCCTGAACAAAAATGTATTCATTCATTGAGTATCTTATTAGTAGGAAAGCATTCCCATCTACACGTAAAACCCCCATTCCACAGAGAGCAAGACCTCTGAAAGACTGCTGTAAGACCATGAAACTTGCTTGATCTTTCAAAGGTCTTTCAATGAACTTTCAAAGATCTTCGAGGTCTTTCACGATTCCTGATGGATCTTTCAATGGTCTTCGTGGTCTCCATGATCTCCAAAACTTTTTGAAAAGGTCTTTTGATGGTCTTTCAGCAGTCTTTCAGTGGTCTTTCAATGAACTTTCAAAGTTCTTATTAGTCTTTCCATGATCTTTTGGCAGTCTCTCAAGATTTTTGTGGAGATCACTGTAAGACTCATGAGAGATCATTGAAAGACCAGGCAAAGTCCACGGAAAGAATTCTGAAAGATCACTTGTAGCATAAAAGATCTCTGAAAGACCGTTGAAAGATCTCTATAAGACTAGTCTAAGCCCAGTTAAGACAAGAAGTACCAATCACTTTTTTGAGTTCTTTGAGGGGTCTTTCTGAGCCATTCCACAGACATGATAAATTTCAGTGACCTTGGAGACTGCTGTAAGACCTTGCCAAATTTTGGTCTTTCAAAGGTCCTTCAAAGGTCTCCCCTCTATGGAATTGCTGTAACTTTTCCAGTGAAAATGCATTCAGTTGGTGAGTGGCTTACCGGTAGGAATGCGTTCATATCTAAGTTGGCTGGCTTGTTTCTGTCTGAAGGGATGATGGTGGATGCAGGGTCAGGTTTGCTTGAAGGAGCAACCTGTAAAAGAAGACCACAGGGGCAACATTCAAATTTAATTGCTCAATATTTCAAGTCCTAATACCGTATTTTAATACCATGATTCTAGGGTCACAAATGAAAGCAATCCATTAGACTATGTAAATCAGGAGCTTTATACTTCTTATCCATGATGCAGGATCTACTGATTTGGAAAATCACCCGAACTGCAAATGGATAAGGAGATGAGTCGTTGAGGGCAAAGTTGTGAAATCTAAAAACCCCTAATGAAAAGAGGAAGACTGGAAGAAGAAGAAGAGCTCTAAGTCAGAGCTGCCAACCTGAAGATCATTTCGGTAATTTAAAAGCTGAACATCAGCATTTTGGTGAGGAAATCAGTATTTTCAAAGATATACCACAGGATAACACATGAAATTGAGACTTTAGAAATCAATATTTTGCATGCAACCATCCGCATTCTTCTCATTTTTCATTTATACTAAATACTTAAAATCAGTACTACTTGGCAGCTCTGGCTCTCAGCTGAGATTTTAGTGAAAAGTGAGAATCTTCAAACCTCTTGTGCTGGTACAGGCTTAGTGGCAGCAGGTACTCTCGTGGGGGCTGCATTTGCATGGGCTGGTTGCCAATCATTGGCTGATGGTGCAGGGGCTCTGCTGGCAGGCGCCACTGCTGCTGCTGTTGGTTGGGGTTGGTGTTTGACAGGTTGAGGCTCCTGCGCACCAGGGACGTCTAAAGGTGCAGGGAAGGGTTGTGCACTTCTCTCCGGTGATCGGTCTGTGGTGTCAAATAATTCATCAAAATTGAAAAACTAGGTTTAACACAAGATTACTGCTCCATCCCTGGCTGAGTTTAACAATATTAGCAATAGAGTACCTGTTCTCTCGAGTTGAACGTAACTAAATTTTTGCAGAATAATTTTTTTCATTAACTGCTTTTTCCAAAAAGTTTCACCGACATAAATGAAAATTGATAAGGAATATGTTTAGTTCAATATAGGCTAATTCCATAGGATGACTTTACAAAAAAATGATCCCCTTCGATGGTTTACGGTGTTCTGAAATCTGTGACTCGAGCCGAATGTTGCCAATTTAAAGGACAAGTCCACCCCAACAAAAAAGTTGATTTGAATAAAAAGAGAAAAATCCAACAAGCATAACACTGAAAATTTCATCAAAATCGGATGTAAAATAAGAAAGTGTTTTGCTCGTTTGATTTTTCTCTATTTATTCAACATTCTTCTGGGGTGGACACGACCTTTAATGATTATAAACATCTTCCTTTAGGACTTTAGGCATTTCTTTACATATCGAAAAAAAGAAAGTGATGCAATCAAACTCAGCACATTGCTGCTAGCTATTGGACAAAATACGTAAGGTCATGCCATCCTGAATAGGTAAGCACATAAGTGATGATGGTGCAGCTTATGTTCTAATGGTTCAAACCTCCTCGACTGGACTTACCAACTCTCGATTTTCCGCTGAATATCTTTGCATAGCTGTCTGGATCTTTGATGTCTGTTGCATCATCATCCTTAACGCCACCTTCATCTTGTGTGGGAGATTGCCTTTCAGGTTCCGACTTCATGTCAGGTTGTCTATTGTAAACAAACAAAAAAATAATGGAAAAATAATCTAATCTTTTGCCAAAACATAAACAAAACAGTCATGATTAAAAAAAAATACATATCTATACAAAACATAAGAAATTATTTATGAAAGCAAAGGTGAAATTGAAACTGCATAATAAATCGAAGAGGCATTGTACAAGTGCATTTCCCATGACATTCATTGCACTTGTAAACATTTCTTCAAAATGTACTCAATCGAGGTTGACAGTCAGTAATGCACAATATCCAGGGCATTTAGTAAGAATTACACACATATGGTACCCTTGGAACAGATCTAACACACATGGGATCACCGAGGGCATTTGGACTGAATTCAAGGTAAAAAAAAACGGAAATCTATTGTAATCCCCAAGATAAATTATGCGTATTGTATATTCTATAAGATAGTGAAGTGGATCCTTGTTATTTGATTAACCATCCTCATCTCAAGACCATGACTGATCTAGAACTGGTCATTAGTACCATATCATATTTTCCTGTTAGCTTCATGCAAAATAAATGACTGGTCACTTGATTAGGATCCCTATTACCATTCATAAACCATTTTAACAAACAGCTTAACATCAGTGATGTGGTCTAAAAGCAATAAAAAATATATAAAAATCCCAAACATAGTAAAGAAACAGACCTTTGTTTGCTGGATGTAGTGTGAGGTCTTTCTCTGACAAAGTTCTTTCTTCCGCTAGCTGTGAGAGGCTTAGATGGGACCTCCTCTTTGGCAGAAGGTGCCTTACTGGGTTGACTCAGGGGCTCTTGGGCTAGACCGGTAGTACTCATTCTCTGTATGATAAGAGGAAGTTGGTCAAATATTCATATACAACGAACTAAGCTGTGGAAAATGGACAGAAGTTGAAATTTTGTAGCTGTTTCATATACCAATCGCCATTGAGAAATCTACATGGAATTTTCAAGCCAGGTTTTCACAGGAGCTACAAAACAGCTATGAAAAGGAGGGAAAAACACAGATTAAACATTTGTAAATTCAGACTGATATTTCAATGGCTTCACTGCAGAAAGATTGCTTGCTTCAGCTACCTCGCTTGAAAATGGCGGGTTTAACATCGACTTACCGAAAGATCTGCCACATAGACGGACACATTGGTGGCATTGAACGATGCACCAATGAGCTGGGTCGATGCAATGATGGTGTCTGCTACCTTGCCCCAGCCCATGGAGAATGTATCGAAGCATCTGATTGGTTCCCAGCCAAATGCATGAAGCATGTCTTGACTGCCACAGAATAGGTAGGAACCATCAGGATGGAATGATATTGTTCTGAAGTGGGAGAGTTAAAAGGCAGATTATTGCGTGTTTTCATGAGGAATTTGACACCTTTTTTTATATAAATCACCCAGAGTATAATAAGATTTACAACCATTAGATGTTATGTAATGCCAACTGGAAATTGCCTCATGGCAAAGTCATTATCTCACTTGTTCCCTGGCCTGATAGGCTTGACTGAAGAACTTCTCGCTGGTACACCCAAGTTGGCTTACCCCCCAAAGATGCCTCTGTTACAGTCTTTTCAAATGCTTTTCACAAGGTCTGGGGTCAGCAAATATTCTACTCCCCCTGAAAGCTGATGCTGTCTGACTTTAAAGTTGTCAAAAATGATAGAATTGCCATTTTTCTCATCTACGAGAGAGAGCCGAGGATCAAAATGGGTGATCAAAATGTTTGGTATCATTTCAATGTGTAATCAATAAATGAGAAATAAAATTAACATTTTCTTTACTTGTACAATTGCTGGATGGTGTGTGTTCAATAAAGCACCTAAAAGCACCTTGTGGGTGCGTCGTGGTCTAGTGGTTCTGACTCTTGCATTTGAAACAGAGAGTCGTGGGTTCGAATCGTAGCCATGGCGTGTTTTCCTTCAGCAAGAAATTTATCCACACTGTGCTGCACTCAACCCAGGAGTAATTTCTTGCATGCACTGAGCGCCGGTGATGGTAGCTCGAGCTAAAGCCGGGGTAATAATAGCAGCGCTTTGTATCCTCTGGCAAAATGCGCTTTATAAATCCAGCTATTATTATTATTTAAAAAATCCTTAGCAGGAATCCCCAAGGAATCAAGTTGCCAAGCATCTTTCATCCCATCTTTCCCCCACAATCCACATTGTTTTGTATATAATATTGAGAATTAGTGATGAAAAGATGCTTGCGGGATTCCTGTGCGAAAGAATCAGCTCCAACTAATGGTACGGTGCCTAAATCAACACTGTATTATCAATCAATATGATGATAATACTGAAGTGGATTTTTTTTCACTTATGGGCTTGTATGCAGCTCACATTTTACTAAATCACTTCAGAAAAAATATTCAACACAACAAAGGAGACTGATCCTTATTACCAGCTTACCTAACAGCACTTGCACCTGCGCTGGTTGAACTGACAAGTTGAAAGGTTTCTAAATCCCAGAACTGAACTGTCCTGTTGAGAGAAATAATGAATTATAGAGAAGGGCATTGATTTCATGGGGCAACTTTGAATGATACCACCCCCTCCCCACGCTGTGCAGGATATAAACAACAAGTGGAATGCCTCTGGCCGTCTCACCTGCATCACGCGATTCAATATAGCAGCAGTGCTGATTTTGAAAACTACTATAACTCGCACAAGATGTTCAGTGATACTTGGTTACTCTTATTTCCACGTTTTATGAACTAGACCAATACACTTATAGAGATATGATGGCAATTCAACAAATACCCCCAACGTGGCCAAAGTTCTTTGACCTTACATGACCTTTGACCTTGATCATGTGACCTGAAACTCGCACAGGATGTTCAGTGATACTTGATTACTATTATGTCCAAGTTTTATGAACTAGACCAACACACTTTCAAATTTATGGCTGTAATTCAACAAATACCCCAATTTGGCCAAAGTTCATTGACCCTAAATGACCTTTGACCTTGATCATGTGACCTGAAACTTGCACAGGATGTTCAGTAATACTTGATTACTATTATGTCCAAGTTTCATGAATCAGATCCATAAACTTTCAAAGTTATGATGGTAATTCAACAGATACCCCCAATTCGGCCAAAGTTCATTGACCCTAAATGACCTTTGACCTTGGTCATGTGATGTGAAACTCATGCAGGATGTTCAGTGATACTTGATTAACCTTATGTATAAGTTTCATGAACTAGGTCCATATATTTTCTAAGTTATGATGACATTTCAAAAACTTAACCTTAGGTTAAGATTTTGATGTTGATTCCCCCAACATGGTCTAAGTTCATTGACCCTAAATGACCTTTGACCTTGGTCATGTGACATGAAACTCAGGCAGGATGTTCAGTAATACTTGATTAACCTTATGGCCAAGTTTCATGAACTAGGTCCATATACTTTCTAAGTTATGCTGTCATTTCAAAAACTTAACCTCAGGTTAAGATTTGGTGTTGACGCCGCCGCCGCCGTCGCCGTCGCCGTCGCCGTCGGAAAAGCGGCGCCTATAGTCTCACTCTGCTATGCAGGTGAGACAAAAATTACATAATAATGTGACAAGCAATGCAGCAGTGGTGTAATGTATTGTTCTGTTCCATTACCGTTCTCTTGAAATTGCCTTTGCATCTTTCAATATTACTTGCGACGAATTTAAATTTTTATACGAATTGGGGAAAATCGCTTTAATGTGGACCTAAGAGAATATAATATACATGTAGGCCTACATCAAATATTTTTATTTTCACCCCTGCACAAGTTTTATTTCAATCGTTACACACAAGATCATTAAAAATTGCTCTAAGTAGCAAAGACTAAATATACCATATAAATGTAATTTATTTGACAGGCAAAAAGCATATCTGAAATAGTATTTGTATCCACAATGAAATGTTTTATGAAAAAGGGTCCTGATATCGAACTTACCTGTCTGCACTGCCAGAGGCTAAGAGAAATTCATTGGGATGAAATTCTATACCAGTAACACCTCCTGTATGGTTCTTGAATTCTTGGAATAGTTTACCCATAGTCAGGTCCCAAAGCTGAAACCAAACACAAAAAAATATACGTCTGAGAAATTCAAATGAGATATTGTGGAGCAAAGTTATAGCACTATCTTAGGGAGAGAAAACAATTTGAAATATGGCAGCCTAACAACAGGATGATATCGTAGAATTATAACGGAAGATACATCTCAAATCTTACCGACTCAGTACTAATAACATCTAATGTGATCTATTCATTTAAGTTGTGAGTAAGTAGAGAATTCATTCATGTAAAACATCACTCAATCTGTAAAGACCCTGAATTCCACTATCTAAGGTTATCAAAATCATTTCCGAGCTAACACTCTTCTTAATCTGCTGTTTCCATGACAATGCATACCTTTATCGTTTTATCTTCACTTGCTGTGACAAGCCATTTTCCATCTGGACTGAACTTGATCATGTTGACCTGGTCTGAATGACCCTTGTACGTATAGATACATCCTCCTCTTCTCACATCCCATAGCTGGTCAAACAAGGGGGAGAAAATTTAGACAAACCCATTAAAGAAATCATGAATGCATCAAGGACGTATCTCAGAAAATAATTGTTCGTAAAGAATATTTCATGAAACCAATGATTTCAATGACTATTTAACTCTCGACCAATCAGATGTAAGAATTTTGGTAGCTTATAACAAATGATCAGCACAAAGCAGATTATTTGTTTCATGAGATGCTCCCATGATATGGTCGAACATAGTTCAACAAAAGTGTGTTCTGACATGGTAAGCCATCTGACCCCATTGATGCTAACAAACATATACTTTATACACTTCCATTGCTGAAACATACAAGGACAAACTTTATGACAATATAGTGACTGGTAAATTGCCAATTTGTCTTCTGCCAACCCATCTACTCACCGCATGGTCTACTTTCATTTAGTCTAATGCCACTCTGTCCATCAACATTTCGTCTAACAAACATTTGGTCTATTAACCATTTGGTCCGATCATCACTTCGTCTGATCACCTTTTCGTCCACGACCATCATAACCAGTTGGTCTGATATCCATTTCATTTTCATTCATTTTACACAATTTAATACTTAGTCCAATTAGACCAAATGGTATATGGACTAAATGGCTATTTGACCAACTGGTTATTAATTAGACGGAATGGCATTAGACTAAATGAAAATAGACCATGTGGTGGATGGACAAACTGATGGTAGACGAGTTGGCAATTGGACGAATTGGCATCAGACGAATTGGAAATAAACCATGACTTTTTGATCATTTAACTCTCATGTAATATGATAACTTATGGTGCCATAATGATCTCATTATGACTTGATTAAAAATGTTAAATGATGAATGAGTTTGTTGATCAAACATGCAAAATCATTTCAAGTCAACTTTTCAACATTTTGACTGGCCGGTAACCAAAAATAGTACATGAGAGAGTTTCATGAAAAAAATAGTCAATGATTTTCACTGGCGAATTTGTTCTGAGCCAATCAGATACAAGGATTTCAATGGCTTATAACAACAGTTAGTGAAAATCACTGTTTGTTTCATGAAATGGTCCTAATAACATAACCTTTACAATGACATCATCCCTAAATATATGAATATCTAACATTTTGCCTAAATAATTCCTACATTTTATTGTTTTCTCAGATAAATAATACATGTAAGCAACATCATTTTGCCCCAGTCCACGGAACTATGAAGGCAAGCAAAACAAGAATGATAAAAGTGAAACTCACCTTGACATTTGTATCTATAGAACCTGACGCCACAAACTCGCCGTATGGATGAAAGTCTATGCATTTAATACTATTTCTATGACCAGTCAATGTTCTTACACCTAATGAAAAAAAAAAAATCAAAACAATACAAAACTTGAAGTTTAAGTGTGCAGCCATCAGCTAATTAATAAGCAATCAATTTAAATAGAGTAATTTCATCAATCGAATTCTCAACACTAACATTTTGACAAAAACAGAAATGCCAGACTTAGGAAATCATTTAAATTTCACAAATTATGATACACACTTCTCAAAAGCCATACAGCTATATAAATTCATACTTTCACATAAAGCTCAAGTCAGATACCATCATCTGACGTGTGACCCGTCCCATCTTTTTCATGTCAAACTTGCCCAATAACTTTTTGAAGCTTTAATTACAAGAGTGTCGCTAAGGCGAGCACATAAAACGCCCGCCTGTATCGCAGAAAATTGAGTTATTGGACAAGCAAGAAAAGTGGAAGGTGGTGACTTTACCCTTGACCTTCTGACCTCAAAATCAATAGAATTGCTGGGATCTATGCTAGTATCATACACACCAAATTATATGAGCCTAGGTTAAGTTAAATTAAAGTTATCGCGTTAACAAGGACTTCAGAAGGATAAGATGAAAATATGTCACTGTGACCTTGACCTTTGACCTGTTGACCTCAAAATCAAAAGGCTTCCTGGGATCCATGCTAGTATCATACACACCAAATTATATAAGCCTTGGTTAAGTTAAGCTGAAGTTATCGCGTTACAAGGACTTCAGAAGGGTAAGATGAAAACATGTCAGTGTGACCTTGACCTTTGATCTTTTGACCTCAAAATCAATAGGCTTCCTGAGGTCCATGCTAGTATCATACACACCAAATTATTTGAGCCTAGGTAAAGATAAACTGAAGTAATCACGTTCACAAGGACTGCAGAAGGGTAAGATGAAAATATGTCACTGTGACCTTGACCTTTGGACCTAAAAATCAATAGGCTTCCTGGGATTCATGCTACATGTATCATACACACCAAATTATATGAACCTAGATTAGTTTAAACTAAAGTTATCGCATTTACAAGGACTTCAGAAAGGTAAGATGAAAACATGTCAGTGTGACCTTGACCTTTGGACCTCAAAATCAATAGGCTTCCTAGAATACATGCTAGTTACATACATACAAAATAATATGAGCCTAGATTAAGTATAACTGAAGTTATCTTGTTTACAAGGACTGCAGAAGGGGAAGGTGAAAACCCGTTACTTTGACCTTGACCTTTGACCTTAAAATCAATAGGTTTCCTGGGATCCATGCTAGTATCATACACACCAAATTATATGAGCCTAGGTTAAGTTAAACTGAAGTTATCGCATTTACAAGGACTGCAGAAGGGTAACATGAAAATATGTCACTTTGACCTTGACCTTTGGACCTCAAAATCAATAGGCTTCCTGGGATCCATGCTAGTATCATACACACTAAATTATATGAGCCTAGGTTAAGTCAAACTGAAGTTATCACGTTCACAAGGACTGCAGAAGGGTAAGATGAAAATATGTCACTGTGACCTTGACCTTTGGACCTAAAAATCAATAGGCTTCCTGGGATTCATGCTACATGTATCATACACACCAAATTATATGAACCTAGATTAGTTTAAACTAAAGTTATCGCATTTACAAGGACTTCAGAAAGGTAAGATGAAAACATGTCAGTGTGACATTGACCTTTGGACCTCAAAATCAATAGGCTTCCTAGAATACATGCTAGTTACATACATACAAAATAATATGAGCCTAGATTAAGTATAACTGAAGTTATCTTGTTTACAAGGACTGCAGAAGGGGAAGGTGAAAACCCGTTACTTTGACCTTGACCTTTGACCTTAAAATCAATAGGTTTCCTGGGATCCATGCTAGTATCATACACACCAAATTATATGAGCCTACTGTAGGTTAAGTTAAACTGAAGTTATCGCATTTACAAGGACTGCAGAAGGGTAACATGAAAATATGTCACTTTGACCTTGACCTTTGGACCTCAAAATCAATAGGCTTCCTGGGATCCATGCTAGTATCATACACACTAAATTATATGAGCCTAGGTTAAGTCAAACTGAAGTTATCGCGTGTACAAGGAAAAGTTAACAGACAGACGGACGGACGGACACCGAGCGTGATACCATAATACGTCCCGTCTAGGATGGGCGTATAAAAAGAAGTATATCATCAGGCAATGCTTTGTTAACTTATTTTTCTGATAATAAAATTCTACGGGTTCTTGTTCCTCTTTGATGCAGTGTCATATCTCCATTTCAAATGTGCACTCTCTGTAGTATTTCACACTACATCATTTTAATCTTCATTCAATAAAACAAGAAAGGGAACAGAAGCAGTACCATTATGCATGGATCAACCATGGCCCTGGGAGTGCTACTTGTTTTTTGCTTTTCAAATTTCTCCGGATCCATTTGATCTCCATTTAGTAGTGAAAACCCTTTTTTTTTTTCTTTTTGCTTTTCAAATTTCCCGGGACCAATTTGATCTCCATTTTGAATTAAAACCCTTTTTTTCTTTCTTTCTTTCTTTTCAAATTTACATCAGCGTCCCCAGTAAAAAAAAATCATTCCCTGGGCTCTGGGATCAACAAAGAAATCCCTGCAACAAAATCAACAGAAACAGACTTCACCACGCGGTGACAATTGAGACAACCGACATTGTCAATTGAAAATTAACTAACCTTTTGCTTTTTCTAGATCATATATCTTCATTGTGCCAGACTGCGAACCAGCAACCACCAATTCCTCACTGTCGTTGAATTTCACACTTTCAACCGATGATGTATGACCTGACAGACTCTGCATAAAACAAATATTTTGTATGAATATGTTGCAGAATTATATTAACTCTTAATTGGTTTACATTAACTCTAAATATGGCCTGAAATTCAAAAGAGGAAACACATTCGCAAGCAATATAACATCAATTAACATTTAGATGTATCGCTTTATTTTGTACACAATGGGCGATGTTAATTTCCATGTCGACAATCAGCATTGGTGTTACATGTAGGCCAAGTTTCACAAGGCACAGCACCAAACTTGAAATAAGGCTAGTGCTAGGAGTAATATCATAAGGTGTTAAGCAGTTATTGGTATTGGTATTATTTTTGTAAGCCCACATTCAGCATTGAAGCAAGGGAAAGTACATGTAGCCTGATTCTTGCTGCTAACACCAACAAATGATGTAAACAACACTGCTACCAAAACATCTACAAGAATGCTGTAATATCTTATACAGTGCGTCCCAAAAAAAACTATACACTTTTGAAATGGCTGCCAAATAAAAAATGTACCACTTTGGGGGAAAAGACTTATAGATATGAAAAGCCTATAAAGTCAACTTTCAAATGACATCAAAAGTTGGAAAACTATTCATGCTTGAGCGAGCACTGCCCACTGAAACAAAGGGTATGAAAATAAGGGTGGGCTGGAATTAGCCTTCCAATTTCTTTCAGGTTTTTTTGTTTGGTACTTGCAAAGTTGATCAGTTTGTTGTTTGTGAAAATTTAATGCGTTATTAAATTGAAATTTAATGCATGAGTGATCATGAATTGGGTGCAGCATTTTGTCTTATCATGTGGATCTCAACAATGTGTTCACGACAGTCAGGAGAAGAGGGGGTAATATGACTTAGGTAGGTGAAGTACGTTGATGGGATAAAGGTCAACAGAACATTTAGCAACCCCTCTCTCAATCTCAACCCCCCCCCCCCCCCCCCCCCGCTTCTCTCCTGCTGAGAGACTAAGCTCAGCTAGGCTGGGCAGGAACTAGCCTTACAGTTTTTTTGAGTGGTTAGTCCTTTGGAACTTGTTAAGCTAAATTAAGGAGTGAGATAAGTTTTGGTTTCTTAGGCAAATTTCATGAGTTACTAAATTGAAATTTAATGCATGAGTGAACAGGAATTGTAATTTTATTGTAGCATATTCATCTTGTGAACCTCAGAAGTGTGTTCGTGAGAGTCAGAGTAATGTGATGGTACCCGTTACAAGCAAGAGGGCGAGATATGCTTAGACTTGGTTAAAAGGGCATTCCTCGTCTTTTTTTTCCTTTTACAAATTAAAAGTCATATGTACCCTCCCCTCTCCACCTCCATTTCCCAGCCCCCCTCTCTCTGTCTCACTTCCTGCATTGTAGCCTATTCAAAACCTAACTGCCAAGTGACCGGTGGCTGATGGTCAGTTTTTTTTTCAATGATTACCAAGAAATTTAAAGATTATGATGATTAATGAAATAATTTATTGAAAAAAACTGAATGTTTGATTGATCACTTTGCACATTGAATAAGTTGATTTACTGATAAATTGTTGATTAAATGATTGATAGGAAAAAGTTGATGTCCCAATTCAGAATTAATCATTAAATCAACATTCTGCTCTGGACTTCACGCGTACATGACAATAGCCATCAATCTCTCAACAGGAGGGGAGGGCGGGAAAGAGGGAGGGGCGGGGGCTGAATGTTCTGTTGACCCTTATTCCATCAACCTACTTCTCTCACTTAAGTCCTATCTCACCCCCTATTCTCCAGACTCCCATGAACACTTTGCTGAGATCCACATGATAAAGTTGAAATGCTGCCCAAAAAGAGATCCAAATGATAAAGTTGAAATGCTGCCCAAAAAGTGTAATTTGTGTTAATAATTTATAGAATTTGCTTAAGCAACCAAAACTGGTCATGGTTGATCATTAATTTATCACATCGCGTCCTTAACTTTGCAAGTTCGAAAGGATTTGCCTCTCAAAAACTTACATAAATTGGAAGGCTAATTCCAGCCCACCCTAATTTTCATACCCTTTGTTTCAGTGGGCAGTGCTCGCTCAAGCATGAATAGTTTTCCAACTTTTTGGTGTCATTTGAAAGTTGACTTTATTGGCTTTCCATATATGTAAGTCTTTTTCCCCAAAGTGGTACATTTTTTATTTGGCAGCCATTTCAAAAGTGTATAGTTTATTTTGGGACGCACTGTATAGTAAAAAAAAAAATCAGCTTTTCATTCCTTTGCCAAATAGAGCAACTTCCCCCTCCCTTCATGACAGTTAAAACGGGGGAGGGGGGATACCAAAACCATCATGTTATTCAGTTAAAACCACATAATGGCAAGTTGGCAACATTTATGGTATAAATCACTTGCAAGTTGAACAACGGCTCAACATCTCGCCAGCAGAACTTGCTACTTCCGTATAGTCCTTTTAGCAAACAAATAACACAAAACAACTCAGCTTCCTCTGGTTTCTGGTAATGAATTGATTCATTCTTTCAATACCAAGGTAGTCAAACTTTAATACTTACAATGATACAGTTCTGTTTGCCAACAGCCCATAGATTGACCTTCTTATCATCACCACCAGTCACCATTACCCGGCCACTTCTGGGCCCAAGAGCCAGGCAGTTAACATTGCCGCTATGAGCGACCAGCTCCTCTGTTCAAAACATACAAAAAACAATTATTGAATTAGATTCCAGATTAGTCTCAGTAATAAAAGTTACATGAATATTTGCCAGGTGATGACTCAACAATGAGTTACCATGTACCTACAGTAATGTTGCTGAACATTCTACAATAAATTTCAGTTGTAGGCCTACCTTTTTTTTTGTTCTTACTGAAATCTTTAATTTGTATCAAAATAAATCCTCTGAAATGTCTCCAAACCATACATTCTCCACAACCCACATTTAAAAAAAAATACCAAAAAAAAGGCTGAAAACAGCTCATCGGATCCCCAACATAATCACATGACAGGCTTCCAGTATACAATTGGGCATAGAGGGACACTAAACTTAGATGCTGATGGAGTGGTGCCTGCCCTTGGCTATCTACACAACAAGGCTCTATGGCTAAGCTTATCTATGGCACTGCTGTAACAAGGGAAACAATGTCAGGGTCTCACCGTCTCAGGAATACCGTAAGGGGCCATTTGGTTTTGTTTGTGAGAGGATAACAACAATGTTATGACACCAAAAGATGATGCAGTTCAAAGTACTGTATACAGTGAAGAGTTGGACAGCTGTAAATATTGGGTGGAGATATAGCAGAAACTGCCCAATTGCACATGACAATTCCAAACCAATCAGGACCAACCAAACACAAAGGCTACATTTGAACTTTGGGGGTTGCCTATTCAATTTATCAAGAGCTGTAACTGATAGGATGAGGATGAATTACATTTCTAGAAAATCTTTCCAGCTTTTATTTTTGTTGTTGAAAACTCGCCAGTGATAACTGACCTCAGCCACCATTGCTTTGCAGTGTAGCCTCATCTCATCAATCCAACATAAAAATAAAGACCTTTCCTTTATGCCCTTACCTTGCTTGGCATACCACAGCCACAGGCAAATGCAGTGCATGTTTTTATTTATTTATTCATTTTTTTAAAGATTCATCAGGTCTGCATTGAGACCGCAGAGGCCTATTGCAGACAAAAATTTAACATATAAAGCACAACTCCTGAATAAATGTGAAAGTTTGATTGGTTAAAAATAGGGTTGCATATATTTATTCTGTTATGTGATAAGATATTAGACATATCTCACATATTCAGTAATATACTAATACATGCACATGTATTCAATACTTAATCAATACTTCTACAGGAAATCATGTTTGTACTCCAACTTTCTTTAGAAAGTATTACTCATTCTTCTTCCAGCTAAACTTCTGACGCACACACATTTTATGGGTTTCTTATTGACTATATTCCTCCTTCTTAATAAAAGGTCCACTCCCCCTAATTCAGAGTAAAGTTATGACTTACAGATTGTTTTGGTCAAGTGTCCAAGGTTGACCAACACCTGTTTGGCTGTAGAGAGTCTTGATCAGACCAATATAAAAGGAGTTCACTTCTGAACCCAAGTCAGATTGCTTAGAGATTGGTTAAAGATTAAAGATCGAGTTTTGGATCATAAAGAGTTTACACTGTCTGCAGAATTTATCTTTATCTTCAGAGTACAGTCACAGTTAGACTTACTCATGTATTTGTCATCATCATCAAGTTATCATTTTAATAGATATACATGAACTCTACATCTTGCAATGATTGACAAGTCTGGTTGAAAGCAAAAGTGCACTATCGATCCGAAGACAAAATAATTCTAACAATTCTCCCAGAAAAATTAGAAGTGCTAATAATTATAGAAAAATACAATTAGTTTTAGAATTAAAATAATTTAGCAGTAACTTTCTAAATATTTGATATGAAATGAAAGGGCAAAATTTTCTCATTTTGTGGGTTTTTTTAACATGCAGTCTTGCAGATCAATTTCAAATTAGGCCTAGGTCAAACATGTGTATTTTGTAAATGTGGACCTAATTGAAAAAAAAAATTAAACCTCGTTTGTTTTTTAATTACACATGTCATGATTGATAGAATGACATTTGATAGCAACTCTTTTTGCAACATAAGCCTCACTCAAGCCAGGGTTTATTACATGCCGCCGCGCACATAAAATTCAAGCCATAGAAGTGGTGTGTTGTGGACACCAGAAGTGGGATCGCAGCACGCGCGACGCGACCCACTAGTTAGAAATCCACTGCCAAACACGGTTCATGGTGCGAGGTTAGTATACTAATAGTACTAACCTCGCAATACGTGTGAGTGCATAAGCCTCTGTCTCAGATCATGGCATGCACGATCAAATTCATCAATCTTTTTTAACAAATCATGTTTTCTTTCAAATTTCATTTCTATTTCACTTCAGATCTCCTTGATCTCAACTTTCAAAACTCATTTCTCCATCACCACTGTCGTGGCACTCATTATTGTCATTTTCACTCTGCTTAGCCTTAGGCCTTAGCCGAGGCTCAGCTCATCAGCAGTCATCAAGCATTTTCAGACATGTCAGAATATTAATCATTTCAGTAATGATAAACCTGATAAAGAACTCTGAAATTTATATTTGTAATATTCTAACGTTGCACTGGTCCTGGATAGTGACTTACGTAGCTTCCATGCTCTTTTAGTCGCCATGTTTCCAAAAACACAATCCCTTTCCTTTCTAAAATGTTGATTAACTTAGCCAAGGACGATATGAAGTTAGCTCCTTCCAATTCTACGACCCACGAGCTCCTCTGTACCAGTCCAGTCCCGTGCTATTCGGTTGACAAGCGCGCCTCTCGCTGAGTAACGGGATCGGGAGCGGTGCTCAGTCAGAAAACTGTGTCTGTCAAGCCTGCCGGTTGCATTTGCAGGAGCAGTGTCCTGTTTTCGATTCCTGCTCTAGATGAAATTATCTAGGTCGCAGATAATACAACTGTTCCTGAGAGCATTATACGTATCAAATTCGGCCATAAATGTAAAATGATAATCCTTTTCTGTGAAATCAAGGCCCATTCACGTCAGGTCTGATAACGAGCGCCACCTCTTGATCCCACAACTTGCTCCTGTAATTTCTAACAAGGATGTTCATTGGATAAATTGTTCCCGGAAGAGAATATAGTTGTCGTCTGCTAGCTGTAAAAGAGAACTTTCCAAGCTCGCGAGCTATCGAAATCCCGGATAGAAATGAGAAAAGACCGTTATTATATACATTGCTTCACCTGACATGTGTGTGCTGCGCATTTAATGTTAGTATTATATTTGGGAAAAACAAATAAGCTAGCAGTTGTATTAGTTATGTTCCGATATTATCTTGTGTGGAGCCAATCGAGGACTTTGTCCAATCAAACTTCTTGGCTCATTCCGTCAATATGTTGCTAGTCTATGTTCTTTCATACTAGAATGAAAATATCAAAACGTCTAAAACAGTAAAAAGTTCATTTTTGCCAAATAGAAGCCATAACTATCCTCTCTCAAGTTTTTATTTTAACTATTTAATTTGATCTTATAATTCCTTTTGATATTTTGCCTTTGAATTGATTTCCGAATTATTTCAATTTTTATAAACAGGACACTCACTAAAGACTAAGTTTGCTATGTTTGTATTACGCAACCTCTGAACTTGTGTGTATTTCGAACCGCAGGATACATCTCTCTGACAAACGTCAAACAGCAATTATTTAGTCATTGAATATGTTTTACCTCGTAAATATTAGCAGAAAGTTTGGTCCATTAAACAAGATAAGGAACTGTCTATTTTTTCTTGAAAATACCGGCAAATTCACTCCAAAACTTGATGTGAAAGTCAGCCGTTTAGGAGTCCAATCTAGCAGAAATTGCACCACGACGACGCCCGCAGACTCGGCGAAAGGGATGGTGCTGAACCGTTCTCCAGCCCACTACGTGCAAGGTCAATCGCCCGAGCCCAAAATTCGAGAATACTTTTATTTTATCGACCATCAGGGACAGCTTTTCCTTGATGATGCAAGAGTTAAGAATTTCATAACTTGTTTTAAAGGTGAGTAGATCTAGTCTCATTAAGCCCCAGAACAGAAAGAAAAAAAGGGGCTTACTGAAGTGAAGACGAAGTGACGTGAGCAAGAAAGTTTGAGAATAAGAAAAAGTGGAAAAACGATCTCTACTCAAACTCAGATAATACTAAGAGAACTTCGGAGTGTTCAATGTCAAGAATGCTATTGAGCATGGCCAAGGCAAAGCTGCCAACTAATATGTTTTAATGATATTGATATTAGTATGTTTTTTCGTAATCAAAAGTGACAAAATATGATTTTTTATTGCAAAATATGTTTTTTGTTAAATTTGATTGGCATGCTTCATAGTATAATTTATCAATTTTTGTACCAAAATGTGTTTTATTCCTTCAAAATATGATTTTAATTGTGGATCAGTATGTTTTTTGGTCAACAGAGGTTGGCAACTCTGCCAAGGTACTCCAACATTCCAATTGGCAATGTGATCAATGTTGATGCCTGGCTTTAGTTGGATGAGGGAGCCCTGGGGCCCGTTTCTCAACACCGTCATAAGTCTAACTTCTTGACTAAATCGGAGATAGTGAGCTACTTGTCCGCTAACCGTTTCACGAAGCCCTCTTTACCAAGATCGGGTACAACAACCTCACTAAATATTTATGACACCTCCGAACCTGTCATAACTTCTTTCTTAATGACGTAGTGGCATCACGTGGGTAGACTATGACAAGCAAAAGTGCCTAGATATTTGAAAATAATAATCTTACGTAATCAATCATAGAGATTGAAATTACATCACCAAAACGAGTGGGATAATGCATTCAATGATAATTCTAATAAAAACAAACTATAAAAACTGTTTGTAAAACGCCACAAAACCATCCATTTTGAAATAGTAAAATGATTTGATCGATAAAGATTCTACAACGTCAGGCCATCCATAACTGGACTCGTATTTGTCGTTTTCAGACCCCAATTAACATTTGGATAAATGTTATCTTTAATTCATGCATAGAATTTGTCAAATCGTATGTTTCAGTTTCAAAGATTTATTTTTGTTTTTGTTAAACTATATTTTGATGATGTTTGGAATCGTAGAAAGGCGTATAATTATCATCATTTTACAAAGAAAACCGTTATGGTTTACTTTCGTAAACTATTAAAATTCGATGTCCCGGGGGTACCCATCTCAACGTACACATGTGATTTTCTAGTCATGAAATGATTTATTCATAATTTAATTTTCTCAGCAATTGAATGCTCCAATATTCATGGTCTAAGTATGTATGATGCATAATTTACATGTGCTATTATTTTACAAAGATGTATTTCCCAATTCATCACAATATTTGCAAATTTGTCATAATTTTTCTTTTTGAATATTATGCTATTTTGTGACTAAGGCTACGTCTCATCTGCTCTTTTTACCGATAGTATCGATATCAAGGTATTCTAGTTAGGAAGCCTTTCGAGAAACAGGTTTAGTAAGATTGGAACTATCTCCGTGGTTGGTGGATAAAGATATGACTAACTTGTCCAGGTGTTGAGAAACGGGCCCCTGGATTCTTTTATAATTTGGAATGGTATTCCTGGCCATGCTAACAAGCATGAGTCCTGAAACAACTTTCTGTATTTCATTTTTTTGTTCTTCATATTCAATGGTTGCTCCAGGCTGAAATTGGTGTAGGATGACCTTTGGTGATCTGCCTGGAGATGGTTGCCCTTATCTCAGAACTCCAGATTAATTTGCATATTTATTATATGACAAATTTTGTAAAATATGAATTTTTCAAATTGGATAGTTTGTATGAAAAAAGAGGCCCATGAATATAAATGACTTTCAAATTCCAACTGAAATTGAAAATAAATTAGTTTTATACTATTCAGAGTAAAAAAGCTGAACCATGGAATGAACATGTACATGTAGAAAGGTAAGTAGTATAGACAGGAGTTAAAGGAATGGCAATGTAGAGGTAATGCATTAATAAAAAAATAGGCCTATATTATATTTTTATTAAGGAGGCAAAAGGTGATGATAACAGTGGAAATAGAAATAATAGTTTGTGCTCAAAATGAATTCCTTCATTTATTTGATTGAACAGAATAAAATTAAATAAAAAATGAAAATTTCTTCAAATCAGATGTGAATTAGATGTGAATAACTTAAAATGCTTTTAAAAAAGCTTGGATGTTATTAAATTTTACATTATTTCACCAGTTAGAGTTCTATATGTACTGAGCGAGCTGCTCATGTCACTTCCCCACTTTTTATTTCACAATTCGTAATTACACAAATTGAAATTCTGTAAATCGTAATTTTTATCCAATATGCTTATAAAATTTTCAGTGTTAATTATACTTGTTTAATTTACTCTAAAAAATATTTTGCATACAGGGAGTACTACTTTAACTGGCCAACTCATCAAATTACAGAAATAAAAAGACAGTACCACCATTGCATAAATCATAGTTTTGATGATGGTGTACTGGAGTCAACAATTATCCTCAGTAGCCTTCTACTGTTCTTTACTAACCTCAAAAAGAAAAAGGTTTAAAAAATTCGGCAAGATTTACCTGAATTTGACTCAAGGAATATTATAAAGGTGTGAACACCACTATCATAACTACCACCATCATCATCGTTATCGTCATGATCATCAATATTCATCATCTTCATCATCTTCATTTTTCATTGTTTTTTTTTATTATATATTATAGCAAGTGCTGGCTTGTTTGATTTTTTATATATACATAATTGATACTTTAATAATTTGTAATTATCCATTCTGCTCATAATTAATATATGTTTCGGTTTGTCATATTTTCAAGCCTTTTTTTGCTTTCAATGGCAATCCATCTTCTGCTTCTGATTTTATACTAAACGATATATGCCTGATTATTGTCAATGTATATTTGTTACGGTATATTTATGTTATATTATATTGTTATGTAGAAGAAAAATAAATAAAAATAAGAATTAATTCTTGGTTGTTTAAAAAGGGGAAGGGGGTTCTGCTGCATCCACTCCCGTTTGAAAAACCTGTTCTCCAGTGAACTGGGCAATATGATGTTCTTGATATTTAAAGTGTAGTGATCATTAACTATTAAAGAGTGTATGCAGTATTATTTGCCATTTTACAAGCTGTGTCTACCACAAATTTTTCTCTCCTTGTGTGTTGCAGACAAAAAGTTCCTGGCCTTCTTCTTCAAGCGACTCAAACAGAACTCATTTGAGCATTACAAGGATGCCTTCCCTTATCTATCACCCTGCGGAATAGAGAGAAACTTTGTTCGGTGTGATGATCGTCCAATCGTGTTCACTCACATCATTCCCGATCCAGACGAGCCATCCGGACCCGGACTTCTCTCCTGTAACTTCACCGGGGATGCGGTCACCGTGAAGTTTGAACCAGGGAAGGTGTGCATGCTCCCTGTGAGTGGTCGCATCTACCATCCAGCACCGCACAAAACAGGAGGAGTGGGACTGATCAAATCCAGTATCGCTATTGACATCAGCACTTGCTTTGAGTTTGGGGAGAAAGGCGAGTATTCCCCTCCAACACATCTCACCTGGCTTGGAAAGAGATACACTCTGACCAATGAAGTCCTTGATTTGATGACCGATAGTGAAAAAAGTGAGTTGGAAGACAGATGAGATAATGTATGACAATTAGAGAGTTACAGTTTTAAACTGAAACTTGTGATATTCCCAGACCTGTGTGTTTTGTTTACTGGATTGTTAACACAATGGACTGATCTGGAGTACTGATATTAAATGATGTCAAGCAATTTATTTGTGATGATTTTTCTATACCGGTACACCTGCACCTACATAATCGGGCTCTCTCCTATTCAAGTATCAGCAGTTCAGTTGGGATGAATTACTCTTTAGACAAGGAGGTAGAAGTGTGCATTAAATGGTGCATGCATTGATAAGTAAGTGTATGATGACGTATTAAATTCAATGCAAATTGTTTGTCATTTGACACCTGTATACAAATAGAACCTTGGGACTTCCGATGACAGGCTTTCTTTGATCAGATCATGACTTCCTTCTTTTCCATTGCTTTATTAAAGGGAAAATTTCATCCTGACAATTTGGTTTGAATAATTGATTCTGATAAAGGCAGAAAATTTGACAAAAATATTGATGAAGGTTTGGTACATGTACATGAAAGAATAATAATTACATGTATGAATTATTAACGTTTTAAATTTGTGCTTCCAGCTCCCCCATATATCATGTACAGGGTGTAACACACATTTTCTTTTTATTTAATGGAGTTTTATGAATAAACAAATTTTTCTTTAAGAGGGTATGAAGTTATGTCTGATGATATATCCACTGCACCATGGACCTCCTACTCCAACTTTAGGTCCATGACTGCACAAATGAAATCACTTCATAGTTTGGAGAAAATGGCATTTCAAGGATGTGATTTCACACAACTTATGGAAGAGCTGCTCGTCATCACAAAATTAATTTTTGATGGATTTCCTTAATTCATCACCAATATTTATCTCTTATTTCTCTGTTTATTTAAACCAACCTTTCATGGTGAACTTTCCCTTAAAATGCCAGATGAGTAGAATATGGAACATCATTTGTTGCAACATTGCTAATTATGTAATTTAAAAAAAATCAAAGACAAAAGAACATTTTACATCTCTTTTAGTTTCTAACTTCTAATTGAAGATACATGTATGTTTTGTAAGTCAATTGATAGGCACATCACAAATGCATGTGTAATTTTGCACAAGTATCCTGGAGATTTTTCAAGGCACAGTTCAGTTTCTTTGGTGGCTGACTGGCAGCGGTCATGAGATCAAAACTGGGTTTATGTTTGGAATGTCATGATTACTTTTTTCAGTGTGGTGCATGAATTAATCATGTTATTGATCAATGTCCACCTGTAAACCAATCCAGCTTCTTGAATCAAATGTTACTTACTTGAAAAGTATTGGTATGTGAAATTACCTTCATCTGCTTTACTTTTATGATTGATGTTGAGATAGATACAGTGCAAACTTAAAAGACCGAAATGATTTAATCCAATTTATTACATCAGGGCCCCGTCTTACAAAGAGTTATGATTGATCCAATAAATCGTAACTCTATGGAAATCCATCAGTGTCATAATTTTTTCTACAGGAAATTTGCAAAATGTCCTCTGTAAACAAAGGAGAACACACCAAATTGCCAAGAAATCAATGAATTAATGAATATACATCATATCTATAATTTTTTTGAACAAACATATATTTTATATGTTGACATTGCTAGCTTTCCATAGTTGCTTGATCGGATTAATCGCAACTCTTTCGTAAGACGGGGCCCCAGTATGACCAATGAACAATCTGTTTATCATAAGTTGAACATAATAATAAATTGATAATAATAATAATAGTTGCTTGTATACTTGTACATGATCCTTCAGCAAGTTCATTGTCTGTTGCTTTTTTTTATTTTGAGAGGGGTTGCAAAATATGTTAACAATATTGACTAAATTGACTCAAATTTCAATTAAAAAATATAGTGGGATTTGTCATGGCAACACATGTATATCATGACTAAGTAGAGAACATGCTACAAATTTGTCTCAAATTATCAATTCTTGCAGGTTAGAAAAGGAGGAGGGTCATTAAAGATTACAGGGTATACATGTACTTCAAAAATTTTATTAGACTTCTTTTTTTCTTCCTGGTTGCTGGTATTGTGCACAGATATGAACTTTGTGCGAGTTTAAACTTGGGACGATATAGCACTATTGAGGTGAAATTATCAGAGCTGATATAGCATCTAAACAGTTTCAGTGTAAGCTGCTCAGATTGAAATCACAAGACAATACACCATTTTTTTTTCTGGGGCTGTAGAGTGTTAACTAATACAATATATTGTGGTAGATTGATGGAACTTCCCTCCTCTCCTTTTTCGTCCCATTCGACCCAAATGCAGGTACTTCTCAAATGCAACTTTTATTATGTACACATGCAATACCAAATGTATTACATTGTAAATATCAAAGTTTATGTTATATTTAACTGTATGATGCAAATTCAATAAATGAATGAGACAGTAGTAATCAAAAGTATGATTTCATTTCTTAAATATTTATTGACTCCATGAAACATTGCACACAAAAATAATATACAATATATTCAATTCAATTGATGATGTATTAAAAATAATTATGCACATCAAATAATCTTTGCAGAAAATGCTTGTCTACAAATACATGTAATGACAATAACATTCATATTTTGTAAGCGTGTGAGAGGAATAAGCAATTGGAACTTTATGCATTGTCTTCATTTAACAAGTATCCTCTTAGGGTACATGTATTCAGATCTCTAAAACCAACTGCACTCCTATGTTACATCTTGAGGATGTAAACTTAAAGGGATGGTCCGGGCTGAAAATATTTATATATAAATAAATAGAGTAAAATTCACAGAGAAAAATGCTGAAAATTTCATCAAAATCGGATTACAAATAACGATGTTATTGTATTTTAAAGTTTATCAATATTTTGTGAAAACAGTTATATGCACATCGTCATGAATATTCATTAGGTGGGCTGATGATGTCACATCCCCACTTTCCTTTATATGTTATTACATGAAATCATAAATGTTTCATTATTTCATACATGTGGAAATGATTTGTCTCCATTATGATGGAATAAGTTGTGGCAATAAATAACTAATGCACTTAATCAGTTGTCAATCCAATTGTTTTAGTTCCTGGTAGAATTTTTTTTGAATAAAACCTAATTTCATATAATAAAATACAAAAAAACAAGTGGGATATGACATCATCAGCCCACCTAATGAATATTCATGACGACATGCCTAGAACTGTGAACACTGTAATAATGCAAATATTTAAAATTCAATAAATTTGTTATTTGTTATCCGATTTTGATCATATTTTCAACATTTTGCTTCGTGAATGTTACTCTATTTATTGAGACATATATTGAGACAGTAATTAAGAGTTGGGCCTAATCTAGATCCACAGCTTCTAGTGCTATTATCCATTGGACCTATTTTGCAATGCACGAGTTACAATCCATCAACAAATAGCATATATTACAACAAGATGATAAAGATAGCAAAAAGTAGTCGGGCGATGCTACATGAATTATCTTTGTTAGAAATCCTTAAGTCAACATTACTACCAAAGTACACTCCATAACCAGTTGCTCTATATTCATGAGAATTACATGTAAATTAATGCACACACAACATACAATTTCAGACAATACAAAGTTGCAATGCGAGTATTAAAAGATACAAACAAACCACACCTAATTTATATTTACATCAATACGTCAAAGACCTCGCCTGTTTCCAGGAAAATGCATTTACCTAACATGCAGTTTTCTTTAAACAACAAAATTACATGAACATTTAGAAAGCTCTTTTCTTAAATGTATTGAAAAATTATGTACATCATAACAAGATATACACATTTCCATATCTCAGAAAGCAAAAAATATATAGTTTCATATTTGTATGCATATACATGTATACATATATGTACACATGAATATATACCCAAATTGTTCATTTAAATGATGATCTTATTCCGAAATATTTGGTACATTGTAATAAATTAACAAGATCAAGATGATATCTACAGTGTAAGGCTGTTCATAATGATAAAACAGTATCCATACGAGTATAAATTTTGGAAAGAAAAATATAGCACACAATCATATCTACACCATTCCAATGCTACAAATAATTTGCTTATCTGAAGACAAAGTAGCAATGACCCATTGTTCATTTTAACTATCAAATTTTACTTCAATTCATTTTAAAGGAAATAAGAAATGGGGGGATACAAAAGTACAGACTTGCTTTATTATATTTCAGATATTTCTGTTCACTTTCTAGCTTGAATCCTCCATAAATACTAACATAAAAATTCACATTTGAATGATAAAATAAGTACAATGTAGAACTCGAAATGCCAAACACTATATCAATTGAACAATTGATTTCCGTGTAATACAACAAATAAGAGAATCCACAAAATATTCAAAACTTATTTGAGATTGGGCTAGTATCTAACCTGGGATAATATCTACACCTGGCCTTGATCGAACATCAATAATTGCACAATGTAAATATCAAGTCTATTTATAAGTGTTTACTCGATGTATTTGATCTTTCATTACTCCTGCAATGAATATTTATGTTTCATAATGCGCACAAGTTGCAAACTTGTGATGTCACACATTCACGTTAATCCTGAGAGATTGGTTTCGTTGAGAACATTTCTCTTTCAAAGTGATTACAAACCTCATTAAAATATTCCAGTTTTCCTCGGGGCTGGTACTTTCCTTGGAAATTAAGGTATTTCCTGCCAAGGTGGGGAATACTGGGCAAAAACTTGCAAATGCTGGGAAGAACTTTAATAGGATGTACAGGGAAATGCTATAATAATATGCTTGAGAAACACCTGGGCAATGCCGGAAAATATTCAGGAAGAATATTTTGTTGCGTTCCCCCGCATGTTTAAGTATTTCCCATTCCCCTAAAAAATTATTGAGGCAGTACTCACCGTTATTTGCTGGTACTTATTACCAGAATTTCCCACTCCTGCCAACCCTGGTTTTTCTGGGATTTCAATATTAGTTACTGATTAATATCAAATCTTCCCTGCAATATGGATTCATCAATCAGTTGAAGATTTCAAACATTTTTTTAAACCCCACTCGCAGCTTTTTTGTATTTCTTTAAAAGGAAAAAATTGGTAGACCCACAAGCCTCATGATAATGAGCATTGGTCGCACAGGTATTATGAAACGTACAAATTGACAATATGCTTTAGGAGGGATACTTGCAAATTGGTTTGGCTATAAAAAAAAACTGCGACCATGGATCAGCATACAGGTGTGTACACAATGGCTTCTTCCTACACACTGTGAATGGCCACCGCACAGCTTGCAACTGATCTACGACCCGATTATGTAACAACATTATAACAGTTGAGAAGATTCAATCATAGCACAATCTAGAGTCCAAAGTTCTGAGATGTCAAATGAATACTTTATGGCTATTTCTTCCCCATTCCTGATTGCTATGCCAATTAGAAATTAGAATACAACATGTATAATTACATAAGAAGTAATTTTTAGCATACGGACCGAGGTTCATAAAACAGTAAATGAAGAATTCCTAGAAATCATAAGGCACCTCATCAAAAGTCAGTCACATATGTTTCGCTGGAATCCTGCAAGCGGCCTTTCATTACCGATCCACATATTTCATCAGAGACGAAGTTATTGGGAATGTTGCAATGAAAAGACGCATAGTGCCCTAATAGCGGGACCGGGTACTCAGTATAAATGTATGATACGTATGTGCCTTGGTTGAGACCCCCCAGCCTAAATTTCTGTACCAGAGCATCACCAATTTAGAAAGCCATAGAAATTGCCGTTTTTTCCCATTCCTGGGACCCTCAAATTTGTGATTTCTCGTTTCAATGCACGCCAATTATGAACTACTCAGCCGGTCGGAGGGGCGAGCTCAAACAGCGCAGAGCCATAGCGTCGGGTCCCCGAAGCTCCCCACGCCGAAAATAGCTAGCGCTAGCTCGATATGAATCTAGCAAGACGCGCGCATTTTTTCCCATAGCTGCTTCCAATTACGTCTACGATCTAATGAGTTCCGGAGACCCCCGTTTTTTATGTAGTCAGTTCCGGAGCATTGCATTTTCAGCAATCGTAGATCCAAGAGCCGTTTTTTTTTCGACTTTGGGGCGGCACATAGGTATCATGTTATAATTTGAGTACCCCCCCCCCCTGGTAGCGAGATTGCTGCTTAAAGACGCAGCACAGACAATTTGCCTATTAGAAGGACCTTCATAGAGTTATAGATATCTTTTCTTAGTTGTTAAAGTGCTAGTGCGACTGTAATTGGTGTCTAGTCAAAATACAGAGAGGTGTGCATCTACGCTTATAAACTTAGAAAGAGGGGTACATTTACATAACCACAGCAACAAATCTATCATACATTAGGCAAGCATTGGTGAATTCATTTCTCAACCAAAAGGCACAAAGATTGAATATAATTCTCTTCTAAAATCTTTTATACTCTAAATGCAGCAATCAACAATCGAAGTGCGACAAAAATACAACTAGCAAGGAGTTCAAAGTGAGGCCTTTCCCACGAATCATTCATTAGTATCCAAAATCTCTAACCAAAGGAAAATAGTTTCAAAATTCTAAATTATTGGGATGTCATTTTCAAACCTTCACCAAATATGCCTCTAATTTCTCTCTGCTTCTCTCAAAACAGTATTCCCTTTTATGTTAATATATGTGGTCAATCCCATCAAGTTTGACCTACACTACACTGATCTAATACCCATTTAGCATAATTCTCAATTAAATCTAATGCCATGTTGGCCAAATTTCCACTTGATCTAGTTATCATTTCTTACTTTGTCAAATGAAAATTTGGTTCCTGAAAACAGTTCCATCAAACCATATAGACTAAGTGGTATTAGACCAAAGGGAATAAGGGATGCTAGACAAAATTTGTAAAGCTTAACTGTAAATTAGACAAAATATCATTAGGCTAAATGGCAATTAGACCATGTGGGATTAGACCAAACAGGATGTAGACATAGCGGAAGTAGACCAAATGGCAATTTACCAAAATAAAAACAACAAAAATCCAAGAACTTGAGATTTCACTGACATACTACATGTAAATTGGCATCATATCAAGGTTTGATGGTTACAGTACGATCAGTCTTTGCTGAATATCTGAATATTTCCCGGTTTAACCCACGATAAACCCGAGGTCTGCGCATTCTTATTCACACCGTCTTCTTGGGGAATCTGAAATGAAATATGGAAAGAAAAATAAGAAGATTATTTGAATTGTGGTAATAAAAGCAACGTCAGGCTCCTGTAACATAAAATGTAGTGATTGATCGGAGGGCTCATTGTTACGATTGATCATACACAATAATCAATGCAATCATTCATAGAAATCAGCCTCATAATCAATTGCTATTAATGTTACAGGGCCAGCATAAGGTCTGTGAAGGAGTATCAAAATTTGAATATAAGATATGAAAAGAGGGATAAGAATGAGAAAAGTAAAGAAAGAGAGAGAATTATTGGTCAAGAGTGAGATTAAGAAAGAGAGCAAGTTAGTGATAAACAGAAAGTGGGTATTAAGAGAATGGTGAGAAAGAAAGTGAGAATGTAAGTACATGAATAGGGAAGTGTATTAGACGGTCTTTAGACCGAGTAAAAAAGAAATAGTGAGTTGCTGAGAGTTAATGTTTATTACTGGAGTTAGTGAGAAAAAGAGTGAGAAAGACGAAATATGACAGAGTGAATCAGTGAAAAAATGTGTTGATGAGAGAAAAAAAGGTAAAAAATGACATAGAAACATCTACAAAGAGAAACAAAGATACGTATATGTACAAAGTGAAAAGGGAAAAAAGTGAGCAAGTGAAAAAGAGAAAGAAAATAATGTTGGAGACCAGCGATAAAAATACAATCAAATTTAACCAAATTCACTACGAAAAAAAAACTCTTTGAATATCCATAATTCAGGCAAGGCAATTTACAAGGTCATTCAAAGTGGTTGAGTAGTTCTAACCAAAAAATGAAAAGCAAATACAGTCAAACAGAAATAGTATAGAGACTTACTTACTAAAAGAACACAATAAAAAGATGAAAAAGTATATGTACATACATTTAATATAAAAATGAAAGTCTCCCGATTATATTATGAGGGAGGGGGGAATTTTCACGACACCTCTTGTATTCAATCAATATAATTCCACCTCACATAATTTAAAATTAATGCTACAGTTTTACACCAACAAAACAACACCCGACTGATCACAGCTATAACATCATCAGTTGGCTCGGAGTAGGTTTCACTAGTGTTAACAGTCGCACAAATGATACTGGTAAACAAAAATGCATCAATAAATCAAAGACATCAAATACTGTAGTAAGATGATCTAATGCCTACCCCATGTTCCTATACCTTGGGCGTTGTGATGGTGCGTAACGTCTCTCCATGCTTGCTCTCGTCCCAGCGACTGAACTTGATAGCGTGAGGGTCGTCCGAGTACGGAGGGTCATAACGTTTCATCTTGCTCAGCTCCACCGTGTCAAACACTCTTGACTTGAACATGTCAGTGTCCTCTTCATATCTGTAATGCAATGAAGTCATGAAAGATGAAACGTTCTTATAATTCAATTATTCATTTTGAATCTATTTTACATGTACATAAGAATGTAAATACATAGTGAATATTAATTGTTATATCCTACATAGATTGAATCCTGTATAGTGATTGGTTCAAGTAGCATCATGTGACCGAATATATTTCAACTATGATGTTGCGTGACATCAGACCTCGATATATTTTTGGATATACCAATATTCTGACGTCATTATTTCACAAAACTGGATATCTCGGCGCACCGGCTTGCACGCTCTCTCTCCCGGGCGCGCAAGTCCAGCGCGATGCGTCAGCGCAGACACTAATCTGCGTTCCGCTGAGCGCGGTGGCTCGGAGAAAAGTAGGTAATTCAACGCAAGTAACAGGACTTTGCATGCTCAGCGCATAGATTTTGGTTATAAATTATTAAAAGTAGGATATAAAACAAATATATCAGGCGTTTCATTCGAAAGCATAATGGGAATTTTTAATCCTCGGTTGGACTGGCAAAACTACTATATTTCCCTCGGGGCTTCGCCCCTCGGGGAAAAATAGTAATTGCCAGACCAACCTCGGATAAATAATTCCACTATACTTTCTCAAAGCCTGATATATTTGTTTATTATACATTGGTACAAAATATCATGTTATGTCATCATTATCAACACCATTACCATCATCACGATCGTCATCACTCCATTACCACCAAAAATTCATCATCTTACTCTCCCTGGCCAGACAATCATAAAGCAGGTAAACTGAGCCCAAATGCACCTTTATTTCAGGGTTAAACACTCACAGTCAATGGTTATTTCTTGTAAAACAATAACGTTAATGAAAATCAATAATTCTTTGAATTGTTTTTATAATTATGAATAACAGTGATACCACTGATTTATATCTTCAAAAGCTATGCTTTGTAATTTTTCCTCAATTGTTACACAATCCAGCTATTAAATTTATGATTGTTTATAATATTCAAATATAAAAATACATGTACAGAATTACAACATTCAAAATGTAATTTGAATTGTAATATTTCATAATGATTCTGAGATGGATAAACACTATTTATTTATATGTTATTGTGGAAACGAATTATGAAAATGAAATGAAATGTGACAAGGCCAAGAATAGTTGTTAAAAGTTGCTTACAACGTAGCGGCTTCCTGGTTGAGCGGTGACTTGGTGTCTATCTTGTAGAAAACCCGCCTGGCATACAGCAGTACTTGCCAAAGATGGTTGACGTTACGCTTCCACTTGGTGAAGGCCCTCTTGACATCTAGTTCTCCACTAATTGGGTCTATTATGGGATGGAATATTGCTGGATGGAATATTAATCTCTGGAAGACAAAAGGTGAAATAAAACATTCAGTGATCCTGACATGTAGTTCTGATATAGATTTAGATGTGAATTGGTCAGACTTGCTTTTTTTTCTGTTGCAAATATGGAATTCATTAATATAAGGTGATACCATGTCCTGGCTGCAGTGGATATACTGGTAATTTCTGCACATTTTTCTCTAATGTGTCAAAGTGTAAATGAAGTAAATTACTATATATTGGTTTAACTGTTTAAAAAGTATACATGGGCCAAAATTGGGCTTTGCCTGGTGTAGTATAAAAAAAGTAGTGGTTTTGGAGGTGTTTGGAGGGTGACACGGCATATGCTCCTGCGACAGTTGCCCCAGTCTTAATATATCAGAGGGCATGGGTTAGAGTAAGGATTGTAATAAGAGTTTTTGGTTCAGAATAATGTAGGATTAAGGTTTATTTAGTTTAGGAGGTTAGGTTTTATGTCTAGCTTAATGTGCAGATTTTCCATCGGAGCAATTGTTGCCAGAGCAAATGTCATGAAACCGTTTGGAGAAGGAGGTAATGGACAGCAGCCTGGAACAAAGGACAAGATACTGGCATTAATAGCGAACACTGCATACCAACAGAACCTCTTCTGGTCAAGATCCTGGTAGATCAATTAGTGACAGGATGTGACTTTTGTGTTAGAGCAAAAACCACTACTCAACTACAAATAAAGCAGCCCTGAACCACAATGTAATCCTCCAACTTATATACTGCCATTCCTATACATATAGGATGGCTGGAAAAACACTACTTTTCCAAACTAATCCAGACAAAACCCACAGAGTTTTGTATATAGAGCAGTGTTGTAACGTTAAAAAGCAGACCAAAATTATAAACATGAGCAGTTGCTCCTATACTACTAACCACATTTGTAGTCCTTTACCGGTTTGATGAGTAGTGTTCATTTGGCAACAGTGATGGCTGCTCCAATTTTAATGAATTGTTGGGCTCCTGGAAGCTAATTGCCATGTATATGTAGTGCATGCTTATAATTTACATATGTGAATGTCAAATACCAGAAAATGTATATTCATAGATGGGACTTCTTTTGAGAATTTAAAAACTACAGAGACTGTCTAATCTACTTGAGAAATTCTAAGCCTACGGATACTTATGTTACAGAATTCAAAAAGCGAACAGGCATGAGTGCGATGGTACAGCATTTTGCATAAGGTGAACAAGAGTTTCGCTAAGGCGAGCACATAATATGCCCACCTGTAACGCGGAAAATGGAGTTATTGATCAAACAAGAAAAGTGGAAGGTGGCGACCTTCTGACCTCAAAGTCAATAGAATAGCGAGATCTATGCTAGTATCCTACACACCAAATTATATGAGCCTAGGTTAAGTTCAACTAAAGTTATTGTGTTAACAAGGACTTCAGAAGGGTAAGATAAAACATGTCACTGTGATCTTGACCTTTTGACCTCAAAATCAATAAGCCTCCTGGGATCCATGCTAGTATCATACACACAAAATTATATGAGCCTAGGTTAAGTTAAACTGAAGTTATCGCGTTTACAAGGACTGCAGAAGGGTAAGATGAAAACATGTCACTGTGACCTTGACCTTTTGACATCAAAATCAATAGGCTTCCTGGGACCCATGCTAGTATCATACACACAAAATTATATAAGCCTAGATTAAGTTAAACTGAAGTTATTGAATCTACAAGGACTGCAGAGGGTCAGAAGAAAATATGTCACTGTGACCTTGACCTTTGACCTCAAAATCAAGAGGCTTCCTGGGATCCATGCTAGTATCATACACACCAAATTATATGAGCCTAGGTTAAGTCAAACTGAAGTTATTGCATTTACAAGGAAAAGTAATTGGATGGACGGACAGACGGATGGAGGGACGGACGATCACCAAGCGTGATACCATACTAGGTCCCGTCTATGACGGGCGTATAAAAAAAGGTGCTTTATTCAATGAGGCGTAGCAGAGTTGAATAGTGTCTCTCTCTTTTACCGAATGTAAAATCCCATACATTGCATGAATAAGAATATTCACTATTTGTGCTGTACAACACGGAAATCGTGAAGAATATCTCATTCTTCCAATGTTAATGAATAACAAGTGGAACGCCTCTGGCAGTCTCGCCTGCATTACGCGATTTAATATAGCAGCAGTGCTAACTTTGAAAACTACTATAAAATAATCATTCACAAAAACATCATTCATATAATGACATAATACCACGTTCATTGACCATAAATGACATTTGAACGGTGACTTAAGACTTGTCAACTACACCTATGTCCACATTTCATTCACTCTATCCATAAAATTTCAAAGTTATGATGGCAATTCAACAATTACCCCAACATGGCCTAAGTTTATTGACCTTAACTAACCTTTGACCTTGGTTTTGTGACCTGAAACTCACAGGGGATGTTCAGTGATATCCCAAGTTTTATGAACTAGATCCATAAACTTTCAGAGTTAGGATGGTAATTCAACAAATACCCCTAACATGGCCAAAGTTCATTGACCTTTAATGACCTTTGACCATGGTCATGTGACCTAAAACTCGTACAGGATGCTCAGTGATACTTGATTTCTTTTAAGTCCAAGTTTTATGAACTAGATCCATAAACTTTCAGAGTTAGGATGGTAATTTAACAAATACCCCCAACACGGCCAAAGTTCATTGACCCTAAATGACCTTTGACCTTGGTCATGTGACCTGAAACTCAGGCAGGATGTTCACTAATACTTGATTAACCTTATGCCCAAGTTTCATGAACTAGGTCCATATACTTTTTAAGTTATGATGTCATTTCAAAAACTAACCTTTGGTTAAGGTTTTGAAAATAATTCTCCTAACATGGTCTAAGTTCATTGACCCTAAATGACCTTTGACCTTGGTCATGTGACCTGAAACTCAGGCAGCATATTAAGTAATACTTGATTAACCTTATATTCAAGTTTCATGAACTAGGTCCATATACTTTCTAAGTTATGATGTAATTTCGAAAACTTAACCTTAGGTTAAGATTTGATGTTGACGCCGCCGCCGTCGGAAAAGCGGCGCCTATAGTCTCGCTCTGCTATGCAGGCGAGACAAAAATTAAGAATTTACAAATCAATAAGCGATATACCTGAGCACTGATGAGCAGCATGCGTAGCTAGCAGTGATTCAAGCGCAAATCATCTCTGCAGCAGCAGCGCACATTCAGCGTTACACCTGCATTGAACTTTATTGTGACATCACCTATTAGACGATGCAACGGTACATTTTTGGATACCACATGCGCAGTGGTACAAATGTTTCACATTCAGCCAACCTCCCATTTGCTTGCTTACAACCTATTAAGTAGGAGTTTCTACAATATTTCCAAATCCAGGGCATGCACTATACGGTATATTTAATAAATGTATGACATATATGTATACTGGTTTTGATTTAATGGACTTACAGGGCAATCACCGTCTGGATAATTTTCTGGAATGAGTAGATCAAACTTAAAGACACCTTCCTGGTAGAGACCTTGTCTGATGAATAGCACACCAAACCAATCTACAAACAAATCACAATGAAACCTTTATCATCAATAGAAAACTTAAGATTTTACAACATACCCCGGAGAGCAGAATATTTCTCTCTCATTAACGCTACACTCTTCTCCTTATTTATGTAGACTATAGTCCCCCTCACACTATACAATAAATTGTATAGTGTGAGGGGGACTATAGTCTACATAAATAAGGTCTGACTATGACCAGATTTTTTCACGAACGGCCTTTGGCATTGAATAGTTAAGTTCAAAGAAGTAAAACTGAAGTGTGGCATATAAAATCAAAATTCCAATATACTGCAAGCCCCGAGGTCAAAGTAAATTCCAGATCAGCTTCAAATTGCAGCGAATGATGGCACCATTATGATTCGGATTTCAAATTACTGTTATTGCAACAGGGGGAAGGGGCTTGAAATAAGACTGGAATTTCAATTTTAGTACTTAGCCCACTATTTGTATCTTTGATCATTAAGATTTTATAGGTTGTATTATTCATATTACAATTTCAATTCGACTGTGAGGTGTGCGGTAGGTTTTGGATGAGAAATCAAATGTTTCTTTTCACAATGACAACTTATTTTGTAAATAAATCTGATTTCATTTTTTTTTATATACTTTGGATGGTTTTAGCAATTAGAAATAAAGGTGGGAGAGCTTAACATTTATATCCCAAATTTTGTGTGAACTCGAGTCCATCAATGCTAACAAAATATGATAAGCAGAAGAATAGGTGCAATAGGGTCTAGAAAAGTGTTTGGCAAAATAAACTTTAAAAAATTACTGTTTCGAGTATACTTACGGAGTGGTGATTTAGCCGATGGTATGACATATACACCCGGTAACTTCTGTTTGTGAAGTTGGTTACTAAACAATAAGAACAAAAGAAAAAAGCACAGTGAATATATATGTATGTAGATTCATGCAATTCAGTTGAAATATAAAGAAAAGTGTTATTTACACATATTGCATGCATAAAAAAGAAATATAGAGACATTTTGAAACAATAAGTGCATGAATACTTAAATATATCAGTTTTTATCAAAATTATATAATAATTTTCATATTGAAATAATATTCCCTCAGTTACTATAAAATGAAGCTACTTCAAAAAGAATATATCTGCAAACAGCCTAGAGAAAGAAAAAAAAGCAAATGAGTACACGCTGTATTTTTTTCTTTTTTTACACCAATTTTTTCTTCAAGTGTTCAAGTATAAACTTCATTGAATTTAATTAAAAGAAAAGAAAGCCGAATGAGTAATTAGAGTAATGTTTCATAGTTCCAGAAAATAGGGAAATGCATGACACATAATACTTACTCTTTCGTATTATTCTGGAATAAATATCATTTCATTTTTGATGGATTATATTAAAAAACAGCTCATGCTTTATAGATCAAATAAAGTTTTCAGCAATGACTGTTTTAAATGTTTAAAGGAGTCAAACATCTATAGCAATATTGGAGAGAAAATTGAAGTACTTTGTATATTTCATGAAATAAATATAAGAAAAATAGTGTGTAACATCATTAGCTAGTTCTGTTTAAGTACCGTACCTGAAACTTTAAAGGATAATAACTTTCTTATTTTACGTCCGATATTAAGAAATTTTTCAATGTTCTGCTTCCTTGATTTTGCTTTCTTTCTTCAAGCCAATTTGTTGGGAATTAAATTAATTTCAAATCCACACATACATGTAGTACTTCTGAAGTGGAACAATTACTTACTATTCTGCTAACAAGGCATATTCTAAGAAGAACTGTCCATACGCTGCAGACATGGAACTGTTGTGTCCTTGGGGTGGGAGAGCAGAGGTTGGTCTGGGTGGGGTCATCGCTCCATCCTGAGGAGGCACCTGGGGTAGCTGTTTCTTGCTCCCCTGTCTCGACAAGCCCCGCTTATCAGCATCACCAGCACCCTCCTATCATGGGTAAGGTAAGAAAGAAACATTAGAGATAAAGGACAGAGAATGGGATCTAAGAAGTGTGTCGGATGTGTAGGGGAAGGAGGGCACCTGGGTGGCTACTTCTTGCTCCCCTGTCTCGACAAGCTCTGTTTATCAGCATCACCAGCACCCTCCCAAAATGGGTAAGATTAGAGCATAGAGAGTGATAAGAAGAAGGTTTCCAAGCAGTGTGTAAGGGGAACCCGGGGAAGGGGGAGGGTGGTCATTGCCTGCTTGCAGTTGCAGTTGTTCCTTGCATCCCTGGCAGGACAGCCTCTGCTTTATTGTAGAGGCGTTGTGGCTCAGTGGATAAGTCTCCAGACTTTGAACAAAAAGGTCCTTTGGCTACATTTGCCACTCTCCACCCAGGTGTATAAAATGGGTACCCGGTGTGACCCCGGGGGGGGGGGGGCACTCACATATATTGGTGGTACGGGGACATTCCGCTCTGATGACCACCTTTTTCAGACCTAATTTTCAGTTCTCTAGATACTCCGAATAACAAAAGTTACATTCAGAAGCTGCCTCGCCCCACTCGCAAGACCCCCGTTACGAAACATCTCAGTTCCCTAGTCCAGCGCGAGCACCGCATGTGAGAGCTGCACGCAAGGCTTCAAAACTCCCTCCGCTAGCAGCTCCACGCACCGCTAGCGCCCACATATACATGCACAGCGCTAGCGTGCACCGTACTTACTGTACCGCGATCCCGTTCCATACACCCTGTTTTTCACACCGCCCAGTATGTAGTTCCCAAGAAGACCCCAGATTTTTCCCTCGTGGTCGGTTCCTTAGACCCCCATTTCAGGGTTTTGTGAGGCACATCCCCATCAAAATATAATTTGAAAAGGCCTCCCAGGAATAAGGAATTCATGAATGCTTGACTGAGCATCTGGTCAAGGTAGCCATGCTATAAAAAGCCAGGGTAATAAAATGCAGTGCTTAGAAACAATGTATTAAGCCTAATATAAATATTGCATACACTGTTATTCATCACCATTTTAAGCACCTTCCTAAAATGGGAAAGATAAGATAGAGAAATATCAGGAATATAGTAATGTTAATAGGGAGGCATTCCGTTGGTGTGTGAGACTCTGAGAGGACCAAGGGGGGGGGGCATAGCCTATTCCTGATGGCGAAAGTGCATCTACAGCTATTCTTTGCTTCCCTGTCTATATTCTTTGCTCTATCAGTATGGCTACTGGTCAACACTCTCTAAAAATAGTGGAGATAAGAGAGGAGTAAACAATATCAAATATGACTTTTCATAGTGACATACAATCTACAATTTTTATTTATCATGCAATTTTTTTGTACAGGTTATACTTAGCATTTTTGCTCCGAGAGTGAGAAAAATAATCTTTGAGTCAGACAGAAAAACAAATAGGCCAATTGACTAAAATGTTGCACTTTCCCAACTTTGTCCCAAATGTTCCAAGAATACAGTGTACCGTATGTGCATTATACACAATACATATTTGAAAATGGATTAGTAAACAAGTTTTACATTGAAGTTCCTACCATGCTGATCATACACAAACAATACATCATCACATGACAGATGTCATGCCCATTACCCACTTAAATCTGGTATACTGCCATCTATGTGAACGTATACAATTACATGCAGGCCTACATGTTTAGATTGTCTGTATAAAGGTACACATAATTAAGGAAGCATCATAATGATATCAGGACAGTATAGTTTGTTGATACACATAATGTATGAACAAATATTATACTTCCTCTTTCAATGAAACATTATATACCATATTTAACCAACACTAAAACTAAAGTTTAAAGGAGAAATCTACCTTGTATAAAGTAAGCAAAAAATTAGAGAAACATACATGTCTAATAGCAAAATACATTCAAAATAACATAGTTATGACTTATGGTTTTTCTTTTTATTATAATTTTGTGAGCTAACATGTTTTACACCTGATGTGATATAATATCAATTCTTTAAAGTACTGTTAAAATTATTAAACTAGCACATCAATGATGTGGAGCTCATCCGGCATCTCACAATGAAATTTAACACAATTTTAATCTCAGCCCAGTTGACACTGTAGTGAATTACATTGGTTACATAAATTGAGGATATAGAATTGAAATTGATGAAGAAATGACATAGAAGCATTTTTTGTGATCTATGAATAGATTTCATATAAATTAAGCATAAATAATTTTCTAGTCAAAATTTCTAAACTCTGTGTAGAACCTTGGTGAACATCATGTAGCTCTCAGATATATAATCAAAATCAATCAACAAATAAATAAGTACCGGTATTTTTTGTGAGTTTTGAAAATAAATGAATAAATTAGCATATTTAATGAGTTTGAAAATTCTGTGTTGAAATTTGTTATCTCCACCTCGAGCTATCATATAAATAAAGCAAACAAAATTGAAATCGATCAATAAATGAAGAAGAAAAAATATTTCATGCGATTTATGAATAAACTTTACATAAATTAGCATAAATAATTTTCTAGACAAAATTTCAAAATTTTGTGTACAAGTTTGGTGAACCTCATGCAGCTCTACCAGATGGAAGAAAAAAAAATCAAAATCGTTCAACAAATAAAGAAGAAGAGGCATTTTCTGTGATTTATGAATACATTTTGCATAAATTAGCATTAAAAATTTTCTACTTAAAATTTCAAATTTCTGTGTAGAAGTTTGGTGAACCTTATGAAGTTCTACCAGATGGAAGAAAAAAAATCAAAATTGGTCAACAATTGAAGAAGAATTTTATGTGAATTTTTAAAAATACGCATAAATTAGCATATTTAATGAGTTTCAAAATTCTGTGTAGAAGCTTTGAATCCCCCACCTAATGCTATCATATATACCAAACAGAATTGAAATCAGACTTGAAATGACGAAGAAGAAGCATTTTGAAATTCAGTCAACAAATAAAGAGGCATTTTCTGTGATTTATGAATTTCGCATAAATTAGCATAAATAATTTTCTACTCCAAATTTAAAAATTCTGTGTAGAATTTTGGTGTACCTCATGAGGCTCTACAAAATAGTGATATGCACAACTCAAATGAGACAGTCGATGATGTCCATCACTCACTATTTCTTTTGTTTTTTATTGTTTGAATTATACAATATTTGATTTTTTATAGATTTGACAATAAGGACCAACTTGACTGAACCATATAGTATTAAACAATGCTAATTCCACATGTTCAGGGAGTAATTAATCGTTGTATCACTTGACAATGAGGAGAAAATTAGAATATTTCCTATTTCATATAATAAAATACAAAAGAAATAGTGAGTGGATGACGTCATCAGTTTTCTCATTTGCATACCGACCAGGATGTGCATATAACTGTTTTGTGAAATTAAGTGAAACTTTAAAATGTCATAACTTCCTTATTTTACATCCAATTTTGATGAAATTTTCAGTGTTATGCTTGTTGGATTTTTCTCTTTTTATTCAAATCAACTTTTTTGGGGGGTAGACTTGTCCTTTAACAAGTATTGGAAACAAATTGATACTCTTGGTAAGAATGTTCCCTAAATTGAACCCCTAAACAAGTACAGCGATATTTTGTTATGTCTCAGACATCAGTCGTTGGTTTTACATTTACCTACATTGTACATCATTGGGTTTAGTACGGCCCTACCTCCCACACCTCACGCAAATAGTACTCTAAACACGTAGTGTTGACTGTTGGGGCAAAAAGTACATCCTTTATAAAACATTTTAGTCTTTTTGATAACCTCGCAAATTTGACCCTAAACATGTCATATTTCCTAGCGAATTGGATACCCTTGTTCATTATTTTAGTGTTTTTGCCACCCTTATTACGTTACGTACGTAACGTGCCCTATCTTGAAAAAGACATCCTTTTTCATGTTTTTTTGGTCGCGCATGGTATCCACTCGTCAATGTAAGTGCCCCCCCCCCAGACAGAGCAGCTTTATAATGTGTCTACCCGAGTAAAGCATTATAAATTTTGCTAAAAATCATAAAATATAATTTATAACAAGCCTTACCATATCATACATCTTGTCAAGATACTGTGCATTTCCCATTTCAAATCTTTTAACCGGATCACTTGAGATTGTTTCAATATTCCTTTTTATTAATACATGTATTCCACAAAACACACACTGTACATGTATGTTCCAAATTTCCAATACAACAGCTGAATGATATCAAACATGAAAAATAATTCTGCTCTAAATTTTGGAGGAAGAGACAAAACAGACGATGCCTGTCTTCAAAGTGTTCTTTCATCTGAAGACTCTGATAGAAACACAATATTCAGAGTCAGCTACACTGTAGTTCTTCAATCATAATTCACATCCGTTTACTTGAAGGTCTGTTGTATCAAAAGCTCACACGAATATGATATTATCAACAATTCAGGGCATGATTCTTCTTGATTTCCTGCTCATCTCAAGGCATACAAATTACACTTCAAATATTGTTGCTCAATAAATTATCCAAGCGTAAAGAAAAACATAAACTATACAACACTTTCATCTCAACAAGAAAGCTAACTGCACAGTATAAAGAAATCAGGAAGTTTCAGAAGGTAGATCAGCAATGATGTACTTGAGAACAGCCACTATTGAAAATTTACTGGTAGGTCATATCGCTTTTCTTGGTCCTCTGTCTGTTTATTCACATAACTTGCCTTCCCTCTCGACTTTTATGGTACTAAATTAGTTAAATGGCAATTTTCACTATCGTCCTATATTTGACAGTGAGGCTTCATGCACAACACATTCAAGGAGATAGGCGATCATCAACAACTTCAAGAAAATTCCACAACAAGCAACTGAGCTGGTTTTGTGCAGTAATTGTTGTAAGGTTTGGAAATGGAGTCAGTAAGTTTGATAAACATTATAGGATACATCCTCCCTTGAAATACACAGGAAACTTGTAATAAGTCACAGGTCTCCTGGCGGTGGTTCAACTTAAACTGAATTATAAACATAATTAAAGGTAGTTGTCACACCATTTCCACAATTAACACATTTTTAATTGCATACTAATACAAATGAGTGAGCCCCTACATTTCAACCATTTGCTGCAGTAAATAAACCATAATAAATATTAAAAAAACACAAATAAATTAATAAATAAATTAATTAATCAATCAACTAATTAATTAATCAATGCAATGATATTATCTTTATCCCATACACCTACATACAAACAGTTGAGGCAAAAATTTACACCCATGGAATTCATGCAACAAGAAAATAAGTGTCCCAATAAATGAATGTCCCCTAATATACCTACATTTATAAACACATTCACAAAATTGATTATATTTTGACAAAGAAAATTATAAAACAATTAAATTAGAACCACATACTTACAGGCATACTTTACTTTCTGCAGGATAGGTCTCATGAATGAGAATAGGAAACTACTGTTCTGTACTGCAGAGTACAGGTAACATCCAAGTGAAAATTGTATTATCTCTGAAAACAACCAAACTTCAGAATTGAAATGAAATTCATTAATTTACTTTGGGTTGACTAATCATGCATGACTTCTATTCATTTCATGCACACCTGGTATTCCATTTGATACTAACAAAGTGACTCATACTAAAACAGGATCATTCATACTGCAAGGGAAAGCTTTTTCAAAGGTTGCTTGCTATTAGTATTAACTTTATTAAGCATACATATACATGTACATTCTTGAATACTGTAATCCACAAAATTTCTCTGACTATTGACAGTGTCAGTTAAAGGCAGGGTTAAAACCATTCTGTTATTTTTGCATCATATCTATTCAAATCGCACATGCTCAAAGGCAGAGAATTATTCTAAAATACATTTTTCTAAGTAATTCAGGTATCAGTTCACAAATCGAAAGTTACATATTGAATGTATGTACAGTGTACATTCATATCAATTACAATGTTTACATGTGATTTTTACATTTTTCTAATTGGTTTTTCAGAACATGTAAGCAGAAGTTAGGAACCTCTCATTGACCCGTTCTCATTACGCTTTCTAAAACTAGTTTACTTGAAACCGGTTCAGGAAACCAGTTTGGAAGATCGCTTTGCAAGCGTTCACATTTGATCACCGGAAAGTGGTTTTCAAAATCACTTCACGTAAAGCGATCTTGTTGCGATGGGAACACTCTCAGTGGGGTGACACGTTTCACGCGAAATTCGAAACTGCAGAGTAGGCATTCTACACACAGTGTGTGGAGTAGCGCGCTCAAATGTCCGAAAATCGCTCCCTGAAGAATGGTTGTGTCCAAACGATAAAACCAGTTTTACGAGGCAAAGCGATCTTGAAAACTACATCGCGGGGTGGTTTTATGAATCGGTTTGGAAGATCACTTCCAAGATCGCTTTAACCGTTCTCATTACATACGTACGTTAAACTAGTTTCCAGTACACAAGTTTTAGGAAGGTAGTGAGAACGGTGTCAAATAATCTCCCCCATGAACATTTTGAATTGCCTTGTTGTAACCTAAATGTGATTCAAAAAGTGCATCTTTATTTTTGAATCTACAAAGACTGAAAGTAATTCTTAATTTCCTACTTTCTACAATAAAATACAAAAGAGAAAGCATGACATGTGACAGCATTTGCTCTCTTATTGCCCTCGTATAACTTTATTCAGCACGTGACACTGGCACTGGTCTGATGGTCTCAGACCAGTAAAAAATTGCTGTCGGGCCAGTAACTTTTCAGAAATAGCCAGATTTATTGGTCCGACATGACCAGTGGAAAGTATATCAAACTGATGCAAATACTATTTTCTCCTCGTTTGTAAATTATAACAAGTGGAATGCCTCTGGCCGTCTCACCTGCATCACGCGATTCAATATAGCAGCAGTGCTGATTTTGAAAACTACTATAACTCGCACAAGATGTTCAGTGATACTTGGTTACTCTTATTTCCACGTTTTATGAACTAGACCAATACACTTATAGAGATATGATGGCAATTCAACAAATACCCCCAACGTGGCCAAAGTTCTTTGACCTTACATGACCTTTGACCTTGATCATGTGACCTGAAACTCGCACAGGATGTTCAGTGATACTTGATTACTATTATGTCCAAGTTTTATGAACTAGACCAACACACTTTCAAATTTATGGCTGTAATTCAACAAATACCCCAATTTGGCCAAAGTTCATTGACCCTAAATGACCTTTGACCTTGATCATGTGACCTGAAACTTGCACAGGATGTTCAGTAATACTTGATTACTATTATGTCCAAGTTTCATGAATCAGATCCATAAACTTTCAAAGTTATGATGGTAATTCAACAGATACCCCCAATTCGGCCAAAGTTCATTGACCCTAAATGACCTTTGACCTTGGTCATGTGATGTGAAACTCATGCAGGATGTTCAGTGATACTTGATTAACCTTATGTATAAGTTTCATGAACTAGGTCCATATATTTTCTAAGTTATGATGACATTTCAAAAACTTAACCTTAGGTTAAGATTTTGATGTTGATTCCCCCAACATGGTCTAAGTTCATTGACCCTAAATGACCTTTGACCTTGGTCATGTGACATGAAACTCAGGCAGGATGTTCAGTAATACTTGATTAACCTTATGGCCAAGTTTCATGAACTAGGTCCATATACTTTCTAAGTTATGCTGTCATTTCAAAAACTTAACCTCAGGTTAAGATTTGGTGTTGACGCCGCCGCGGTCGCCGTCGCCGCCGCCGTCGGAAAAGCGGCGCCTATAGTCTCACTCTGCTATGCAGGTGAGACAAAAATGGCTATGCCATCTCAAAAACTGGCACTCCAAAACTGAGAAGTGGCTTTCATGAATTATGTTGTGTGCGTGTGTTCTACTTGTTCCCACTAAACTAGTTTTTAGGAAGGTAGTTAGAACGGTGTCTTATTCAATGCAAATGGGCCTAGGCTACAGTGAGATATTTGCTGGAGTGCACCCACTCACTGTTTGTTTAACAATATTTTCTGTTTGTTTTTACAGTGTCATCTCTATCTCTCTCTCTCTTTCTCTCAATTTAATTCTCCCATGGATGGTTCCTCCAAATGCACTTCTTTCCCATTGCTTCATTTATAATTTGAATTACTACATACATGTATATAAGATTTCCTATAATAAAATACAAAAATGGGAAATACATGTAGAACTGTTCCACTGAAATAATGAAAAACTTCAGAAGGTGATAACTTTGTTACACCTTGCCTGATTTTCATTAAAGTTTTCTTTGTCTAATTTTACCTTATCTATTCAAATCATTTTTTTTCCAGCCTGGAGCTGGAGTACCCCTTGAATAAGCCAGTTCGTAGTTCCATTCTGCGCATGATCAGAAGATTCTGCGCATAATCAGAGGAAGGTCATTTGTACTAAAGTGGTATGGTGGTTTAAAATTTAATTAGAAAAGCACCAACTTTAATGTCTTGATTATTCATTTATTCTTTTGAATTGTGTTTTTAATTTACATCCACCAAAAACAACAATGTATCCACGAACGACTGGTATTTCACAGTTTGCCAAGTACATTTGTACAACATGCTATGATATGCATTCAAAGTAGAAATGCAAGAAATACCTTCATAAAGTGTTCATTGATGTGCTACCAGGTATTCTAGTCATCTGGTCTTTTCAATTTCTTGATCCTGCTATGTAAGGCATGCTTACGTAGTATCTTGCTTTGAAATCTGCCTATCATAATGAAAGATCATTTGACCAAACTTGTCCATGAAGTAACTACGAACTGGTCTATTGCCAAGGTATTACTATAGATAAACTTAAATTTGCCTTCACCTGTTTTTTGTATCAGAAAATCTTTGCCAATGGCTAGGTACATATACATGTATTTTGCTCATGCTTGATTTTAAGAAGTACAGCTGCAATTACAAAAGCCTAAAAGATTTTCAAATTCCATAGACATTTTTATACTAAAATAGAAACAAGATGAAAAGTACATAAGGGGGGGGGGGTCTATCCTCTCATCATGAAAACCCCTCCTCTAGTCTCATTTTTCATAAATGCTGCTATTCATAATGGAAGAAGAGAGTCAAAATTCATTACAAGAAAGAGTCTCTATTCATAATATAAGAAGGGTCATCATTTAAAGGTTAAAAATTCATAATTGTACAAGAGACCAACCATTCTTAATGGAAAAAAGTGTGATGTATTCGTAATCTAAATGTAAGAACAATCCCTCATATCAAAATATAAAAGTTTCCTACTCGAATAATAAAATGAACTCATCAGAATAGTAAACTTCTTCTCAAATTATCACTAGTGACTATTTTGGGGGATTATGACTCATAATAATTTTCCAGTTGTGAATAGCGACTGTCATTCTTCATGAATAGTATACTGTACCTTTCAATGAGAGAACCTCAGTAAATATTATAATTAACATCCTCTTTAATTTATAAATAACAACCCTTATTTGGGATTATCGAATGCAGCCGTGATGATAAATACATGTACAGATATAACTCGTCATAGCATGCAAACCTCATTTCATATTAAACTGACAATTGTGAACACCAATCATTCAATACTGTATGAACAGTGACCCCCTTTCCCTTTAAAGAGGCAGACTGGCTTCGGATATACATTGTAAAAACTTACAAACTTGTACTAACTTAAAGACGTTACAAATAGCAGGCCTTTTAACGACCAGGCCGCCCCCTTGATTAAACCAAACATTTATACTACATGCAAATAGGATATCTTTGAAAATACATACATGTAAAACAAAACAATATGAAAATTAATCAATTCAAGAGGAGCATGATGTACATGTACATTATTAGAGCAGGCTGCTCTGGTTTTCACAAACTATAGTCATGGAGGAGTGGGAAGGGGCAGAAAAAAAAGCAGAGACACAAACCTTGCCCTTGTTGGCTTCTGAAGTCATTCTGAGACTGGTATCACTTTCTCATGTATGTCACATTCAGATATACCGGTAGACCAAAAGAAGAAGTACTCAGAGTGAGATGAGGTAGATGATCACAGAACATCAGAATCCCATTCTAGCACTCCTTCCAGGAAAAAGTAGCTACACATAAAAAGGAAACAGGTAAAGTGTCAGATCAGAGATCTTCACTGCACTGGCTGGTTGATGTAGAGGCACAAGTTCAAATCCCATGCTTCTCAACTTTTCAGGCTGAATTTGTTAAACTACCTAAAGTTACAATCGAGTTTGATGAAATTTCCAGTGTTATGCTTGTTGGATTTTTATCTTTTTATTCAAATCAACTATTTGTTGGAGTGGGCTTGTCCTTTAAAGAGTTATCAAAGGTAGCACACCCTTTTCCCCATAGACGCTGTAATTAAGCGCAGTTGAGCAAACCACCACCATTACAAGTGCAATGGCTATGGGAATCCTCTGTGTAGGAGGACTGCGAAAAATCAGAAAATGTTAAAAAAATCTTCTGAACCAGCAGATTTTTCAGTCTACAGTTACACTAACCCAGAGAACAGCCCGGACGCCCAGAGTTCCAGCATACCAATGGATTTTCTTGATGCAAAGGTACCACAGATGTATGATGGTGTTCCCAAGTCTGCGCACCTAACGATTTGAGTTAAGATTTAACATGAGTTTCTTTTTATATCAAAAAATCTTTCAGTTGATAGGCTAATGTTCCTTACATCATTATGAGTTAGTGTGCCAAATATCTCATAAAAATTTGAAAGAAATATATGATTTTTTTGAAAAAAAAACCTCAGGCAGTCATTTTCAGATTGAAAAAAAAAATGGTGCCCCATGTCTGCGCACCCATTCACTTTGCACACAATTTGGGGATTTTGATGAGAAAGGCTGCATTTTGAGGACATCACATGAAATGCTCAAATTCATTATTTTTCCACCAATTTGAGTCGGATCTTGTAATGAATATCTGTCTTTGTATTGCATGTGTAAATTTTGTGTTCGTTGCGTATCTTCTTTTACTAGAATCGCGCACATACATGTAATGTACACATGTGCGCAGACAAGGGGGACTGCACAGCCCGGGGGGGGGGGGGGGGGTACTCGACCAAAAAAGTAGTAGGTATGTGCCGCGGGCGAGACCAAAAACGGGGGCCTTGGAGCGGGCTTATTGTAAAAAGGAGGGTCCTCGGAACGAGCTTCAGAACTACAAATGTTTGTGAAAACGGGGTCCTTGGAACGGGTCGCCTGTGTGCGAGTGCGTATGCATCCCTATGGAACGTGCATGCAGCTAGCCCGGCGGCACGGGCGCGCTAGTGCAGAGGCGATGATCGGACAGCGCTCTGCAGCCGTTTTTCACCAAAATTGCGGCTCATGGTAGCAGATCAATGCGACCGGAACGGCATAACGGAAAATATGTGAAGCTTTGGAGCAGATTTCTTTCTTATTTCTCGATAAGAAAATGCTATGCTTTGGAGCGGCTTTCTTTGTTCTTTTTCTCAATAAGACAAAAATGCTATGCCTTGGAACGGAAATTTGAGTGTAAAAATGAGGGTCCCCTCCGCAGCACATACCCACTAAGCATTATATACTGATTGTCCACCCCCCCCCCCCCCCCCCCCGGGCTGCACAGACTTAAGGGAGGATTTTGCATTATTAACCCCCTCATGGTGGCTGCACGATAGCGAGCTGTCTGTTAATTTAAAAAAAAAATGTTTAAAATTCCTCGAAACAGACGGCTGCCAGCTGTCTACCGACCCCCCATCGACCATCTAATTCTTATTCTTAATCTTAACATTTGGGCTGAGTCAAGGAGCAGAGCTCCGCCACCGCTAAGCCAGGCCATAAAGGCAGGGGAGTCCATGGCCATGGGGAGCGGAGGCTGAGCTCAATTTGCACTCTCACTCCGGGGGGGCCACTTCCATTCACGAGTGGATACCATGCGCGACCATGGGGTCTCGAAAAGCACCCTAAACACGTAATTTCCATATTCTGAAAATACACCCCTTAACAAGTATTGGCGTCTAAAACCCTACCCTTAACAAGTATTGGAAATAAAACGATACTCTTGGCAAATATTTCCTGAAATGAACCCCTAAACAAGTACAGGAATGTTTTATTGTTACGGGTCCTTCGGTCTTCGTCTTTACCTTATTTGGTTTAGTGCGACCCCACCTTCTACACCTTGCGCTAATCGGACTCTAAACACGAAGTGTTGGGGCAAAAAGGACATCCTTTATAAAACATGTTAATTTTGTTTTATCATCCCCGCAAATTCGACCCTAAACACGTAATTATCCTAGCGAAATAGATACCCTTTTTTCATTATTTTTGTGTTTTTTGACACCCTTATCACGTTACGTACGTAACGTGCCCTATCGTGAAAAAGACATCCTTTTTACGTGTTTTTTTGGTCGCGCATGGTATCCACTCGTCTATGTAAGTGGCCCCCCCCGGGCCCGGGGGGGCCACTTCCATTCACGAGTGGATACCATGCGCGACCATGGGGTCTCGAAAAGCACCCTAAACACGTAATTTCCATATTCTGAAAATGCACCCCTTAACAAGTATTGGCGCGTGAAACCCTACCATTAACAAGTATTGGAAACAAAACGATACTCTTGGTAAATATTCCCTGAAATAAACCCCTAAACAAGTACAGAAATGTTTTATTGTTACGGATCCTTCGGTCGTCGGCTTTACCTTATTTGGTTTAGTAGGGTGTCTGGAGAAAAATATTATTTTTCTTATTTCAAGAAAATATCACATTTTCTTTGTGAATTTGAAGAGAAATTACCTTCAGACTGACAGAAATTTAACATTTTTGAAAAAAATCTGATTATTGGCTGCAAAAAAGAAGAATGAAATTAGGTCAATTTTCAGCATTTCTCTGCCATAGACTGTGTAGTTAAGAAATGGACACACACAAATCCAAATTTTTAGCTTCCGAGAGCTGTTATAAATTTATTATTAATGCCAAAAACTTGTCCATTAAGAGTCCAATAGGATTTTTTATGCTCTTTCTGATGGTATGAGTTTTATAAAGATTTGGAAACCAGATCACAATGAAAAATTGCGACAAAGTGAAAAAATTGTGCAAAACAGAAATTTCATTTTCCCATAGAAAACGCATGGGGAAATCTCAACACACACACAAATAAGGGTTTGCAATTTATCTCTAAATCCTTATTTAAAATGATCATATAAACTTGTCCTTACTGTCAAAAGAAGCCCCTGAATTTTCTCTTTCCATACATGCCAAACACAAGTTAATAATCAATTCAGATCACATTTTTCTAGTAGCCTGTACTTCCCGAAAAAAATGTCTTATGCTGACACTTTTCAGTGTGGCTTCAGACACCCTAGGTTTAGTACAACCCCACTTTCTACACCTCGCGCAAATCGGACTCTAAACACGAAGTGTTGGGGCAAAATGGACATCCTTTATAAAACATTTTAATTTTGTTTTATCATTCCCGCAAATTCGACCCTAAACACGTAATTTTCCTAGCGAAATAGACACCATTTTTTCATTATTTTTGTGTTTTTGACACCCTTATCACGTTACGTACGTAACGTGCCCTACGAGCAGACGAGCTATCGTGAAAAGGACATCCTTTTTACATGTTTTTTTGGTCGCATGGTATCCACTCGTCAATGTAAGTAATTTTGTTTTATCATTCCCGCAAATTCGACCCTAAACACGTAATTTTCCTAGCGAAATAGACACCCTTTTTTCATTATTTTTGTGTTTTTGACACCCTTATCACGTTACGTACGTAACGTGCCCTACGAGCAGACGAGCTATCGTGAAAAGGACATCCTTTTTACGTGTTTTTTTGGTCGCATGGTATCCACTCGTCAATGTAAGTGGCCCCCCCGGGACTCTCACTCAGCAGCTCAGTCTCATTCTTCACTGAACTGCACTCTCGTCTCATCACTCTGGCTCTGTGTCATTCTATTTCTAAATCTAAATTCTAATCTGCATGCGGCACTCTTCATTTCACTCATGACTCAGTCTCCATGTAGGGTGTCTGAAGCCACACTGAAAAGTGTCAGCATAAAACAGGCTAATTTAGGGGAAAATATGGCACATTTTTTCGGGGAAGTTCAGGCTACTAGAAAAATGTGATCTGAATTGATTATTAACTTGTGTTTGGCATGTATGGAAAGAGAAAATTCAGGGGCTTCTTCTGACAGTAAGGACAAGTTTATATCATCATTTTAAATAAGGATTTAGAGATAAATTGCAAACCCTTATTTTTGTGTGTGTTGAAATTGCCATTTCTCCATGCGTTTTCTATGGGAAAATGAAATTTCTGTTTTGCACAATTTTTTTCACTTTGTCGCAATTTTTCATTGTGATCTGGTTTCCAAATCTTTATAAAAATCATACCATCAGATAGAGCATAAAAAATCCTATTGGACTCTTTATGGACAAGTTTTTGGCATTAATAATAAATTTATAACAGCTCTCGGAAGCTAAAAATTTGGATTTGTGTGTGTCCATTTCTTAACTACACAGTCTATGGCAGAGAAATGCTGAAAATTTACCCAATTTCATTCTTCTTTTTTGCAGCCAATAATTGGATTTTTTTCAAAAATGCTACATTTCTGTCAGTCTGAAGGTCATTTCTCTTCAAATTCACAAAGAAAATGTGATATTTTCTTGAAATAAGAAAAATATTTTTTTTCTCCAGACACCCTACTCCATGGTCTCAGTTAACTCCATGAGCTCCAGTCGCAGCCTTTTACCTTTAACTCGTTCAATCTAACGTTAATTCTTGAAATTTCCTTCACATGAGATCAGAGTCTAGGCATGCCAGAGTCTAGGCCAGGTCCAGCTTCCAAATGAGAAATATCCATACGAAGTCCGGGGAACTAATTCCATACGCCCATACAAAATTTGATAACATTAATGGGTACGAATGGGACCGTGTACTAGTACTAGCGCATAGCGTATATAGCTAGCTATAATTAATTTCCCAAATTGAAGAGCGCCATCTGTTTTCGGCTTCCCTCTTTTGCTCTTGAATCCCCACCCTAAAATAATATAATAATAATTTTATTCTTTTTTTAAGTCAGAAACAACTTATAGTGGAATTAAAAAAAAGGAGGAGGAGGAGCAAGGAGAAGAGGAAGGAGAGGATAGGAAGAGGAGGAAGGGGGAGGGAAAGGGAAAGGGGAGGGGAAGAGGAAGGAGAAGAAGAAGGAAGGAAGAAAGAAAGTTTCTCGTTCGCCCTTGCCTTAGAGGTCAAGTCCACCCCAGAAAACTGTTGATTTGAATTAAAAGAGAAAAATCTAACAAGCATAACGCTGAAAGTTTCATCAAAATCGGATGTAAAGTAAGAAAGTTATGACATTTTAAAGTTTCGCTTATTTTTCTCGAAACAGTTATATGCACAACTCAGTGATATGCAAATGAGAGAGTCGATGATGTTCATCACTCACTATTTCTTTTGTTTTTTATTGTTTGAATTATACAATATTTCAATTTTTACAGAATTAACAATAATATAAAACTTGACTGAACCACATAATGTTAAACAATGTTAATTCCACATGTTCAGGGAGGAATAAAACTCAATTTCACATGACAAGATGGAGAAAATCTGAATATTTCATATTTCATATAATAGAATACAAAAGAAATATTGAGTGGATGACGTCATCAGTCCCCTCAGTTACATACCAACCAAGATGCGCATATAACTGTTGTGTGGAATTTAGCGAAATTTTAAAATATCATAACTTTCTTATTTTACATCCGATTTTGATGAAAATTTCAGTGTTATGCTTGTTGGATTTTTATCTTTTTATTCAAATCAACTCTTTGTTGGTGTGGACTTGTCCTTTAAACATCATTTTTGGGTGATTCCATATGTGTCATACAGGACACTTAGAGAACATATAACAGTTTTTTTACAAGAAGAACAGAAAATATTCCTGAGTAACTATAATTAAAGCTTGATCCTCAAGTACTACCAGAATGTTAGAAGAACCAAAGCTTTATTATGACTTGAATTCGCATCCTTTATAATACAGAATGTGGTGGGACGCTAAAAAACAAGTTTTTTGGAAACCTTAAGTTTATACTCTAAAGTCTGTGAGTTGCACAGAAAATCTTTATAATAAACGAACTCGAATTAATCAATTACCAAAGAACACACACATATAGTATGAAGGAATGCAGAATAAACATTCAGGAATAAATAATGCAAATTTTCGAAAACAATGTGGCATACGTGGTACTCAAACGTTGTACAGACATCTCTAAATTAAAGCAAAACTTTCTTACTTTATGTCTCTTTGACTTCTTCTATCAATCAATTTGGCTAATAATAATGATAACCCTATCAAACTAAAAACATTTATCATGTTAGAAACCGCTATTGGCTGATAAAAAATATTTCTGTTAATAGATCACAAACTACTGTGTCATACGTACGGGACACTATGTGTTGTAAAGGAGAGCCTGTATAAAGCAATAGAACTTTATATCAATCAGAAAGGGAGCGTTGCACCTAATTAAATTCTTCATTTTTAATGAAAAGCTTTAACCCTATCTTGGCAGGGGTATTTTGGGAGATCATATGGCGGGTGGGGGGATCATCTTTCATGCTAAGGTGAATAAGGGTTTTCTTTTCATGCTCAATGACATTAACCAGCTCTGATAGTGAAAATCACCAGTCAGTTAGCTGAAGGGATTTACAATATTTGAAGTCAATTAAGAATCACCTATTTTGTGTTCTCTGGAGATTAAAAAAAAAATGTGTCTAGTTCAATTAATGCAAAAATTAATTACTTAAAACATAGGCCTACTGCAGTATAGTTTCTGAACGTCATAGCTAATAGAAATCCTGCAATGAAATAAGTACATAATTGTGTGTCGTACAGGACAATTAATAAGACAATTGTTGAAAAATGAAGGCAGTAATGAGATCCATATAGGATAAATCAATCACCCATGGGTCAAAGATAGAGAAACTGCAATCGTAAGATAGCATCATAAAAAACAAAAGTATTAGAAAAACTTTTGCAATGCCATGTGTCGTACGGGACATTGCCAAAAATAGGTTCAGAAAATCAGAGCTGCCCCTATTAAGGATCATGAAATTTTTCAGTGTAGATATTATTTGGAACCATCAATGATACATTATTCTATTGACCTGCAATATTTTCAATCTTCTTGTGCTTTGCCAATAATATACACAACAAAAAAAGTAAGTCCCCCCTTAAACAAACATCAATAATTTCCGAACCAATGCGAGTTTTTAATATATTTTTACATGAGCGTGTAGGTAATTTTATAAGCTACCCTCTGAGTAAATGTTATGGACGTATTTTACGTCATGCTTCAGTGAGCACCGTCAGAAGGCAAAAATGTAACTTTTCAAAAGTCACAAGCCAAATATCATGACTTTGATTCCATTTTATTGGAACTAATGCCACATTCTCATCATGAAAAATAGTCAGAAGGCTTGTAAAAGGTACTTTCTAAAAGACGATACAACTTTTTTGGCTAAATTTCACGGTTGAATAAACACAAGTCCAAATTTGCTATAATTGGATTTTTACACATTTTTATCAATAAAAATAATAGAATATGATGACAGTTATTTTGGGGAAGAGTATCTTCAACAATATTCATCGTTTTACGGTTCAATGAACACTTATTGAAAACAAAAAATACGATTTTTAAATATCATAGGCAAGTAATGTTTCATTTTGGTAACTGAAACTGATCTTTTATCAACTTTTTCGTTATGTTCATGACCAATTAACATGCTTCAATGATTCAAAGTCGTTTAATTAAACATTCACGCTTGAATGAACATGTGGAATGTGATTAGTTCTTTTTTACGTTATTGGAAAAAATGCAATTTGTAACTATGGATATCTGTCACAAACCTCCTTGCATGGTTCATTTGATTTGATTTTTATGAAAATCTCGATGTTTAATGCATCAGTGAGCACACAATAATCGAAAATTATGCAAATGAGACGAAAGTTCAAGGTCCTGGCCCCACTCTGTGCTGTATCGACTTGTTATTTTGGTGTGCGCGCCTTTTGGATAGTGTTACTCTGAAGCCATGTGCGAAGTTTCATGAAATAACTGTTGGCAGAAGTAACAAAAACCGTCCATGAAACAAATCCTAATTTCATATTTGTTAAAATTTTGACTTCCTCTCTCATAGACTTGTGTACATTATGGGTGCATATGTTTCAGAATAAGTAACCCCTTATTCAATATGGTGGAACTTTTTGTCAAGGCTGTCTTTAGCAATGTCATTTGGCAGTAATGTTTATCAACCTATGGGAAGAATTCTGTGCAAAAATGAAATCGATTTGTTTATTTATGGATGAGTGAGCACGCATCAAAGTGAGAAAATGGGTATTTTCAATGTCACAGACTCATTTTAAAGGGTAATAAGGTGAATATGGGGGCTAATTCGGTTTCAAATGTGACTTTAATTGCTGTTGTTTTTATCATCCATCATTTCTATCACCACACACTTTCCGAACTTTTAAAATTTTCATGGTTGAGCGAGCACATTTTTTTTTTCTCGAAAACTTAGGAATGAATACTCTTTACACTGCATAAATGTATTATTTTCCTAACAATTTCTAATGATCAGTTTAATTTATGGACAAATCAGTGGTGGAGCCAGAATTTTAAAATGGGGGAGGCGCCTGTAATCGGGGGAGCCACCAACATTTTCAAATTTTAATATGACCTAACAAGTTGTAGAGGATACTACCAAAAACACCTATGATGATACGTCACAATACAGGGGCTGTGGAACGGTTTTCAAAGTGTGGGGGGGGGGGCTGAGCCAAAAGTGGGGGGAGGGGGGGGGGCTGACTATGCAAAAAATCACAATCGTATGGTAATTTTTACATTTTTGTACATGCTTTTGGAAAAAAGTGGGGGGCTGAGCCCCCACCCCTCTTCCGCGGCCCCTGCAATATTGTGCTCACTCAACCATGAACATACGATATCAAAATTGTGTGTGGAGTGGCTAAATGATGTATAGTAAAACAGCAATAACACCATAAAATTCACCTAAAAACAACTTTTGCCCAACTTTGTATTTGCACAATCTGAAAAACGACTCTTGTGACTTTCAAAAATTGTCATTTTTAATTCAATCTTTAATTTCTCATGCATGACTCAACCGATCAATCTCAATTTTCTCCAGGAGTTGCCTAATGAGTAGAAAAAACCAGCTACGAAATATCATATCTCAAAATAATTCCGTTCGAAAGTTACAGCAATTTGATTTAGGGGGGACTTACTTTTTTTGTTGTGTATAGTTTCAGGCAATATTTGTACGTTAATAATTAATTAGTAAAATTATTGAAAATTGAAAATTCCATTGTTTCCCCCCTAAAAAAAGAATTATCTCTGACTTCACTTTTTGTTATAATTCATAATTTTCATAAAATTTAAGTATCATAGTAATATATTACACTACTTATGACTTATTGAAAGCATATTGAAATTCATTATATTTTTGAAGTTATAGTGTGGAATCGCCCTTTTGTGCTCTATTTCGCACCCCTTTAAATTCCAGTGCCGCCACTGATTGAGTAAAAAAAACACTTTGTAATTGGGGGTGCACTGGGTGTACATGCACCCTCCTGCTGATGCAAAGGAGTTCCGAAGCTGGCAAGCAAAACAAAATTTGTACCCCCTTCTTCTGCTTTCAAAAGCTGATTTTCCAAACTTTAGTTCCACCTCCTCAAGATGTGCACCTCCCCTATACCACTTTAGTTCCACCTCCCCAGGATGTGCACCTCCCCTATACCACTTTAGTTCCACCTCCCCAAGATGTGCACCTCCCCATACCACTATAGTTCCACCTCCCCATACCACTTTAGTTCCACCTCCCCAGGATGTGCACCTCCCCATACCACTTTAGTTCCACCTCCCCAAGATGTGCACCTCCCCATACCACTATAGTTCCACCTCCACAGGATGTGCACCTCCCCATACCACTATAGTTCTACCTCCCCATACCACTTTAGTTCCACCTCCCCAGGATGTACACCTCCCCATACCACTTTAGTTCCACCTCCCCATACCACTTTAGTCCCACCTCCCCATACCACTTTACAGTCAGACCGCAGCTCGCGCGATAATGAGCATATCCACGGAAATTTATTCAGCGGCCCTCTAGCGGTCTCCGAAGGAAAACGTGCGATCAATTTGGCTTGATTTTCCCACTGAATTGGAGGGGCTGAAGTTATAGCTCTGTACTGGTCGCTTACTTCAGTTTACGTCGAAACGAATTGTGGTAAGTTATTCTCAAGACCTTCATCTACAGTTTGGTATATAATTTTCCATATTTCGACATTTTCAACCTACCATTTTTACCTCTTTAATTGATGCTTATTTTAGTAATATTTTAACTGCGATTTTGTAGTCGGAATTTCACTTTTGGTTCCTGACTTTGCTACATAACCAAATTGTTTCGATCAGGATTTTTTAGAAAGAACTTAAGAAAAGTCACTGTTCAAAATATGTCGGAACCAACTTGACGCAAATTCACCTTATATTTTTATTTTAGAGAAAATGATACCCTAAAAATCGAGAAATTTACGTTTTACCCGGAAGTAACCTTCTCGTTCACTCCACGATGGCGCGAAATAATGCCAAAATTACGTTCGTCGCGGGTTGGTAGAATTTCGCCTTTGGTCCCATACGTTGAAACTTCTGTAATGATGGCAGATGGCTCGCATTATACGTGTCTGTGGACGGTGGACTTGTTTTTTTTAAATTAAGACTCAATATAAACGAAGCTTAATAAGTAGATCCCTTCTAAAGTTTTATTCAATGATTATCAGGTTTCCGAAATCGAATTCCATCAGGTTTTTATTATAGATTGAGATATTTCTTGATTTATGTTGAAAATTGTTAACCTTTTTTCTTAATTAGTCGAAGTTGAGCCCCATGATGATTTTTGCCCCAGCCCAGGCTGCGGTTAAGAATTAAATGATGATTAGCTCAGACAGTCTACTCTAGAGACTATAAACAGTTTAAAGTCAAACTAAAAAGTCTGGTACTACCGTACTTAGTAGTATTTATAAACCATTTTGTTCAAATAAAAAAATTGTGGCTGTCACAGACAGTACTTAGACGTAGACTTAACTTAGTTAGTCTCTTAATTGACGTACATGTAACATAATTCATACTTTGAATGGTTATTTAGTAATTTAGACTATTTCTCTCTTTTTTTGTCTCTTCTACACACAGATCTGCATACTTGCTGACTCTGGTCTCTGCTTGCTACTTCATTCTGGGAGAGTCCATCATGTACTATAATGGTCAGACCATGATTTCGACAAAGCCCTTATTTCGTTTGCAAATTTTGGACTGATACAACAGAAAATTTATCTTTATCGATATTGGAAACAAAAAAAATAGAGCACAGTTTTGGAGAGGACTAAGAATACTGACTTGGACAGGAATACAGCTTGACAGAAATAAAAATTCACAATTCAAAACCAAAGAACATTTTTAATGTTACTAATAGTGCATTGCAAGAAACTTTCTACTCAATCACACATTCCAAAATTAAGGGTAAGTCCTTTGATTAAACACAAACATGTAGTTGATTTGCAATTGAAATTGAACATAAGTTTCTTGCAATGCCCCATAATCATATTTTGTTCTCAAGCAACTCTGTTATATGTTATCTAATGTGCTGAAGGTTAAGTACCATGTATGTTCACAATTTTTTTTTTTCGAAGGTATAATATATTTGTCCTTTTAAACGGTATTTGAATGTGGTTACGCCTTGTTTTTGTTTTCCACAGTAATCATTGCATATATGAACAGAAGTGAAATATTTGTTGTGAATCACTGTATGAATGTTGTGTGATCATGGAGCTATGGTGGGATGGTATTATAATTAATTCATCATTTTTGTTATAAGACTGTAAACCTGGTGGATGTGAGGGAGTGGCCTGGATGAAAGGAAAGTGAGCATGTGTCCAATTACGGATTTGCATATGTTTAGACAATTTTGTTCGTGGATAAATATTAATGTGCATTCCCTATTCCAAGCAAAGAGTAAAGGAGAAGTCCACCCCACCAAAAAATTAATTTGAATTTATAGAAAAATAAAGTATTGCAGAAAATTTCATAAAAACTATGATTCAAAATTTAAAAAATTACTATTTTGACATTGAGAAATTTGCCTAATTTTATAAAACAATTATATGCTCATCTTGGTCAATGTGCAAATTACAGACCCGATTATGTCACAAGCACTCTAATTTCTTGTGTATTTTTTTGTTTGATACATGTACATGACATGTATATTTTATTTTAATTTTCATTAACAAGTTTTGAGAGGGATTTTAATTCCTCCATTAACATTCGTAGTTTCCATAAATGTAACCTATTGTGATTCGAGGAAGATTTTTTAGATCAAATTTGCTAAAATTTATATAATGAAAATGCAACAAAAATTTAAAAAGTAATGTGATGTGAGTGACATAATCAACTCTATTTGCATACCATTGTTTTGTGTTAAAAAAGGGACATTTCTGTATTTATTCAAATAATTTTTTGTTGATGTGCACTTGACCTTTAACTCACTTCCCTTCCCACCCCTGCCCAAATAAGTGTAATCAAGAACTTGAAAATCAAACAGTGATTAAGAAGAAGTAAGAATTAATCATAGAGCTATTAATAGCTCCATGATTTAATAAATACAGGCCTAAATAGAACTTCACATGAAAGTAAAAAGAGAATAAAGCTGGGTAGGAACGATGAAGGAATATGATTTAAAGAAAAAGCATAAACATATCCCCATCACCCCCCCCCCCCCCAAAAAAAAAAAAAAAAACAGTCCTGCGGGTTCGAACCCGGGTCCTTGCACACGCCAAAACAATGCGCTTACGCAATTCGCCATCGATATCTTCCATACTCCTTCTGGGTTTTTTAAGCTATATGAAATGTTGCAAGTCTGTGCGCCGCTGTTGACCAATCAGAACGCGTCGGCAATTCTACTGCAATTCCAATCATTTTGCGATGGACATTGCCGTGGTTTTTTGTGGTTCCTGACTTTGCTACATCATAAAATTTCATAATTCTTTTTCAGTCGTAAAGAAGAATTTCTACGCTTTATATTGATTATAATATCAATTTGACGCAAGTGTAATTTCGGTGCAAAAATGCGCTCTGTTTATTCACATATATTTCTTGAAAAAAATCATTTTTTCTAAGCTAAATATCAGTCTTCAAAATACATTAAATGTGCATTTTATTTAGCTGATCAGAAATTTCAAAGTTTTATCTATAAAATAAGACCAATTTTGTGAGGAATAAACGATTCTAAGAGCAAAAAACACCGATCGGAAAGTTCGTCTTCACAGCTCATTACGTATGCATAACCACGGACGGCTATGCATACCGCTGAATAAAATAGAGCACTTTCGGACGGGCTGCGGACTGACTGTTTAGTTCCACCTCTCCGTGCTCAAACCAGCCTACGCCCTTGATTTGCTTGGATGAGTTTTCATAAACAAATGGAAGAAAAACAAAACATTTTATGGAATCATGTTTTTCCTTTTACAAAGTGACATCATCGTACAGCCTCTCTTCAAATTGTGTTCAGTCATTAGTTTGTTAAGTATATGTAATCAAGTACTAAACAGGGATAAACGTTTACAAATAGCGTTAGTCATAATATGATTAAGTTAGGATAAAGATTAAAAGATCAACAGTTCAGGAAGTTTTTTTTTTTTTGTATGGGGGGATGTGCACATCTGATTATATGTGGAACAGTGACAATCTATGCAAATTTATTCCACTTCCTTCCTTCTCTCTCCCCCTTGCTCCTACCCCCCCCCTCCCCCTCTCCCTTTCTCTCTACACCGTAAAGAGCTAATTGAGCTTCAATAGATGGCTATTTGAACAAATTCTTGCTTGCTTTATTTTCCCAACCTCTGCGGTGTCATGCCTTTAAACATTTCCCAGTGGACTAAAAATCAAAGCATCCCCTCCCACAAAATGTTCAGGAAATTCTCACAACATTCAGTTCCTAAAAAACAATCAAAACACAAAGACAATGGAGTCAATAATCTATAGCAAAATTTATCATGTTTATATAATCCCTTTCATATCTAATATATTCTTATTTTTTTACAGCTTTCTATGAAATGTGTTAATAAAAGATCACGGGGACAGATAAACAAAGAATGACATTCAAACAAATGATCATTGAAAAACAAATCGTACCGGAATGCAATTAGATGAAATGAAGGAACAATATAATACAAGGAATTGTTAAAGATGACTTTTGACATGTTTCATTTATTATAAATATGGCATAAAAGAATGTCTTTGCAATGCAAAATGTGTTGAATTCTTTGAAAATGAGTTACATGCAAGTCTCTCGAATGGTAACACATGCTTTAGGGTATATTCATCAAATACTGTAGAGCCTATAGCAAAAAAGCTGAAAAGTTTTTTTTTTCCTCTCTCTCAATTCTATTAATTTCATCATTCAATTATTTCAATAAAGTAACATGGGGTGATGAAACAAACATGATAAAATGGAGGATTCCAAACTCTGAATAAACTTCTTTTTTTTTAGGAGGGGGGGGGGTCAATTTCAGTGTTGCAATTTTCATCACCAGAAAGAGTATTTGATATTGCTGTGAATTAAGTTCAAGTTTTTTAATCCTCTTCAAATATTAGTATGATTACACATACATTGTAGCTGTTAAGGTAACATCCTGATCGATGAGGTCATGAAATGTAATTTGAACTCTGGTATAATTCATAACACCACAACCCTAGATTTTGCATTACAGCCACATTGTTTTGTGCCACTTTATTTTGAGACAAAATCTCACTGCATAACTGGTTTTCATATGTTATGTCTGGAATGACTTAAATTGTCTACATATTTCCATTCAACACATTAACATTTTTTTCAGAAATATGACGGATTAGGAAGTTAGTAAGCCAGTATAGTTGGAAGACTGAATATCATAAATACAATTACATGACAGATACATGTACTATTACAAATCCAAAAAGGAAACAAACTGTACGCATCAAAGGAAGAAATACAAATAAAAAGTGGAAATTATATTTTCTTTACAAACAAATATGTATATTCACATTTTTCCCATAAAAATGTGCAAAATTGCATACAAATTGTTGATATCTTGATTTGAAAATGAAGACAATATGTATTTTTAGAAAAAAAATCATGTCATAATTGGAATCATTAGTCATTTGCAATTTGTGTAAATATCAATCTATTATTCTATTTCTGCTAAAGATATTATACTTAAGCTATCCCTCCAAAACTAAAAGAATTTATCTTAATACAAAACATGATGAATTCGATAGTCAGTTACTAATATAAATGATCTATAGTATATAAATAAAATATTATTACAAACATTTAATGATCTTTGAAATAAACTATTAACTGTGTCTATGGTTTTATCTGTAACGATTACCAGTAATTCCATGATTTAACAGAAGTAATGCGATGGCAATCACCAATTGAAATTGATGTGATATACATTATTCATTAATGTCTAAAACGAAATTATCATTTCCCATTTAAATTCGAAATAAGATTGTAACATACAAAATATTGACATAAGTACATTCTTAGATAATAAAATATAATTTAGCTGCATTTTTAAGTGCAAGCAGCTTAAAAGTATCAAATTCATCAATTCTAATATTTTTGCCACAATATTTTACTGATTTGCATATTTTATTGTGTGATTAAAATTTATTTATACATCAATTCTACATAATAAAATATGTGATTAAACTACATCAACAACATCTAATCATTGTACTTTGAGTGAATACAGCTATAAAGAGTGTTATAAATATTATTAGACAACAAAGTTATCAAAGTCATATATTGTATTTCTCTTCAAGAAATTAAACCCAGAATATTTTTTTAGAGATAAATACAAATGGTTACTGAAAAAAGGAGCACCCTTGCTTGAATGAAATGTTAAGAGTTTGTTGGTTGAGCTTATCAGTTTTTAAATATTCTCTTCCAAATTTGAACAAGGATGAGAAAATGGACAAGCCTAAATCTGTATTTCTACACACACTGCATATATCTGCTGAAAGGCAGGCCTTCACATCCTTTTAAAAAAAATGCTTTAAACACAGTTTTTAAATCCAAACTTATCTATTTTCATTTGTTCTTCTCAACCAGGCGTATTGTTGCCAGAAATATCAAATTTCATTGTAAAAGCATTTAAAGATATAAATGGGTCTGTAATATTTTCATGCAATTTGAAGAACATTATGGTAAATAATCAATTCATAAAAAGCCCATGCTTTGGAAAAGGAGGGATACAAAATTATATAAATACAATTTTGATCAGTTAAATGAGAAGGCATCTATATTATTGGATGATATTTTCATTGAATAATTCACAGGCTTACTATAATCAAAGACCTAAAATGAAAACAAAAAATCCTTAGAGAAATATAAACCAACACTGTATCGACTATCGAAACATGTTCTTAGGAATGACTACTTTTCTTGGTTAAAAAACAAGGTTAGTATTAAGTATACATAAAGTGATATGCCTTCAAATTAAACCACATCACAATTGATTATTACTTTCAAATAAAATTAACCATTATTTATACAGTTCCCCTGAACCAAACAAGCTTCATACCTTACTCTACTTTCTTAGGAATTGTCATTATTAAAGAAAATAAATATGCAAAAAAAATCACTTCCAGTTGATACTAACATGTACCTTTCACCATTAGGAAAGTTTAAACACAATAGTAACAATTCTTGATTGAAACAAAAACTGTACAAAAATTCATTATTATTTTATTTTTTTTACATTTGGTCCATGACATTTCCATTTTTTCCAAACCATGATTTCCCTTCATAAATTCATCTGATAACAAGTGTTAAAAAATATTTTGCCAAATATATACAAATTCAACTTTCGACTGTACATTTAAATTCTTGCTGTCATAAGTACAGAATGAACAACACTTTTAACAAAAATCTCCAATTTAAAAAAAATTGGGAAAAGTCAATGATTTACCATTTACCATACATGTATAAACAACTTAACTCAGGGGAAATAGATTGATTTATCAACATCTAAGATACGCAAACTTTTACATGCTATCTGAAAATAAGAAGTACAATTGTATTTATCACATGAATCACACCGAGGTGTTGTGTCAAAAAAAATATTAAGCATGGGTTTAAATCGTTCTTCAATTCCAAAATGCAAGTGGAACATGTATTCTGATTGATGACTAAACATTAGTAGCCTAATGTACCTTGATCATAACCAAAACAATTCAGGGATGCAAAGTATACCACAATGTAAGTAGCAATTGAATTACAACTTAAAAACACACTTGACTTAAAGTGAATGTGTGAAACACCCCTCAGAACTTTTCTCCCCCCTCTCTCCTCTTCCTCATTCTTTTTTGGGCGATCTTTCTTCCTTCAAAGCTGGGGAAAAAAAATCTGTAATGAATAAATTATCACATATATAATAAACAAAATAACAAACATGGCAAGTTCCTGTCACAAAATATGACCTCTATCGGAAATTCAAGTTAAAAAACTATATGTTGCTTACTTTCCTGAAATCTGTTGTTCCCATTATCGATGACATACATACATTTACAGCCATTTGAATAAATTGTTACTGGTGATAATGACCATTGTCTTATCAATAAAATGCAACTATATTAAACACCTAATGCTCTAAATCCTGTACAATCCCTTACAGGGGCCTCAATACTCGTGTTGGTAATTGGCTTCTCACAAAACTTGTTATCAATTGCAATTTACAAGCTACTGTTATAAGCAACTGAAATCCTACAACTTGGTTGGTTAGCAGCAATTTTTTCAGAGCTTTCTAGCAAATCATTTAAAAATTCACGGAATTGGGCCCTGGACCAAGTCTGGTTTTCTTTGGGATATGCACACCAACTATAGACTGCAATCAAACAATTAAGTTGACAAAATAATTGTGTAAAATAATTTCATAAATATCTATACATCTAACTTTACAGGGCATGTCTCCTTGCCCAAATATACATTATTTCATTTCATGATAAACTAGAATAATTTTGTTTACATGAAGACTTTTTAGACTCTGCAGAAGTCGACTCTACATGGGGGCATCGTGGTCTAGTGGTTATGACTCTCATCTTCTAATCCGAGGGACGTGGGTTCGATTCCAAGCCATGGCGTGTTTTCCTTCAGCAAGAAAATTACCTGCAACGTGCCACACTCAATCCAGGTGAAGTGAATGGGTACCTGGTAGGAATTCATTCCTTGAAACGCAGCTGCTCTGCAAAAGCCAGGGTAATTATGCTGCATTACTGTAGAACGCTCACAGACTTTTGATAAAGGTAAGTGTTGAGCGCGATATAGGCAAGTATAATTCTACAAGTCGAATAATCGCTTTTTAATAACATGAAGTATTTTACACCAAGCGCAAAGTCCCAAATATATGCATCTGATTGGTTGAAAATCATGTTTCGTTTGATTGCAAGTATTTCTGCAATGGGCGCCTCAAAATGCAAATTATGTCTCATTTACACCTTCTAAAGTCCAATTTTGCCCAAGTTGAACAGATTTATATGCTCCCCAGAGATTTGACTAAGGCAGAGTGACCTGTACATATTATCATCACATAAAAAAAGACACAAAAAGGAGTTTGTTTGCTGTAGCTCAATCAACGCTTGTCAAACCTGCCAAAATTTTATATTTAAAAAAAATTTGAACCCCCCCAAACAAAAAATATATGCCAACAGACCCTAATTTTCATTGTTTTGCCTTTATCTTTTATTTTATTCTGGTGAATGGCTTGGAAGAAAATTGTCCATATAATATCATTGAACATATTCGTGAGCAATGGACACGAATGCTTCACAAGAACCCTCAATCTCTATTTGATGTGTATCGTTGGAGTGTGTACTTGCATTTACGCAAGGATTCCCCGCCACACGTACAACACAAACACAGTATGTGGGACCACAGTACAGGGAAGCCTGAGAGTGCATTATATAGCCAGCGTGTGCATGATCTCGATAATGATGATGGCACCCCCCCAAAAAAAAAAACAACAACAACAGTAACAAGAAAATAAAACACTGACCAACCATTTTTCCCCCCGTAATGGCATACAAACATTATTTTAAAAGGCCAAAGTGTTAAAGGACAACTTGTCATACATACTGTACTTCACACTTCAAATGACAATAAAACTAAGATTTGAAAGACTGAGCTGGTAAGTACAAGAAAGATATTCTGTAAAAAAAAAAAAAAAGACTTACGAAATAGAAATCAATCATTAAAACTAGATATGGGTCCCGTAACACAAAGGTCAAGGATTAACCGTATGCTTGATTTTAATGGTTAATAATATATTGTAGTCATTGCAATCTATCGTTAAAGAATGTTCTACGATGGTTGCTAAGCTTTGTGTTATACAGGCCTCTAGTTGTGAATCAATATATCATCCCCTACAGATTGGCTTCGGAATGAGTATCATTTTCTCACTGCCTCACTGAATGTATAAAAGACAAAATCATCCTTTCTTTCCATGTGTATGTAAAAAAAATTTAATACTAGTTTAATAAGCATGGAAACATACAGAGTCTAATACACTTAAGCAATTTTAAGATGTAACATCACCCTGAACATAAACTGAAATAATCTGGCCGACATACATTTACACCAACTAATTGATTTGTTGGCCTGTAGACATATATACGTTATTCACAGGCAACTTTTTTTTTTTCAAATGAAAAAGAGTAAACCTTTTTTAAAGGAACGTGATTAGAGTTGCACTCAATAGATATCCTTTAAAAATAATCTCTTTTCATCAATGATATAAGTTTTATAATAATCATCATATTATACAAAGTATCACAAATAAGATAAGGAACCTCTCCATCAATTAAGAGTTATCATAATCATCATTGAAAGAAAAAAAAGTTCTTAGAATCATCCCTTCACCATCTTGAAACGTCCAAGGAGCTTTTAAAGCCAGTCATTTATTGAGAAAAGTTGCACATGATCCAACTGCTGGCCACATTAACAATCTATTTCAGCTACACCATCCAAGTATAGTAAACAAAACAAGTAAGGATCGAAACAACCAATACTTTGTCCTCAAGAACATTTTGATTCATAGAAAACTTGAGTTGAATTTCATAAAGAAGTTAATGCTTCTTGGTCGGCTTGACAAAAGTCACACCCATCATCCTTTAATAGCAGCCTTTCTGCATGGAAGATTTCACATCTGTTGCTGCTTCCCTGATCGTCCATTGTTTGTCTACGAAGAAATATGGATCATAATGGAAAAAAACGCTGAGTGGAATTTCTCCCGAAAGACATCACCAAAAGAGGCTGAGGCCAAGGTGCCTACCACAGATATCGCAAAGTTAGACTGGTGAAGAACTGTGTCAACGATCAGGTTGTCTCTGGATTGATGATCAAAATCCTTGGTCATGTTGCCCCTGGACTAGTATTATTAATAAGGCTGGTGTTTCAAACAAAGATGGCCTCTTTCTCCTTTGGCGTTTCGTCCTTTTCTTCCTCCACTGGTGTCACTGCTGTTGTGCTGGATTCCTTGGGAGTTTGTCCGTTGATGGACGTCTTTGACGCCCTCTTTAAATCACTAGGTTTTGGTGGTATGCTCTCAGTGCTCTCACCATTGCTCTCTTTTGGACCTGATAATGATAAAAATTGACAAAAACAATAAGAAAATTGAAATGTTATATTCAGCATAATTTTTTTTTTAATTGTTATTTCATATGTATTTAACTTTTTTTTCTTCTAAACCTACACGTTGTCATTTTTTATGTAAAATTTCATTGTACTGGTATATAATGTTTTCCTTTTCTTTTGATTGAATATACATGTAGAGTGATGATGTAATAAAAAATATACAAATAACAAATTAAATTAAACACATCAATAACAATTAAAGGCATTTATATACATATGTGGTTTATCTAGAAATCGGGAAAATAAGAGAATTGGATAAGCCTCATTTTGGCAATCACTAGCACTGTTCAAAAAGATAAGATTAAAGAAAATGCCAGTTGTGGAAACAATTTCAAAATGAGTTTGTACAGAATCCAATCATACAACTGTCCAAGTGTCTCTATATATATATATATATATAAAAATAAAGAAATGTGCTACAGGATTCAGGAAGAACTTGTGTAATTGCTGAAAAATTAGCAAACTATGCATATGGATTTCCAGCCAGATGTCGATTCTTTTTCCGAGCAATAATACACTGCCCTACATGTGCGTATCTATGTTGGTGATTTTCAGTGTCATTTTTCAGCTTAGATTTGGTGTATTCAGAGAATTAAGTTCATGTATTAAACTGTCTACAGATCTAGATCTTTGATGATATAGCAGCAATTAACCTTGGTTTTGCAGACTTCCTCAAGAATTGCTATTTATTGCAACTACTCGTATTCAATTCAATTAAAAATGGTTTATTCAAGAAAAAAACTTCAATCGCGGCATAAAGCTGAATCACAAAAGTTTTGCCAATATACATGATTGAAATCAATAGGTCATAATAACTACATTCATTTATCTTTTAGCTATAAACATTTTAACATATCTATGGATGATACATGTGTACAATGATAAAATTCAATGGTATATAGTAGTGAAGAAGTGCTGCAGTGCTGTCTTTAACCATCTAGACTACTCATGTTTTGGGTATCTGAAGTGGCAGGTGTGACTGACTTTAATATGCCACCTTGAGTCACTTTTTTTCAATACCTGGAATCGTGCAAGAGATGGAAGTATGCTTCACAGCAGCTTTCCTGAATAGTGTATTTGGTCACACTCTCCCCAAAATGGACATGAGAAATGAGTGATATTCCATGACATCTTAAAATCCTGGATGTTTGAAATTTTTATAGAGAAAACTGACAGAATTGCAGATATGACATGGACATGGACCGGAGCAAAGGTAGGCCGAGCAATATTCCATCACTTGAAATTTTGAGATCCTAATCTCAAAACAATGAGAGCATGCTATACCACTGCAGACACACCCAGGCTGCAGCCAGGCAATGCCAGGTAGATAACGAGGATGCTGATTGGAGGATATCCTGTGCTGTGCATCAATTTCATAATGCCATTTCGGTTGTTTTTTGCCATAAACTCCACTATCCAATATAATGATAACACAGCCAAAGTTCCAAGAGGGGATTTGTTGCACGTAATTTTGCTGCAATTATGTTTGCATTACACAATCTCGAAATAAAGAATGTGAAGGAGAGATTTAACAGACAGGTGATACTAGAATATCTTACAATACTGCATGAACCTTGTTTGATTTTGTGCACAGCTATAAGAGTATAATATAAACTAGTGTAAATATGATTATGTGAGTAACAATGAGGGTGTCTTACATTGATAAGCATTCAAAAGTATTATACAGCGCGTCCAAGAAAAAGAAAAAAAACCCAGATCGATATAGCACTATTTCAAATGAACATATCCTTATTTCTGAAGCATTACTAATGGTTGTGGTGTCATATGAAAGGGCAGGGCATGAACTTTTTGAATATGTATATATTTTAAGAGAAGCACAGATACAGGCCACCAAACAACTTGTTGGTATCTTCTCTTCAATTTATTTTTTCTCACTTATGCATGATATATGGGTCATATAAATTTAATCAAATGAAAGAAGAGATGGGTCATTTATTAATTTTGATTAAATTTAAGTTATGATAAAATATCATTAAATCTCAGTTTCTTTTTTCCTTGGGATGCACTGTACTTAGTACATGATAACCTTGAAAAAAAGCAAGTTTAAATTATTTCAACATGTGCAATTTACATCTTTTAACTAAATACGCAGCAGAAACTTTATAATGTACATGTAAATATGTATTCTTTCTGAAAGGTTTACTCATATGTACTTGCCTAATTTTGTAACAAAACAAGATCTGAGGGAGAAACAAACATTCTTTGGATGCTGAATATATTTGTCTGTAACATGCATACAATTATCCATGGTTGAATATATTTGTGGTCTATCATTATTGTAGTAAAATGCATGAATGATTCTGATGGACCAAGTGACCATGCCTACGAAGGCACTCCTCATGATCTGTGGAGGAGCTCTTCAAAAGAAAATCACTCCAAAAAAATAAAGTTTATCATGACCTTAAAAATGATATATAACTTGTTATACTATTAATTATTCTCTGGACATAAATTAATGGAAAATGTCCGACATTCAACATTATTTGAGGTGACATTACAACATAGGGTAAATGCCAAATGGAGTCAGAATGCAAGGTCTTTGCTAAAATCAATCATATTCCAGAGTTACTTATAAACCATGGGGAATCATACAAATATTTGTAAAGCTATGCACAATAGGAACAACAGGAACTTAGCAACCCAAATGAATGGGTCAACATCAGACTACTTCAAATCGAATATGCAAATACCCTAATCTTGAAACACTGCATGAAGTCATAATGCAAAGTCTTTGCTAAAATCAAATATATAATGTGAACATTATTTGCCCATGAAATCAGGCTGCTCTCATTGGAACAAATGGTTCTGGTAAATTCTTCCTGGAAATATCTAACTCTGAATCACAATGCCTTAACTCTTTCCTTATTTGAACCTTGTACATCAAATGCAAACTATTTGGGGGCATTAGCTATACAGGTAAATAAAGAAAATGGTCTAAAGGTATTATTCTACGTTTTAACCCTCATAAAAATACTGGACTAGTTTGATACCAAAAGAGACTTGAGGGAATAATTCAGGCTTAAGAAACCAGGGCAGGAAATAATTCTTATGGGATTTTTTCCACATTTGAGCAACTGCTGAAGTTTTTGAGCTATTTCTTCCATTTCAAGGGCTATTTTCTGGTGCAACAAGCAATTATGCTGTAAGAACATTTCTCATTTTTCTGCTGTATGTAGTTGATTGATCTTCTAAACTTTTTTTAAATATTGTTTGTGGCAGATCTTTGGATGACTTTAGAAAAGATAGTTACCCCAAAGCATTAAATTTGGGGAATGTTAGGGGGATTAGTACTGTCACAAGGTCGAAATTGGCCATCAGCCTCATGTACTTCTTACACACTGCTAGAAACCCTCTGACGTAGTTCAAGACCTCAACAATGGAGCCTCCACTTACTTACGGGGGGGGGGGAGGGCATCCAACAGGATCTTTTACCCCTCCCCCCCATCACAGTCATATCATTTAATAAATAATCAAGCTCACTAAGGGTTAATTCTCACCTGAGTTGTGTAATCCTATAAGAGAAGTTCTTTCTTTTGCTTCAGGTTTTCTTGCTGTGACAGGTTTTAAAGACCTTCTATGATCGGCTATGCTGCCATCTAAAAGTAAAGTAAATAATCCAAAGATAATATCAAGTGTTGATTTCTCTGAATATGTAGAAAGAACAGGGGCCTGCTTCACAAATATTTATAACTATGGTAACTTTGTCATTGTGGTAACTACCATGAAAACCTTGATTGTGATTGGCTGCTGAGCCATGTTACCATGGTAGTTGCCTTCATGACATCAGTTATCTTTAGTTGTAACTCTTTATGAGGCAGGACCCAGGGCAAATCATTGCCATGGAAAAGACGTACACTGTGGAATAGACAAAAATGCAGAACATGTACTTGTTTTAGTTTGCGGCATTGAGATACAGTAGTTTAATCAGTTTGTAATTATCCCTATTCATTTTTTGGTTTACATGTTTGAAATAATATATGTTAAGGTATGAAAAATTCAAATCAATTGTCATCGTATGATGTTTGAAGGTTTGCATGGTGGTATGAGCAATCGTGGAAGTGGTTTACTGTACACCATGTGTAAAGTCGTGGCGGGACTGAGATAAGAAAAGTGGATAGAATTGGAGATGAAATGGAAAGGCGAGAAATAGGAGATTTGAAAGAGAATTCTTTTCGAAATGAGTATAGTCCTTAAAAGGACTGTAAACCAGAAGGAGTGGAAAGCTGAGAAGTAGACAGGCTTGAGTAGGTGAGAGAAGTCTGGCTTGAGTCAGCGAATGGAGTAGTAGCAGGAGTAGGAGAGTAGACTGGACGTTTCAGGCAGGTTGACTTTTTTTGTAATCTTGGAAATGCAAATTAGACTTCTATCACTTCAAAGACTAGCTTATGCATCATACTTTTTTATTCTGCATAGATACTGTAAATAAGTGATTTTTTGTTCACGTGTGAAAGTCTAGGAAACCCCCCCCCCCAAAAAAAAATAAGTGTCTTTTTTCACCAAATTGAAATGGACTTATCTAAAGGAAAGATTAATATTCACATCATTTGTCACAACAACTAAGACTACAAACCTGGTTTGGGTGGAGGGAGCACTGGTTTCTTTGAGATGGAAGATGGTCTTGGTTTAGTAGAAAGTGGTACAGCAGGCTTGGGTCTCGAAGACAGTCTCTTTGGTGAGCCATCTGTACCTATTGACTTTGGCGCTATGGTTGGGGAGGGGCTCTTTATTGAGTCTTTCTTTGGTGCAATAACAGGTTCTGTCTTTTTCTCCACATCCTTCAGACTCCCTGATGAGATCAGCGGAGAAGATTTTTCACTGGATGTTGACCCTGTCCTGACAAGCAAGTCTTCTGGAGTGCTTTTTGGACTCTTTGTTTTGTCACTTTCAGCATTCTTGTCTTTATCGAAACTGACAGCAGGACTATCTTCTACCTTCTGTGGTTTCTCCTCTACAACAACTTCCTTTTCCTCAGAAGTCTTTGAGCTGTCTTCCAGTTTCTGATCTTCTTCTTTGTTCTTTGGCTGGTCCTGGACAGAATCTTCCACTTGCTTCTTTTCTACTGAGGCATCTTCATCTGATTCTGATTTGGTCTTCTTGGCTGCAACTGCTTCTTCAAGAGGCTTGGTGTCTTCCTCAGCAGCAGGTGGCTGTTCTGTGTTGTTAACCTTTGCAGCATCTGCCACTGTCTTCTCCTGAGCAACTACTGATGTACTCTTTGCTGATCCTGCAACCTCTTCCGTCCCCTTCTCTTCTTCCTCTTTCACTTCCTTGACTAATGGTTTTGTGTCAGCACCTGTTGGAAGTTCAGACTTTCTTGGCTTGGGAACGGGCCTGAGCGCAGGAACTGGTTTGGGAGACGTGGACGCTGGTCTTGGTGACGTCGGGCCAGGTGAAGTGGCTTTGGGCGACAGGGGAGATGCAGCTGGGGATGGGTTTGGTGAGGAAAGATTTCTTGATGGGGAAGTAGGAAGGACCAAGGGTTTGTGGGTCACTTTTTCTGAAGATGGAGGGGAAGACCTGAAGGCTGGCTTGGGAGCTGTAGTTGGACTCTTTGGCTCAGGAGTTTCCTTTACATCCTGCAATTATCAAAGGAAATGGTCCATGGTTAAAACTTAATTCCAGTTGTGGTAATGATCATAAATGAATTTCACCAGAATTCTTCAGAATAAATACCCAGGTGATAGTATGTTTTAAAAGATTATGTCATAAATGATTCTGATGAGAAATGAGAAACTACTAAGTAATTAGAAGAATTAGCATGGCATTCTGTAATTTCACAAGTCTTTATCCAGGCTTGTGTTAACACATGTACCCACATGTGCTTATGTGTTTGCCAATACTGATCATACTCGGTTTCCATCAAGTATTCATTATTTCACAACACATGGCTTGCTTATATTTTGTCAGAACAAACTAGATCTAGATCTATAACAACGATGACAACTAACTCAACTCAAGTTTTCAACATTCTTTCTAAATCAGTAATCATTGCGAATACTCAAGTTTACTTTTGAACTGAAGATTTCCAAAAAAGCACCTACATGTACCTCATTATTTGCAGACTTCAACTTTCTTCTCTGCTGCATTTGCTGCATGACATCGGCCCCAAACATGCTGACACCGGTCACAGGACGGAGTGCCTTTTTGGGTGGTGCAACAGATGCAGGCTCTTCTATCTTGTCTTTAGGTTGATCCTCCGTCGCATCATGTTTGGAAGGAGCATCGGTTGAGTCTGTTTTCTCCTTTTCAGCACCCACTGCACACGTTTAGGGGAATGAACACAAATGAATGAATCTATGATCATTTTAGCTTGTAAAAATTACCTATTGATGTTGATATTTCTCGTTTTTGTTTCTTTCATTTCACCCATGTATGAAGATAGTTATTGTAAGTTTCATTGTCCTAATCATAGGCACTATAGAGTTTTTACACTGATTTACAAAACACTCAGTGAAGCAAAAAAAAATTCCTACAGCAAGGAGCAAAGTAATTTGAAGTTTTGAATAGAAACGCTGTATGCCTGATGCGAAACCACTGAAAATGTAAATAGCATCCCCTAATATAGAGAAGTACACTGGTTGTCAACACAATGATGGATGCGTACAATCATATCATAGCAGACATATCCATTCTAGATGTGGGGGTAGTTGAATTTCCATAGTTGTGAATGATACGATTAATCATAACTTTGATAATATGTTACTTCTCATCCTGAACATCACAGATTATGCTTTGAATGGAACCACCAACAGAGAGATTATACCACTTTAACATTCCTGTCCGTGTTAATTGGCAGTGGTCTAGGTGTGAATGATTGAAAAGCAGACTTAAAAAGATTTGCTATCAATGCAATATAAGAATTATACATGCTGGAAATGAAGTGTCATTTATGAAATAGCAAAAATGGCAAAAATCATATATCCAGTCAGTTTTCTTGGGAAATAATAATGTATAATACACATGTCAACTTTTTCTACAATGATTGTGACATACATACAGTAACCTCTGACAACTCAAAATTGCAGGGGTCTAATTTTACCCAAGTCAAATCAAAACTTAGGTCCAAATGATCTACTGAAGACAAATACTGCATACCGTCAGATGTAGTATCCTGAGCAGGGGATAGGTCAAATCGAGGTGTGGAAGGTTCGGCTTTACTAACTCTATCAATGTCATCAATTGCCGGCTCACTATAAAACCATCAAAGAAAACAAAAGGACATATCAGAGATTTTGTGTCATCAATACATCTTCAGCTAACAATGCTGAAGAGCCAATCAAAATTAAGGATTTCAGGAATATTACTATAATAAGTTTTATGAAACAGGCCCCTGGGTCATCATTACAAGAACTCAAACCCCCACAGTATTCAAGTGAAATATTCTATCATGCTTTAACAAGTACAGAGGACAAACTCAAATTTAAACAATGAATTCGAACTTAAGGAATCTTTATTATATTTTTCACTCTTTTAACCCTTTCAGCTTTTATTTTGCTTTCTGTTCTGTTTAGAGAAGTGCAGGACAAAATTTCAGAATGTCTATACTGAGTGCCATTTTCAAAAGAAAAAAATGCATAATTTCCTCTTAATTTTCCAGTTTGCATGAGTATGTGAACAATATTATGGGTAAACAGCTAGGCCCATATTCCGAAGTCTGGTTTAACTTAGCCCATGGTCTAACTCTGTGCTTAAATTATGGGAAGCCGGAAAATAAAAAACTCTTGTTTATCTGCAAATGCAAAGTGAATGGGTGCGTAGGCATGGGGTACCATTTTTTGGTTCAATCTGCCCAAGATTTTTTCAAAGAAAATCATAGGGTCCTATATTTCTTTCAAATTTTTATGAGATATTTGGTACACTTACTCATAATAATATAAGGAAAATTATCAACTGAAAGATTTTGTGAAATAAAATGAAATTCATGTTCAATCTTAACTCAAATTGTTAGGTGCGCAGACTTGGGGACCACCATCACAAACACTGTAGTTCTCCTGGGATCTCACTTGTAGGTCTACTGATTAATCCTGTAGCTTCCCTGCGCTTAAGGATTCATCATTGAGTTGAATATTTATTCATATTTTCAATTTTTACTTGCGATGCAGGCTAAAGGCCTATAGCAAAGGGTAAATTGGAGACCCGCAAGGCCGCTCATGAATACTGGTTGTGCATATATTATAAAAACTTACAAACTCTTAAAGAATTCAATATTTACAGTTATGCCAATTAACATACCTTTTGTAGGAAGTGGGTGTGAGTGGTGTCTTGCTCTTCTTGCTTTTCTCTTTTTGTTCCTTTTCTTTCCTTTCTCTCTCTTCCTTTTCCTTCTTCTCCCTATCCTCCCTTTCCTTCTTTTCCTTCTTTGTTTCCTTCTTATCTTTCTTACTATCTTTCTTGTCCGAGTCTTTTTTGCTGTCCTTCTTCTCATCCTTCCTTCTCCTAAACAAGCCTCCCAAGAAATTTTTCTTCTCTGACTTCTTACTTTCAGACCTGTATGAGACACAAAAAGGAAAATTGAGTGAAAATTGGAATGAAACAGAACCATAAGACTCTGGGACCAGTTTCATGCAACCGTCATAACTCCAGCTCGATGCCATCTCTATGGAAAGCCAAGCTGTAAAATAGGCTGACTGGAAAAATACAGACCCGTTGAACTTGAACATGGAGAGCAAACTACTATTCAGACTATTATTGTCAAGCTTTCCTTGTGATAGGTATGGTGTTGAGCTGGAGTTATGATACTTTCATGAAAATGTACCCTAGAGTGAAACATAAAGAGATGTACATTTACAGTTACGTTAATTGATTGTGCCCTGGGCACTCTGCCGAGTGATTTTGGCGCATTACAAATCACATATATTATTATTATTATCATTATTATTGTATCTTTAATGAAACAGGAACCATGTCACAAACTGTTGATTATAGATGCCATCTGGAAACGATGTGAGCGTACATGCTGACTGCTGGTTTAGAGATTAAGACCTCCATGTAAACCATCAAGACACTGATAGACGGTACAAACCATTTATGTACTGTTGGAAAAGTTCAAATTGAATTTGTGGCCATTTAACATCATCTCAAATAAACTGTTAAAGAGTATTAACAAACAGCATATTTCAATTGACAATTGTATAATCTTCAAGGTGCAATAATTCCAAGTTACACAAAAATCCAACCTTTTTAGCATCATGGTTCGTATCATATATTCTGAATTTCATTTTCATGGGGACCTTCCGGAAAAGACCACCTCCTCAGGAAGACCACTTTTCTTGTTATCCTTAGGTAGTATTAAAAAACAGGTCTCATTGTACTGAAGGGACCTGTCCATAAAGACACCCTGCTCTGGAATACTGCTTTTCTTGTCTCCCATGGGTGGTATTTACATACAGGTCTCATTGTACTGAAGTGACCTGTCCATAAAGACACCCTGCTCTGGAAGACTGCTTTTCTCGTCTCCCTCGGCTGGTCTTTATATACAGGTCTCATTGTACTGAATGCACCTGTCCATAAAGACAACCTACTCTGGAAGACTGCTTTTCTTGTCTCCCATGGGTGGTATTTACATACAGGTCTCATTGTACTGAAGGGACCTTTCCATAAAGACACCCTGCTCTGGAAGACTGCTTTTCTTGTCTCCCTCGGCTGGTCTTTATATACAGTCTGGATATACTAGAGTGACCTGTCCATAAAGACACCCTGCTCTGGAAGACTGCTTTTCTTGCCTCCCTCAGCTGGTCTTTATATACAGTCTGGATATACTAGAGTGACCTGTCCATAAAGACCACTTTAACCATTACTTAACTGGGGGAAGGGGTCAATTTGACCCCCAAAAAATTTCGTCACTTCGCTGCAGCGTGAAATTTTATGACTGCACCACTCACTGACTCTTACTCTCAAGTCTTGTGAATTCGGGATGCCCGGGTTCGTGGTTCCGAAATTATACAACGTTTTGCAAGCGTTTGTCAGACCCAAAATTGCTCAAAAACATTATTCCATGTACAAAGTCTATGCAAATTGTGTTTTTCAACCAAAAATCATAAATGTATCATTATTTCAACTTTTGTTCATTTAAGGACGTTCCATAGTTAAAGTGAAATCCATGTCATTTTCACCAAACTTTGCACATAGATACTTTAGAACCTTAATATTCGAAATATGGAAAAATTAACATAGGTCCATGTGCTTGATTTTTTGCTATAGAGCTTCAAAGTTCACCCAAATTGATTTTCTTAAGAATTGCGCATTCAAAAGAATTTGGCATTTTTAGACCACCCAAGATTACTACAATGAGTTTAAACCTCTATTACTCAGTCAAAATACATGAAAAAGTCATCAAATTTCGCAAGAGTTAATAATTGTATCGTTAGAATGGAGAATCTATTTATAGTGCTATTTGTTTGCAATTTTAAGTTTAACAGCACTGTCAGTTCTTAAAAAAGGCGTAAATGATAACGAAATCCCAATCTAAAAATGTAAAATTTCAGTAACAAACTCCAAACGTACAATACATGCTGCACTTTATTCAAAATCCATGTCATTTTCACCAAAATTTGCAGAGTCGTAGAAGAAGGTATACCTAAGAGGTACAAACATAAAAAAATAGGGGTTCATGTGCTGGTTTTTAAACTATCAGCATTTTTATTACAGCAAATGTGCTTTTTAAAACACCAAAAATGCGCCGAATGCTTTGTATCTGTGCAAAAAAAAAATCAAAACCACTGTACCATTTAATCAAACTCGGGGTAATATTCGTGATTCTTGGCAGCAATGCAGTGTAAAGTATTTTGAAATTGTAGAGATTTTTTTCTTGAATAGTCCATGGAATAATTCCATTTTTTAGCTTAATGAAATAACTCATCGGATCTGCAGTTAAAGTGCAGAAGATGAGAAAAATCAGCTCATACCCGCAGCTAATTAATCACCTGTTCATCCATTGTGACGTCAACGCGCAGAGTGTAAACTATGCGCAGATCATAATGCACACAAACATAACTGTGGAACGTCCTTAAATGGATTTATTTTATGCTATTTATGAACGCAAATGGTCCCTGTCATAATTCATTTAAAAAAACCTAAAAGATAAAAAAATAAAGAAATACATAAGAATTAAGAACACAATAAAATATGTAAGAAATTATGTTCTGGCAGTTTTTGCTTAAAAGGTAAAAATCGATATTGTCACCAAAAATTAGCATTCAACTAGCTATATAAAGTGAGTTAAGGGCAAAAACATACACAAAAAACAAACTTTATGGCAAATTTCATATGCCTATTTGCATGAATAATCAATAAACAAGTGGAATGCCTCTGGCGGGCTCACCTGCATCACGCGATTCAATATAGTAGCAGTGCTGACTTTGAAAACTACTATAAAATAGTTATTCACAAAAAACACCATTCATATAATGATACAATACTACGTTCATTGACATTTGACCTTGATCATGTGACCTAAAACTTGTCAGTGATACTTGATTTCCCCTATATCCACATTTTATACACTATATCTATAAACTTTTAAAGTTATGACAGCAATCTAATGATTACCTCTAAAATGGCCAAAGTTCAATGAACTTAAATGACCTTTGACATTGGTCATGTGACCTGAAACTTTGACAGGATCTTCAAAGATACTTGATTACTCCTATGTCCAAGTTTCATGAATCAGATCCATAAACTTTCGAAGTTATGATGGTAATTCAACAGATACCCCAATATTGCCAAAGTTCATTGACCTTTGACATTGGTCATGTGACCTGAAATTCGCAAAGGATGTTCAGTGATACTTGATTACTCTTATGTCCAAGTTTTATGAACTAGACCAATAAACTTTCAAAGTTATGATGATAATTCAACAAATACCCCCAACTTGGCCAAAGTTCATTGACCTTACATGACCTTTGACCTTGATCATGTGACCTTTGACCTTGATCATGTGACCTGAAACTCACACAAGATGTTCAGTGATACTTGATTACTCTTATTTCTAAGTTTCATGAATCAGATCCATAAACTTTCGAAGTTATGATGGTACTTCAACAGATACCCCCATTATGGCCAAAGTTCATTGACCTTTGACCTTGGTCATGTGACCTGAAATGCGCACAGGATGTTCAGTGATACTTGATTACTCTCATGTCCAAGTTTTATGAACTAGACCAATAATTTTTCAAAGTTATGATGGTAATTCAACAAATACCCCCAATTTGGCCAAAGTTCATTGACCCTAAATGACCTTTGACCTTAATCATGTGACCTGAAACTTGCACAGGATGTTCAGTGATACTTGATTACTCCTATGTCCAAGTTTCATGAATCAGATCCATAAACTTTCAAAGTTATGATGATAATTCAACAGATACCACCAATTTAGCCAAAGTTCATTGACCCTAAATGACCTTTGACCTTGGTCATGTGACGTGAAACTCAGACAGGATGTTCAGTAATACTTGGTCAACCTCATGTCCAAGTTTCATGAACTAGGTCCATATACTTTCTAAGTTATGCTGTCATTTAAAAAACTTAACCTTCGGTTAAGATTTGGTGTTGACGCCGCCGCCGCCGTCGGAAAAGCGGCGCCTATAGTCTCACTCTGCTATGTACATGTAGGTGAGACAAAAATATAAACAATTGATAAAAACTTTACTATATAGCCTTGTATATTACATGTACAACCAGCTCTACGCGCATGCAAATTTTCTTGGCAGTCGTGCAATCAGCGGCCAAGATCTGTATATCAAGGGGCCCGTAACACAAAGCTTAGCAATGATCGTTGAACATTTTTCTATGATTGATTCCATGGACTACAATGTACAATCAATCATGAAAATTGAAGGTACGATTAATTGCTAACCTTTGCGTTGCAGGACCCTGGTCTGAAATACATGAAGCCCAGTTTTATTAGGGTAAATTGTCTCCCTTGGTTGGTCTTTGTACCAAGGTTGACTGCTATTTCATGACTTACAGATTAGTCTGTGATCCTGATGGGCTTGATGATGGGCTTTCTTGAGTTTCAAACCCTGGAACGGTAGGTGAGTTCCACATTTTTGAAAGATCATCCTCCTCTTCAATTATCATCCCCTCAGGGTTTTGATCGGATGGACGCGGGGCAGGTCGGGCACGAGCCGGTCTCATTGCACGGCTAACCCTCGGACGATCTGCTCGAACATCTCGAAGAGGGGCCGCTGCCTGGTTCGACACACTTTCAAATTCTAAAAGCTTGGGGGCGGAACCTGGTGACTTTGAAGGAGGTTTCAGTAGGTTTGGTTTGGGTTTGCTTCTTGGTGTCGAGAAACTTTTGGATGAGTCCGTCTCTTCTTTTGCTGACTGATTAGGGTCTGGAAGGTCTGGTAATTGTACATCTGGTAGAGGACTGGGACTTGGCCTTTCTTCTGGTTCATCCTCCTCAATATCTATCGGTATCACAGGGATTCCAGCTAGAAAGGGAAGAGACCAAATTCAGTGAATGACCACTGGATATGCAATGTCCTCCCCAATCCCATCCCCCTAATAAATCAGTCTCAACGAGGCTTTTTATTCAACTATAGTGAGCAGATCTAAAACTTTACCTCTAAACCAAATGGGAGAGGGGTAATTTTGAATCCCGGTAGGGGATTTTGTAGGAGATTTTTTTAGGGGGGCTATTTGCAAGATAGCCCCAAAACAATTCCAAAATAAGAATTTTTTTAAAAGGAAGCAAAATAAAATGAATTCATTGATTCCATTTTTATCAAATAGCTGTAACAGGTGCGGCACTTTTCGTAGACAGCCGGAGAAAAAGAACTAGTATTAGCAACGTTGGCACATTTAGAATAAATACTTCATCTCTAACTAGTGGGGTCTAGGGAGTGTTTCATGAAAAGACTTGTCAGATATTTTTTCTGACAAGTCCTGTTTTATCTGACAGTTACCATAGGAGCAGAGCCTCTCAGCCAAGCCAATCAAAATCAAGGAAACTTGTCGGAACTGAAAACTTATCGGATGAAAAATGTTGATGAAACACTCTCCAGTCTGGAGTCTTGTTTAGCCATGAGGAGACAAACCATATCATGAATGCGCATTCCATGCTTTTAATAATTCGAGAAACACTGTCCGAAGTTACATAGACAGAATCATGGAGGAAATATTAAATCAACATGATGTCATGGGTCATGATTTCACAAGTTTGTCCACTGAACTGTGGACAAAGCTTATTTTGTTTCAATACTTTTAGCATTTGATTTGTTTGCAGTATTTTGTAGCATGAGGACTTAAAGTGAATTCAACAATGATGAAATTATTTCAGGGAAGGGAGGATTTTGAAATAAAAGAATGGTAAAAATTTGAAAGAATATTGAAGCAAGTGGAACGCCTCTGGCAGTCTCGCCTGAATTACGAAATGCAATATAGCAGCAGAGCTGACTTCGAAAACGACTATTGAAAAATTATGCGCAAAAAACACTATTCATATGATAATAAAACACTATTCTTTTACCCTCAATGACCCTTGACCTTGATCATGTCACCTAAGAATCATGCAAAACAATAAGTGATACTTGATTACCCTTCATCTTTGTTTCATGAACTAGATCCATAAACTTTTAAAGTTATGAAGAAATTTCAAAAACTTAACCTTGGTTAAGATTTTGATGATGATTCCCTCAACATGGTCTAAGTTCATTGACACCAAATGACCTTTGATCTTGGTCATGTGACCTGAAACTCAGGCAGAATGTTCAGTAATACTTACATTTGATTATTAAATTTATGTCCAAGTCTCATGAACTAGGTCCATATATTTTCTAATTTATGATGACATTTCAAAAACTTAACCCTGGTTAAGATTTCATATTGACGACACCGCCGTCGGAAAAGCGGCGCCTATAGTCTCGCTCTGCTATGCAGGCGAGACAAAAAAACTACATGTCAATCTTAAATTGGCAAATGGAAGAGTAGTTCTTACCCGACATCATAATAAATCGCACTGATTATGTGAATAATTCAAAATACCACAAGGTATAGTGATTTAAAATATCGCAACTCTGATACTTACTTGGTAATTCAGAAACAGGTCGTTTAACACTTTTGGCTCTCTGGACTCGTATATTATGTTTCTTCGTCTGTTAGGGGAAAAACACAATGAGAAAATATGGCAATCAAGGTCCACATTTACATGCATATACATTAAATTCACATCGGTCAAAATGCAGAAAATACAGTCATTACCACAATAATCTCATAATCATGATCATCATGATCATCATCATCATGATCAATATCATCATCACCATCACCATCTCATCATCATCATCATCATCATTATCAGCAACACATTCATCCTCCCCCTCCTCCTCCTTGTACTCATCATCATAATCCTCATCATCATTATCCTCCTCCTCCTCCTCCTCCCCCTTCTCCTCCTCCGTCCCCCCTCCTCCTCCGTCTCCCCTCCTCTCCCCCTCCTCCTCCTCCCCTTCTCCCTCCTCCTCCTCCTCCCCTCCCTCCTCCTCCCCCTCCCCTCCTCATCATCCTCATCCTTATCATCATCTTCATCATCATCATCTTCACCACCACCACCACCACCACCACCACCACCACCACCACCACCACCACCACCACCACCACCACCACCACCACCATCATCATCATCATCATCATCATCATCATCACCACCACCACCACCACCACCACCACCACCACCATCATCATCATCATCATCATCATCATCATCATCATCATCATCATCACCATCACCACCACCATCCCCATCACCATCATCCCACCATCATCATCACCATAATCTCTATCACCATCGTTATCAGAACTTACCATTTGTGGTAGACTTGCTACAGGCAAAGCCTGTCCTCCACTGCTTGCCCCTGCGTCATCATCCATTTTTGATACCTCGGTTCCACCGTTCTGAAGGGCTACCTCGTTGGCATCACTTCCATCAGCTGACCGTTCATCCTCAACTTTTATCTCTATGTTCTCCTTCTCATTTTGAACCTGTCCCTCCTCTGTCTTTTCTGCATCGTTCTCCTCCTCCTGCTCCTCTTTACTGTCATCTTCTTCTTCCTCCTCTTCTTCCTCTCTCGAATCTTCAAAGATGCTCTCTACCTGCCGGACCGTCGTCCCCTTGGCGACTTCATCTCGGAATTTCTTGAGTTCATCAGACTGCAAGGGGGGGGGACAATTGACAAAGCGTTCAGTGTGATTATAGTTACTTTTAATTGCTACCTAATTTAGTACTTCAAGCTACATAAATTTGGTTTTAATACAAGAAGAAAAAAAATCAAACTTATAAAGAATGGAACTTAACGTTAGATAACAAAATTAAGAGGGTTATGAATTATTGAAACCGAGATCAATAAATCGCATGTTGGGAACAACATTATTTACTTTGTGTTTTTTTTTGTGGGGGGGGGGAGGTGAGCAATATCTTCCCACACATGAAATGTACAGGAAGTATTGTAGTTTCTTTTCTTCTACTTTGTCTTGTTCTCTTTTATTTTGTTCTTCTCCTTCTTCATAACACATTTGAACTTTGTCACGATCTACAGCAATGAAAAACAAACACAAACATTGAAATGACAATAATGTACCAAAAATCAAGAAACAAGGCCAAAAATTTTACCAGCTCAGCTTCCACGGTTGAGAGTTGTTCAATAATTTCATCTAAGATGGAATCTGATATGAAGGATGCCATGGCCAGGTTAGCTTCACTGTAGAGGAGAAATGAGATCAAAGTAGAGATTGAAGAATTTTCAGATGTTATGAGCTTTCATCTCAAGAGGTTCCCTGATAATTGTAGTCGATAATTATAGTTGGCAGAGTTATGGCAACTCAACTCTTACTGTTTGCAATACCAAGGGATTTCAGACAATATCAAAGTAAACCTCATTAAATTCACCTTTAAGAGCCTACTTGCAGCCATTGAAGTCATGGCTTACCACATTCATTGAAGAAAATTGTATTAAAAAAAAAGGGGTGTCAAGATATCCCTCCCCCTATATAAACCCAGTGAATGAATAAATAATTCATATCACCCTTCTTGACTTGACCTACAACACACCCTGACAGCTAGTAAATCAAATTTTATCAAATCAGATCACATGTGACATTCTTAAATTGGGGAAGGAGCTTTCAGATGCTCCATTGAAAATAGGACTATTTAAGCCCATTCTTCCCCCCCCCCTTCCCTCAAACACACACCAAATTCCAAACAAGGCAACTCGACAAGTAAAGTTGTGCATGTTAACTTGTATGAATTTTACGAAACTGAACTTGCTGTGACTCTATTGTGTGCTAGTCTGCAGGCACAGACCCCGATTGAAACTTTGATCAACAAGTGGGTTTTTTGCACACGACTAGCACATAATACTTATGTTTCAATTCCTGAGCAAGAGGATCGTTCAGTTCACAAGTCATTGTAGACTGCGAATTCAGACCCTTTAATTCGATTAGAGGGTTTGAACAGAAGACTTCTTGTGTGCTATCCCTCCAAAAAGTTCTTCCCACACCGCACACCAGCAATATTTACTGATCTTATTCTAAATCTTATTTTCTATTTTTGGTTGTATTTTTCGCTATACCACATCTATAACATAAAGCAGGTATACAATGCTAAACCCTATTACAAGAGGGTAAAAATCCTCGATTAACCTATAAAATAAAGTGTTTGGTAGTACACAGCAAATATATTCTGCAATTCTGTGATTACTTTCACAACATGAGAAAGCATGGATGCATTGATCCATGATTGGATAATCCTCTATGCTTTCTGTGTAACCTTTCCAAAGGTGAAATGATGATCCAAGTTTTGTTTAGAACAGGAAATTGAAAATTAGTCAGCTCAAGGAGACAACACACGACAGTGCCACCCCCTCTCCTCCCTGCCTATCGACTAGTTGAAACCTGAATTTGTTTCTGGTGAATCTACAGATTTTGTTTTCAAAGTTTTGCATTCGCTGTCACGTAAATGAAGGATTACATCATGAAACACAGTCAAGTTAGTTAAAAAGATGCAATCTAAAATCTTATATCAAATGGTAAAACTCACAATCTTTTTTTTTCTGTTGATTCTATTTCATGTAATAACCACTTCCCAAGCATGGAATTGCATATATATTCAATGTTACAATAACTAGATTTAAAGGGATGGTCTTGGCTGATAATATTTATATCTAAATAAATAGAGTAAAATTCACAGAGCAAAATGCTGAAAATTTCATCAAAGTTTATCAATATTTTGTGAAAATAGATATATGCACATCGTCATGAATATTTATTAGGTGAGCTGCTGATGTCACATCCCCACTTTCCTTTTACTTTATAATTACATGAAATCACAAATTTTTCATTTTTTCTTACAATGGTGTGTCTCCATTATGATGAAATAAGTTACGGCAATAAATAAATAATGCACTTAGTCAGTTGTTAATCCAATTGTTTCAGTTCTCGGTAGAAAAACATTGAATAAACCTAATTTCATATAATAAAATACAAAAGAACAAGTGGGGATATGACATCATCAGCCTACCTAATGAATATTCATAAAGACATGCCTAGCACTGTTTCACTGGAATAATGAAAATCTTTAAAATTCAATAACTTTGTCATTTGTTATCCAATTTTGATCAAATTTTCAGCATTTTGTCCTGTGAATTTTACTCTATTTATTGAGATATAAATATCTCCAGCCTGAACCATCCCTTTAAACAATGAATGCTTGGAAGGCCTTTGTAAAAAAAAAAAAAAAAAAGTGAAAATTACCGGTAGTAAGTTTTGCTAGCTTTGAATGTTACAAAGATAGTCCAATGTATTTCACATTTATAAATAATTACAAAAAAATTAGATAGGCTGTAAGAAAACAAAAGTTAGTTCTGGAGTAACAGAGTATAATGCTATAACTGTGCCGGTAGCAGTCAGGATGAGGAACCTTAATGGGCTGATTACAATTGTTGATTGTAATATCTTCAAATATTTACACTAAAATTTATCAGAAATCAGAAATGATATCAGATGGAACTTGAGCATTATATGTTTCATGCTAATTTTTGTGTGTTCCTATTTTTCTACTTAATGCTTTGAATTGGCTCTAAAGTCCATCATTCGTTTATTATGTGTATAAGGCAACGTTGTGACTCAAGATTGCTATAAATGTAGTACAAGCAAACTTTCAGAGTTTACCAAAACCAACTTGAAATAAGTTTTATTAGTCATAGCCTTCTTTAATAACCATAATCTTCAATCTTGTTTCTCTCTCCCACGACTAAATTGATGTCATTGTCAGAAACATAGCTCTATAACTAGAGAGGTAACCATAGCAACTATGTAGCTTTCAGATACAGACTTTTATGCAATATAGAAATTGACCCAGACTTCATGCCCATATCCAGGGTAAAAGCGTTTATACCATCACAAAAAAATCTCAAATATAAACAAAAACACAACATAATACTAATAGAATGAAACAAATATTTCTTAATCTGTCATAAATGGTAATTTTGGTCATAAGCCGATGAAAATACGTTATTCTACCTAGTTACAATCAATGGTAAAGTTGTACCGGTAACTCAAAGAGTTACAACTTGAATGTCCTTTTCAACAAATTGAATTTAGTTGTAATTTACAAGCAATGATCCCTGAAATACGAACAAAAATATTATTCTGTGGTGGCTGTCATAATCCAGTACTAACATCAACCTCCATTATTCATTCCCAACAGCATGTAAGACATGATTCTAGTATAAACGTGTATTGATGTTAACATCATATATAATTAATAAAACTGACTTGAATGATATTTTTTATACCAATATTTTCTCTACATGTGAATGCTCATGCCTGCATTGATTTATGTGAATGATCAAACCTGTTGATTTGTCATACCAGCAATTTCTCTCAATGTGAATGACAACGTTCTCACTACCTTCCTAGAACTATTTTAGTGGAAACTAGTTTGACATGTAAATGAGAACGGTCAAAGCGATCTTCCAAACCGGTTCATAAAACCACCTCGCGATGTAGTTTTCAAGATCGCTTTGCCTCGTTAAACTGGTTTTAGCGTGAGGACACAACCATTCTTCGGGAAGCAATTTTTTTTTGCACATTTTGAGCGCGCAACTCCACACACTGTGTATAGAATGCCTACGCTGCGGTTTTCGATTTTCGCGCGAAACGTGTCACCCCACTGAGAGCGTTCCCATAACAACAAGATCGCTTTACATGAAGTGAATGTTGAAAACCACTTTTGGATGGTCAAATGGGAACACTAGCAAAGCAATCTTCCAAACTGGTTTTGTGAACCGGTTTCCAGTAAACTAGTTTTAGATAGCGTAATTAGAACGGGGTCAATGATCATATTTGCATTGATTTCCAAATACCAGTAATTTATCCCAGTGTGAAATGACCATACCTGCATTGATTGCTAGTCTCAGCACTAATCTGATCTACCAGGTCCTCTACGAAGCGTGGAGGTAGTCTGTAATGCTCCCGACATGTATCTTCTATCTTCTCATACAGACAGCGATCTTGCATCACATAGCCACATAGTTGGCTGGTCCCGTCTACCATGCCATTGGCATTACGCTGTGAGGAGTAGCAAAAATAAAATGGAAGAAATTTGATGGAATGTGTTAATATGGGTAGAACGTTTGGACTTGGGACCTAAGGCTCCATAATTCATATTATTTGCATTCTAATGCATTAAAACCAAAATTTATACGATGATTTACTGGGAAAACCGACTAGCGGACCAAAAGCAATGATTTTTCTTAGGAGAGAATAATACTATCATGATTAAAACATGAAATGATGGAAAAAAGTTGTTGAAAAGTAACAAATGATTTAATTTAAAAAAAATTGAAAAGTCATACATGTACAATGTAAATACATGTATTTGTCATAGCATTAATATAAGTGGAAGTATGGAAACATGTTGCCAAACAACTGATTAAAAAAAATGATGGAAATCTATTACGTTTTTTCCTCATAAAGAGCACTGACTGCAACATAGTGTTAATATCATCAATTCATCATCAACAAACTCAATACCTAACCCCAAAACAAAGAACAATAATGATGATTACAATAACAATTAAAATGATAATGAAAATAATAAATAGAACCACTATCTCAGAGTATTCAAAATATCAAATGGGCCTGAAATGGAAGGCAACCAATATCCTCTCTTTGACCTCCCGTGCCCTTGGTTGCTCTTTAAGGGGGAAGCCCCATCTTCCTGCACCCATCCCCCTTCAGAATGTCATAGCGATACAGTCATCCAAGAGATAGTTAAGCTCACTTGAACTTCATGCAGTGTTTTGTAGGATTTATATAAAACATTGATTTAGTTTACTTCTCAAATAGACGACACAGTATAACACAGTTCAAAAGTGTTGTTTATTATATGAACCTTACAGTATGTTGTTTAAACAGTTTAAAAAGATGTTTAGAATCTTAAACAACAAAGTTTAATTATTAATATCTAATTTTCAATAAATTAAGCAAGGTTGTTTAAGCTGTTAAACAACTAATGTACAGTTGATAAATTCATATAGTAAAAAGCATTGTATACAATTTCAAATAGCATTTTTACTGTGTAAACCACATGAGCTAAACCAATTTGGTATAATTGCTGCCCAGTCAATACTACACTTGTTTCAATATCCACTTAGTCTAATTCTTTTTCTACTTATCATTTGTACTAAAGTTTTCAAATGAACATTTGATTCCTAAACAATTCATTCAATCGTATATATTATAAAATGGTGTTAGACTATGGATATCAGACGAATGAGTATACTGTATAGCCTATTAACTGGAACTTTGACAAATGGTAAAAAGGCTAAATGGGCTAAATTGGGTACCATGTAATAGTAACAAATTGGGGGGTTCACTTGTTTGTTAAACATTTTTCTTTCAGATACATTGTAGGCCTACATAATTATGTACAAGGTTTTGACAGAATCCCATCAGTAACACTCAACCATCAACAATCTGTCTCTAAATGTTTTAAATCATCACAATCTTGCTAGTAAACATAAAAAGAAAATGAATTCAATGAAATTAATCCAATACAATTTTTTTAAAGCTTTTAATCATTATGACCTCTTCTCTTCACATTAAAAAAATACAGAATAAGACTATTGATGAGGGCACTTCAGACATTCTATAAATCCCTTTTTTATTGCCGGAAAGAATGTTCATGGGCAAACAACATTAAACCAAAATTACAAAATTATCATACACATCTTACTTCCTCAAAATGACAGCATTCTTACCCTTGTTTCTTGCAACCTTTACCCATGTAATCATCACCAAAGTATAACAAATATCATATCAATCCTAATTCTAGCTTTCAACAAAAACCCAAATATTGTCCAAGTCTAGTACAAAGTACAGGCATGATTCTATATCTTCTATTTTTAGAATCAATTTGTCCCATAATGCTTGCGCTCAGTCATGACTGTTGTTATGTCAATACTGCCATTGTATGAGAAAATAGGCACTTGAATTCAAGAATATGATGTCAACTTTCTTTTCATTTGGAATCCCTGCTACTAAGACATGTTATATGTTATGTTATGTTATGTTATATCGAGGTTTTTTACCTGACTGCTAAGAAAGCACGAATGCCTGTGAGCAAGCAACCAGGGGACCGACAGCTTAAGGTCCTCTCCGAGGGACCTGGTAATGAGGATAAATGCCTTACCAAAGGGCACTAGCGCACCACTTGGGAATCGAACCCGGGTCGCCGGAATCCGAAACCCCCGCTCTACCGACTGAGCTATCGCGCCTCCACGACATACTACCAGCAACTCTCAGCTTTTCTCCAATTTGAATATTTTCAAAAAATGTCAATTACCGACTCTTATTCTATTTATCAACTGAAACTTTGTTAAACCAGTAGATGGGCTATAAGAACCTTCAGCCCATATCATGTAAACATTATAGATATTTCCCATGTAATAAACATCCATAGAATAATCATATTATATGCTTATGTATTCAAAATGGTGATATATCAAGGTTGAATCGTCACATCTTCTATTCACTCCACGCATGACAATAACACAAACTAAGGTACTTCCATACTACCATGTCAGGTGGGTGTTTTATAAAGCTGTTCGCAAGTTAAGAGCGACCTTAAGAATGACTGGTGATCCTTTCTTGTGGTAAATGGTATATTCATTGGCGATGGTTATTCACGTAAGAAAGGATCACAGTTGTTCTTTAAGTCGCTCTTAACTTACAGCTTTATGAAACGGCTCCCTGATGTAAACAAAGCTTATTAATGGCAGTCTGGGATGTCCATTTCTGAAAGAAATCTCCTGCCCACTTCTTTCTTGGTTGGTGTATTTGCAAATGAAACTAAGACTAAATTCTTACCCATTTGTATTTCAGCAAGTATAGAATAATCTCAAAAACACCACTTTATTGCTTCCGTTATTACAGCCAATAGGGTATAACTGTCAGTCTCTAATTTAAAAGAACTATCGATCATCGACACGTGAACAAAGATTAAATTCTAAAGCCTTGCTATTTGAAGTTTCACAAGTTGTGGTTAAACATGAGAAATATTAAAATTTGGCCATCGATTCCTTTAGATGTGAACACAATTGAAGTGTCAAAGTCAAGCCGATTTCAAGCTGAAACATATGGTATACACAGAGAAGGGGCACAGAAGGCTCCTCTATTGAAGGAGAAGGAAATGAAGTAAAATGAGCCTATTTCCTTGACATCCTTAGCGTAAATATCCTTAAATCGGGTTGATACAGCATTACACAGTTAGATGATGAATACAGGACTCACGGGGATAGCGATAGTCTCGTTCCTATTCTATATTCAGACTCGATCAAACCGTTCTGATTCTTTTAAAATCAATGCAGATTTCTCCAATGAGGACCTGATGGTGAGCTCTCTTTAGAATGTACTTTGTAAATGAGCTGAAATGATTGGGTTCCAGGTTGCATACATTTACTTGTTGGCTGTTGCTAGGTCTGGCAAGCTTTCAAGTTGTCAAGAATAACCTTTGTTTAATTACATTAGTAATTCAGTTTATCCATGGGGGATATCTTGAAGCTATAAATTTACAATAAAGTACACGTATGTAATTCAATTCAAAGTGGGTAGAGTACATCAGGGAACCGTAACACAAAGTTAAGCAATGATCGTAGAACATTTTTCTACGATTGATTCCATTGACTACAATGTACAATCAATCGTAAAAATCAAGTGTACGATTAATCGCTAACCTTCGTTTTACGGGACCCTGAATATGAAATCACAGAAACCAAATAGAAAAACAAGCATAGATATAAAAAGGGCCACGGAATTACCCCATACTCAAAGAATAAAAACTAAAAAGGAAAAGCAAGCTACAGAATTATAAAATGAAAGAAAGTAATTCAATTCATATTGAGCAGAGGCATGGTAGGACCATAACAATTTTAAAGGATATTTTTGCCACAGCGGCGTGATTGCTGAACTTTGGGGGCTAATTTCTCTCAATTAAGGGGCTACTTTTTTGCTCAGTAACGGGAAATTGTGCTGTAGAAGCATTACTCTGCTGTATGTAGAATACTGATTTTCTCCATGTTCTTGGATATTGTTTGTGGTAAATATTGGGGCAAAGATGGTCATCCCCAAAGCAATCCATTTTGTAAATTTAAGGGGCGATTTTTGTCTGTTATTCGCCCACCACCCTTATGTATTTTCTGAACCGAGGTAAGAATTATACGGAAGTAAAGGTCTCTATAGAAACTGACAATTTCAAACAGATTATTCCTCTGATGGGACATTAGGATGTTTTTCATGAGACGCCACTTTGCACTGTACAGCATTTTTTGCAATCTGTCAATAAGCATAGGCCTTCGAGTAAATGTTGTTTATTCTGGTTGTCCCTGACATTGACAGGAGCCTAGCAACTAATTATTGTAGTGTTCAGACCAGGAAGTACTTAAAAAAAATAGGCCTACATACATGTAAAACAATGCATTGCTTGCATGACCAATTTAAGTACAATGCACTCCTCACTGACAATCTTGATACAAATAACATTTGACAATATTTACTTATTAAAGACAATGAATTCCTATTTACATATATTAAACTATTTTCAATTTGTGGTCTAAATTACTAGATTTTAATATTAGGGAAGAATTATATTGTATAAAAGGTTTGACAATTTCAAACAGGCTATTCCTCTGATGGGATATTAGGAGGTTTTTCATGAGACGCCACTTTGCACCGGTCTGTATGTTTTGGGGTTTTTTTGGCAATAGTTTACTAAGCATGAATATAAAAAACACCAGAATTAAACTACCGTAAGTTTCAGAACTAAAATTCTGCTTGATAACAATATTGCTAAATTTTAATCTCTTGAAATTGCTTTTGAAAGGTCATGTTCACCTCAACAAGAAGCTGATTTGATTAAAATGAGAAAAATTATGCCACGCACTCACTTATCATTATGCACTTCCAATTTCTTCTCTTGTAATGCAGAAAATGACTTGGCTGCTCCATGAGCATGCAAAATCAGTTATTGTTACGTATTATGATCAAATCAAGACCTTTTTCACTATCAAATCTCTCATTAACAAATTACACGTGCTGTGCATATATTGTGAATAATTGAGCAAACATATGATTATGAAATGTCAAAACTTTATTACATTTATCCAGTTTGGAGAAAAAATTATGCTTGCTTGATTCAACTTTCTTTCAAGGTAAACTCAACCTTTAATGAATAATTTCTTGAGACAACTGAAATGAAAAATGATTATAATCTTTGGGAAATGTTTAGATTTAATTTCAAATTTAAATTGAATGTGATTATGCAATTGACGAGATGAGGTTCCCGGAGGAGTGTCTGGTGCCAATTTGGCACACATAACCTAGGCATTGTAAAACAAGGTATCAACCATTTGCCAGACATCTAGAGCAAATAATTAGCACACAAAGATCTAATGCGTCAATGGCTAAGATTGAATATCAAATTCTGTTAATAACAACCATTGTTTTGTGGTTTCCATAAGAATTTATTCCCAGATAATAATAATTTAAAAATATGAAGAGTTTAAAATATATTGCACTGGGTGTCGCATATTCGAAAAGAAAATGATTGTATAAAAACAAAGTTATCATTGTCATTATATTATTGTTATTATCATCATCATCATAATTATGAAAATACTTACCGTTATTTTGTTATTTACGAGATAACTGGATATATTCATTTGATTTGCTAGTTCATTACGACTAACTTGCACGCCGAATAAAAGTACACAATTTTTCCTGCGCGCGCAGCATCTCCCTACGCCACACTATCCCAAGATCATCACGCAAATTGGCGTCCATTTCCTCTTATGAGCCTGAACGCAAGACATGTTGCCACGCAAGGCGAGGGGCCGGTGGGAGGGTTCAAATGAATATATCCAGTTATCTCGGAAATAAGAAAATAACGGTAAGTATTTTCATAATTTACTGTCAATAACTGGGATATCTTCATTTGATTTGCTAGACCAACACGGATTCAACGTGAAGGGAGGCATGTCTAGACTAAAGAAAAGTGCGCAAAAAAAAGGGAGATGAAGACACGAAGGCCGCTGCCTTAGAGGCAGAGGAGGCAAATAAGGCCTCACCCGAAGGAAAGTCCTTCAAGTAAAAAGGAAGTAAAGGAATTAGGAGAGCGCCAAAAGGCGGCCCTCAAGATGTCGTTTACATAACAAGGCGTGGAAGTCACGCCTAATCTACGCCAATCCCGTTCAATGTCCGGGAGCGATGCATAAGTGTGAAAAGCTACGTACTGTATATGGTAACAGATAAACGGATGCAAGGAGAGATCTCGACTGATAAACAGACGAAAGATGCCCTGATTACCGACCCAAGAGGGAGTTAGTCAAGCGTCAAGAACGACCGACAGGCCCCATGATGGACTAAACCATACAAGCTCGACGTTTGAGAAGAAAACTCAAGAGTTTGTAAGATTCGGATTGAGGGTACTAATCATCCATAACCGGTGGGATGATAATCACCGATGATCAATAAACGATCTGACTTTGTTGAAAAATTTGACAAGAATCGTGATCGCAAGGACTGAACTTGTACGGTTCAGTAAATGATTGATAAAACAATCCGAGAAGGCAAAGACGGGGCTAATAAAAGCCAAAGTCGAGTCACCGGCTTAATAACATTAAGCCAAGCCGCATCAACGCAAACGTAAGGAATGCGAGATATCTCAGATGCCCCCGCGTGGGGGAAAGTGCCCAGAAGTCGATCTCTGTCTCAAATGCGTGAGAACAGACCATCTGCGGATTCTGATAGAGAGCCGTGGCAGGCCGTTTCCAGCGGCCCGATAGGGACATGGAACGACAGAGAGTAAAGGTTGAAGTAAACCACTCGTAAGGCAGTCAATGTGTCGAGAAAAACGACCGAGTGCCATCCTGCCAATAAAAGAAAACTGCCACGGACCTGCTTTCTATGCGGAATAGAACAGTCTGGTCAAACAGCTCAACTGGGTGTGTCGGAGAATAAACACGGCTAGCATAACGACATAAACATGTGTGATAGACGAGAGAGGGCCCCGGATCCCATCTCTCCCGTACTAAAATAGCACCCGCGGCGGGAGAGGTGGGAGGTGGCTTGACCCAAGCCACCATCGGCGTGAGGGCCCGTAAGGCTAGGCTGCGATGGATGTCCACTGGACGGGCAATCCCTAGCCGCAGAGAGTGTACGCCAGAAGTGAGCTGGCGAAAAAATGCCTCTGTCATAACCTCGCGTGTAAGCGACAATCAAGAGAAAACACTCTGAACCAACAGTCATCGCCAGACATGATACCTCAACAGTTACGTTCCCGACAGAATCGAATGAGGTAACAACGGCCCTGTCCTATCAAGGTTAGGGACGGAAACTGGCTAAGAGTGTCTAAGTCCTCGCTTGAAGAAACAAGCGAAGGAGTATGACGACGTGAGGAAAATAATCACCAATATTTCCCTTAGTCTACGATGAGAACATGTTGTTTACAAAAAACAACATCCACAAGGCCTGGTTTCTCTGGTGATAGCAAGGGTGAGCATCCCCGGCGCCGGTTGCGGAAGCATGGAAGAGTCCGATATCGGTAAGATAAAGAGTTCCGAAAGTTGCGGGGGCGGCAAAACTGACACCCTAAGCAACGGGGGATGAGAATCTAAGCTTCTAAAAAGAAGAGCTCCAGTGAAGTAAATCACTTTCATGGAGGGACTCATCCACAGTCGGCCCGAGAGATAGCGGGTCGCGGCGATCGTGGGTAGACAGACATAAGTACACGTACACACACATACATACATACATATATAAATATATATCTATACACAACAAAAAAAGTAAGTCCCCCCTTAAACAAACATCAATAATTTCCGAACCAATGCGAGTTTTTAATATTTACATGAGCGTGTAGGTAATTTCATAAGCTACCCTCTGAGTAAATGTTATGGATGTATTTTACGTCATGCTTCAGTGAGCACCGTCAGAAGGCAAAAATGTCACTTTTCAAAAGTCACAAGCCAAATATCATGACTTTGATTCCATTTTATTGGAACTTATTCCATATTCTTATCATGAAAAATAGTCAGAAGGCTTGTAAAAGGTACTTTCTAAAAGACGATAAAAGTTTTTTGGCTAAATTTCACGGTTGAATAAACACAAGTCCAAATTTGCTATAATAATGGATATTTTACACGTTTCTATCAATAAAAATGATAGAATATGATGACAGTTATTTTTGGGAAGAGTTTCTTCATCAGTATTCATCGTTTCATGGTTCAATGAACATTTATTGAAAACAAAAAATACGATTTTCCAATATCGTAGGCAAGTATTGTTTCATTTTGGTTACTGAAAATGATCTTTTCTCAACTTTTCCGTTGTGTTCATGACCAATTAACATGCTTCAATGATTCAAAGGCGTTTAATTAAACATTCACGCTTGAATGAACATGTGGAATGTGAATAGCTCTTTTTTACGTTATTGGAAAAAATGCAATTTGTAACTTTGGATATCTGTCACAAACCTCCTTGCATAGTTCATTTGATTGGATTTTTGTGAAAATCCCGATGTTTAATGCATCAGTGAGCACACAATAATCGAAAATTATGCAAATGAGAAGAAAGTTCAAGGCCCTGGCCCCACTCCGTGCCGCATCGAATGGTTATTTTGGTGTTCGCACCTTTTGGATAGTGTTACTCTGAAGCCATGTGCGAAGTTTCATGAAATAACTGTTGGCAGAAGTAACAAAAACCGTCCATGAAACAAACCCTCATTTCATATTTGTTAAAATTTTGACTTCCTCTCTCATAGACTTATGTACATTATGGGTGCATATGTTTACAAATAAGTAACCCCTTATTCAATGTGGTGGAACTTTTTTTCAAGGCAATCTTTAGCAATGTTGTTTGGCAGTAATGTTTATCAACCTATGGGCAAAATTCTGTGCGAAAATGAAATCGATTTGTTTATTTATGGATGAGTGAGCACGAATCAAAGTGGGAAAATTTGTATTTTCAATGTCACAGACGCATTTTAAAGGGTAATATAGTGATTATTGGGGGCAAATTCGGTTTCCAATGTGACTTTAATTGCTGTTGTTTTTATCATACATCATTTCTATCACCACACACTTTCCGAATTTTAAACATTTTCATGGTTGAGCGAGCATATTCGAAAACTTAGGAATGAATACTGTTTATACTGCATAAATGTATACTTTTCCTAACAATTTCTTAGGATCAGTTGAATGTATGGACAAATCAGTAGTGGATCCAGAATTTTATAATGGGGGAGGGGCCTATAATCGGGGGAGCCACCAACATTTTCAAATTTTTGTAGATGATACTACCATAAACCCCTATGATGATACGTCACAGTTCAGGGGCCGCGGAACGGTTTTCAAAGTGGGGGGGGGGGAGACTGAGCCAAAAGTGAGGGGGGGGCTGATCATGCAAAAAAAAATCAAAATCGTATGGTCATTTTTACATTTTTGTACATGTTTTTGGAAAAAAGTTGGGGCTGAAGCCCACCCCCCGCTTCCGCAGCCCCTGCAATACATTGTGCTCACTCAACCATGAACATGCGATATCAAAATCTGGTCTGAAGTGGTTGAATGATGGATAGTAAAACAGCATAACGCCATAAAATTCACCTAAAAACAACTTTTGCCCAACTTTGTATTTGAACAAACTGAAAAACGACTCTTGTGACTTTTAAAAATGGTCATTTTTAATTCAATCTTTAATTACTCATGCATGACTCAACCGATTGATCTCATTTTTCCCCAGGAGTTGCTTAATGAGTGCAGAAAACCACCTATGAAATATTATATCTCAAACTAATTCGGTTCAAAAGTTACAGCAATTTGATTTAGGTACATATACATACACATACATGCATATATACATACATCTATCCACGATCACATCATCCTCGGTCGCGCAGTGACCATGGCCACAGACATAACATAGCATGGATGTATGAAAGCGGCCTGCGAGGCGACTCAAGTGTGCAGAGTGAAGGAGCTTCTAAATAAGAAGACAACTCGACAAACGGGTACGGTGAATGCGTTGACCGTAACCCACTCCACACAAGGAGGAAGCGGCGGAGACGCCCGCAAGCTTGACCCACATAGAGGGCAGTCTATCAGATAGACTGTTTGAGCTCGACCGATGGCCTGGCGGTGGACAGTTTGGTCCGCGGCGTGATATGTTGCCCTCTCGAAAACAGCCCAAAATTCTCACTAGAGAAGGAAGGCATACGGTATGTAAGAAATTCTTACCTCCAATCTACGGGCCCGCCTAGGGGGTAGAATAGAGAGAGTTACCGCTGAAAGAGCCGTCGCCGCAAGCGATGCCCGGTCAAACTCTGAAGCTCGACGTAGAGGGCGAATTCCGAAAATCTGGAGTACCTGCATATTAATGGGGGATACCCATGCAGGTGAACAGGCCGGAAATTCAGAAAACTCGCCGACGGCTCCCCGGAGTGCGGGCTGGCGGGAGAAATCTCAATCCACTCAATGCCCGACACCAGCAATTAGACCGACAGAAAGCAGCAAAGCGGCTGCAGCGTCCAACCAACGAAATTCGGGGGCTTGCCGATTTGCTGGGTGAGACCCATATGTCGGCAGCACCTATACATATCGAGAATTCACCCGTGTGGGTGAAAGGGCCGGCAATTTCATAGAAAAGGCCGGCGGCTGGTGTGAGACTGCTGATAAGCCCAGCCGTCGCGTAGCGGCGGTCTATAATGACGGAGAACACGAGGGTAAGAACCCTCGGGGACGTATTGATGCGACCTGTAAGGATGCTACGTCAAACCGTCGGTTACCAAGAGCTTACCGACATGTTGATGCTTGAGAGCCGTATGTCGGAAGCACCTGCATAGAAACAGGGGTCACCCTGTAGGTGAGCGGGCCAGCGTTTCAATAAAGGCCCGGCGTGAGAGGGCAGGTGACTGCTTGAACCGCATGGTGCTTAGCACGGCGGCTGAAGCTGATAGGAAGCATGGGGAAAATTACCCGCACTGTTCGTGGGCGTGTGAGACAACATGAGAGTTGCGACGCCTTACCGACAATTATCGGGAGTCTGGTGACATAATGGGGGCGACGCCCGTATGTTGATAAAACCTGCATATTAGCGGGGATTTCCCTTGCAGGTGCGTGAGCCGGCGACTCTCCGAGGTGTGAGATGGCGAATGTCTGCTTGACCTGCCTGGTGCTTGACACGGCGGTTTTAGCTGACGGGGAGCATGAGGATAAAAATCTGTGATGCTCGAGGGCGTTCTGGTGTAACATGAAAGTTACGACGCCTGGCCATTGGCACAAGAATCAGAAAGAAAGGTAAAGCGAGGTTAGCGACCTAGAATTTCTTCTTCTTCCTCTTCTATGCGGTCCTTGCCGGGGGGGCAGAAGAGGGCACAAGAGACAGGGGGGACGTGATATCTCGCATGAGAAAAGTCACCCAAATCTGATCAAGCCGTTCAGGCACATGGACGCAATTCCACGGTTCCACCTTTTAGGGCACGTGGACGCGATTCAACAGTGTCTCTAGCGACTAGGGGCTGGTAGCCCTTTGCTAATGCTCCCTGACGGAGACTGACAAAGCATCGAGCCTAGTCTGTGCCACGCTCTTAACCGATAGCCGGTGGGTCAAGCAGCCTGGAGGAGGTTTTCTCTACTAGTACAAGACTCCCCAAAATAAGTTCAGGTCCCGTCGAGGCAGCCTTGGCTATCACCTTTCAGGCACATGGCCGCAGCGCCACGGTTCCACCCTAAAACGCTCTGGCACGTGGGCGAGTTTCCACCCTCTTGGGCACGTGGACGCGACTCCACGGTTCCACCCTCCTTTTTCCATGGCACATGGACGCAAACCACAGTTCCACCCTTTATAGAGCCTTACGCAAAGGGTCTCACTCTCTTGCCCTCATACTCACCGCCGCTGATCGTGGGAACAAAATACCATGTCTGGTTCTCTCCCAGCGGCAGGTTTGGAGTCATCAAGAGATGAGTCGAAAGAGCTCATCTACCTGGTAAGTTCTTAACCTGAAAGAACAGAAGGAGGGGCAAAAACAGAGAGGGGGCGGAGGGGTGGGTGGGCAATAAAGGTGAAAAAACAAGGTCCCTTTAAAAAAATTATTAATAAAAAAATTACTAACTCAGGTAATTAACAAACAGGACCAACTTCTTAAACATGAGTCTGAAAATAAAATTAAGAAGCTCAAGTGTTTTTTTCTTCTTAATTAATTACACAATACATGACGTTAATTAATTAAAAACAGAAAACGTCCAAGACGAAGAGCAGGATCAGCTAAGAAAAAAAACACAACTGGCATTTTCTTTAATCTTATCTTTTTGAACAGTGCTAGTGATTGCCAAAATAAGGCTTATCCAATTCTCTTATTTTCCCGATTTCTAGATAAACCACATACTGTATGTATATAAATGCCTTTAATTGTTATTGATGTTTTTACTTTTATTTTTTATTTGTATATTCTTGATTACATCATCACTCTATATTCAATCAAAAGAAAAGGAAAACATTATATACCAGTACAATAAAATTTTACATAAAAAATGACAACGTGTAGGTTTAGAAGAAATTTTTTTGAATACATAACATGTGAAATAACAAGTAAAAAAAAAATTATGCTGAATATAACATTTCAATTTTCTTTATTTTTTTTTTGACAAGAAGTCGAAAAAGACAACAAGTAATACATGTAGGAGCTGATCTGAAAGGAAGAAGTAAAAAACTTACTTTCCTTAAATTGGAAAGCCGAAAACTAATTAGCGAAAACAAAGAACGCTAATTAAAAGAAGAGGAGGGCTTTCCTAAAAATTTAAGAGAATTTTTTTTTTTAAGACAATAAGTCTATAAAAAAAATTTCAATACAAAAAAATTTTATCAAAATTAATTAATAATTAAACAATTAATTAATCAAAGAACAAAAGATTGATTGAAACACAAAACGAACAATCAACCAACTCAAAACATGAACAACAATTAAAGTTGAAAACAAGTTTGAAAACAAACAAAGGACGACGCTCCTAACTGTCCAACATAGCCTAAGCTGAGGAGAGGGGAATAAAATCAATTAAATTCAAGACGAGGTAAAAGGAGCAAGTCAAGAATTATAAAGAAAAAGGAAGCGTTGGACCAATGCCCGCGGCACGCAGGAGCGCGCGGAGCTGCGGGGAAGGGAAGCGGAGGCAACCCGTCTGTGAGAAAACGAATCTGACGGTTCGGAACTCACAATGTTTATTTGAAGAAAACGTGTTATAATAACACGAAGGCTCCGCAGAGAGATATAAAAGGAAATCAATCTAAAGCCGAAAGGCAAAGGATTGAAATAAGGAATAAATGCAAAGATAAATATGCCAAAAAGGACACTTTATAATGCAAAATGGGAGTGTACTTAGCAAACGTCTGATCACGGCGTCAGGCGAAAGTAAAAGAGGAAATGGACGCCAATTTGCGTGATGATCTTGGGATAGTGCGTGCGTAGGGAAATGCTGCGCACGACCAGGAAAAATTGTGTACTTTTATTCGGCATGCAAGTTAATCGTAATGAACTAGCAAATCAAATGAATATATCCCAGTTATTGACAGTAAATCATACTCCCAATACATTTGGAAAGCAAACCAAAAAAAAGAGTAAAAATAGAAACATTAAAGTAGGTAAGATACATGTATGTGTAGACTGATTAAAATTCTTAATTGGCAACAATAGATTATAAAAAAAAACCAGTTACAGAATATCAACAAAATGTCCTAAATATACTTGATTCTTTCAGAAAAAGGCTCCAACAACACACCAGTGGGTCTTTGACTAAATTTGTATAGATTTCTGACCTTGCACCCAAGTCAACATGTCAATGCTCCGTAATGTATCATATATGACAGTAAGCATAAAAATAGTGTCCAGCTGTGCAGATACTCACAATGGAGGTCAGGTCAACAACCAATGTCTCATAGATGATAGAGAGTCAACACACTAGTTCAAAGGTTATAGGTCACAAATAATGACATGTATTTTATCTTAATCTATTCAATTTCCAGACTCACTAATTTATTGCTCCATGAGTTGAATCAGTTTATTTTTCATGATAGTAATTCAGGATTCTTCATTAACATGTCGAAACAGTTAAAATATTTACTTACATTACTTCTGATTTATATGGAAAATGAGCTCATCACACCATTATATCAAGTTAAATTAGAAACAAAAGGGAATATAAACTATTCACATGCAGTCTAGATTAAGCAATGCCAGGGTTTCATGAAACAGTGCAGAAATTAATTCAATTAACCAAATCATCACTTTATCACTTTCTTGTTTCTCCATCAGATTTTGCACATTTTGTTTCTGTTGGAGACTTACCCCGCATATACAGTGAGGGCTGGGATCAATGGAAAATGTGTGAAATAGCTTAATTAGTCAATCTCCCATGTGTTCACTTTACATGATTGATGCAACCCTGTTCATTGCTTGCAGACAAAGCCTTTCGGGTAAGAATTTCATCAACATTTGTTGATGAAATTTGTTAACACATGTATGAAAAAATGAAACAATTATGATTTCATGTAATAACATAACAAAAAGGAAAGTGAGGATATGACATCATCAGCCCACCTAATGAATATTCATGATGATGTGCATGTAATTGTTTTCACAAAATATTAAATAAACTTTAAAATTCAATAACTTTGTTATTTCTTATCCGATTTTGATGAAATTTTCAGCATTTTGCTCTGTGAATTTTACTCTTATTTATTTAGATAGATTTTCAGCCTAGACCATCCCTTTAAACACTAGGATTTTTTTTAACGGAATACATTCAACATCACTGTGGCACATCTCATCCGCGGATCTAGAGGCTATGTGTACAAAATCGTTAAAAAAGGGAAGAATCCTCTGGGTATTCTATCCCTTTAAAGATAATTCCCCAAAGTCTGGGGGCTGTCTTGAGGTGAATTCCTTCTGATCTATCACACCATTACTCATTCCACCTCTCCGATACTTCCTGTTTTAATTAAACCACGTATCAAGGCATGTCAATCTCAAACACACTCATCTCGCTCTCTCTCTCTCTCTCTCTCTATTTTACATGGACCTAACCATTGTGCACAGCAGGTGCTGAACGTAAACATACAAGTATCTAATATGATGAGGCAATAAAGTTCATGGACATTTTCTATGAATTAAAATATGACATTCGATCGAAAATTTGTCATGCTATAATCACCTCTACTATTTCCATTAAAAAACAAATCTCTTTTGCAATCTGACTATTCAATGTTGGATGGGCCTGTCCAACAGAAGTTCCCTTTTATCAAAGTGATTTAAAGAGCAAGTGTAGATTTTCACACCTTCAATTTGCATTACTGTTCATTGATATCTGCTCACATCAGAAAATGAAATACTGATTTTCTCTGAACAAACACACTAAAAATCTGCCAAAAGGGTTTATTTCTTTCACACACACACATTTGGTGTAAATTACCTGTATACATGTTGGCCATTTGAATTTCAGTAGGAAATGAATATTCAGACACAATCTGATTATTTTGCTCATTACTAAATGTGATGTGAATGTTGAAAATTTGACTAATATGATATCATTATCTTGAGTATATGTTGTAAGACTACATGATCAAAAGTCTGGATAAAGGAGCGGGAACTATTCAGGACTTGAGCTAACAATGTTCAATATAGAAGTGTTGCGCATTAGCTCTAAGTTTGCAGTGCACATGTGTTTTTAAAAGCTTTGTGTTTGGATCTACACTGAAAACAACAAATTCTACTCATTTCAGTTTAAAACTTGAATCATGCAAAAAATTGCTTTCTTGGAAGTATGAAAAAAAGAAGAATGCAATGCTGCAATGCAACAACTTTTTTTCAAAATAAAAGTAATTCAATGAAAACTACAAAAAAATCATTAACAACACTCGTCACAATGTAGCTAAACCTAAAAGAAATAACACACAGAACAGCATGAAATGCAAGCAATCATTTTCTAGGAGTGAAACAAAATGGAATTACAACTAACACTAAACGGATCTAAACAATTAGTTATCATTCAAAATAGAATATTTTACTCAACTGATTGTAAACCAGTGAAGCAAGTTATCAACTGCAAAGCAATGAACCTTTGCAGAGAACATTTAAATCAAAATGAATTGTCAAAAATAAATAAGAAACAAAAAAACAGTAAAACTTACTTTATGGAGTAAATCCTTCTTAAGAATCCAAACACAACATGCAAGTACAGGGAACAGAAACGACTGTGAGCTTTCTACACAGTACACATCTACTCATACAGTCTTACTAATCATGCCAATGAGTCACACATAGAGGGGGGCACACCAGAATATCTTGCTGTCATTCACAGCAGAACAGCTTTGTGTCAACAAGATTTGCATGCAGAGACAATGGGTTAAAAATACTCCCCAAGGAGTGGAGAATTGGCAATGCCATATATATGGAACTGCAACTGAATCAGACTCTCATTCACAGCAGGCTCAAGAGAGGCTCACACGAATGGACTTGTGTCTACCATATACAAGATATGTATGTATAGGCAACGGGTAACAAATACTCCCAAGGGAGTAGAGAATTTGCAATGCTATTATGGAACAGAATCTGAATCATGTTCTCATTCACAGCTTAACAAATAGGAGCTTCCTATGTGTCAACGAAAATGTGCATGCAAAGACAATTTATAGGAATGCTCCCCAGGGAGTGGAGAACATGAAATCTAATATGTGGAACTGAGAATTCAGTCACAGGAAAAATGATGACATTGTAAGAAGTTAAAGGGATAAGACCAGAATTTCAAGAAGGCAAGATCAATGGGAACTTCCAAAATTTAATTTGTTTGCTGGGAATGTGTGTGCTTAGGCAACTAGATGCATACTACCCAGGGAGGGGAGAATGTGTACGGCAATACATGGAACAGTGGCTGAATCTAGTATGCACAGAAACAATAATGTAGTAAAGACTTTGAAAATTAAATGGCAATTCAAATATATATTTTCATACAATGCACACATCCATCTTACCTCTAGGCGCGCTTCCATTTCTGATTCTATATGGCAAGCAATCTCTCTTAGTTTCTCAGTCAAATCCTCGTCATCTGATCGTCCAACTACGTGCTGAAGAACATCATATATCTGGGATCAAAGGAATGAAAACAGGAATCATAATTATGTAAGGTCAATAAAGATATTCCTAATGGAGGAATTCTAGCTGCTATTAGACTATTCTGATGATTTTTTTTCCAGAATACTCCTTGACCTTGTTTAAAAAACTAGTTCTGAAAAATAAAGGCAAAATTTCCATAATAAAGTTGCCTTCGGCCGATCAACAGATAGGAGTGCAGTATCTTTTAACAATGTCTTGAATGTGTTTTACTGTTTTGTAGCCTATTGCCATCACCAACAAAAGGAAACTAAAAGCCAAAATGATTTCAATACAGCTTTGCATACAGACACAATCAAATTAAACCACCTATTAAGTCCATTTGGATAATACTACAAAAACCTTCCAACTTCATAAAAGTTACAATGATTTTAAAATCACTTGATCATCAAATTTTCCCAAGAATAGACACAAATATTTCAAGAAAAAGGTACAAGTAGACATCAAATAGTCACAATATGATAACATAATTTAAAAAAATAAAAGTATGCGCATACTCCATATTTGAATAAGAATAACTTCAACCAATTCCATTCCTGAAAAATGTGATTATTAAACGCCGAGTTCACTTTACTATCAAAATGAAGAACTTGGCTTTCACACTACTCTCACCTTCAAAATGACTCCAAATTCAATAAATCCAGTCAAATATATATTTTTTAAAAGATAGTTGCTACAACAAAGTGATTGTTTATGAATGATCCATTTTACCAATAGATGAGCCTTGGTGGATTCATTTCTGTATGCATCAGTGAAAATCACAGGAAACTTGCCAAGATAATGACACCAAGTTCACCCCAGTTTCAATATTAATGGACTATTTAAAGGGCAGTTCAAATTTTTTGGATAAACTTTTCATTTTGTGTTGATTGTTGTTTTGTTGTTTTATTTTATTTTATTTTTTTTCATTTTTTATTCATTTTTTTTTTTTTTTTGGGGGGGTATCAGTAATGGATATTATCAATCAAGAAAGCAATTCTCTTCAAGAGGACTATTTTTCAATACAAACACAATTTGAAAGTGTAACAGCTGCATCAGAATGAAATCATTCATAAATGCTGTCCCTTAGACTAATTTCTATCTTCAGAACATGTGATCATTATGTTTAACCAACAGGCTTCATCACACATTAAATACAGGTAATTCACCCTGAGCCAATCAAATGACCCCATTTCAACAGTAGCTTGTCATGTGCTTTGGATAACAGGTTTTGTGAAACAGGACCAAGAATGCAACATTAATACTTCCAAGTATCATTTGTATGAGCTCTAGCAATCGTTTCTGAAAATAAATATGAATTACTCTTTCAGAGTATCTACGGGTAATTTTCTATTTTTCTACTTTTTGAAGACCAAATTGCTATTTAAAAGAACCTTCCCTGGTGATTTATTGTTGGTGTTGGAGTGGCATGTCACGTTAAGAAGAATCCATTTGAATTGAGATTGACTTAGCTAGGTTCCTAGACTACATGTATGATGGTGGGCCCCAAGTCTGCGCACCTAACAATTTGAGTTAAGATTTAACATGAATTTCTTCTTATTTCACAAAATCTTTCAATTAATAATGTTCCTTACATTATTAAGAGTAAGTGTACCAAATTTCTATTTAAAAAATGAAAGAAAATATAGGATTTTCTTGAAAAAACCTTGGGCAGTCATTTTCAGATTGAAAAAAAATTATACCCCATGTCTGCTCACGCATTCACTTTGCACACGATTCCTCGATTTTGATGAGAAAGGCTGCATTTTGAGGCCGTCACATGAAATGCACTAAATTCATTATTTTTCCACCATTTTGAGTCGGATTTTTTATGAATACCTGTTTATGTATTACATGTTTAAAGTTCGTGCTCGTTGCGTATCTTCTTTTATTAGAATCGCGCAGATACGCGTGTGCGCAGACAAGGGGGACTGCGCAGACTTGGGGGAACTTGCCATATATCAAAGCCTACCTTTTTAGAGTTGTTGGCATCATCGATGAGACCTCTGGCTGTGCTGATCTTCTCTTGCAGTTCTGCATCTGATTTCTGGGTGAGTTCTGTAGCCATGTCTTCTATGTGGACAACCAACTTGTCAACCATCTGCAAGAGAACATCATTTTGGTTATACAAACTTTTTTTAATTTTAAATGAAATGCAAATGACTTCTACAATAAAGCTCATATTCAAAGTTCTGTTTATTTCAATACCAGGGGTCTGTTTCATAAAGGACTTACAACTGTTGTAACTTTGCCATTATGGCAACTACAATGGTGGCAGGGCTCAGCAGCCGATCAGAATCAAGGTTACCATGGTAGTTGCCATAATGGCAAAGTTACAACAGTTGCAAGTCCTTTATGAAATGGGTCCCAGATCTGCATTTACAATAACATGGGTACAATTAACATTGATAATTTGCTGCAATAATTTAACGATGATAATCCATCTCAAGGGCAAAATGAGAAGCACAGTCCTATCCCGTTTTAATACCTGGTGAGCTGTCGTATAGAGGAAGCCCCGTTGTAGGAGGAATGCCTGTTTGTTGGAGAATTTCCTTGGACTGTGGTTCCTCTGAAGACATTCCTGGATCTTCTGGATGGCTGCTTCCGTCTTCTCATGCTTCTCGTGATTCTTCTGCATCACTGCCATCATATCCGTGGTCGGGATCGGCATCCTCTTCAAGGTGTAGTTCCTGTGCCATGGAAACATTTATAGTTTATTTCATGCAGTTTCATTTAAAGATTGACAGCGTACGCAGCCAAGCTAGAGCCCGGGTAATAATAACATAATCATGTTATGGGGCGTGCTAGGAGAACAGTTTTCAAAACAATTCTTAAACAATAACAGAAGTGGCTACCCTGGGGGAAAAAAATTATTATTATTCTATTTATTGTCATTATTATAATTAAAATTATTTATTCTTTTATAAACGTACATTTTCATGTGGAAAAAAAATTCCTATGTTATTCTCAAGAACCAGTAATATATAGAGATATCTTTTCACTTTTATAATGGACTTAAGATCTCTGCGGCAATTGATGCACAGGACACAAGCTTGTCGAAGTACCATTAATCATCAACAAGAAGATAATCGGGGTCAGAATTTAATCCTTTCCCTATAGAGTACCGAAGTGTGACGTCATCAATTTTCACTTTTTGCATTTCAGCGTTTTTTTATACCACATTTTGGTAGACCATTGTGAAAAACTGCCACAACCCAAATTTGGTGGGCATTGGTCCATTTGGGACCTTAGATATGACCTCATGAATACATTGACTTCAATGGGGCTAATTATGTATTCATGAGATCATATCTCAGGCCCCCATCGACCGATTCTCACCAAATTTTGGAAGTGGGGGATTTTCATCATGCTCTACCAGATATGGTATCTAAAACGCTGGAATGCAAACAAAAGTTTTTTGTGACGTCATCACTTCGGTACTTTATATGAATAACTAGAACCTGTTCTTTTATTAGTGAAATACCCTTTCTCCCTAGCAATTTTTGTTTTTTTCAATGTGGCAAGAAATGGCATCCTCTTCTAGGTCAAATTCCTGTAGCGTCAAATTTTTTTATTTTGGTAACTGATCGACACAGATATAAACAGTGAGGCTTGTCTCTTAGGTGACCCTTATGAATGTTAATTACATGACCTGTCCAGCTAAGTTAAGATTGTAGGTACAGATTTGAAGTCACATGACAATAATGTCCCTAAATGCTTGATATAATTATTAATGTTATCAATCATATACATGCAAACAACATCATTCGGATACATTAATACTCTAACTTCAACCACAAAACTTTTATGAGAAGTTTCAAGAAATTTGAACAAAAATAACTGAAATTTACACAGATCTGCTATAAAAACAAGTGGAACGCCTCTGGCAGTCTCGCCTGCATTACGCGATTTAATATAGCAGCAGTGCTAACTTTGAAAACTACTATAAAGTAATCATTCACAAAAACACCATTCATATAATGACATAATACCACGTTCATTGACCATAAATTACATTTGAACGGTGACTTAAGACTTGTCAACTACACCCATGTCCACATTTCATTCACTCTATCTATAAACTTTCAAAGTTATGATGGCAATTCAACAATTACCCCAACATGGCCTAAGTTTATTGACCTTAACTGACCTTTGACCTTGGTTTTGTGACCTGAAACTCACAGGGGATGTTCAGTGATACTTGATTACTCTTATATCCCAAGTTTTATGAACTAGATCCATAAACTTTCAGAGTTAGGATGGTAATTCAACAAATACCCCCAACACGGCCAAGGTTCATTGACCTTTAATGACCTTTGACCATGGTCATGTGACCTGAAACTCGTACAGGATGTTCAGTGATACTTGATTACTCTTATGTCCAAGTTTTATGAACTAGATCCGTAAACTTTCAGAGTTAGGATGGTAATTTAACAAATACCCCCAACACGGCCAAAGTTCATTGACCTTAAATGACCATTGACCATGGTCATGTGACCTGAAACTCGCACAGGATATTCAGTGGTACTTGATTAACCTAATGTCCAAGTTTCATGAACTAGATCCATAAATTTTCAAAGTTATGATGGTAATTCAACAAATACCCCCAACTTGGCCAAAGTTCATTGACCCTAAATGACCTTTGACCTTGGTCATGTGACCTGAAACTCTAGCAGGATGTTCACTAATACTTGATTAACCTTATGCCTAAGTTTCATGAACTAGGTCCATATACTTTCTAAGTTATGATGTCATTTCAAAAACTTAACCTTTGGTTAAGATTTTGAAAATAATTCTCCCAACATGGTCAAAGTTCATTGACCCTAAATGACCTTTGACCTTGGTCATGTGACCTGAAACTCAGGCAGAATGTTCAGTAATACTTGATTAACCTTATGTCCAAGTTTCATGAACTAGGTCCATATACTTTCTAAGTTATGATGTCATTTAAAAAACTTAACCTTAGGTTAAGATTTGATGTTGACGCCGCCGCCGCCGTCGGAAAAGCGGCGCCTATAGTCTCGCTCTGCTATGCAGGCGAGACAAAAACCTTGGTAATGATTCACGAAGTATCTTACTAGAGATTTTTCACTAACAATTTTGCTCTCAGCCAATCAGTTTGCAGTATTTCAATAGCTTTATATAACAGTAGTTGTTTCGTGAAATGCACCACTGATCTCCTTGTTTATTCTCTTGGCCTAGAAAAAGAAAGGATTCAAATCTGACACTGATTATAAAACATGCATCACGTGAGCAATTTGTGAAACAAATACCGTAGTCAGTGAGTTTCACTGACAACTGTTATAAGCTACTGAAATCCTTGTTTCTGATTGGCTCAAAACAAAATTGTCTGTGAAGATCACTGACCATAATGCTTCATGGAACACTCTGCCTGATTCAGAGTAAACAGTGCTTACCTCTCCAAGGCTTGAGCAAGGTCCTGGAAACCTTGAAGGCCAATGTTGTTGTTGTCAATGACCACTGTCTGGAGCTTGTTGTTGATCTGGAGGGCTTTGGCAAGCAGTCGTGCCCCAATGTCTTTCATTTCATTGCCACTGGAAGAGGAGGATGAAGAAATCCACATCCATTATGAACAGATAAGAGGTAAGTATATTCTTTTGCAAATAATTTGCTTTGATCTTTAAATTTCTAAACATGTCAGTTTTCACAAGATTGTTATAGTTGCAAGGACCACTGCCTAGGGTTGCTTTGCGATGTGCAAACATTCATAATATGACCCCCAATACACAAAAAATTCAGCGCAACATTTGTGTGTAGTCCCATACATATAACAATTTGTGCAGGTTATGTGACTCACAGAAAAAACAAGAGTTAATTTCTGATCATTTTAGTGATTTACAGCAACCATAAATTCTTAGGTGCACTAGAATCAGAGGAGATTTGGATAGAAGGAGGATGCAATTAAGAGGATGAAATGGCGGGGGTGGGGGGTGGGGGGGGGGTAAAAGAAAGATCTGTGAGAGGTTAATTCAGTGACAGTGATGATTAGGGACCAAAACCAGATTTAAAACCTTGATTAATACTAGGTTATCAAAGTAGGTAGCAGGCAAGTTATTCTCTTAGATTAGCCAATTTCGATAATTTAATTCTAAATGACTATATTTGGCTTATTCCAGAGAACCTTTCCCAGCACAAAGGGTTATTGGAAGGCTAAATTGCTGGTTGGTCTACAACTGTTTTATTTACTTTCAGTTAGGCCTCATCCTCATTTGTCTACAGCCAGTTTGCTTACTAACCATCTGTTATATCTATAATCTAGCCCATTAACCATATTGATTAACTTCCATGAGACTATACCCACTTGGCTAAACACAACTTATCCTAAATGGTTCAACTAACTGTTAATGAACCTAGATTTCATTTAAAGAAGAATAAGTCGACAAAGTGGAAATTAGACAAACTGTGCATTAGACCAAGTGTAGGGAAGATTAAATAGCAATTAGACCAAATTGGTAGTAGGCCAAATGGCCCGTATTATGAACTCAGGTTTAAATCAAACCATGGTTTAAAGTTGTGGTTTAACTATGGAGAGCCAATTCGGGCACAAATCCCTCGGAATGATATTGAAGTATTTTGAGGTATTTTTCTTCAATATGAAAGCGAAAGGAAACAAGATAGTAAACATAGGAAATATACAATATAAACATAATTTTTTGAATTTTTGGCTCCCAATAATTTAAGCACAGAGTTAGACCGTGGTCTAAGTTAAACCTGACTTCAGAATACAGGCCAATTGGCTAGAACCCATGTGGTAGTAGACAATTTGAGAAGTGGAGCAACTTCTTGTAGAACTTGAGAAAGGACAGTATTACCTGAGATCAACTGAGAGCAGAGTGGTGTTACTGCCTAAAGCATTGATCAATTGCTGCGTCTCCAGACGGAACCTGTTGCCAGCTAGGAGGATGGTGTGCAGAGGCTACGATGACCAAGTACAGACCAGACAGCAAAGAATAAAAGAGCGGACATAAACAAACCACAGCACACAAAATCAATTTTCATGGCGCACATGCACTAATATAATCAAACACTCAGAAAGTCAAGTAATAATTTTTTAATGCTCTCTGTAAAAAAAAACACAAAGTATTCTCATATATGTATTCAAAGCTTCATATTCTGTAAGCAGGGTTGTGACTTGCATAAATTAAAAAAACCTAAGGAGAGTGCCACGTAATCCACTAAACTTGATAGTACACCTAGAATTAATTCCACACACTTGATGCATGCTAACACTGTACATTCAATATCGTTCACCAAAATTTGAAGATACTGTTAGTAACAATCTTTAAAACATGCTTTCTTTCCTTTCCTAATAAATCACAGGCAATATTAAAGCAACAAGTCATGAGTATAAATACAAATAAAAAGAATCATCTTTAGATCATTAGAACATGCCTGTTCAAATGAATTATCGCTTTTCAATGGGAGTATATCACGAAATAAATATTCAGCGATTTTCACTGACTACTTGTTATAAGCTACCGAAATCATTGCATCTGATTGGCTCAGAACAAAATAGTCAGTAAAAATCGCTGATTATTTTTTTCATGAAATGATCTCCATGACACAGTCAGCTCTCAATTCTGTAATGTACCACTAAAGGGTAGTTACTTTAGATCATAAAAGCAGAGAGCATCCGACAACAAAAACATATATATTTTAGATATTTTTTAAAAGATAATAATCAGTAATAAACTCACCAGGTCTGGGTTTTGGATCATTTCTTCCAGAGCAACAACTACCTTCTCTCTATCGGCTCTACAATAAAGAGGAAAAGTATAACAAATATACATGAATCTGGCAAAACAATACTTTTATTTTATTTTCGGGGGCTCCTTTTTTCACAACCCACTACCTAAATCTTCTACATTGGATAAGCTTTACAATGTAAATGAATGGGGATTTTTCAGAGGCACCTTTTATTAATTTCAGGGCTCTTTTGAGCAATTTTGGGGAAAATCGCCACAAGCCCCCATCACCTCTTTTTCCTGATGTGTATGAAGTGAAACCTGCTATCATTCAACGGTGAGCTTCCATCATGTAAAATCTGCAAACATTGAAATAATGTGTACTTTCATACAATAAAATAAAAACGAAATAGTGAGTGCCATTATAGACTCTCTTATTTTAATATCCCACATATTGTGCATAGAAACTCCTTTGTGAAAATAAGCTTAATAAAACTTTACAATTAAATTTTCGGCATTATGCTTGTTTGATGTTTCTCTGTTTATTCAAATCAACTTTTTTTCTGCGATGGACTTAATGGCTGACCTTTGACTATTTTAAAACACAGATCTAAAAGGTGGTTTGGATCACCACCTAACTTCAAATTGATTTTCAGCATTAAATCTTATTTAAAAGTTTGATGAAATGGCCTTTAAAAAATAATATCTATTTTAAGGGTCTAAAAGGGGCTCACTTTGATTTTTAGATTAGTTTTTACATGGACCTTTGAAGAGATGGATATTCATCGCTTTAAAGGGGAATCCAGCCTTGGCCATAAAATGTTGTGTTGGGAAGGAGAAAAATAAGTTAAACAGAATGGTGAAAGTTTGAATGAAATCGGACAAGCAATAAGAAAGTTATAGCTGCTTTAAAATTGAGATCACTAATACTATGTAGATTTCAAATTGGCAACTGGGTAAGTAAATTATGACAAGGGGCAAGGACAACTTTCCCATAGGCCATGTACTTAATTATTAGGGATTTGTGGTTTTCTCCTAAGTACCCATTCCCCTGGGGCAGTAATCTAAATATAACCCAGGTAGTATATTGTTTTATGTCCTCATGAAAGAAAAATATAAATTAAAATAAAACCTTTGGGACAAATGACATTTTAGCCACTATATGTATTGGAGTACATGGAAGAGTAGTCCTTGCCTTACATCACCATGGCATCTCATATGCAGCCAATTTGAAGTCTCCATGGGTATAGTGATTACCAATATTTACAACTTTTAAAAATTCATAACTTTCTTAATGTTTGTCCAATATTGTTCAAACTTTCACCTATCAACTTGTCTGATTTTTCTTCTTCTTATAAAACAAGTTTTTATTTGGGTTGGATTCCCCTTTAATAGAAAATGAACTGACTGACAGGTGACTGTTATTGTCATCTGAATAACATTCTCTTCATACTTGTCTACTTTGGTCCATGATCATTAACGTGAGAAGGGCCTGAAGCTGTTTATGATTGGAACTTTATATTTCACAGATTGTGCAGTGCAGTTCTTGTTTACCTTTGGTAATTTTAGTTCCATGTGTGTTATTGGGAAAATGTCATTTTAATATAGAGGCAAATTTGTCATTGATTCTCCATAATATTCCAGATATACGTGGCACAAATCATGTCTAGATCGTGTATGTCTGAATGTTATTGAGGTCCTTACATGCGTCCGGAAGTGTCCGGATCGAATAATATATTTTATATCACAGAAATCTTCTGCTTCTCAAGCTTGCTGCTCCAAATATGAAGCACATAGACTGAAAGGCACATGCTGAAACAGGGTATCAGCCAACAAAACTTAGACCGGGGAAGCTGATCCGTCTTTAAGTGATCAGATACGTCTTGGTAATTGGTATTGTCACAACACCTGTATGTTCTTAATAAGATGCGCATAACCAGGTGGCGGTGACTATCATTGGATCAAAGAAATGCTCGCGTTAATCGTTCATCTCTTCATGGGTCCATGGTTTTATGTGATGATGAAACACCACCAGGTGTTCCTTAATTTTGTAAAGCTATTCATCTGCTGTGCTTACTTCTTGCTGCTGGGACTCATGTTTTGACTGAGGTCAACACACTCTAAGGAATGGTTCTGTCCCATCCAGGCAACCAATGATACCATGGCAACGTTGAAGCCGTTATCACGGAGATTGAGTGTTGTGACATTGTTGAGCATCGAGATACAGCTGCTGACGGCATCTGCCCCTTCTTGACCAAGCTTACATGTAGAAAAGGATACATCAGAATGATAAGAATTTTGCTTTATTATACAGCATGTGAAGAAAAGTGAAATTCTAGATTCAAAACTTAGATACTGGACTTGATTCTGTTGAAATAATTTGTGAAAAGAATATTTAAAAATACCTAGGAAATTTCCCTCAGAATATTATAAACTACCATTTGTAATGCTGTGGTATTTTGATAGGTGCTGGCAAGTTGACCTGAAAGTGAAATCGTAATTAAATTGGGGTATGAGAGAGCTACACATCCCAGGCCTCTTTTTTCTTCATATAAATTTCTTTCTTTCTTCATCTTTCTTTTTTTTTTCTTTGTTCTCTTCTTTTTAAAATATTTTGTTACTAAGATAGTGCCATCCCTGTGAACAACAATAAAGTATAAATTGATTAGAAATGGTACCTCATTACTGCTCAGATCAATCTCCAGTCTATTCAAGTCCTTATTGAAACCAATGGTTTCTAAGATCTCTCTGAAAGAGAAAAAAATATGAACACAAGCTTTAAAAATATAACAAATACCTTCTGAAATGGTATAAGTTAAACATTATCCCTTAGATGGGTATGCCACATGTACCTCAACCCCCCCCCCAAAAAAAAAAAAAAAAAAATTAACACCTTTGATAAGATTTTGATCAAGAAACACCACCTTATCATACTTTGGGACCTGGTTCTTATAGAAAAAATATAGAAATCAAGCTACTATAAATACAATTAAGAACAATAACATCTGTTATCAAATGAATCTATATTCCCTTTGCTAAGAATAGTAAACAAACAAAAGAAGCAATAATAGTCTTAAAATGGAATTATTTCAGTAGCATGTTCATCAAAAACTTTATCTCATGAGCTCCTAATACGGCTGTGTCATGACTTTCTTCTAATTGGTGCACACTAGTGATTTTTTGATGGGGACCTGTGGACCGTTTACATAAAGAAATGCATAAGAATTTGAGTGTAACCAAAGACTGAATTGAATATTACTACTTTGAGACCCCCCAAAATCAATCACATCACATTGCATCGCATCAAACAACACCACGCCACGCCACACCACACATCACATCACATGACACCACACCACATCACATCACACTACATCACACCACACCACATCACATCACACCACGCCACACTACATCAAACCACACCACATCACCTCACATCACACCATACCACATCACATCACACCATACCACGCCACACCACACCACATCATCTCTCCTCACATCACACCATACCACACCAGACACCACATAACATCACACCACACCGAACCACATCACCTCACACATATCACACCACACCACATCACACCACATCACATCACTCCACACCACTCCACATCACATCACATTCCACCACACCACACATCAAATCACTTCATATCACACCACACCACATCAAACCAATCACACCACATTTAATCAACAAATCAAATCCACAGGTAACATAATAGCATCAAACTAATCCAAGGATTAACAAATGAAAATGAACTCACTTGACTAGTGTTGGAGGGCATCTATTCCTGGAGAGGTTTATAGTCTTGAGGCTTTTAGCTGCGGTGAAGAAGTTCTTCACTTGTCTTGGCACTACTGAATGATGTTTGCTAAACAATACAGAAAATATGCAAGAGTTTACAAGCTAAAATGTTCACTATATTGTCATAAAGAATCATCAAGAGTATAGAGTACCGAAGCAATGACGTCAGTTGTCATGGTGTCATGGCAGCCTGGTTCTAAACAAAATAATGAACCTGGGCCATTTCATAAAGCTGTTCGCAAGTAAGGAGCGACTTTAAGAACGACTGGTGATCTTTTCTTATGCGCTAAACCATTTATTATACCATTTACCACAAGAAAGGATCACCAGTCGGTCTTAAAGTTGCTCTTAACTTACGAACAGTTTTATGAAACTCTCAGAATGATGGTAACAACCAGGGTCAAAACACGTCACCATTTTTGCAAATACAAAGTGTATAGACGATTATGCAGCTGCAACTCAGTTAGAACCAACCGGTTCGTTGTCATGACATTGTGACATCACACTTCTGTACTCTATAGAGATTAAAAACATCCTGAAACTTTGATGCTTAAAGGTTGTGTGCAACCATTTGTTTATCATGCATGGCATTGCTCTTTATTGCCATCATGCACTCAAATGCCACTGACACATTTACTCTCAATTAAAACATAGTGAAAAAGAAATTCCTATAAATTAACCCTACTGATATTTTGAGAAATACTGAATTTTCATTCAGATAGATGGTAACAATAAGGACTTCAATCTACAAAACTATAACAAGGGCTCAACATTAGCAATGGCCCGGTGGCCGGGGCCAACCTAGACTGAGAGTCGGGTCACCAAAATTCTGTAAAAGTCCACGTTTGGTGGCCCAGTCAAGCTACCAAAGTTTTGTTAAATTGTAATGTTTTCTATTGTTTCTAGGGCCACCAAATTTGCTTCGCGGAATTGATGATTTTGGTGGACTGATCGGGCCACCAAGAAAAAGTTAGTGTGGAGCCATGCTGTAACTGATGGCAAAGATATGATTGAGAATCTGACTAAGCCCGCAGGAAAGCAAAATCACTCATGCGTTAAAGGGAATGTCTAACTTCAGTCAAGATCCAAAGATATTTGTTCTCCAGCAACAAAAGCTGTCATCATAATTGCAAATTTAGGTCAGTTTGGAATCACCCAAGATTTTCACTCACTTAATGGCTGCAATAATGACTACAGTTACAAGCATCCATATGGACACTTAAGTTAACACTGTAGGCTATGGCGGGAAATCATTTTTTAAAAAACTTTTTGGATGTTATGATGCGTATGATATAACATTTTAGGGTTTCTCCTTCAAGCATTATTGCATGAAATAACAGCATGCAGAGCCCCACACAGCCCAGATTTTTGCAAACCTCCACAAAGTTACTTAACCCTGTTAAAGGACAAGTCCACCCCAACAAAAATATTATTTGAATAGAAAGAGAAAAATAAACCAAGAATAACACTGAAAATTTCATCAAAATCAGATCTGAAATACGAAAGTTATGACATTTTAAATTTTGTCTAAATTTCACAAAACAGTTATATGCACATCCAGGTCAGTATGCAAATGAGGGGACCGATGACATCAGCCACTCACTATTTCTTTAGTATTTCATTATATAAAATATGAAATATATGAATTTTCTCCTCATTGTCATGCAGAAAATCATGTGGAATTTGATTGGTTTAACAGTTCGTGATTCAAACAAGATGGTCATATTTGTCAAATCCGTAAAAAATAAAATATTGTATAATTCAAACAATAAAAAACAAAAGAAATAGTGAGTGAGGGACATCATCGACTGTCTCATTTGCATGTCACTGAGTTGTGCATATCACTGTTTTGTGAAAAATAAGTGAAACTTTAAAATGTCATAACTCTCTTACTTTACATCCGATTTTGATGAAATTTCAGCATTATGCTAGTTTGATTTTTCTCTATTTATTCAAATCATCTTTTGTCTGGGGTGGACCTGACCTTTAAGTAGTGTGTAAAGTTGAGTAACTTTTATAAATAACTGGTTGTGAGTAAAACAACACCAACGTGAACCACCATTAAGATTCTCACCTGTGAGCAAATGTTCCTGACAGGTTAAGATGAACAAGGCTGAGGAAGCATCCTTTGTGAAGGGCTTCAAAGATGTGATTCAGAGAACAATCCGTGTCGGCTAGGTTCAGGTGGGTGATGGCATTGGACTGGTACAGGAAGTTGTACAGGTTCTGCCGCAAAAAAATCAAAATAAACGCAAATGATTTTTACTCTTCTTTCGAACAGAATGTACCCGGATTCAACAAGTGTTGATTGTATTTAGTATATGGTTTCCAAGCACATGTCCAGATTCCATGGTGTTTTTGAAGCTGGTTACCAATCTCAAGCAAAGAGGAATATTTGTCTGACATTGCGACAGTATGTGTATCATTTGCACAAGACATGACATCAAATCTCCTACCTGAATTTATATTTTCCTGTTCTCAATGAAATGAATAGAAATTATCACCTTGATACACGTAGATTGGCACTGCAAAACAATGCTTGCGTCAAATCACTATGAATTTAGAAAATGGCAGACGTTTTATTTTCTCTGGCATTTTTGGACTGATGAGATGGAAATGATTTGTTGGAAGAGATCAGGATGTACTTCTATGTAATTTCTTTTCCATTTAGAGCATTTTTAGAGCTTTGAAGGAAAAATTCAAATGCAGAAAATCTGTGATAGGTCCATGATTTGTGTATCTCCATCATATTTCACTTCCATTACTAAGCCATATCATCATATAACAATAAATTTGAATTCAAGGATTAAGTGTTTATTGTATGAAGTATTTAAATATTCTTTGCAGAAGAAATGATATGATGATTTTTTTTTTCAGATTAATGTTATGAGGTGAAAATATGAAACTTATAAAATGAAAATAACATAATTTGCTTAATATTTGTTTTTTTTTTATGTACTATACTATACTCTACATACAGGTATAATGTATATATCTAATTTGACTCTATCACCACTAAAATGCTTGACAATAGAGGGCATACTTCTTCCAAAACCACACTAAATTAACGTACTTTGGAAGCTGTGGTAGTGTTTCTTTTGCCTCTCATAAACAACGACAAATATGTTTAATTTCTCCTTTTTTCCAGAATGATATCAAAATATTCTCAATCATGAATGCATGAGAGAATTCAGGCACCAATCAAAGTTTTTATTAGATGATTCGATGAAATCAATTGCAACCAGGGAGTCAGGGACCTGTTACATAAAATGTTCATGATAATCATAACTTTGTATCATGGCAACCACATGACCATGGAAATCTTGATTTAGATTGGCTGCTCAGGGGTCCGTTGCAGAAAGAGTTGCGTTTAAACGCAAGTCAAAAAATCAATCGCAAGTCCCAAATGCGCGCTGTTGATTGGTTGAAAATCACGTTGCGCATGATTTTAGAGTTGTGATTGATTGCAACTCTTTCTGCAACGGGCCCCAGATCTGCTAACATGGTAGTTACCATTGATAGCAAAGTTATATCAACTTTATGTAAAGGGGCCCTGGAAGCCCTTTTCATCACTTATAAGTTGAGGCAAGAACTGCACTCTGAAGTCAGATAATTCAATGGTGAAAATAAGAAAAAAAATAATCTAAATGTGACTGCAATTTACTTAGCATAGTAGAGTTGAAAAGGTACAACTCTAGAAGTGAATACTGTTCCAAATCTAAATAAAAAGCTTGAAAATCTGTGTGCAACTGTGTTCTGTATGGTAATGGGATAAATGAACAAACATATCAGCTTAAATTTAGGGCGATACTAAAACAATTTAATCTTTCTATAATCCATTTTTCATGGTGAATTTGAATGTGGAGCAAACAGGTTTATACGAGCAGTGAGTGTACAGTAAAGGATGCCTAATACCATTGCTATGGGATACATGTATCATTATAAATGATGTGCGAAAGTGAATACATACATTTAGCTTTGAAAGAGATGAATATTCATGATTCTTTGTGGAAGCACTTTTAAATTGTATTAAATATGAGAATTACAGAAATAACGGATCAATCTAAATCAAAATCCATGTGAAATATTGATTTCGAATACACAGAAAAATATATGAATATATTTCAAGTATGTGCATTTTTTTCTAGTGAAGAAAGTAAACAAATATTGTAATGATAATGGCAATGAAAATTATGTACTGATAATAGCAATAAAAATATATTTGAGATTCATTTAAACAATTATTTTGAAGAAAAAAATAAAAACTTACATACACATATAAAATATGTGTCATGAACAAATAATAGAAAAATGAACCATTGAAAAAAAGCAATAAACCTTCAGAATTAAAGAGGTAAAAACAAAGAACAACTGAAAATGGAAGTTATTCAACTTTATATCATGTTTTTGTACAAAATAAAACAAAAAGGTTCAGGTTCCAACGAGGGTACTTCAAATACCTCATAAAACTCTTAATGATGATGATAATAATGAAAATAATAATAACCAATTGCATACCTTTATCAAGAAAATTCCTCCCCTTAAAACGTTTGAGGAAAATTCCACCTTGATGTTAAATTAGCACTTATAGAAGTAGGAAATTGAGAGTTTGATAAACACTGTCTCAATAAAAGTTTTATTTTAAAAAAAAAGCAATCTACATGTAAATGTACCAGAATTATGATTTTTTTTTTATTTTGTTTCTTTTTTATTTGGTGATGTCAAATGCAAACTCTTCTTTACATAAGTGTGTTATGCATCATGTATGATGAATTAATTTTATGAAATCAAAAACTTACATGTTAGCAGGCATCATATTTTTAAAAAATTGTTTGTTGTAATTAACACAAAGTAAAATCATTTCAATTACTGAAAAATGTTCAGGATATGTTTTTCTCATGTTCCTGCTTTCATTAGAACCAACTCAACATCTGGGTGAACGTCCCCTTTAAAATGTTGAAGACATCTGAAAGGATATCAATGAAGAGGGAATATCCTGGACACTCTAAAGTGAGTGACAGGAATGTTTCAAGAATGTTTATAAACCAGAGTACTAGTATCTTATAAACTCTCGTCTGAATAGCATCAAGCGACTTTGTGATATTCTACCTCTTACAGAATATTCTACATCCCGCAATAAACAAACCATGAAACTACACACTAATATAGGAGTTAACCAGTGTTGGACATCAAAATCTGTTTCCAACAAAAATACATCCCAAATTGGTGGCTACCAGGGAAACCATTCATAATTAATGTTTTAAAAAGGGAGGGAAATGTTCTAGAATAGGTCCTTTGGTAAAAAGAAAAAAAAAAAAAAATAATAATTATCTCTGGCAAAAGAGGTGTTTTCTATGTCTTGTAAATTTAAGCTACATTATACCTTGAAATAAAATAGAATATATAGTATATACACACTTTAAATAGCATGAAATTTCTTCATTTGTTTGTTTATTATATAGTTTTAAATCACAACAAGAAAAGTATCTCAGTTCTGTAATTGATGAACAATCAAAGTGTAGCTCAGCAGCATTGGTTTATCAAGATTCAGAAAAGAAGAATGATGTTCTCTTCAGTTATGACCTTGAATTTTTTCATTCCTTGCATATGCCTGTTGAAAAATCATTTATGTACCAAAAAAAAGTATCTGAACTATAATTTCTATGACATTCTGTATGCACATAATACTTACCTTTCTTAGAAATAAAGTAAAGTAGAATTAAACTAAATAAAGAAAATATTGTTAAAAAGTGAAGGGTGGAGGTAAAGAAGTGACAATATGCCAGACGAGGCTCCCTTACACTGAAAATAAATCACCTTTGAAGCAACACTCAAAAGAATGGATAGAAGTTGACAGAAATTAGAAATAGAATAACAGAACTTGCTTTGTAAAGCAAAGACAAGTTAGAAACAGAACTCATTTGTTATGAGTAGATAGTTCCTTTGAATGTAAGTACTTGAACAAATGGAAAAACAAATGCATGATTAACATAAACTTTAAATCATGTTTAAAAAATTATTGTTTTCTTGGGCAGGTGCTTGTGTTTTCTGTGCACAAAAAGTTGTAGTATAGAAGCAAAGCATGAACTCAAATATTTGTGCAAGATCGTCAGAAAGATTGCTAGGACAGCCTAAACCTAGCGATTGCAGTGAATTAGGAACAGGTTACCATTTTGCTTTGACATGGTTGTTAATTTTTAGAGAGTTAATTTTAGATGTACTCCTACACAGTGCTTAGCCCTAGTTTTTAGGCAAGGGCCCAACTGTAATTTTGTATAATCCGTAATTTGTTCTTTTCTGATGAAATATATTTTGTACTTGGTTAATGGTAAGGCAGGGTGAGGAAGAGTATGCTAAATAATTTGTTTTTGCATTGTTTTTAAATGAACTGCATTTTATACCAGATAAGCAACTGGGTGATGTATGCTTGACGTTGAAATTTGCTCACTTTGCAAAAGAGTGATATACTAGTCTTGCAAGCTTTCGATATTGAGTAGAGTGAACCACAGTAACTTCTGGATTAATTCAAAGTATGCTATTTTGATTTAGTTTGTGCTCTATATTTAAATCAAAATTTAAAGTTGATGCCCCATCCATCCATTTCACACTGTCATGACCTATAAAACTGGGGAATAGAAAAGATTATGTCATCTGTTTCTCCAACAACACTATAAAAAAAAGCTAATTCTTTAAAGTGAAAAACAAGCTGTTTCTCTTTTGACAGATTTTCAGTCCTTAAAAAGCATGTCAATACATAATGTTAATCTGTTCCTTCCAGAAACATTCCTTCTAGTCAAGTAGAACCACAACATGACCGTCAAGTTGGGTATATATGCAATTTAATTTGATACCAAACATGACATGTTTTTTTCGTAAAATATGAAAGTCATATTTAAGAGGTATGTAAAAAAGTGGACGTGGCCTATGACGTCAATTAAAAAAAAATGCCCAAGGGTGCCCAAGTGGCACCCGTCGGATTCTTGAAATAGACACCATACACTACAACTTTCATTTTAAAAAATGCATATATACCCAACTTGACGGTCATGCAATAATTTTGATATCTACCCGACTATTCAGTGTATAAACTGGAGTGTTACAACTGACACCAGTTGGTGTTCTTAGAGGACCATACCCTGGTGTTAAGATTACACCCTACAGTTTGAACATAACACTAAAGAGTGTACAAATAACAACCAAAGGTATTGCAACAACACCAATGGGTGTTGAACTGATACCAAAGATTTATCACTAAAATAAAATGACCGGTGTGTGGCCCTCTATAGTAGTATGAACACCGGTTTAACACTACAGTTTCTCATTGTGATCTAGAACTACAGTCTTGCTGGTTGAAGGCGTGAAATCAGACAGTAATTCGCCCACACCTGGATACTGCAAAATGATACTGAAGAGAGGAAAAGACTCCCTCTACTCCGGCGGCGACTTGATCGCTTTTTGGACAGACCCAAGAGCAGAGAGGAGGATTTTCTCGATGTTCTGCCCTGGTTGCGACCTAAAGAGGATGCGGTTGACTGAATGAATAAATGGTGAAAGATGGAAAGAAGGAAGGAAGGTATGAACTACTACAAATTCCTAGAGATACAGGCAAAGAGAATAACGGTAGTAATATATTTGTGTGTGTGAACTGTTATCAGTCAGCCCAAGTTTGATTCTCGCTGAATCAGGCATCATTGAGATAAAATCTAGTCCAAAATTGTTTGCCTGACATTTCAAACTGTTATCTGTTATATTTTGAATGTGAGGGCATTTGAAAAGGATCATTCCTTCATGATATTCTTTACAAATATCGTAAAGAGTTTTATGAGTGACAAGCACAGTAATCTTGGGCCATGAAGCATGCACACTTGGAGGCTGTTCTCACTACGTTCCTAAAACTAGTTTACTGGAAACTAGTTTAACGCATAGTGAGAATGGTCGAAGCGGTCGTTGGAAGCGATCTTCTAAACCAGTTTGGAAAACCACCTCGCGATGTAGTTTTCAAGATCGCTTTGCCTCGTTAAACTGGTTAAACTGTAGAATGCCTACACTGCGGTTTCGAATTTCGCGCGAAACATGTCACCCCTCTGAGAGCGTTTCCATAGCAACAAGAGCGCTTTGCGTGAAGTGATTTTGAAAAACCACTTTCATGTGATCAAGTGGGAACGCTAGCAAAGCGATCTTCCAAACTGGTTTCCTGAATTGGTTTCCAGTAAACTAGTTTTGAAAAGCGTAATGAGAACGGCCTCTTAGAATCCATGTTTGAATAATAGCATATGGTATCACAAATTATCCTAAGCCAAAATTTCAGTGAGAATCCACTTTAGAGTTGGATAAATCACCAAATTGCATTCGATTTTGTCAAATCTGAAACTAAGCCCAAGTTAAATCAAAATTTTAATCTCAGGATAAAACCGATGAAGCAACCCACTATTAGTGGCTTCATTACAAATAATTTTGAGTTTGTTCTGCTCAGAATTGCTGGATAAGAAGACATAGAGGGATAAGTTCAAAACTTGGGTTGATATAGAGAAGCCTACAGCAGTGTTTCTGCATGTCAGCAACAAATGGATAAAGATCCCAAAGAGATATTACATGGATAATTGGAGATTACAAAAAGGAGAAGCAGAAAATAGAAAGAGAGATTTGGAAGATGGAGAGAGATCACAGAGACCTACCACCCTTTCACATGGTAAAAAAAAATCGTAATATGAATTATGATTCCAATGAAAAATTAGGCTAATGACGAATATTTAGCATGTGTGAAACAAAACTAGAACATGATTAGAATCACGAACACTAATCACAATCACAGATTCACATTCTACTCCAGAGGTGAATTCCAGTTTAAGTTTAACTCAAATTATGGTACGAATTTGCTTGTGAAAGGCTTGACCTCCAAAACATCTTTGAGGGGGGGGGGGGGGGGCAGAGCTTACGTGACCTTTCAAGCACTTCCATAGATAATACAATTGTCATGCAATCATCATAGTTTGTATTTGCGATGCAGTGCTTGAAAAGTCACCAAGGACACATACCGCCTTCGCTCGGGAATTCGAATTCAAATCACAGTTTTCGAGTGAGTGTGTGAAAGGTCCGATGATTATAAAGACGAATGGCAATCATTATTACAATGATGATTCAAGATTCACGTGTGAAAAGGCCCCTAGTCTTATTTCTCTAGAATAAAATTTGACTAAGATAGGCATTAGCTAGGATTGAACTATATTCCAAGTTAAAGTTACTTAGAAAACAAATAACTTAAACTCCGATGAAGTTGATGCTAGCCGTTAACATTTTCAAGTAAAATTTGACACTGCAGGAATGAAGAAACTGTACAAAAACTTCATACATGCACAAAACTATAATTAAAAATGAAATTAGGTCCAAACTAACCAAATAATATTATTTCAAAATTCATATTCATTTATGAAACATATTGAGCTAGATTTTGTAAGATGTTCAGAAAATTAAGGGGAGGGCTTTAATAAAAACCAATGAAAGAGCTTTTAAATTAAATCCTTTTTTTAACTATTCTTCACAAGAAATAGAGAAATAGAGAAATATAATAATATGGCGAAATAGTATGGAATTTATGGAAAATTGGAGGATGATTACCAGTGTACCACACAGAGACGATGGGGGAGTGGTGAATAAGAGGAACTATTTTAGTAAGAGATTGAGATGAGAAAGGAGGTATACACTGTTAGAATTATGGTGTTAAGAACATAAGTCGGTGTTCTGAGGGGACAAAACATTCATGTGTTATGGATACACCATGGATTTTTTTACCATAACACCAAGGCTTCAATTAATGCAAAGCCATCAAAGTCCAAGACCATGCAGTGTAAAAAGTGGGTTGTTAACACTGACACCATTTGGCGTGTTTAGAAGACCACACCCTGGCTGTAGTGTCTGAATTATATTAGATGGCTCAGAATGGAATACCAGAAATATTCCAAGAGTTTGGGCAAATATTCCACGAATCACAGATGAGTGGAATAACGAGTGGAATAAAATAAAGCCATCCAATATAATTATCATCCCACCTCCCCCCCCCAAAAAAAAAAGAGGGGCAAATTTGATTGAACAAATCATATCACATCATGGCATCATCACTTCGTAGGATTAAATTGGGTCCCCCCCCCACAGATCCTGATTTGAACACACAAGGTCAGCATTGCTGTTTTATTTAGGAATTTCTGTACACAAGTCATCTCAAGGCATTTAGAACCCCTTTCATAAACCTATCCTCCAATTAGCCGCCTAATAGTAATGCGGATAATTCAATAAAAATTGCGTTCACAAACTCCGAAAATTATCCGCATTATTTTTACAAGCGCCCGTCCTGAAAAAGGCGGATAATCGTCATGACAACTGGACACGCCCCCTCCGATGCGGTTGTGTTGGAAAAGGGTGACCTTGTGACCGCACCATGGCAATTATCCGCATTATTTGGAAATACGTTCATAAACTAAAAATCTTGTCCCGATGCTGCTATTATGCGGATAATTGCAGCATCAAAATAATGCGGATAACTCTGGTCCTCCTCCGATTTTACGACCAAATTATGCTGCTATTAGCCGCATAATTGGGTTTATGAAAGGGGTATAGGATGCATATTCGGGCCATTTTCCTTGAGTGAAGGGATTGCGGGGGGGGGGGGAACTAATGGAACCCCACTTGTCAGAATAAAGTCTATACAGCCTTATCTCTTGTATCAAATCTAAAACATGGTCTGTCATTCTTCAGTTATTAATATTACTACAATTATCTGTTCTGCAAATACATATAAAACCCTATTGTGTGTGTGTGTGTGAGAGTGATTCAACTTCAAATAACAAGATAGGAATGCATCAATGGAATGTTGTGATCATTATCTGCAGATCAGTATGTAAACTGGAGTTGTTTCCATTATATTTTGCACTTTAATAGATTCATTCAGGTAATAAATGCAGTAGACTACTTCCTACTTTGAACTTTTACAGCAAAATCATGCAGAAAAATATTGCACACTTGACAGTCAAAGAGTTTATTGTAGACGTATGCAGAAAGCTCTGAACTGGCACAAAAGGAGCAAAGCGGAGAGTTGACAGAGAAAAGCATAAAAGAAATCAGAATTACAATACCATATTGGTAACTTATTTTACATCACAATTTCATGAAATTTTCTGTTTTACTTGTTTTCATTTGTTTGGAGTAATTTGAAATTGAACATTAAACCTATGATGTATTTGCATTTCATACCTATTGAGTACCTTCTTATCTAAAAAGCTACTTCAGATAGAAATAAAAGCAGTATCAATTTTTTATCATTCATTATATTTGCAAATCTTATGATACCCAGTAAACCATCCTCATTCAAAATCAAACAGACCTTAAAAATAAAAACCATCTTACATAATTCCCCCAAAAGAATCCAACAAAAAATCTACTTGTCATGCAGAATATATACAACCAAACAAGTGTAACTATGTTTCTTCCTATATTGTTTCTAATTCATGCAAATGCCAAAAAAAAGCGGGTAAACGTAGAATGCTACACCCAGTGTATACATATCATTCCACCTCTAAGGTATCCCATAAAACCTGTGAAGGCATGCAATGTGTCTAATTCACTTTGAAATTCCCCAAATCCAACCTACTTATGTGATGTAAAACAGATACTTTGGTAGATAGTTCCACGCGGAACAAACTTCCACGTGAACCCATCTCTGCTTTCTACAAGCATTTTATTTTTAGAATAGAGCAAGATCTAATAATGTCAAAACTTTACATGTGTTCTATAGACATGAAGAATAGAAAAAAATAGGTTACCGTTGGGGTAAATCGATCTTCCCTTCTTAATCCTGTTTTCTACGCATCACAAAATAGAGAAAAATAAGAAGAAAAACATTCTACATACTTTCATTCAGTTAAACAAAGAAAGAAATTAACAATAGAAAATGAAGAGAGAATATGATGTTGTACTCCTAAAAAAAAATTCATTGAAAGATGATGCGATAAGATTATTGTAGCATTTATTAGAGTCAGAATTCAATCTTCCATTCTTTTCCGATCTTACACATTCTCAAAAAATAAAAAATTCATGAAAAATCAAAGGCATGAGACAGAGAAATATGAAAAAGGATGAAAATTGCTGCCTTTGACGGAACATCCAGGGTGGGTACAGTAGAAAAAAGGGGGATTTCAGAGAACCACTGAAAAAAAATACTTGTAAATACATGAAAAACATTGAATAAGATATAAACATACTCGTGGTTGTTGAAACGTCTCTCTTAAATGACCATGAAGAACACTGGCATAAAATGGTGTAAGACATCAGGTGTGTTCTTCTATGGTATAGTGTAATCAGTCAGAGAATGACCACTCCATCAGGTCTTAGACTTACATCCCGGTGTTAGACTTTATAGACTTACACATAGGTGTTAAAACATAATACCAAACGGTGTTGAAATAACAACCAAATGCCACTGGCTGTCAAACTAACACCACAAATCTAACATCCTGGTGTTAGACTTAGACTTACACATTGGTGTTAAAACATAATCGGTTTAAAACACATTGGTTTCAAAACAAAAATAATAATATCAAACAGTGTTGAAATAACAACCAAATGCCACTGGCTGTCAAACTAACACCACAAATCTAACACTAGTGTAAATACCTGGTATAGTCAAGATTCAATAACTTTATATCATCGAACGAGCAAGTCTACATGTATATCAATCTTTTGCCGTGATGGGTTATAGAACAAAATGGATGAATCATAGTTTATAATGCATTGCAATAGTTCGCATATTGTTTAAATAATTTAAGTAGTAAATGAAGACTGTAGTCGACAGTAAGCACATGATACTTCAAAATGAAAAATGTAGTTGAAGTGTCCAATGCATCATGAGGGTTACAGGTTAGTCACTGGGTGACATTGCTTCATGGGTTAGTTTATATTTATAATGATACATGAATATTAATCATGACCTCGTTCGGCTAGTGCCACAATATCAATTAAACATCATTTTGGTACTCTATAGCCTGAAGTCACAAATGTATTGTAACAGGGTAAAAAAAAAGCATGGTCCATGCAAATTTCTCAATTTATCGCGCTTCATTTAAGCATGAATTTAGCATCCTCTGCCAAAAGCCTGCATTGACAATTGGACTTTTAATGTACACGATGAAATAAGCGCGAAGAAATATATGTACATGCAGTCCATGGTTTTGTATGATGGTATAATATTGAAACCATCTTTGTGAATTGTGGTCAATGGTATCAATAATGGGACACATTCATATTGTGCTTTACTACAATCCTATCTGAATGCAAAAGGCGATGTAATTAAAGAACGAACATTGGGGCAGCTTGTAAGTTCAAATTCTTTATACGAATGATACAATCTGGATAACCGATTAGTTCCTGCAACAAATTTGCATCTCCCATTGCTGATAAACTTCTGACAGCCTTGTTTCGGGATCCAGCTCCATTAACGAGGCTGTCAAGCTGTTAATTACCCTCATTAATCAAAGACTGGAGATTAGCATGCAAATTAGACTCAAACACCAAGATCATAGCACAATTTTTTTTTTTTTTAATCACTTTAGTTGGATTTTTTCATGATGAAACATGAGTTTTGGTAGATTTAGTATCCTCATAAGAAATAAGTGTTTATTACCAGCTACTAGAATCTTTACAACGCAAAGCATAAAAAGACACTTAATCGATTTGTGAACATATACATGTACCATATAAATCTGTGAGATATTTCTCTTAGTTCAAAGAGATGATTTAACTTATTATAATTCCAAGTAGAAAACTATTAATTTCCGCTTTCGGACCAGTTTTTGCTTGCAGGGCAGTACACGTACATGCTATTTGAAGTACAAGATTTTTCATGCTTGCATTTCTAAATGGAATGAATAAGGCATTTCATATCAAGGGAATGGAATTTGTTTAGTTTTTGGGGAGAGCCATCAAAATTTATTGTAATCCAGGTTTGATATAGAAAATACACAGAAGTCCCCCTCCCAAAAATGAAAAAATGAATCTTTATCGTACATGCCAAATATATTCTGAATATCACAATTTTAGAAATAGAAAAAGTGAGTTCTCTTTAATGTCTTCAGAAAAAAAAGTTTGCCTTTCATTTGTTTTTTTTTCTGTCAAGATGGGAGTTAGGAAGGACGGACGAAAGGCAACATTCATGTTATGATACAAATGCTTATAAATGCACTGAGATTAAAAGACAAAGTAGGACAGGAAGACAATCAAGGAGTTGAGAAGACTAGGGAAGCAATTCATGAAGTATGAAGTCAGTGATTTACACTGACAACTGTTATAAGCTACTGAAATCCTTGCATCTGATTGGCTTAGAGCAAATATGTCATTGAAAATCAGACAAGGTGCTTCATGAGACAACCACCAAGATAATGTCTCGCTGGCTTGTTAAAAACAAAAAGACAAAATATCACATTATACAATCTTGTCTTGTCATCCCAACAAAGTCAACTTGACCAAGATCCAGGACTTTTGTCTTTTTGATCTCTCATTTTAATAGTCAATTTGACAAAACCCATTTTGTCTTCTTGTCTTCACAACTCCTTTTCTTTGTGTACAAGTCTTTCTCTTTTTGTCCTAAATCATCTTCCAATCAGCATACATTTAAAACTTCTGAATGTTATACATAGGAGGACAGGAGGAGAGGAGGATGGAAGATTACATGGCCAAAGGCAACCAATCGTTGCCAATTTTATACATTAGTAAACCTACGTGTATGGAGGGATCTGGCCACGGTTTGGCATTGCGGGAGATGTTGCCAATAATGTTCTGAAGCTAGAACAAAACACAAATAGAAAGAAAATAAAGAAACATAATTTCCAGCAAAGAATAGGAATGAAAAATCATATAAATCATATCTGACATGATAATAGTGGATAAATTTAGTTTACCTTTGGAGATAGTCTAAATACTTGTTCCAGCTAATGGTCATATTAAAGAGAAGTGAATTGATATACACAGTGCGTCCCAGAAAAAACGAAACCGCGATTTATCATAACTTAATAACAAATACAATAGACAAGTGACCTACCATTGTAAAGCTTAGAATCTCCTCTTTCATCTGAAATTACTTAGAATATTTCTCATTCACGCATGACTGAGCAAAAACAATTTGAAGAGATGATACCAAAAAGTCACTTGGCGGGCTGTATCTGGGTTTCAAAAAGAAAACCACATTTTTTAAAAATTCGATATCTGCTCTTCAATTTGATACCTCAATTACTGAAAATGGTCTAAAAATAATAAAGTTCTGGTTATTTGAAATAAAGCTTGAATTTCAATAATTTCATAAAATTAAGAGGCTTTATGGGCTAGCGTTTCGAGTCACTCAACACTCCGTTTTGTTGACGATCAGCCATGCATTAAGCCTTTTGTTAACCGCGCGATAGCTTCTGTGGGAAACCGGTGAAAAAACGTTTATTTAATGAAATTATGGAAATACAAGCATTGTTTCGAGGGAACAGCACTTTTTTACTTCTTGACCATTTTCTGTAATTAAGGTATCAAATAAAAGAGCAGATATTGAACTTTTTAGGAATGTGATTTTCTTTTTGAAATTCAGATACCCCCCGCCAAATGAATTTTTGGTATCCTTTCTTCAAATTGTTTTTGCTCACTTATGCGTGAATGAAGAATAATCTAAGTAATTTCAGGTGAAAGAGGAGATTCTAAGCTTTACAATGGTAGGTCACTTGTCTATTGTATTTGTGATTAAGTTATGGTAAATCATCGATAAATCTCAGTTTCGTTTTTTTCTGGGACGCACTGTATATACATGTATATGTATATGTTTGTGTAATGAATTTTGAAAAAAAAAATAGAGATGTATGTAAATAATGTGCCATGACAAAAATAAGTACTTCTATAAATGGAAATATGGCTTTATACGGTTATAAGTTCGTGTAAAGATATAATATAGACATAAAGGTGAAACAATGAAGTTGTAATTTGAGGACGAGGTGGTAATGCTTTCATCCAAATATTAGAGAAAAGGAGAAAAATTACATGGACATTCTGTACATAGCGCTGGACATGCCCTTGATCATTGAGCTGGGGGTAGAGAAAAGTATTTCAAAGATTAGTAAAAATTATATCAAAGGCAATATCATTACCAGGACAAGATCCATAAAAATCCATAAATGGGGTCTGGTTTTTAAAATAATTTTTATATTTAGTCAAGGTAGAGCCAGTACAAGTAACAATGTAATTGGAATTTTAAAAAATCTTGTGGCTATTCATGAAATATTCTCTCCTCTGAATTTAAGTACAGGAGCCCATTGCAGAATGACTTGCAATCAAATGCAACTCCAAAATCTAATGTGACTTGCTTTTCAACCAAGTAACAAGAGATGTCTCTTTCGTCTTTCCCTGCATGCAGATTTTCACAGCAGCTTTCCCAACACTTGAGGATTAACAGCATAGATGAGCTGGGCTCCCCAAGAAATTCTTGTTCAGAAGTTTGTTACAGACCCCAACATTCAATCAGTCAAAATGGAAATGAACAATTTTTTTGATAAAATTACTCAATTAAAGAATACAATGCACACTGTCATTGATCAGAAATGTCAACCTTGTTGTAGATTGAGACTGCATATGTGCTGGCTGGGGTCAATAGAAAATATAGGTTATTACATTACCAAGCCAACTTTGAGTTTAGAATGATTATGTAGGTTGATAATTTGAATCAGCATGGGGTATTATAAGAGAAATTTCAAAATGCAAAATGAGCATCTGAGCAACTCCAACTTAAAATCATGATCAAACAGTATTTTTCATTTTCAAACGAAAATTTCATTCTTAATATTCTATAATAATAACATTGGATCATATGTAATCTTCGTTCAAGCAAAAATATTTTTCTTATACACAATTTTATTCAATTATATCCGTTATAATAATAATCTGACAAGGTGATTGGTCTTAACCCCATCATGTGACCAAAGATAGTTCCAACCAATGCCATGAAATTGGCACAAATGCCATGAATCCTGACATCTGACGTCACAACCCAGAAATGGTACCCCGAGCTGTGACGTCAGACGTAAATAGTTCAAAAAATAGTTACAGCTATGGGCGGAGCCTAAACCAAATGCATGTGCGTGCAATGGGCGTACATGTATGTGATCAAGGGCATCAATCATATCACCAAAGCTAATTAATAAATTCTCTCTCAAAGATTGTTATTCATTCGATTAGATTTACATTCCTATATGATGTATTTAATTCCGATGAAGGATATAAACCAGATATATACGACCTTCGATCGGAGGTTTGGTTCAATGTATGACAAATCATTTCATCTGTTCATATTTTTCTTTATGTCCATAATATATTTTTCACTATAATACCTGCTTTAATATAATAAATTCAGAGTCATATTACAACATTAATAATCAAATGAATATAGTACAAAATCATTACAAAAAATTGTAATATGGGTTTTGTACAAATATTTGCCTTTGTACAAAACCCATGGGGAAATGTAAAAATTCATGAGTACTGGTAAACACAGGATATTAACAACTGCCTTATCTTTTTTTAGATTGTGCGTGTACAAAACCCATGGGAAATACAAAATTTGTTTGTAAAACATTTCAAGATCATATTCCATCCATATTCCTCCTCTTAACTTTTTGGTTCAACAAAGATCAACTAAAGTCAGGCTGAACTTTGTCCTTTAAAATGCGAGACTTGGGATTAAATAACTTTCTAAAGGCTATCAATTGCAACACAACTCAGTCAAACATGCATGAAGTTAGTATCACTTCCCTGACATAAATCCCTGCTAACAGATGCACAAATGTTTGCAATCAGTCGCTAAATGACAATAACCAATCACTATCATTGTTGCAGATGCATTTTGTTCATAACTCTGATCAGCAACCAATCAAAATTGTTCTTTCATATTTGCAAGCCATCTCAAACCGTTGTTTTACTGGACCCTGATTGAGGTTTTACTCTGCCCTTTCAAGTACTTTGAAATGTTTCCTCATTGTGCTTAATTCCCACTTCAGTGTTTCTGCTAACAAATGATTTATTGACCAATTTTGGTTGATAAGGCAATAAAATCAAGACCAGAGCATCTCCATGCTGTCCATGCATCACAGTAGTCTTGACAAGTATTGTTCTGTATACTATCAGATCAACCCATGAACATGACAACTACTCATGCTGTGTGTAAACTTATGAAAATAAGATGCAAATAACCACTGTGCAAATTCGGATCCATGTTTATAATCAAAATTCAACTGCCAATAATGCTCTAAGAATGATATAAAATCAAAGGTGGATTTATAATATGTAGGCCTAGAATATTTGAAGACGGCATTTTACAAAGTATATCTTCTTTTCATTTGAGCCCTGATTATGCTTATCAATATCATAGCTTAGTGAATAGAATAATATTCTCAAGTTATACACCATACGTCAGGAAATCATTTTCCTGGTATTGCATCGTAATTTGCTCCACATTTTTTGTAAAGACTGCTCCATAAAATATTTTACATTTACATAGGGCTGTAAGAAAATAATTGAAAGCCTTTCTCTTACAACCAGAAATCCTGATCAAATTTAAAGGTAAAATTATTCCCGACATACGTGCAGTGCCATTCATGCACATTTATGGGGCAATACACTTTTACTATAATCATAACATGATTCGATCAATGCAAACTCCAAAAATTTCTCTATATCCTCCTCTTAATCTTGCTTATAAATATATAATTTTTATCATGACCTCCTCCCACCCCTTCCTCTCCATTCCGTTTACTACTATATATGCTCCATGCAACATGCCCCCACTCACCAGCATATGTTGTCGCACATGTTCAAATATAGGTAGTCCTTTCTGTATGGTGGGCAAAAACCAAGTCAGCAAAATTTCTTTCTCCTTCATAATCTTACAGAAATTAATCCAGAAAAACTATGGATTCCATCCTGATTTTTCATCTACTCTAGGAAACATTCTCGATTTTGGCTGAACAACTCACACGCTGAATGAGAGCTGAAACTCCCGTCGCAAACAATGATTTCATGAAAAAGTCTTTGAAATCAATGTCAATTGTCACCATATAATCGTAGATCTAGATGTAGTACACTTTATATGTAAACTTGACTTGTGAGATCAAGAAATCTAATCAAGCTCGAAAGCAAGGACACACTTGCGAACACAGATAGCAAAAGCGGGAACATGTATTATTATTGCTTGGAAAAAAGGTTGAAGCTCTTGTTTTGGTTATTTAACTGTAATTTGAATTTAGTTCCTGAAGCAAAAAATAAAAATAAATGAAATAAAAAGGTGGACAATTTCTTCACAAGGATTAGACATTGAAATGAATCTACACGTGGGGGACTGTTTCATGAAAAATCCTGTCAGTAAATTTCTCCTAGAGATGTTATTATAAGCTCCTGCAAATCTTGGTCTCTGATTGGCTAGGGGCATATTAGTCAGTGAAAATGCTTCCCTGATAGCTAGATAAGTTAGATGAGGAAGTGTTAAAATTTTTTGAAACAGACACCTTTGACATTTTAAGTAGAGTCCGAAGTTTTCCACGATATAGGAAAAAGAAAAAGGATGTAATTCAGGAAGAGCAAGAAATTGACAAAATTTCACAGAAAGGGATTTTTCATGCAAAAAATTTGAATGACGAAAAAAATACAGTGAAAATAAATTCATTACAAAAGTGTTCATTTCTATTTAAACAAAAATTGATACTGAAGATTAGAGTTTTGGGAACTGCGCATGTACAAGGCCTCTTGGCTTTTTTTTTTTTGCAGTTCTTGTTTCATTTTCATTTCTACTTTTGCTTGTTGATAATTTTGTATATTTTGTATTATGTATATTTTTTACTGAAAATTGAATATTCCTTTATATTTACCATATTTATAATCATTATTTCACATTAATATTTCTACTCCTGTAAAGGAAACACCCCCTCAAATATTTCAGTGAGAAAATCCTGCACAATATATGCATCTAAATATAATGATTGGAAGATTCTAATAATGAATTGAATTTTGTTGAAAAAAAGACAAATATGGGCTATTTTATACAGATTCTAGATGGAATGCAAAACCACTGACAAACTGTTCTAATCTTATTGAAAGAGACAAATACAGACTTGTATTCAGATTATTTATATGTAAATGTATATCTATATGAAATATGAGAAACTACCTTGATGTTTGTTTGTGGATCAAGCTGTACATGTAATGTAAATACATGAAAATAAATGATTGAATATAAATATTAATGGAGCATTTTTATCTGATATTTTACAGCATAAGTACTGATGGGAAAATTTCTACATTGTCCCAGAATCATTTTAATTGTCTCAGAATCATTTTAATTGATGAAATAAATCTAATTCATGTTTTCATCTGAGGAAGATTTCTCAGGAAGAAATGCACTAAAGGTCTTTGCTTGTGGTATTCTACAAAACTAAATGAACCCAGAGTAAATATAGTTTGATTATATATAAATCCAGTTTTTTCTAGGTCATCTTCATGGATACCAAAAATGTAAAAATAATTACAGTATTTTGAGGGATGAAATAAAATACTTTGTTGGAAAAACACTATTTTTAACTCTCCAAAAGAAAATCGGTACAAAATGATGCAAATAGAAAACAGTTGGCATCTCTTTGTCTTACTTGCTATTATAAGTACATGAATTGAATTTTGTCTACAGGCTCGACAATTCAATACCACATACAGACATTAGTATTAAATATATTGTTTACTGAATGATGATACTGATTAATGATTAATAAGGGCAATTTAAAGTAATACGATCAACTGAACAATCATGTGTAAGTTTCATTCATCTCAAAAAGGTTACAATCAAGATCAATTTTATCAATTTTTGTTACAACTCGAATGAGAGATTATTCATTAGATGATCATTGGAGGGGATTAGTTGAGCAAAAACATGTGACTGTTCGATGTTAAATATGTTAAATTGGAAAAAAATTGATGTTAAAAGAGAATGAATCCCTTGGAACAAGTTAGTTGTATAAAAACCAAAAATCAAAGAATATCAATGAAAGATCAAGAACAATCAGACAAATAATTAGAAAGTTATTAACATTTGAATGTCGAAATCATTAATGCCATGAAGATCCTCCTATTGGCAATGTAACCGAGGTTCGTTATGTCACAACTCTCCCCTTTGGACACTGGAAATATACCCCAAAACATATAATTTTGCTCATGCTAATGACAGTGCAAACTCTTTGTCAAAATGTTTTATGAAATCCCTATTACATTCCTCCTATGTAAAAAAAAAAAAAAGATCACTGGATAAACTTGATTAAACTTACAATTAAGTAAAATAAGTATTAAGGAAGTGGGGAGTTATACAAGTCTAACATCACACATTTTGGTCACATTGCACATCATTAGTGATCTCAACATTCAAAGTCTCATAACTTTCTTATCATTTGTTCAATTTTTCTCAAACTTTCAATGTTTTGTTTCTTTGATATTTCGGTTTTCACACAAGCTAACTTATTCGCAGGGTTTCATTCTCCTATAATCTTAAGCGGATAGAGAGACGGATTCTTACCCCATGCTGAGCATCCTTGAATGCATTTCCTGATAGATCCAAGACCTTTAGAGTTGTAGGAATGAAGTTGTTTTCTCCAAGAGCCTTCCCAAGATGAGATGCACCTGTGATCATAATCATATTCATATTTGCATTATTTAATAAGCATGTATCAATATCGCTTTTAGCTGTTCTTTACCCAGCAGCTGTTTACTAAGCTAATTTTTTTTACCTTGACAGCCATCCACAGCTCATCTTTCAGCGTCCACACTCAATTGCTAGGCATATATTATATAGGCTCTTGCATTATAACGGGTAACCATTTCACACCTGGGTGGAGAGTGGCAAGGTGTGGACTGATGCCTTGGCCATGGTGAGTTTCAAACACTGACCCTCTGATTACAAGGCAAGAGTCAGAACCAACACACAATGACACTTCTACAATATTCATTAATCCATGCTAGTATCCATGTCTGTATCCTTATCCAAGGAAATTCAATATCACAGATGGTCTTCAATCAAGTCATTGAAAAAAAAAAATCTTAGACTTGCTTTAAAAAAAATACATCCTGGTAGTTTGAACCCATTGCCCACTGGAACTGTGAGATCCCTGAATAAAGGCTATGGGAATAACAAAAATTGGGTAGTTAACATGTTTAAACACAAACCTTCTGCTGTCATGCCAGTCTTGACCAGTCTAAGTTCCACCAGACCATGGGTCATCTTCTGCAGAGGGCCACATAGATGACGTATCCCCCTATCATCGACGGGATTGTTGGAGAGGTTGATACTACGGAGGTTGGACTGGCTGTTCGCCGTCAGAGAGATGCTCATCTCTTGCAAGAAATCCCTGACAGAACAAGCATTAATAAAAGTCATCAACATAGTCTTACACAGAGCAGAATGAAATTCAGGAACAATTTTATAATTTGTAATTTAACCAACCATCTATGAAGTCCTACTACCGCCTAGCTGTAACAAAATGACTGTCTGTAATAATGATAGTATTAACAATAGTATAGCCTTCTCATGAATAAATAACCGCCCAGATTATTGTAAAATGCTTCTGAGAGCATACTAGAGCTAACATATTGTCATCATCTCAATTAATCATCATATTCATCTCAATCACTGTAACACTCAGTCTTGCCTGAAGAATGTATGCATTCTTCACTTTCTGCGGATTATTCAAGTTACTCATTCCACCAGGTGCTCATCCAACCCCTGGGTGGAAAGAGGCAAAGTGCAGATTGATGTTTTGTGAAGGATCTACTGCCACAGCAAGGCTCAAACACATGACACAATCAAGGGGAAAGGAAAGGAACACTAAGACCCTCATATGCAACTCCTTCTCATTTTATATCATTATTACTGCTGTCACTGGCTTTCTTTGAAAACCAATACATGACAAACAAAAAGAGATAGAAAATTTGCAATTCAACTCACCATTTCAACCCAACCCCATCTAGAGTAAGACTTTCAAGAGTATGTGATGAGCGGATAACCTTAGGGATCTCCTTCAAGGCTTCAGAGGTCTATGAAAACAAAACAAACAGAATTATCAATCAATGACCATCTTGTAGAGACGATATGACTTCTGTAACATAAATGACGAATTACCACGGCTAATATCACGGTAACATTGCTTAATAACCAATCAAAAACAATTCTTCAGTTAAAAGCAGTTCTGAAACTGACAATGCTACCCTGAGTAAATAAAACTACAAATAAAAAAAGTTACCAGAACTGTTGAGAGAATTGTTGTTAATGGCAAATTTCCTGCAAACAGGATACATTGTGCTACATGTACACCATGTAATAGAATTTAGAGACAACATGAATTTGTGCGATACCTTATAATGCCAGGAGGCTATATTTCCCGACATATATAAAACATATCAGACAGTGCCTTTTCCGATTAAGCATTCATGCAACTGCCTTTTTCACTGATGGAGTGTATGAAAATTACAATCATGCTAATTCAAGAATTGCTATCATTCATGAATTTGTGCGGATAATTCATCCTATTGGCATAAGAAAACAAAAAGTGTAGCATTAAACATCAACTCCACTTTTGTCTTTTGTGAAAATCAGTTGTAGGAAGGAATGACATAAGACCCAGCTAGATGAGCCACTGGATCAACAGAGACATTTGGCTACATGCACATCTGGGCCCCATATTACAAAGAGTTACGATTGATCCGATCAATCACAACTATGGACGGCCAGCAAAGTCAACATCTATTATGCATGTTTGATCAAAATATTTTGAAACTATGATGTATTTTCATACATTCACTGTTTTCTTGAAAATTCACTGTGCTTCTCTTTGTTTACAAAGGACATTGTGCAAATTTCCTGTAGAAAAAAATTATGACACTGATGGATTTCCATAGAGTTACGATTGAGTGGATCAATTGTAACTCTTTGTAAGATGGGGCCCTGGTTATCCTGAAATCCTTTACCAGTTTGTAGTTGACAACTGTGAGATGTGTAAACCAGGTGTTGTAGTTTAGTACTGCTATGATAGGCAACATGTGTCTGCAGGAAAACAAGGTACAATAACAACATAATGATTAGCAATCAAATAAATAATATCACACATATCAATCGAGTACTGTCACTACAGACAAACATATCTATTTACCCTGCTTAAAACGATTTAACAAATGTTTAAAAAAATGTTATATGATTTTTTTAAAATCAACAACAATAGTAACACGGTGGTTAGTGAACCACGAGTCTCGTCTGATTTCGCTATCAATTAAAAATGCAATATAATCTAAAACTAAGCCTAATAGCCTAACAAAAGATTGCTTGCTCTAAAATCAATCAATCGTGATGATAGTAAATGTTTAAGGTTTCAATTGTTCATAAACAATTCACATTAAGACAATCCTGTAACTCGCATTAGTTTTACTATGTCCCTTTTTCAAAAGAATTGATGTACAATGTCTTGCCATATGAACACATTCCAGGAAAGGAAAGAAAATCTAAACATTTATTTTGGCAAGCACTACCGAATTTGAACTGTTCCGGTTTGCTCTATGGCTTCCTAGGTGATGAACTCAAGATTAAGATGAACTCTGATTGTAATGGAATGATAACATGAATTTATCATAATACAGTTGGGATTGAAACTTGCATACACCTTGAAGAAAAAAAATCATCAAAACTTCAAAAGGGGAAGTTCACCCAATGATAAAGGTGTTTAAAAAAGCAAAAAAAAAATATTGGATAAATGCTTCAGGTGCTTTTTTGGCTTTTAAACATGATCTAAATTCAAACTTGACTTGTTTTGAAATCCCCTTATCAACCTAAACGCACTTTCAAAATTTGTTTATATGAAGAGAGGTAAATTCCTTCAATGGATATTTGAATTATCCATGAAAGCTAAATTAGTAATATAGTGAAACAATTTCATGAAATCTATCAGAACTGATTTTTTAATTGTCAGCTTTGATAATTTTAGTGATATCCCCACTTTTGATCAGATAAGATGCACTACTACTATGGTAATTTTCACAGACAGAGAACGACTAATTTTCACGACTGACAAATATTGTAAAATCGTGCTCAAATAAATAGTTAACGAAGTGACTTACTTTGGTTCTAGATCATCAAAGTCATTAATCCTCAACTCTTTACAATCTTGAGAGAGATATATAGTATCCACATCCTATCAGGAGGAAAAGGAGACAAAGAATCATATCAAAACATCTAAACCACCCATAACCATTGGGCTTTGAAAAAGTTGTTTGGAAAGAACCGACAACAAAAAAAGTAAAATCAAATCAGATAGGCCAAAGGTAGAACAAAATCAGATTAACAATAAATTTGATCATTTTTTGTTGTTGTAAAGAGTAATCATGATACCAAAGGGGAATAGAATAGAACAGAGCAGAGCAGACCAAAACAGAATAGAAATTGTTTATTGATAATACATGATCGCCAGCCAGTGGCTGAAATATACGTGTTCACATATCATAACAACATTCAAAAACATTATATAAATAGTTAGATGAATTGAAATAAATTCTGATAAGCATTCCATACATAAATTACACAAAAAAAATATATTAACTATAACGGATCAAATTACGAATTTAAGAATGGCCAACTAGGTAATATACATGTATATAATAACTCCCAGCAGCCACTAGGCTTACTTAGAATATTTTTCTCTTGTGAGGACGTCCATCAATATGCCCTGTCCATTATTTCTAAATTAATGCCCAGAAGTAAAGACACATAAAAACATATATTCTTTAGTGAGGACATCCTTATACCCTCTCAGTGAAAAAGATGCATAAAAAATATTTCTAATGGAAGCTCACCCAGGCAACTTCAGCAAGATAAGGCAAATCAAAATAATCACACATAAACCTATACATGTGACTAAAACCTCCGCACGGTCCCTGCTCCACCATCGATGAACGATTGAGCCGCGCCTCGATGTGACTTTGACGCTCCGGTGGCTCCATGTTCATCTCTCTGATCAGTTTACTGGAGACAAGGAGAAGAAAACGTTTGTTCTCAATCAAGATTCTCTGCGTTATAAACTATCACTGTAAAGCTTGTGATAAGTGCTTTCAAGTATATGAAGTCGTGAAATAATGTGAGGGAATATTGTACAGTATTCTTTTTGTCAGGCAGGAAGGAGACCTTACTTTAGTTTTTGCTATCAAAAACATTGACCACAAAGATAAATATTCCAAGTAAAATAATATATATATTAGGTTTTTTGTGGAAAAGACAGGATATTTTACTTTCATTTTTGCTACTCAGAACAATAACAGGAAACAATTTCTGCAGTATTGCACAAAAAAGACAAACATGACTGATTATCAGCTAAGATTCGTACTAACTATATTGTCTGTGGAGTGTGGATATTACAATTTGATACAATTAGAATGGTAATTAATAATGGTTACATCAAATAAGTACCATAACAAAAAGTCTTTGTAAAATCTATTTAACATGGGAATCAAAATGACAGTTAAAAAAACAGAAGTTCAAACAGAAAGATATTGTTTCCAAGTAACACTTCCCTTAAGGATGTTACAGTAATGAAAATCCAGTTGCCTGTTTCATAAATCATGCTATAAAGCCAAAACTTGCCATTACAGTTTCAAGCTGATTTGAATGGCTAATGGTAAACTTAAGGAAATTGTCTGTTATTATAATGAGTGTTTATAAAACAGGAAATAGGATTATCATTTTTCAACTGCAACCAACATCATTTTTAGATATCAGAATAACTTTTTTTTTAATTTATGTCAACAAATCACTTTACGCAATTCACCGGACATCTGAATGGTAAAAATTGTTTGCTACACAAGAAATTGAAGAAAATAAATAACAAGGAACTTTATTGTGCATCTTCTGCTACCCAAATTAATAGAAAAAAGATATAAAACATTAGAGCACGTCCAATAAAACTTTATCAGAAACTATCGAACATCTGAATCAAAAAAATATTCCAAATATGCCTCTATTGCATAACATTATTATGATGTAAAATACGCCACCAATAGTAAACAACCAATCACAACCAATGATTTCATTGATGTTATCATTGGATGGCATAATTAACTTAATAGTACTTTTTCTTATGAAATGGAGCTCTGGGCCCCATTTCATAAAACTTGTATAATAACAAATTTGCAATGACAGTTAAAAGCTACTGAAGTCCTTCATTCTAATTGGCTGATGGTAAATTCATTACAGATATTGTGCATTTGTTATTGAAAAAAGTCTTTATAAGAAACAGGATGCAGGTCTCAGACTAAAAGGTCGAGTCCACCCCAGAAAATGTTGTTTTGAATCAATAGAAAAAAATCAAACAATCATAATGCTGAAAATCGGATGTAAAATCAGAAAGTTACAGGACGTTTTGAAGTTTCGCTTATTTTTCACGAAACAGTTTATTTGCACAACTCAGTGGTATGCAAATGAGAGTCGATGATGTCCCTCACTCACTATTTCTTTTGTTTTTTATTGTTTGAATTACACAATATTTTTTTTTTTTACAGATTTAACAATAAGGACCAACTTGACTGAACCTTAAAATATCAAAATAGTAATTCCACACATTTAGTGAGGAGAAAACTTTGTTTCACAGGACAATGAGGAGCACATTAGAATATTTCATATAATAAAATACAAAATAGTGAGTAGGTGACGTCATCAGTCCCCTCATTTGAATACTAACATATTTGTTTACCTATACAGAAAAGTGTGATGAACTTTTACTTACTCCATGCTTATGAGAGGGAAGACTCTTTGCAGAGATTTGAGAATGAATTCTATGACATCGAGAGTGTCGTTGATAGACTTCATGGTAAAGCTCAGAGATTTGTCTCGGTCTCTCTCCTTTGGAAAACCAAACTTCAGCTAAAATGAAGAAGAAACTTCACTCATGAATGTCATTCTTTTCAAACTGTATTTGCCTACAATGTATGATATAATGCCTATCCATTATATCCTTCAGATGTAGCTACGGGGGGGGGGGGGGGGGGGGGGGGTGGAGAAAAAGAGGGGTACAGAGATGCACACATAGGCCTTCACTATTCTAAATAGATAGAAATAAACTATATAGCTCAAAGCAGGGGAAATCATTTTTTCCTGTTTTAATTATAGGATATTTATAGCTATAAAAGCAAAATCCAATATTTTCTGACTTTCCAGTTCAGTTCTCTAAGCTTTTGTGTCAGGAGCTCTTGTCGTGATGACGACCAAACAGTTCTTTGTATCAGCTCAAGAATACATATATTTTTATTTGCAAAATAGACAAGACCTTGTATCTGGCGGGGGAAATCATGTTCTTTATTTTAAGTACAAGATATATATAGCCATCAAGGTATATCCTGTAAAAATCCAAGCTCTCTATATTTCAAACAATGAAGCTGTTACACCACAGCTGCGTTCAACCAACAGTCATTTCATCTAAGTTCTATGGATATGGTAGTGGATTGTAATATACTGAACACTTTTCATGAATTCAATCATATCATTATTCTCATAAAATTCACCAAAAATACACAAATACCTACAAAATATAAATCTGTAAAATTTTGCCAAAACCATTTTTCTTTTTTTACAATATCAGCTTCCAATCGCACGCCCTTTCGCAAGTGAAATATTTTGGTCACTTGAAAAAAGGTATCGTATTTAATACCGAACGCAAAGATCAAAATCTGCTGGTCCTTCTTTATAGTCATATCAGTTTGCATATCAAAATAAAGAAGAAAATAATGAATTTTATAATGATCTATAAAATGAAAGATCATAAATCATTTGCCTATGTTGAAAATATATCTGGGAATCCCTGTTTCATTATTGGTGGGGTGCGGTTTGGTTTACATCGATTGCTCATTAGAAAACCCTTGATGAACTTCCATCCTGTGTATTCATACCAACTCGATCACCAGAATTTACCTATATATTTACTAGAGCCTGTTCAAGCCTGCAAATACCTGATGATTATTTTACACATTCATACCAACCAAAAGCCCCTATAGCCCGTCTCACACTATGCGATTCGTTGCAATCCGAATTTCGAATTAATCATGATAACATTTGATATGGATATTCCAACAAATATAATATTATGGATCAAAGTTCAAAATAGTGGTAGGACTACTGAAAACGAAATTCAGTCCAGTTAGAGCCTCCCTGAATGAATAAAAACAAATTCAATTCCAAATCGTAATGACGTCATCATCGGCTGCGATAGCCAATTTGGACTTTACTCCGACCTTAGGGCTTGCCACAAGGTAAAAATATGATTTTAGTTTTCTTAACAATATGCCAAACTTTAAATAAGATAATTTCACTTCTTGGAACAAGTTTTCACATTTAATGCAAAATGCGATTTCTTGAAAAATCATGTCGCACCGGATCGCATAGTGTGAGACGGGCTTATCGGGTAAGTTCTCTGAGAAACAAGTATGTGCAGTATCGAGTGGGGCACTCTAATCAAAATAGCATGCTCAGCAGCCCACGCCCAACTACTCGCTGGGTTAAGAAAGTTCTTGTAATCTGCCTTCACACTGCGAGAATACCTGTGATATTTTCATAATTTTGATAAGCAGTGGTACCTATTTACAGGGTATCTTCTTGGGGAATATGAGTATTTTGCTTTCACATTGGCAAAAAAACACACACCTGTTTTTCAGATCGGGGTGGATCAGGTAAATTAATTCTAGAGCAGAAAATATCTAGTATTCTCAAACTCTGAGTTGGTCTGAATACGCCTACTCTTACCTTGAGTGGTTTATTGCTCTCCAATGAATCAATCTGAAGGTGATTGAATTTAAACTCCACCTGAAACCAAAAGCAAAGAAGCATATTTCCTTGTTATACAACCTCATTCAAACCCGCCCTGAATTTAAAGTTCAAGCTCACCCCAGCAAAAAGTTGATTTAAATTGAATTTAAAAAATAAAAAAATAATAAAAATGCATTATGTTGAATAATTCATTAAAATCAGATTGAAAATGAGAAAGTTATAAAATCTAAGTGTTACAGTATGCTCGTTTGATTTTGTTGTCGTTGTTGTTGGGTTCGACTTGGCCTTTAAAGTTTAAATGAAAGAAAAAGTACATGCACTGTTATACACATATCACCTATATACACATAGGATACATGCATGAAAAAGTCTTACTTCCTCAATTTGTACGGTTAAAGTGAGGAAATAATATTGATTTACCTTATTTTTTACATGATGCAAACAAATCATGTCCATGTCGTGAGAAGGAAAAAAAACCTATACAAGGGTTATCTTCCTCCTTCTGTTTCATCTAAAATTTCATTTTTATTTATTCACTTACACACAGTCTATAAATTTCTACCATACTAAAGGCTGAAGCCCCTCAGCCCTCATGTGAATTCCCACTGCATGATGAATGTATTACCCTTTTCTATAATATATATTATGAAGCTCTAATTGTGCTTCTGTCAATCGCTACAAATCAAAATAGGGACATTTAATTTATAAAAAAGGTCATTTTGTCCTGTTCGTGCAGGAACGCCCTTATGCAATGCCCTAATACGCGCTACTAGGGGCATGCGCGTGTGGTGCTAAGGGCGTTCCTACACCGACACGACAATATTTGTTCATAATCAGCTAAGTTCCAATAAATGTATCATTGCACCACAATATCATGATTCTTAAAATAACAAGCTATTAAACTCAATTAACATTGCACCATAGCAAAAATATGACATAATACAAGACACATATTTCTTCAGAATGTCAGAATGCCAATAACAATGCTTTTGTTATATTTTTTTATTTACCAGAACAAAAATCTAATATACGTGTTCTCTCCCTTTATAATGTTGGCACAGTTCTCTGTCTAATCCTACGCTAATAACATTTCTTTGTAAAGGAGAGAAACATATATCATGCCTCATTACCTATACATAATCAGCCTTAACCACACTTAAAAAAAATATGAGTTGGCTCGAAAACTGGGGAAAATTATATGAAAACAAAACATTCCATATTCATTAAATCACAATCAATATATATATTTTCCAATGTTCCATGACGTACATACAAAGTATATGATAATTTTTGCAAAGACACTAGTTTGGGTGGTGAAAATACATAAATATTTTGTGTAAAAGTGGGTGAAAATTATTTTTCCCTTTTAGTCATGGGTTGCACAGCTGAATTCAGTTTTTTTAATATGAATTAAGACTTTGATTGGAATGATTCTAAACTGGGGTGTTAAATAACTCCAGTTGGTTTCCCTATAGAGGACCACACCCTGAGGTGTTGAAGTCACACCCTAAAGATTTAACATAAATGTAACACAAGAGTGTAAACGTAACAAGAAATATTGTAATGATCACGGAGTATGAGAGTTGCGAGACACGACAAACTAGAAAGCTGCCATAGCCAAGAGGTACATCTAAATGCAATTTCATGACTTTTTCCATGACTTTTCACAAATATTCCAAATTCCCTGATTTTTCCCCGACTTTCCATGACCACAAATTTTTCCAGGATTTTCCATGACTGTGGGAACCCTGAACAAGTTCACCCCTCTCCCACTCCCCATCTCGTACCCCTTTCATAAACCCATCCTCCAATCAGCCGCCAAAGAGTAATGCAGATAATTCAATAAAAATTGCGTTCACAAACTTCAAAAATTATCCGCACTATTTTTACGAGCGCCCATCCTAAAAAGGCGGATAATCGTCATGACAACTGGACACGCCCCCTCCGATGCGGTTGTGTTGGAAAAGAGTGACCTTGTGACCGCCCCATGGCAATTATCCGCATTATTTGGAAATGCGTTCATAAAGTCAAAATCTGGTCCCGATGCCGCTATTATGCGGATAATTGCAGCATCAAAATAATGCGGATAACTCTGTTCCTCCTCCGATTTTACGACCAAATTATGCTGCTATTAGCCGCATAATTGGGTTTATGAAAGGGGTATCAATTGAATGAATAGTGTGTACAAACCCTTGTCCTTGCTGCACAGAGTAGCACATAGGTTCTGTATTGAGTGAGTGCCTGCAACAACAGAAAGATAAAAGGAGAAAAATTATGTATTTTGTAAAATATGCCAAATCATTTCAAATCCACATACTCATTTTTCAGTATAACCGAAAAGCAGAAACCAGATCACATTCTTATGTACATCTGTAAATTAGAAAAGTGAAAATATATAGATGAAAAGCAGGTATTTCACTTTTCTTTCTTTCTTTTTTTCCATTTTTTTTGGCCAATATAGTATTTCATATACACACATCACACATGCACATGTACTGTACATGCAGGCCAAGAAATTACGTGTATGCTGAGCTGAGTTAGTTTAAACAATCAGTAATAACTGAAGATTTTTTTTTGCACTTTGACAATAGATTTGAATCCATAGCAGATTTAGAAGTAAGATCTCTGCAGGGATTACACAGGATACTTGTTTGTTGAGGCACCATTTACACGAACAACAACAGAGCAGAAATTAATTGATACATTCAGCCCTAATACAGCTTAACTTTTATTTCAGAAGACAAATAACCTATAATATTTCACTATAACTTCAGCAACATGAAAAAGCAATTGTATTTTTCATACTTTTTTTCAAATTCAACTTTTCAGGAAAATATGGCATAGTACAATTCGGCTCTTACAAATTTTTCAGATAATGCCAAAAAACGTGAGTTAACTAGATGTTCAAAACATCAAAGTAACTGTTAATTTATCAAAGGTCAAGTCCACCCCAAAAAAATGTTGATTGGAATAAATATAGAAAAATCTAACAAGCACAACACTGAAAATTTCATCAAAATCGGATGTGAAATAAGGAAGTTAGGACGTTTTATTAAAGTTTCGCTTATTTTTCATAAAACAGATATGCACAACTCAGTGATACATGTAAATGAAAGAATCAATGATGTCCTTCATTCACTATTTCTTTTTTTTAATTGAATTATACAATATTTCATTTTTTAGCGATGTGACAATAAGGACCAACTTGACTGAATCATAAGCTGTTTAAACAATGGTAATTCCACATTTTCAGTGAGGAACAAACCTTTGTTTCACAGGACAATGAGGAGAAAATTAGAATATTTCATATAAGAAAATACAAAAGAAATAGTGAGTGGATGACGTCATCAGTCTTCTCATTTGCATACCAACCAGGATGTGCATATAACTGTTTTTGTTAAATTAAGTGAAACTTCAAAATGTCATGACTTTCTTATTTTACACCCGATTTTGATGAAATTTTCAGTGTTTTGCTTCTTGGAATTTTCTCTTTCTTAATTGAATAAACCTTTTGTTGGGGTTGACTTGTCCTTTAATTAATCAACATTAATAATTAATATTAATCTGTGCATGTTCAAATGATCAATAAGGATAACAGAATAATCTTTATCATGTATTGACCCAAGCCAAGGCACTTGTATTTTTACACACTGTAAAATGCAACCCGTCACTGTTTTTGGTTGCAATGAAGAGCACTAACATACATATTGGCCTCTAGATGTGTACATGTACATAAAACTGATCTGAATTTTATTCAAATGCTAAGAAAGACTAGATATGTTTATTGCAAGGATTTTAATGTGTTCTTGACAATTCTGAATGAAATTACACTCATCTTGCATTACTACCAAAAACACAAGTGCCGTTCTGTACACCTGCATGCGATATAAAATAAAAACACAATTTTGTATGGCCTGATTGTGATTAATGCACTTTAAATTTTCATGTAAATGTGTACAGTACGCAATCTAGAGGAGAGGACTGCAGGCATTATGAAAAAGGGATAAAAAGGGATTTCCCTAAAATGCAACACAGCAGAAATGATTTAAATAGAGAGTGCGGGTCATATCCTCCATGCTCTGTTCTTCCTTTTGTCATGCCTAGGGAACAGGTATTTTGGAGTCAACCTGGCCCTGGTTTGTCTTGTCACGCTATACATATATACAAATGAACAATCCACAACCCAGAATTTGAACCCTATTCTGTGGTGTATCAACGATATTTTCAGCCATTCATATGTTCCACTACTTTGCACAAAACAGACAAAATGACGAAAATACCTATTTTGGGCATCCAAATTTCACATCTGGCTATATCCCTATTTTACTACTTTGAAAAGAAAACAATCGCTCACAAGGATCAGAGATTAAAGCTTCTTTACAATACCAAGCAGAAGCTGAAAAACACCCTTTCCAATTTTGTATACAAGCTTAGGAAATCAAAATCATTCTTTGAAAGACTCCTTTTAACGATGTTTCTTTATACAATTGTGATCACACTCAGAGTGATATTAATCATGGTCAAGACAGGGGGAGAGGAGGGTAACACAATTTAGAGCTTGATCCATTTTAATACATCAAACATTTGTTCATACAGTACATGAACTTGTATGTTTAAATTAGAACTGATGATTGAATAATTTTTTTTTTTGGAATAATATTCTATTTTCTTCCTCTTTCAAATCAATAAGTTTACAATCACAATTCATATAAATAAAGATTCTTTGCATGTATACAATCAATAAACAATCAAACAAATAAATATATCGACCATTGCTGATCAACCATTGCTGATTGCGCAATTTTAATTTTAATTTTAATAATGGTGTGATTCAGGTACATGAAGGGCCTACATGTTTAATAATCCATTATCAAAATTGGATACTCTTTTCAATGAAGTTTGATATCAAATCTCTGCACTTAATGTTTTCATAAGTACAGCTTTACATGTACATAAATTCATTGGAAAGCTCACAATTGATCGACCATTGCTGATTGCGCAATTTTAATTTCAATGTCCCGTTGAAGGTCATACAACATTATACATCATTACTATAAAGCTTCTTTACTTTTTTTCTTTTAAATCCCCCTCCCCCAAGTAACTGCCAATGTTCAAAATAATAATTACTGTACATAGTACCATTTTTACATTAACATGCAGGCCTATGTCCTAAAACTGTTTAGGTGTGGATATGAAATGAAAATGGGTTTTATGTATTTGGGGATTTCACATGAAAATGTATCATAATTGTGATCCCCCCCCCCCCCCCCCATAATAGGACGTGTGTGATATCAACTGCTCCAAAATTTCAAGTTATCAACCCAACAAATATCACTCAATATTTTACTACCAAAAAAAATACAATTACATGTACATGTACATATGTGCCATGAATTTTCTCATTTTACACCCCAGTTGAATGAATGTTTTGTCTTTGTATGCAGGATCAATTTCAATATTTAGTCTACTTGAATAGACAAGCTTCCAGATTGACCTGTTTATGAAGTCAGCAATTTAAGAACACTTCAGGCACTGTTTGAAAACCATGAAAATAGAAGTGAACAATAAGAAAATACATATCGAGAGCACATATGAATATACAAACTCATATAAGCCTGCATGTAAGTGAATATGATGTAGGTTTTACACAGTGACGTACGTGTATCATACAAAAGTGTAGGTTTACGTACTACTGTATGTATGTACCATTGAAAAAAAAATGAAACTAAGTATGGTCCACAAAGGGTTGATTAATCTTTTGTTATACAGTCAAAGGACTGTTAGCTCAGGCATATGAAACTATATGTACCACCTTTAAACAACAATGGCATTTCTGTGATCCTACATGTACAATGCAAACTAAATACATAATTTAGTTTCTAGATGACATAGAAAGTAACTGGGTAAAGTTAACGATCTATGCATACATATACATGTATGCACATGTAGCAATATTAAAAAATTCAAAGCCATACTGTTTTTTCTTAAAAGGGGAAATGAACTGCAATTTAAGCTCGAGCACAAAAAGAATCTCCCCATGAACATTTTTAATTGCCTTGTATAAAGTTGTAACCTAAATGTGATTCAATAAAGAGCGTCTTTATTTTCAAATCTACAAAAACTGAAATTGATTCTTTATTTCCTACTTTCTACAATAAAATACAAAAGAGAAAGCGTGTGACAACATTTGTTCTCATATTGCCCTCGTACAGTATAACTTTATTTAGCGCGCAACACTGGCACTGGTCTGACAGTCCCAGACCGGTAAAAATGGTTATCCGGTCAGTAACTTTTCAGAAATAGCCAGAATACTGGTCCGACATGACCAGTAGAATATGAAATTGATACAAATAATATTTTCTCCTCTTTTGTAAATTATAAAAATGGCACTCCAAAATCGAGAAATGACTTTCATGAATTATGTTGTGTGTGTACTGTTTGTTTACATGGGTTATTTTTTGGGGGGGATGCAATAAAAGCAATAAAAGACAGCAAAATAAATTCAGTCTTTTTTCATGTTTTTCTTTATTTTGGGGGACCAGTAAATTTCAGGTTTGGACCAGTAAAAACTGGAAAAACTGGGTATCTACTGGACCGACATGAACAAGTTGGACCAGTAGAAAAAAGGGGTTAGTGTGGAGCCCTGCTTTATTGTCATGAGCACTTGAAATGCCATGTTTTACATCTAATTTTGATGCAATTTTCAGTGCAATGAGTATATTTCTCCATTTCTCTTTTAATCAAAATCAACTTGTTTTGGGAGGGGGGGACTTGACCTTCAGTCTTAACCAATTCAGTTCAATTCAATTCAATTTAAATTAACTGTCAACATGGAAATTCGTTTTGCTCACATAAAGTTGTAATAAAACATTACATATTACATATCACATGAATTACAATTATACAAAATTGCATTAGAAAGCAACACATACAAGGGAAATTCTCCAGGATAATGTCAATTGATTTCAGTACTTCCCATTTTCGATAGACCTTTATACTAAGCATAATTATCATGGGCATACATGTACACAATGTATGTAGGGCTAAATGGGTTATTAATTCTACAGTGCAAACTAGCAAAGCTAAAAAAAAGAAAAAGGGGGCAAAGAACATTATATGTACACAATATACATGTATTTATTGTTTGATCAGAACATCTCTGTTGATTATGTTCAAATAAGGTGTGACAAATGTACATGTGCAATAAAAGTCTAAGCATGTTCTTTTGAAATGAGTAAAATGTTTTATAGCAATCAAAAACAGCTATAAAATGGTAGAAGTGTGTACACGTGTGTGTGGATTCAGACCTGTAAAAATATTGAGACTTACATATGTATCAACATTTATTACCATTCATAAAGTAAATTACAACTCTGTGCACACTGCATCTATTGACCTGCAAAGAACCTTTAATATTAATCGGCTGTTCTCCACTGACCAAAATAAGCCCAATCACAAGATTCTAGCATGACTCCTTTTACAATGTAAACCTTGAGGTTCATCCACCTATTAAAGTCCTTTGGCAAGGCACTTATCTATGTTTGCCACTCTCCACCCATGTATCAAATGGATGGAGAGTGGTATTATGTAGGATGCAAAGCAAACTTCAATGTAATCAGACTAACAAATGCTATTTGACCATAAATGAGTGGAGTGGAGTTGCAATAGGGAGTGGGGGAACAGTGCTTGAATCTGCCTGGGGTACAAGGGGGGGGGGGCTGGCAGAGAACTGATTAACACTATACTTGGAATCTCTGTTATAAATACATGTAGCCAGTCTTAAACTATACATTTTGTGATAATTATCACACAAATAATGAATTGCCTTTAATTCTATTTGTATGTACGTACTGTGTACATGTGTCAGGAGAGACTATTAAAATAAAGGTCAAGTCCACAAAACAAAAAGTTGGTTTGAATAAAAAGAGAAAAATAAAACAAGCATATAACACTGAAAATTCCATCAAAATCGGATGTAAAATAAGAAAGTAATGACATTTTAAAGTTTCGCTTATTTTTCATAAAATAGTGATATGCACAACTCATGTGACATGCAAATGAGACAGTTAATGACGTCCATCACTCACTATTTCTTTTGCTTTTATTGTTTGAATCATACAATCTTTCATTTTTTTACAGATTTTACAATAGGGGCCAACTTGACTGAACAATGCGAATTCCACTTGTTCAGGGAGGAATGCATCATTGTTTCACTTGACAATGAGGAGAAAATTTGAATTTTCAATATTTCATGTAATAAATTACAAAAGAAATAGCGAGTGACTGATGTCATCAGTTCCCTCATTTGCATACCGACCGGGATGTGCATATAACTATTATGTGAAATTAAACGAAAATTTTAAAATGTCCATTTCTTTCATATTTTACATCTGATTTTGATGAAATTTTCAGTGTTATGCTTGTTGGATTTTCACTTTTATTTTTAAATCAACCAACTTTTTGTTGGGGTGGTTTTGTCCTTTAAATGTTTTGAGAGGAAAGATTATAGTTTATTTGGTAACATTTGTAATTATTGTGGTATGAATGTTTTGAGCAGGGAATATATTATCATTCAAGAGGGCCTACAATGTATATAATATTACAAAACTACATAATCCAGAATGTTGCATTGCAGCATGGAGCTATTACAGTGTTTAAATGGATGGTCCGGACTGAAAATATTTATATCTAAATAAATAGAGTAAAATTCACAGAGCACAATGCTGAGAATTTTATCGAAATCGGATAACAAATAACAAAATTTATTGAATTTTAAAGTTTATCAATATTTTGTGAAAACAGTCATATGCACATCATCATGAATATTTATTAGGTGGGCTGATGATGTCACATCCCCACTTTCCTTTTTCTTATGTTATTACATGAAATCAAAATTCTTTTATTTTCATACATGTGTATTAAAGTAAAAATATATTGCAAATCCTAAAAATTGAGAATTATATATCATATTAAAGGAGAAAATAAGAAGAAAACGATGGTGTATCATGGAGACCGATGAAACTCAGTTAATTGATAGATTAAACATCCCTCTCTGAATGCTTCAAACATGCAGAATTAAGTCCGCGAAATTGGGGATTTTTTATGACGTGCATGAGTGTACGAGAGACGTGATTGGCTCTCCCACATCAAGCTCCACTTGCATGCAAAACCTGTTGCGAGGGTACGTTTTCTCCACACTGTCACTGAATACTTCGATCACGAAATGAAAGAAAACCCAGAAGTTTATCTAGATTTGGATTTTCAAATTAATGATTTTAAAGATGAAGAGAAGGATGATGAAGTTTCTCTAGGCTCTAGTGAGCAACAAAGTGACATGGATGGAGGTAAATTAGGGGAATTATGCCGGTGATGATGAGTCGGACAATTCAACTTGCATGCCTATTCGCTACCAACTCATGCAGCTGCTAGCTGCATATGCACCGCGGGTCAAATCCATGAAAATGAATTCCAGCATGACCACATCCAGACAGAGTCTCTTCCCTTTATCAACAAAATAATGAGAAGGATAATGATATAACTGTACTTCTTTTAGTTCTTGGTAGAAAATATTTGAATAAACCTAATTTCATATAATAAAATACAAAAGAACAAGTGGGAATATGACATCATCAGCCCACCTAATGAATATTCATGAAGACATGCCTAGAACTGTTTCACCGGAATAATGCAAATCTTTAAAATTCAATAACTTCGTTATTTGTTATCCGATTTCTATGAAATTTTCAGCATTGTGCTCTGTGAATTTTACTCTATCTATTTAGAAATATTTTCAGCCTGGACCATCCCTTTAATAGCTCCATGATTACAGCATGAATGTTTTAGGAAAGAGGCCATGTTTGAGTAATTGAGGACTTTAGCCTTGAGGTGGTGCTATGCAAGGCTGCTGGTTCACACCAAACTTCTGTATATACAGTATACAAGCATAATATCTACAGGGAATTCCATTTCCACAACTGAAAAAATCTTGTTAAATGGGGACATCATCTACCAATCAATTTTCTAATGGTGCTCGAAACCTCTGCATTGATTTATTACAGAGATACAGAGACGTCAATCATACACAGGTGTGATAACTCAAGTCGGCAGATTCTAGTGACCCGGGTTCAATTCCTGCTTGGTGTGCTATTAGGCATTTACGCTAATTACTACAAATGTAGGTCCCTCGGAGAGGACCTCAAGTCTTTGGTCCCCTGATTGCTTGCTTACTGGCATTCATGCTTCCTTGGCAATCAGGCAAAAACAAATCATCATGATCAGTTTAATAGTTAATTCAATTTCTTTCAGAAGGCCAGCAACCCTAGATTCAATTATTGATCATACAGGATGTCATTCATTTTCTCAAACACGCTGTTAAATATCCAATTTGCAAAGCTTCAATTAGCCCTTTCCCAGAAGTAACTTGTCACATTAATATTCCATTGGGGGAAGATTCCCAATAAAGTTGTTTAGATCTTTTATTGCTTGAGTTTTCTATGGTTTAAAGAGAAGGGACTGTGATTTTCTGTTTATCAGTAAATAGAAACGGAAAATCCATTTTTACTTTTCATGTGAAAACTCATTGAATATACCTAAGCGAAACAGAATTCGTGTTTTTGCTCCGTACATTTTCTCTGGCGAAAACAGAATTTTCCATTGCGGATCAAGTTTGAAACAGAAGTTCAGGTTTCAGAAAAGAAAAGACAATCAATGTCCCTAAAAGGAATCTTTAGGAAACATACTTGTAAAGCTGTTTAACACAAATCATATTGGGGATTGAAATTACTTAAAAGACAAGTCCACCCCAACAAAAAGTTGATTTGAATAAAAAGAGAAAATCCAACAAGCATGACACTGAAAATTTCATCAAAATCGGATGTAAAATAAGAAAGTTATGACTTTTTAAAGTTTCCCTTAATTTCACAAAACAGTTCTATGCACATTCTGGTCGGTATGCAAATGAGGGGACTGATGACATCACTCACTCACTATTTCCTTTGTATTTCATTATATGAAATAGGATTTATTCCCATTTTCTCATCATTATTCTTAAAACAAAGTTTAATTCCTCCCTGAACACATGGAATTTCCATCGCCTAAACATTTTATGGTTCAGTCGAGTTCGTCCTTATTGTCAAATCTGTAAAAATTGAAATATTATATATTTCAAACAATAAAAAACAAAAAAAATAGTGAGTGAGGGACATCATCGACTCTCTCATTTGCATGTCATTGAGTTGTGCATATAACTGTTTTGTGAAAAATAAGCAAAAGTTTAAAATGTCATAACTTCCTCATTTTACATCTGATTTTGATGAAATTTTCAGCATTATGCTAGTTTGATTTTTCTCTATTGATTAATATCAACATTTTTCTGAGGTGGACTTGACCTTTAAAATTAGCAGAATACAGAGGCTAACTATTAAGATCAAGTTCCCAAATTAATATGGTACATATTAAGCCTGAGTCATATCGATTATTTTGAAAACCGGTGTTCGACAGCTATAATTCGATCGAACATCGACGTATCGAATTTTGAAGGCGGGGAATATCGAGTCATTTTTTTTTGCTCTGGCCGTCGCGTCGATGCGCTATGCATGCACTGCATGCACTGACGGTATGCGCTGGCTGGCTGAGTGCACAAGTAGATGACAGAGCAAAGTTCGTTTGTATTTTCCATGATCACAAAACACACAAAAAAAGCCGGTGATCAATGCAGAATTCTTCCCAAAATATCTTTAAAAATGATATTTGCAGATGACAACATATAAGTTTAAAATGAAACAATATTAAACACATGAATCAAGCAGAGTCGATCCAAATGATTTTCGGTCAACTAGCATTCGCAGCCTAGACTCGCACACACCAGCCCCGTCAGCAGCCCCGTACACTCACTCTCCCGAAACGACAGAAGTGCTTGCCAGCGGAGAGCGCTGTAACTTGCCTGAGATTGTGTAGTTGGCAGGGTAGTTGGGTCCAAAACGAGCTCCAAATTGATGGGAATAAATACATAATTTTCTCTGGATGGTCATTTGAATTGGTATTCAATGCTGATATAACGATTACGAGGAAAGATTGTGGAATATGAGTTATGACGATGATCGAGAATTAATCCTGATATGATAATCCATTTTTTTATTTTAGACACGGGAGCATGCGATCGAAATAAATACGAATGTCTCGGATCGAGCTCTAAATTCATATAAATTATTATTGGATGTTAAATAATTTCGATTTAATAAGATTTTATGGCCATACTAAAAATATTGACGATGTCAGCAAAGAATGTCATGTTCATATGGAAGTAGTAATAGTATTATACTGGCATTTTAATTTTTATTCCATCTCTGGACAAGCTCCGAGAAAAGGACAAAGCGCATGCGCGTTCGATGACGTATGACATAGTTTCCATTCATGAAATCAGAGCCCAAAGTTGGGCACAAACTAGCTTCAAATTGATGGGGAAAAATATAAAACGCAATTTTCTCTGTTTTGTCATGTAAAATGTTATTATATGGTGATATTACGATCTTGAAAAGAGTTTCTGCATGTTGACAATGTTCGAGAATCAATCCCGACGTCATAATAATTTTTTTAGACAAGTGCACTCACTCAAGTCGATCGTCATGTGATGTCCGTCATTTAAAATTGAAACGAAATACAAACGTTTCACATCAAGCTCTAAAATTAATGATTATCATATGCAAATTATTGTAGGATATTACCATTAAATAATGTTCTATGGTCATGATATTAATATTGTTCATGAAAGCAAGGTTTATTTTACGTTGATCGCGTCAATTTTCCGGCCATTTTCTGGTGTGATTAAAGCACAGTACTGCGCATGCACGATCGATGGCGATGACTTCCATTCATGAATTCATCGTGTATAAAAATTATCTCGGCATGAGCAGACGAGTTAGACTCGAACTATGATCGAAATAAACTTCAAATAAATGGTGAATAGGCATCATAATAACACAATCGGTTTCATTTTGGGGGCAATATAAATCAAGTAAATCAAGTAAGTAGTAGTCAAGTTGGACATTACTGTTTATTTTGATGGTTGATTGTGTGAACCAAACGAATCGGTCGGCCGACATATTTTGTTTTTTTTTCGATGCACCGATTTTGCAAAATCTGCACCGGCGTTCAATGACATCGATCGAACACCGATTTTAAAATTGATTCGACTCAGGCTTAGTACATATTACATAGTTTCAAACCGCCTCAATCACAAGAATCCCCGTTAAATTACGAGAACTTTTTTAGGCTAAAAAGTACCTGTTACATGTAATTATTCTCTCTTACACACCGCCCCGAAACATACCCTTCGGGATAAGTTCCTAAAGTTACGAGCATGCGCAGTATGGTCTGATAAGCAAGCAAGACACGAGATTCAAAACCGCTAGCTAAGCAGCCACCCACGGCATCCATGCACAACTACACGCTGGGCTAAAAGTTCCCGTAATTTGCTTTCACACTGCAAAAATACCTGCGACCTTGGAAAAATCCCTGCTAAAGTTCTCATAATTTTTACAAGAGATTACGCGTAATTTGCTTTAAAAATTACCTGGTAGTATCTGATCGGTGTGGATCAGGGTATTTTTCCTGATCAGAAAATACCTGGAACTGACGAACTTTGAGGCGGTCTGAAACCACCTTTTGGGACCTTTTCAACACTCATTCTCTTAATACGAGGGGTCACAAAATTTTAGATACTTGCACATGTACACCAGGAAAATTCCACAAATACATTTTCTTGACAAAATTTATAAAACCTACTTTATCTTGAGGAATGTTCTTACCATGGATGACAAATTTTATATCACATGAAATCCATATGCTAAGTATACAGTATATTATTTTTAAGTGGAAACTTGGCCTCAATCTACGATGTATAAACTGTACAAGGTTATGGGTCCAGTTTGTGAGAAAGTCATATTAAGGGAAAGTTCACCCTTACTTGGTTGAGTTGGTTCTAATAAAAACAGAAAAAAATAGAGAAGAATATACTAGTAGATGAAAGTATGAAAATTTAACAAAGAATAATTGAAAAAACTTTAGGAGATTTTAAAGTTTCTGAATTGAATGAAATGAATATGTGAGCAGTTCCTCCATACCATGCAATATACAATTTCCGTAATATATTTCTCTATTATTCTGTTTTTGTTAAAACCAACTTTGAGGTGAACTTTGTCTTCTGTAAAATACTTTTTTAAAACAATAACATGTACAAAAATAAAAAGTTACTTTTCTTACCAAAACTCTGTCCTCCTGCTCAGTGCCTTTATTCATCTTGACTAGTTTAATCGGGCCATGTTCATAGTTTTTACCCAGCGCTTGCTTCACTCCAGCTGAAAAAAATAAAATAGGAATACAACCTTTTAAATTAAAATAGGTAAACAAGAAAATATGAAGTGGTGCTTAAGACAAGGTGCTCACTCCTTTCCAATTTTACTTCGGCCATCCAAATTACATTCAATTATAATTTCAATGATAAAGATGAGTGAGGTGCATAGATAGTGATTCAATAATGTGTACAGGTTAATATTTCAATGAAAAACAATTAAAATGAAATTCAATAGGACATTCAGACCGACATTTGATTAAAATGTAAATGTATTCTCTCATGCCCATTATAATATTAGTACATGTAAATACTTGTAAGTCTGTAACTTTAGGTGATTTTGTTCAATAGCCAGTGATTGAAGGATGGGAACCTGTCGCGAACAACAGCAAACTGTATCATATCCGCCACGTAATCACCAGATGGCATAACATACAGACACCATATCGGTGTGTTGGCTCAGTTGGTAGAGCATCCGTCTCAGAACCAGGAGGTCGGGGGTTCAAACCCTGGCCACGTCAGACCAAAAGACGTTATTAAAGATGGGAGTTGCTGCTACCCTGTTTGGCGTTCAACGATAGAGCCTCGTTGATCTGCCGCTGCACAGCGGCTGCAGGGCCCACGATCAATTGGGCAAAGCAAATTTTTGGAGTATTTCATTTCATGTCTATTTCGACCAATGAAATATGGATTTTCATTTTCATCATTTTTTCATAGTACGAACGTAAGATCACCACCAAAAAGAAAGAAAAATAAATAGATTAATACATATAACAAATTAATTAATCAATCAATCAACGAAAGAATGAACACACAAACAAATAAATAAATAAAAAACAAATAAGAGTATAAATGTTTGTTTTCCATAACAGAGGACAAAAAATAGGATCGGTAGGCCATGTTTTTGTTTGTGATATGGAGTGGGTTTTTTTTTCAAACCATGTGAATTAATTGAGACCAAACAGAAAGTAAATGAAATGGGTGGAGACCAATTGGCAATTTTAAACCTTTATGAATATTTTAACTATGATCACAGCTTTGTACCATTAGTGATACATTTTTCATAGTTAAACACATGTGTACACTGTTCATTGCACACTGTGCATACATATTTTTAGACAAATTTCTGGAAAAAATAGCACTAAATGGATTTTCCAGTAGATCTGCACTGTATTAGCACAAAATTAAAAACCTATCATTGCACTGACACTGGTTTCAGAAGCTTTCTCGTTATAGGGGGCAGATTCTATTTTTGGCACGCATCAAAAACTTGATCAAACTTCTATCTGACATCAACCTACAATAATGTCACCAGATACGACTCCGATATTTATTGCCCTAGCAACACACCCACATGAATTAGAGTGCATGGGACTGACAAGGGATCATGCATGACCACAGCTGTTCAACTTTCAGCTCTGCCTTTTCCTCTTGAGCAATCTGAGGCTCTGATAATAATATCGTTAATTGATGTTTCAAAGTATGAATATCATTTCCCCGAAATGTAGATGTCTTAAATGGGAATGTTCAGCCATAGTTTGGCCTACATGTACGAGTACATACATGTGTATATTCATGAAATATAGAGCAGGAAATTGGTTTTAAAAGGCTCTCTTACCGTAAATTACCTCCAAAAATGTTCACATGAAAAGTAAAGAACTAAAATAGATTTTCTGTTTAATTTACTGGTAAATCAGAGAGTAATTGTTCCACAATTGGTTATGGCATTTCTAAACGTTCAGAACAGAATCAAACTTCGTTCATTACACTATGAGGAGCATATTTTATATCATTAACAATGCAAAAGAAAAACTGTGAGTGAGTCACAACAGCAGTTCTCTATTTGCATACTGAATATTCATCTTATCTGTTTTGATAATTAAACTGACAATTCGAAATGTCAAAACTTTGTGAGTTTACTCCCGATTTTTTTGTAATTTGATTATTAAAAATTGTTTGATTTTTCTCCTTTTATTCCTATTTCTGTTGGGATAGACTCCCATTATCACTCCCTTACATAATACATATACTGACCTGGACAACATCAACATTTACACAGGTCTGTACAATTTTTTTTCTTTTCATTCCAAGATGTGACAAACTTTGGGGATCGGAGGGGGTTTCCATTTTTCTTCTTAATCAATGGGTGTTAATCATTCCATGTGCTTTTATCACTCCTCATGTCTAATTACTCAAAACAAACAGTCTGAGATCAGATAATCCTGATATTATAATTGTGATAAGATTGATGTTCTTTATGTACGCAATTAATCACTTCAAGCAGTTCATTAAAACGAGGATGAAACCTGGATTCGTTATTAACTGAACAGAAACAAAACCCAAGCTATGTTGGTCTACATATTGCAGTTAATATTTAAAGACAACATTTGATAAAGCTTGTAGGCAAATGGGTGAGCGAAATGATCTAAAAATGTTTGCTCGGGATCTACTTAGACCAAATGATTACTTGTTCGATCCTGACTCACTGCATACTTCAACCTAGGATCTAGATCTAGAGACCAACCCTGTCTTTTTGGAGTGTATATTATAGTAGCTCTACATGTACATGTACACTGTAGATCTGTGCATTTTGAAGGTTCTTTTTAATATTCCCTAGCCTCTAGATTAAATCTAGATCTAGAGTAGATGTAAAGCTGGTCAGTTGGTTAATCCTTGCCCTAAACCAACATCAAAATACCCCCAAAACTGCCCCTGATGGTTTGTTGTTATGAAAGTGTATTGTAGAGGTTTTGGGGGCAGTATCACTTTGGCGGTAAAACTAAATTTAAGAATTTGTGAGGAAAGTTTGTTTGTATGCGAGGCTGAAAGAATAAAAAGAAAAAGTGGTATATATTTAAATGGGGGCAAGTAATGTTCATTTTAATACTACATGTACATGAAGCTTCAATTATAAAGAGAATGGTATATGAGTGCACTGCCTATAATGCACAGAGTGTAAAAAAGGCTTTTCAACATCATTAACATTTGAACCCATTTATAGAATAATACAGACAGAAGCAAGGACAAATATTGAAAATATGAAGGCAAAGTTTTATTTTCCCAAATGTTTGATGATTTGATCATTGTCAAACTCTGCCAAAAATTCCTTACTTTTGCTTTGCAAAGTATCTGATCCTCATTATACGACCATAATAGCTCCATGATAAGACTGAGGTTAACCAACAATTTTGCACATCAAATCTGAACATACATGTACATGTACATGCATGTGTAGCAGCTCAATAATGAACAAAAAGCCTACAAAATTGATCTAAAACTGATTGGGATCACTATCTTTACTACAAAAATGATATATCGGTCAGATAACTCATTTGAAAATTTGATAGAATGGCATTAAAATATGGTACATGTAGACCTAAAAATAGATCTGATCAATTCTTGAAGCAATGACAATTGTAAAACAGTAAACAGCACCTAGGTAAAAATACTGTAACAAATTATAATTTTCAAACTTTCTCTGAGATTTTCCAAGGTTGCAGGGGGACTTTCGATATACTGTAGTCTGTGGTCAATCAACACAATATACATGTAGGTTCATAAATTATTGTAATAAAGTTTTACAGTGCAGGCAGGTTTGGATGTGTGCAAAATGTACTTCAAAGCCTAAACAAGACACATTTTCTATAAAAAGTGGAACACATTCTGGCAGTCTGCCTGCATTACGAAATTCGATATAGCAGCCGTGCTGAATTTGAAAACAGCTATTGAATAATTATTCACAAAAGAAAACATTCAAATGATAATTAAATACTATGTCCATTGACCCAAAATGACCTTTGACCATGATCATGTGACCTAAGATGTGTGCAAAACAATCATGTATACTTGATTACACTCATGTCTATGTTTCATGAACTAGCTCCATAAACTTTCTATTAAAGTTATGATGACAATTCCACAAATACCCGCAACATTACCAGAGTTCATTTACCCTAAATGACCTTTGACCTGGGTCATGTGACCTGAAACCCGCACAGGATGTTCAGGGATACTTGATTGCTCTTATGTCCAAGTTTCATGAACTAAATAAAAAAAATTCAAAGTTATGATGACAATCCACAAGTACCCCCAACATGGCAAAAGTTTGCTGACCCTAAATGACCTTTGACCTTGGTCATGTGACCTGAAACTCACACAGGATATTCAGGGATGCATGGTTGCTCTTATGTCCAATTTTCATGAACTAGATCCATAAACTTTTAAAGTTATGATGACAATTTCACAAATACTCCTAACATGGTCAAAGTTCATTGACCCTATTAAAGTGACCTTTGACCTTGGTCATGTGACCTGAAACTATGGCAAAATGTTCAGTAATAATTGAATACCATTATGTCCAAGTTTCATGAACTAGGTCTATATAGGCCTACTTTCTACGTAATGATGACATTTCAAAAACTTAACCTGGCCTTGGTTAAGATTTCAATATTGATTCCCCCAACATAGTCTAAGTTCATTGACCCTAAATGACCTTTGACCTTGGGTATGTGACCTGAAACTATGGCAAAATGTTCAGTAATAATTGAATACCATTATGTCCAAGTTTCATGAACTAGGTCCATATACTTTCTAATCTATGATGACATTTCAAAAACTTAAGTTAACCTTGGTTAAGATTTCAATGTTGACGATGCTGCTGCCGCCGCCGTCGGAAAAGCGGCGCCTATAGTCTCGCTCTGCTATGCAGGCGAGACAAAAAAACATGCCTTTTGAACTAATTTGTATCTGCATGGAATACGGTACAGTACGCATGCTTATCATTTTGTCTCATATATTTCCTCAATGTGTAAGCAGGCAGTCAGCTCCGAGTACAGAGTACACAAAGTAGGCCTATCGGTGTCATGTAATGCATGGCAAAAGGTGGGTAATTGTACAGGGAAATCCCCTTTCTAAAAAAACAAATACAGCCTTGTCAGAAACTCTATGACCAAAGGAAGGATTGTCTAGCTTCCAGGTGTATGTAATAAGTGTTTAGCTATTTTTTGCACGTCTGTCCAAACTTCAAAATTATGTTGCACCTTTTCCTGAAATGCTTTGGACACTCTGTTTTCATTAGACATGAAACTTTATAGCCCATTTATTACATGTAGACAGTGTAAACAGACCATGAACATTGTGGCCATATTTGAGCATATATACAAAAATCCAATTCAAGAAAAGATACCAATAGAATGCCTGTTACGGATGAAAATGAATGAAATTAGAGAAATGCATATAAAAGATATTTAGAGACACTTTGAGAGTATTTTTTTCACTAGAGCAGAAATACTAAAAATTGTTAGGAAATTTAATAGCTATGGTAAAACATTATGTTGCAAACAAATCTTTGTTCAAATTATCAACACTCCACTTTGTGCTTCCAATTTAAACAAATCATACAATTTGAGACTTGTAGACATTTTCATCATAAAATAAGCGATATACGTACCGTTTTCAGATATTAATACTTTTTCACATGAAAAAGGAAATTAAAAAAATCATGTCTGTTGTTCATACAAAAACCAAACATTACAACAGAATAATTGTGTTATTGGCTGAGATTTATCACTCTTCATTAGACGTCCCATGGATATTTTATAAAGTTTTAACATTATTATATCAATAGCCAACTGTGTAGTGTGTAGCCTAGGGTCTATAGGGCCGTCTGCACCATCCCGAGTTTTCAAATTAGCGCGCTATTTCTGATCCGGCAAATTATCCCGATCTGAAAAATCTCGAGATAGTTTGCAGTGGAGACGCAATTATCGCACTAGTTCGTAGGATTAATCTCGAGATTGCAATCCCAAGTCAACTCGGGTTTATTTGCAAAATAGCGCGCTATTTTACAAATTATCCCGCTAATTCGTAGGTGCAGACGCACTCGAGATTGGACTCGGGGTAATTTATTCATGACGTCAGTCCATAATGCAATTCGCGTTCCACTTCCGCCTTGGTCAAAACATAAACACGTGCGAAAGTCAACTTTATACATGCGAATAGATATTATCGCGAATAGCGTTCATCAATTGCCTAATCAGCAACGATGGTGTCCCACCAGTGAATGGATTTTGGGAGAGACCAGACCGAAGGGGGAGGCGCTCATCGACGATGGTCATATTCAATAACAACACTGACAGCAGTGTCGTCTTATTTCTTCGCAAAATGTGAGCAAATAGCATTTCTTTCCTCCTTCTCTCCCTCTCTCTCTCTCTCTGTCGTTGCCTCCTACTCCGCCATCATATTTAACAAAGAATATATCACTTCTTCACTCGCTGAGCTGAGAGGATTGTTGCATAACACCGGTCGAATTCGGCGAAAGTGCTAGTGAAAGGAGTACATTGCTTGCATATCGCAGGAAGTTATTCAAAAGCGCAGGCCGTTGAAACTCCAAGATCCAAAAGTGCGCATGCTCGGAATATCGGGCTTGTTGCATGCCTCGCTCGAGCAGGAATCGCTCTTCTTGCGATGGTGGAGACGGGGTTTCTTGAATCTCGAGATTAATCGCGAAGTAGGCCGATCGGGCTAAAATCTCGAGATTGAGCAAACTCGGGATGGTGCAGCACCGCCTTGTTTACTATTTTCAAGTACCAAAACTGAATCTTTTGATTGAATCTTTGTATACTGACACATGTATACATTGTATCCACAAGATATAAATAAATAAATGATACAAACACAATGGTTTGGACTTTGGATAACAGTACTTTTGCCAATTTAAAAAATACCTTTTTTGGGGGTAGGCATAACAATTTAATCTACCCGGTATTGATCACCAAAACATGTGATAAATTCCCATTGCATTATAGAGCTGTATAAAGCAGAAGCACAAATTTTGTCTTGGGCAAGGCTACCTAACCCTACAAGTAATTTTCGACAGGCTAATCTTAAAACACCATCTGGAAAAATCATTCGATTTCATCACCTTGAAATATTGCTCTTGAAGAAATAAAAGGCCTATTTTCATTAGACATTTTCATACATGTAGCTTATCTTTAGTTTTGGTTAACCCTTCCAGTAGTGCATGCCAGTATTCCATTTCCTTTATACTACATGTAGATTGTATGTGCCCCCAAAAATGTTGCAAAATGTTTTAATAGTCAAATTTACCAATTTTACATCAAAATTTTATTTGCTCTGATGCCCAATCAAGGTAAAGTATTTGCACATTTTATATAAAATACCTTAATTCCTATGGCATGGAATGGGCTGAAATTATCAAGATATGATCTCTGTCACTGGTAGCTTTCTAACAATAACTACATTCTACATATATGTAAATTAAGTGCTCAGACAGCTATTCTAAATAACAAAAATAATAACATTACCGAGAGAGGGCAATCCTAACAGCAGGAAAATGCCATGTTTCTAAATTTTAATTAGTAAAAAAAATTGCATTCAATGACTCCTTTTTGTAATACTCAAATATACATGTAGTTCACATTGCTGGCCTGGCCTTTACCAAAGCTTTTATAGACAAGCTTTAATCCTGAGATCACTAGAATTAATTTGCAATTTCAATAATTTGTGGGTTTCATCTTAATCTTAAATTACACTCCAAATTATTTTTTGTGAAATACATGCCATTAGCTTAATTATCTTGCATTATTAAAAACAGGTGGAAACACTCTCAGAGTTTCCCTCAAAATAGTTGTTAATATTAATAATGATTTCATAATTTTCATGATACTGTACAGTGCTGTACATCAATCATGTACCATCAACATTGGATTTTAGTCACTCTTTACATGGCAAAAATTCCCCTACCCCTCTACTGCAGGCTGATGAAAACAGCATGTTTCTTGAATCTGGAGACTGATCTTGAAGCAACTTGAGCTGATCAGGTAATAAAATCTTGAGATTGAACCAAAACTGGTTATAACCACCTAATGCCTGAACAAGTTCCAGTCACCACGTTTGATCGGTTTTAAAGAAATTAAGAAAAAAATACTCCCAATGTCCAATAAGCTCTTAGATTATACATAAGAAAATGTACATTTCGAACCAGAAGTCAGGGGTGGTATTCTGAAAACGTTCTTATCTTTGTTCTTATCTTTTATCTTATCTCATTGAGATAAGAAGATGCTAAAATCATTGCAAATCGGTATTCTGAAAATCTTCTTAACACATTTTTATCTCTGTAAGGTCTGCCTCTTTCTTATCTTCATCACGCCCATTTTTAAGACATTACCAATCAACATGCACTTCATATTGGCAGTTTAACCAATAGAAGCGTTCCTCATGTCAAGAGAATATCATGGGCGCTGTGCGTACACTGTTTCTGGCGCACTGTGCGAAATGGAGATTTTTATATGCGATGACTGATTATTATTTCGAGACACATGCACAAAAATAATAAAGAAAGAAAGAAAGTAAAGAAAAAAGGTAAATAAAGCAGGTACGAATAAAGAATAAAACAGGAAGAAATAACATAAGTTGGTAAGTAAGACAGAAAAGGGTCAGAATGAAGCAGAAATAAATAAATAAATGGAACAAAGCAGAAAATAATGAAAGAAAGAAAGAAAGAGTAAACGGAAAAAAAAATGAAAAGAAAGAAAAAGAATGAATAAAAGAAAAAGGAGGAAGAAATAGAACGATTATAAATGATAAAGTGAGGAATAAAAAATGAAAGAAAAATAAAGAATGCAAAGGAAAGAAAGAAACTTAAAGAAAAAAACAAAAAAGGACAAAATAAAAAGATTAAAAAGGAAAAAATGAAGGAATAAAGAACCAAAAAAAGAAAAATTAGAAAAAAAACTAATGCAAGAAAGTAAGAAAAAAAGAGAAAAGAAAGGAATTTTAAAAATGTAAAAAGTGAAGGAAGAGAGAAAAAAGGAAATAAATGAAACAAAGAAATAAAGAAAAAAACTGAAAGAAAGAAAGAGATGAGAGAGAAAAGATGAAAGGAAAATTAAAGCAAAAATAAAGACTAAAGGAAGATTAAGAAAAGAAAGGTAAATTCAAAGAAAGAAAGAAAAAGAACGAAAAGGGAAAATAAAAAGGCAGGAAAAATGAAGAATGAATGAAAAAGCAAAGCAGAAAACAATGACAAATTAATGGAAAGAATAAAGAAAAAGATTTTTTTTTAATAATAGAAGAAAGACAGAGAGAAGAAGGAAAGTAAAGAAAGAGAGTAAATAAAGAACGGACAAAAAAGAATGAGCAAAAAAAGAGGATAAAACAGAAGAAAGAAAGAAAGAAAGAAAGAAAGAAAGAGAGTATATAAGACACAAAACTGTCACAAAGCAGAAATAAAAAAAATAAAGAAAGAACAAGCGAACGAGCGAAACAAGAAAAAAAAGGACCAAAAATAAAATAAAAAATGATAAAAGAAAGAAAACAAAGAAAAATAAGGGGAAAAAATAAAAATTAAGGGAAGGAAGAAAGAAAAAGGAAGAAATAAAATGAATAAATACAAATAGGAAAGAAACAAATATAAAGACGAAAGAAGAAAGACATAGAATTAAGAAATAAAAAGATTACAAAAAATAAATAATAATAATAATAATGTTTTATTTACCCAGGGTAGCCACTTCAATCATAAGACTGCTCTTCCAGCGGGCCCTGCATAACATAATATGTTATTATTACCCTTCTCCAGTCTAAATGCTGAACGCCAAGCAAGAAGGCAGAAGGTCCCATTTTTATAAGTCTTTGGTATGACTCGGCCGGGGATCGAACCCACGACCTCCCGTTCATGAGGCGGACGCTCTACCACTGAGCCAACATGCCCGAAAGTGAAGGACGAAAGAAAGAGGGAAAAAGAAAGGAAAAGAAAGAGAGAAAAGGGGACAGAAAAATAGAGCAAAAATAAAGACTCAGTAAAGAACAAAAAAAAGGAAAAAATACGGAAAGGGAAAATAAAAAATGAAGAAAGATGAAGAATCAATTAAACAAAGCAAAAGAAAAATAAGGAAGAAATTAAGATTCAAAAGAACAAAACAAAAGATATCAATGAAGAATGAAAGAAAAGAAGAAAGACAGACAGATAGAAAGGAAGAAAAAGAAAAAATGAATAAATAAAGAAAGAAATAAAGAAGGGATAAAAAAAAGAGACGGGCAAAATAAAGGGTGAATGAAAGAAAGGGTGGAAAGAATACCTGTTACTACCAGTGGCCATCGATTTTGAGCAAGAAAGAACACGGACATCGTGAGATGTGATAACCCTCTAGCTATCTTAAATATTATCATAAATATCGTAAGATAAGAAAGATAAAAGATAAGAATGTTTTTAGAATACCACTAATCTTTAATTTGTTCTTATCTTTTTAGCGCGCTTTTGTATTATATGCGCAAGTTATAAGTTTACGCGTTCAGCATAGGATGGAAAGCAAGATAAGAAAAAGATAGGAACAAAAGATAAGAAAAAGATAAGAACGTTTTCAGAATACCGCCCCAGGTCTTTTTCCAAGCAATGATACTATCCATTCTCAAATTGCTTTCAGTGTATAACTATCACACTGTTCAGACTGTCCCTTGTCACCCGGGACATCCCCCGGGGGATCCCCCGGTACTCGGGACAAAGGCCGGAAAATCGACAGTCTGGACGGTCTGGAGGATTGTCCCCCGGGTTTTTCGAAGGAAGAGCGACCTTGGCTCGTAATCCGAGATCGCGCACCTGTTTTAATCATTAGTGCGCATGCGGGAAATGTGGTGTCAAGAGAACTGCTTCCGCTCAGGTCGATCATGATCGACAATAATTCACGCACGTAAACTTTTCAGAAGTTGTATTAACTGTTGTCGTCCCTTTTCTCCAAGTTCATGAATACCGAGGTTTTGCTTGATTGCTGTGAATTGTATAAAGTGTTTATGCTATTACCGCTATACTACTACTGTGCTAGTGCTCGGCTAGCTGCAAGAACTTGCATGTCCCACGTTATCATGTGCGGGCGCGCCTTACGTGACCATGCCGATGACCTAGCCCACTCATCCATGTATCAAACAGGCCGTTCAGACTGTCCCCCGTCACCCGGGGGAAGGGGGAGAGAAATCTGATCTCTTTACGACCGACCGTCCATACATCCCCCGGTGTCCGGGAGATTGGCACCGGGGGATAAGTGGGCTAGGTCATTGGCATGGTTGCGTAAGGCGCGCCCACACATGATAACGCGGGAAATGCAATTATAATCGATCATGATCGACCTGAGCGGAAGCAGTTCTCTTGACACCACATTTCGCGCATGCGCACTTATGATTAAAACAGGTGCGCGATCTCGGATTACGAGCCAAGGTCGCTCTTCCTTCAAAAAACCCGGGGGATAGAACCGGGAGACGGGGGACAGTCCTCCAGACTGTCGATATTCCGGGGGATGTCCCGGTACCGGGGATCCCCGGGGGATGTCCCGGGTGACGGGGGACAGTCTGAACAGGGTGAAAGTTGGGCATCTTCAGCGTGATCATTTTTTCAGCTTAGCTTGATATCAATAAAGACAAGTCTACCCCTATAAAAAGTTGTTTTGAATTAAAAAAAATCCACGAGGCATAACACTGAAAATTTCATCAAAATTGGATATAGAATAAAAAAGTTATGACATTTTGAAGTTTCGCTTTATTTCACAAAGCACTTGTATGCACACTCTGCTTGGTATGCAAATGAGACTGATGACATCATCCACTCATTATTTCTTTTGTATTTTATTATATGAAATATGACATATTCTAATTTTCTCCTCATTGTCAAGTGATACAACGATTAATTCATCGCTGAACATGTGGAATGAGCATTGTTTGATACTATATGGTTGAGTCAAGTTGGTCCTTATTGTCAAATCTGTAAAAAATGAAGTAAATTGTATAATTCAAACAATAAAAAACAAAAGAAAAAGTGATCGAGGGACATCATCGACTATCTCGTTTGCATGTCACTGAGTTGTGCATATTACTGTTTTGTGAAAAATAAGCGAACATTTTTTAAATGTCATAACTTTCTTATTCTCCATACGATTTTGATGAAATTTTCAGCATTATGCTTGTTTGATTTTCCTATATTCATTCAAATCAACATAGGAGTGGACTTGACCTTTAAAAAAGAGGCCTACCAGTACCAGATACAGTTTATAATGGTGAGAATTGCATGGACCTAGGAAGCGGGGGTGCTGGGGTGTTATTCCCATTGGCAGCACCCTGAGCACCCCCTGGAAATCTGGTAGGTATGATAAATAGCAGAAATGAAACCAAAATGACATACAATTTGCACTAAAAACCTTTTTCTTTTTTGCTTGTCACATTTCTCGGGACAAAAACAACACAACTCTTCATTTTGTAGTGAAACCCTTTTTATTTTTGCTTTTTTTTTTGCTTGTCAAAGTGAAGTTACTTCAGCACCCCCTGTAAAGAAAACATTCCCAGGGGCCAGGAGGATTGAACTTTCTTTTAAGGAAATCATTGTTTGCTGCAATTATATGTAATTAATCTTTAAAGGGGGGACGTCCTTGCAATGGTTTGGTTTTCAAAATGGAAAACAACAATCCTCAAGAGTATATCAGCCGAGTTTCAAACATCTAAAAAATTAAGGACATTGCCTACACTATCAAGTACTGATTCGTTCAAAGGCAAGGGCATATATGTACAGGTTTCCATTAAGTTGTCACTCATCAGCTTAAAATTTGAGGAAAAGCCACATCCTTGGGTTAAATCTGATCCCTTTAATCCTACACTTCCTCTTCCTTTGATCTCTATTGGCTTCTGACATTAGCTAACAATTGGCGATCCTGATTCTCTACTGCCTATCAACTTGATTTACGTATTTTAGATTTAAAGGCAATACGTCATGTATACTGTACATGCATACAGACCAAAAGCTTCAATCTCTGCACTGTACCCTTTTAAACATGATTGTACAATCTTTAAAAAAGTGCAAATTTGAAACCTTTCATCTCATATTTGGAACCCTCAAGAAAAAGGGATCCCAAGAACATTCTTTACATGCTCAAGAACCTTCAATGGTTTCATAAAGAATCTAACATGGTTCCAAAGTGGGTAATTTAGAACCTTTCTTGGGGAACCTATGAAGGTTCCAAATACGGGGCAAGCATAGAACCCTCTATTTTTTTCTAGTGTCATGGCAGTTGCCATGTCAATAATCTGAACTACATGTATTTCCTTGCTTCATTCCTAAAATATTGTGCGGCCTATTTTTCTTTAATTCAAGGATTCAATTTTTATTGCTGAGACCACATCATTATGGTACGGACTGAGTCCTCAATCCAAACTATATATTTTATCGATGAATTCATGAAAGGGTAAAATGTCTGCATACATGTACTTGCCAGAGGTATTTAGGGCCTATGTCTACATATTTGCCAGATGATGATTACCTGATATCATCATGAATACATTCATGTGCATGTACCTCACACTAAAGCACTCCAAGCCTAGCCCAATTCTTAAATCCTAACCTGATTCCAAAATCCTATTTATTGCTTCAGTGTTTCAACATTCATGAGGAATCATGCATTATACTGAATGAGTTCACTGCAAAAGAATTTGGGCAAATAAATATACAGAAAAATATAGTTCAGCCATTCAATTAAAAAAATAAAATACTTTGAGAGGCATGATGATTGCATGGTAAACAAATATAAATTTGAACAACAAATATTGTTCAAATATCTCACTAAATATCAACAAGTTCAACTTCAGCTTTAATAAGAAAATAAATAAAAAACATTATGGACATCTACATGTAAGACGGTTTAAAGCCTGGCCAAAAGTTTGGTATTAAAAGGAAATGTGCAACAAGCTATATTATAAAATTAGGCCTATATCATATGAAATATGGAACTGTGATGTCACAGATTCAAATGTTTTAACATCAATAGAATTCATTATTCTTTGATAGGTTTTTGCCAAACCTTCATCAGTATTTATCTCTCACTGTCCAAGCCCAAGTGAACATTCCCTTTAAGAATTTAGAAGCATGGATCTGCACGACTGCTAGGCAGGAAATGTCAAATCTAATTTACACAAACATTCATGTACTCCTTCAATGTATCTTGATTTCACCATCAATTCAAACCCTCATGTTATTTAAAGGCAGACAGCGATCAAGGAGCTCAAGAATATAGACAGTCCCAGTGAAGGCTTTTTTTTGGGGGGGGGGGGTATTGTCCCTTAATATAATTTAAATAATATGAAAGTTTGCACTTGATTCCTTGATTATACAGTACATTTACATATCTTGAAAAACCAACCCATCGATTTGAGATTCCAAGTTCTTTTTCATAAAAAGAAGAAAAATCAGCATCTGGCCTGTCTGATGCAAAATAATGACAAGCTGGATGCCACTTTTTTTTTTCATCACAGAACTTGCAATCTTACATCAATGGGTTTGGGTTTTAAGATCGATGAGAGAATCAATAGAAGTGCAAACTTTTGTTTCAAATTTCAAATTACTTGGTGAAAATTAAGAGATTATTACCCCCGATTCTTCACTATGTTCACATGGGTCTACAATCTTGGGTTCCTAAAACAGAGTCTAAAACAGAGTAGGTGGGGGTTCTACAGTTTCAAATAAAAAAAATTTAAAAAAACATAGGTGAGAAGTTACTGTTTAAGTTTCAATAAATTCAGCTGTAATTTGAATCAATGGAGCCTTTTCACATTATTTAGGAATTTTAGATCGTGACTGTTGTACTACTTCACTTCTTAATTACACAAATATTGTGGACAAGTTTGAGTTTACTGGAACTGAGTGATCGCTGTCGAGTGCCATGAATCAAGGGTCTTCCCACATCCCGAGGCCAATTTTTCTCATATTTTTTCTCATTGTTTATATTTATTAACCAAATGGTCTAAGGTACCGGTATGTTTCATTTTAAATTGTCTAAGCAGGAATTATTCAACTGACGTAGAAAAACATCCTGATAAAAAAAAATAATATGATAGAATCTGTGTTGCAGGACCGCGGCCTCGTTGACCCTCCTGACCTTGTGATTATTCATGAATACATCTACCTCAAGTGATGTTCGTGCAGGTTCCACTCCACTTCACTAACGCTACACTGTCTACGTAGAGCGTAGACATAGTGTAGCGGTAGTGAAAACATGGAGCCTGCACGAACATCACTTGAGCAGTTGAGGTAGAAATAGAATACATCATCACCAGTCCACAGCACACGGCAGCACACCACATTCATGACAAAGGATTTGGTGTAACCAAAGTGCCCTCCTAGTACAAGTTCAAATATTTATCACCACCACCATCATCATGAATGAATGATCACTTTTCACACTGACAGACAGACAGACACTACTCATTGTACACCACTCCCAATGCACGTACGCCCAGCAGCCACACCATGCACCATAAGCATAACAAACACAATGCACACCATATCTTCAACATGATGAATTTGGGGAAAACCTACCAAGTATTTCCGCTGGTATTTCCGACGTTGAAGTCATCTTGTGTTTATCTCCAGCCCGTGATCCTGATACTACTTCCCCAGATGAAACTCATACGTATATTTTCCCTGCCAATGTGTACACATATATGTCAAAATGTAGTCACTTATCTCACAGATATCGAGCATAGATATTTGATGTCCCAAAACCAACATTGATGTATGCGTACGGATATGATATGAGGGAAGTTGTGCATCTCACATGCGGAAGTTGTTTTGAAAATGCAGGCATATGCACCGGTGCGGTGTGCAAGGGTATTCCCTCCGAATAATTCAGTTGCGAAACTCAACACACGCACGCAGGAGTTTATTCGCAGGTTGTTTTAGCCATACGATGTCAAAATCGAATTGCATGCTCCACAACCCTGCTGCGAATGTATGTTAAGCCAGCGAGAGAACGTTCTTGGTATATTTTAAGAGCTAGAGCGAAACGTCGGTGGGCGTGGTTTGGCTGGTGGCTACTTAATTAAAGGACAAGTCTACCCCCAACAAAAAGTTTATTTGAATAAAAAGAGAAAAATCCAACAAACATAACACTGAATATTTAATCAAATCGGATGTAAAATAAGAAAGTTATGACATTTTTAAGTTTCGCTTAATTTCACAAAAGAGTTATATGCACATCCTGGTCGGTATGCAAATGAGGAGACTGATGACATCATCCACTCACTATTTCTTTTGTATTTTATTATATGAAATATTCTAATATTTCCTCATTGTCAAGTGAAACAACAATAAATCTTCCCTGAAAATATAGAATTAGCATTGTGTAATAATATATGGTTCAGTAAAGTAGGTCCATATTGTCAAATTTGTAAAAAACGAAACATTGTATAATTCAAACAATAAAAAATAAAAGAAATAGTGAGTGAGGGACATCATCGACTGTCTCATTTGCATGTCACTGAGTTGTGCATATCACTGTTTTTTTTTGAAAAATAAGCGAAACTTTAAAATGTCATAACTTTCTTATTTTACATCCGATTTTGATGAAAATTTCAGCGTTATGTTAGTTTGATTTTTCTCTATTAATTCAAATCAACATTTTACTGTGGTGGACTTGACCTTTAAAGGGGAATCCAGCCTTGGCCATAAAGTGTCGTGTTGGGAAGGAGAAAAATGAATTAAACAGAATGGTGAAAGTTTGAAAGAAATCGGACAAGCAATAAGTCTAAGTTATAACTGCTTTAAAATTGAGATCACTAATACTATGTAGATTTCAAATTGGTAACTGGGTAAGTAATTATGTCAAGGCGCAAGGACAACTTTCCCATAGGCCATTAATTAGACCATTTAGTTATCAGGGATTTGTGGTTTTCTCCTAAGTACCCAAGTTCCCCTGGGGCAGTAATTCAAATATAACCCAGGTAGTTTATGTTCTCGTGAAATAAAAATATAATTTGAAATAAAACTTTTGGGGAAAATGACATTTTAGCCATAATAGTCCTTGCATTACATCACTATGACATCCCATATGCGGCCAATGTGAAGTCTCCATGGGTATAGTGATTACCAATATTTACAACTTTTAAAATTCATAACTTTCTTGTTGTTTGTCCAATATTGTTCAAACTTTCACCTATCAACTTGTCTGATTTTTCTTTTCCTTTCCTTTTATAGATACAAGATTTTATTTGGGTTGGATTCCCCTTTAAATGTGATATGGATGTGATTGATATACATCATAACAATTTTCAGTCCACTGCCAATCATACGGTTTTCTTCGTCATCTTTTTTTTTAGTTTCTTGAAAACCAAGAGATTTTGTTTACCTTTTTCCTGCTGGTCATTTCCTTTCATGGTCATGCAACTTTGAGGAGTCCAGTGCCCCCCCCCCCCCCCGCGGGAGTGCCCCCACCCTCATTTTATACGCCAGTGGTGGTAGGGACTACTCTTCCTATAGGAAGGTGGTCTGCTCCTTTTCCTTTGAGGGTGATAGGCCTAATCAATAACTAATATCCTCATATAAAACGAAAATATAAATTCTGAAAACATTAAAAACATGGCAGGGTAATAAGAATAGTCTTTATGCTAATTCACAATTACGTCATTTAAAAAAAATCATAACTTTCGTATTTGGTGCTTTTTTGATTTATTTCTCTCTCGTTTCTATTTAAATAACTTTACATGTGCTTTCTATTTCCCTTTAAAAACAGTTTGAAGAAATAATTATAGTGAAATGTTTGTGGTTGAAAATTTCAGATTTATGCCCGTTTTGACTTGTCGCTGCACTATATTCAAATCAACATTTTGTTGGGGTCTCATTTCAAACTGGTACTATTTAAATCTCTCATCATAATATAGCGTGGGAGCAAAAGAGGATTAATGACCTGATTATTTCCTGCTCGTAAGTAATGACTGAATTCTTGTTCCACAATGCATGTTTTGTTATTATCTGCTCGAAAAATGCAAATTAGCTGCCGAATGGTTGATGAAACTAAAAATAGGAGTCTATAAACAAAATAGACCCTATATAAAAACACTGACGTACAAATGGGGGTTATAGGGGTGATGGACCCCCCCCCCCCCCGCAAAAAAAAATAACGACCAAGAAAAAGGGAAGAGAATTCTTTCTTTTTTTCAATTCAAATAAACATTAATTTTCTTCCATTTTCACAAGATATCAATTTACGATATATTCCATACAAAATCATTTGTCATAAAAGACTGTAAATATTATATAAAAGATTTGTTAACAGAAGAAGGCATAATTCCCTAAAAGCAAAAAGCTTGTGGCGGGATATGCCTGCAACACAAATACAAAAACGAGAAAGGAAGTAAGGGAAAGAAGGAAGTGTTAAATTCTTAATATTGTATTCGGAATATTATGTCAAAATCGATCACAAAATTAGATTATTGTATTAAAAATGGCAACAATTTTCATCACTCGCAGCTTTTCAGAAAATAGCGGCCCCACATGCCATATCTACCCATAACATCCCCTCCAGTTTGTATGGGGTACGTGCTGCGCATATGTTGCACCATGAGGCAACACGTACCGCTGAAAATCAGATTGTTATGCTATAGAATATAGAAAAAAATCAAAAGTAACCTTCATTATTGACATGATTGAGCCCTCAATGTCTGTCCTCTCATTTTTTTTAATCATTACGATACTGACGTCAACTGTCATGACGATGGTGTCCGAAGCGGCAAAGTGGAACTACTACAGACTATTTTCACATCCAAGAAGTACAATAAAATAATATTGAAATATTGAATCTGGGGCTGGGGGAATACTCCGCTATAGGGGCAGTCTGAAGTTTAAAGGTCAAGTCCACCCCAGAAAAATGTTGGTAAGAATAAATAGAGAAAAATCAAACTAGCATAATGCTGAAAACGTCATCAAAATCGGATGTAAAATAAGAAAGTTATGGCATTTTAAAGTGTCGCTTATTTTTCCCAAAACAGTTCTATGCTCACCTCAGTGATATGCAAATGAGAGAGTTGATGATGTCACTCACTCACTATTTCTTTTGTTTTTTATTTTTTGAATTATACAATATTTCATTTTTTACGGATTTGATTTGATTTGATTTGATTTATTGATTTCCGTTTCACAACATAAGCATGATAAGTATAACAAAACAAGGTCGAAAATAATGCAAGACGTAATAAAATATACATAACATAATCTTAGATTTAAGGAACACAATTCAATAAATAAAATTACCTTGTATGACAATTGTATTTTAAAGCGGATATGACAATTAGGACCATCTTGTTTGAACCACAAAATGTTAAAACAATCAAATCCCACATGTTAAGAGAGGAATGAAACTTTGCTCACATGACATTGAGGAGAAAATTCATATATTTCATATTTCATAATTATAATAAAATGCAAAAAAAATAGTGAATGGGTGGTGTCATCGGTCCCCTCATTTGCATACTGACCAGGATGTGCATATAACTGTTTGGTGAAATTTAGCAAAACTTTAAAATGTCATAACTTTCTTATTTCAGATCCGATTTTGATGAAACTTTCAGTGTTATTCTTGTTTGATTTTTCTCTTTCTATTCAAATCATCTTTTTGTTGGGGTGGACTTGTCCCTTAACAGTAAAGAAATATTCACACAAAACAAATTAAGTTGGATCACATACAGTATGCTGAGATCAACTATTGAGGGCGCCAAAACGAGGAAAATAATTTCTACATTTATTTAGGCCTCCGATTCTAGTAGGCAGGTAGGTGACTGAAGTATTCAGGAAAACATTTATTTATTTGGCGAAAGGAGGAGGCTAAGAATTAAATAAAAAGAATCGAATTGGTTCTTTTATGGCACGGATAAAGAACTCCATTTTTGTTTGGGGTGGGGTAAAAAAGAAAAAAAAGACCGTATGCAAAATAAGTATAAAAAAAAATAAGAAGAATAATAAGAATACAGCTTTCAGTCATGTTAGTAGTCATAATAGGCACTATATAATTATTATACAGTGCGTCCCACAAAAAACGAAACCGAGATTTATCGATGATTTATCAAAACTTAATCACAAATACAATAGACAAATGACCTACCATTTTAAAGCTTAGAATCTCCTCTTTCATCTGGTATTACTTAGATAATTCCTCATTCACGCATGAGTGAGCAAAAACAATTTGAAGAAAGGATACCAAAAACTCATTTGGCGGGCCGTATCTGGGTTTTAAAAAGAAAACCACATGATTAAAAAGTTCAATATCTGCTCTTTAATTTGATACCTCAATTACAGAAAATGGTCAAGAAATAACAAAGTTCTGGTTATTTGAAATAAGGCTTGAATTTCAATAATTTCATAAAATGAAGAGGTTTTACAGGCTAGCGTTCAAACTCTCTCGACATTCCGTTTTGTTGACGATCAGCCATGCATTAAGTCTTTTGTTACCGTGCGATAGCTTCTGTGGGAAGCCAGTGAAAACACGTTTATTTAATGAAATTATGGAAATACAAGCATTGTTTCGAGGGATCATAACTTTTTTACTTCTTGACCATTTTCTGTGATTAAGGTATCAAATAAAAGAGCAGATATTGAACTTTTCAGTCATGTGATTTTCTCTTTGAAATTCAGATACCCCCCGCCAAATGAGTTTTTGGTATCCTTTCTTCAAATTGTTTTTGCTCACTCATGCGTGAATGAGGAATTATCTAAGTAATATCAGATGAAAGAGGAGATTCTAAGCTTTACATTGGTAGGTCATTTGTCTATTTTATTTATGATTAAGTTATGATAAATCATCGCTAAATCTCGGTTTCGTTTTTTCTGGGACGCACTGTATAATGGAAGAAATTTTCCAAGAGGTAATATACACTATTGATCACTCATAGTTGAGGTATTTTTACAGATCAGTGGTGTAACTAAGGGGGGGAGCAGGGGGTACGTGGCCCCAATCGGCTGCCCCCCCCCCCCAAAAAAAAAAGGCGGGGGAAGGCGAAAATGGGAGAAAGGAAGAGAAACATAGTGGGAAAGAACACATTATTGTACATTTTAATAAGTTATATTATATTATATTATATTATACATAAGAATTTTTTTTCTTCATAACTTTATGAAAGGAATTTGATCAGGGCCTATGTGTTGATCGTTACTGATGCTCGCATTGTCTGTTTAACGAGATATATAATCCTGTTGTACTAAAACATCACATTTTCAAGTAAACATCAAATAAATTTCCTCACACTTTGAGTTATTTTGTTTTATGTATATAGTGGCATATGCTTCCTTTTCATGACTTTATACTTAAAGCGATTAATCATTTTAAGGTCTGCATATAAAATATTTCTAGTCCGTGCTTACGTTCGAACATAGTAGGTCCATGGTTCGAATTAGTGGATTGGTGAGATTATGTCTGCTCTTCATGAATTTCTAAAATCAGTTCTTAAAAATAATGTCCCTTTTTCTGATCTGAATATCAAAAATGTTCAGCTCGCACTTCGCGCTCGCATGATTTGGTTAGTAAAATACGTACAGTCTTAGTGAATTCCTACAAACAAGCATTATAATGTCCCTCTTCAGGTCTGAATTTCCTAAATTTTCAGCTCGCTCTTCGCGCTCGCAATATTTGATTAGTGAGATGCATGATAATCATGATTACAATCACTACAAAAAGTGCTTCATGTGTTTTAGATGTAATTCTAACAAAACCAACATGCGCTTGGCACTCGCATTAGATGACTATCGTGAGTTATGTATACTCTTAATGGATTCCTAAAAATTAGTCCTTAAAATGTCACTGTTTGGGGCATTATACAAAAATATTAGCTCGCGCTTCGCGCTCGCATATTTTGTTTGGCGAGACAGGTTCATATCATAATTTTGCTTATAATAAATAAATGAATTTTCTTATGATTTTTTTAGGTCTGAATATCTAAATTTTTTAGCTCGCGCTTCACGCTCGCATTATTTGATCAGTGAGATACATATCCGTTTAATGGCACAGTCCTTAAAATGTCTCTAATAGGTCATGCAGTATATCTGGCAATTGAGCGCGCTTCACACGCCCATAAATGACTCAAATCTTTTGCTGATGGTGCCCCCCCCCCCCATGCCGTGACCCAAGGTATGCCATGCACTGATACTAGATACTAGTTGCAATAAGCTTTAAAAACAAAGGAGTACAGCTACGACCCCCTCATAATATAGTCAGTCAGTCGGCAATTAAGCCCTCAAAAAGTGGCTTCTTTTATAATCCAAGTGATATTCATGACCAGAGGGTTTTTTTAATTGTTAATGAGCTTGGTGAGGACAAAAACACCTCTTTATTCGGCCATTGCTGCTCTAAATAATGACCAAATTTCATACTTTTGGTATCATTATAAAGAAGAACGATCATGTGTCTGGATAAAAAAAATGAAACATAGGTGAAACTTTTGATCTAAAACATGAACCAAAATAATTATTTTCATGCAACAAAACTTGTTGTTTTTACACTTAATTTCTGGTTGGGCTCAAATAATTTTTAGATTATGATAAAGCTGAAGATCTAAGCTTTAATATGATATAATTTTTATAAGAAGAGGTATCTTAGATGGGTCAGCAGCCATGCAGCTTTTCATAGGCCAAGTACATTTAGCAGTTTAAAAACCAGAATACTGCGCTCTTATTGGTCATAGAGACCACACACCCACGCAAATTCCAATGTTCCCGCACTGGGCCTCAGCAAGGTCACACTCACCATATGGTAATCTCTTCAAATTACCCGCGCCTGTTGTTTTGAAAACATTATTCAACCCGAATCAGAACTCTGCGTGGATTTTATGCTACTCAGAAATTTCAGAAATCTCGTCTAGTTGCATTTTGTTGGAAAAAGCTGATGGCTGCTGACACATCTAAAATTAAGGTGCCACCTATCAAGAGTCACATAGTAAGAAAGTAAAGAGTTTTTATAGAGATATAAATAATGTTTGTGCCTAAAACACAAAATTTTGCACAATTTGCAAGAGAAAAGAGAGGAAAACAAATCCGTTTGAGGCATCTATTCATGCCTAAAACTCACTTATTTATCAAAATATTTTATTCAAAAGAAATGATCAGTATAAAAGAGTAACGTTTACTCTTTCATATGGTACAAAAATAATCAATTTTACTCAAAGAAAAAGTGGTTAAACTCTTTGAGGAACAAAGTCTCACAATTCACGAGATTTTGCAGGGACATGAATTCAACCACGAGAGGACTTGGATAAATCTTGCTCATTTGCTCATTAACAGAGGGGCTTGCAGACTGACTGTAGTCCTATATATATATATATATATATATATATATATATATATATATATATATATATATATATATATATATATATATATATATATATATATATATATATATATATATATATATATATATATATATATACATATATATATATATATATATATACATATATATATATATATATATATATACAGTGCGTCCCACAAAAAACGAAACCGAGATTTAGCGATGATTTATCATAACTTAATCATAAATACAATAGACAAATGGCCTACCAATGTAAAGCTTAGAATCTCCTCTTTTACCTGAAATTACTTAGATTATTCCTCATTCACACATGCATGGGTGTCGATCGGTATTCTTGGTTGGGGGGGATGATTGACACAAAAGTTCTTGTGGATGGAGATCTTTCAACATTACCCCACTAAAATCACAAGTTAGGACATTTGGGAGTGATTGATATGCATGGTGTTCTTGTAAATTCCTTCATTGTTATAGTGTACTTATATTTATTTTTTGAAAATTCAATTTGTGTTACAAGTAAGCCTATTCTAAACTCATACGAAAGAAAAAATGACAAATTGTCTGGACCATGTTCATAGTTTATTGAGCATGATGTATACACAGGGGCGTCGATCCATTTTTCAGATGGGGGGGGGGGGCAAAATCATGAATCAACATTCAACATGCGACGCGAAGCGCGAGCTGAAATTTTTTAGTATGACATGAAAACAGGAAAAATGTACCTGTTTAGGTTTGTTTGTAGTAACTCATGAGGAGCATAGATACATGTATCTCACTAGAGAGCGAGCTCAAATTTCTTTATTTCTGACGTGAAAGCTTGATATTCTAAGCATTTTTGGTACCAATTATTAAGATGGGTATCTAGAAGAACAATAGATGCGAGCGCAAAGCGCCAGCTGAAAATGTTGATATTTCGATCTGGAAAAAAGACAGTTTAATGGACGCTTTTAATAAAGAACAAGATATATATCCAACAAAAGATTATTGCAAATCGAAGCGGGTGTTCTTTTGAGGTATAGAACTGAAAAAGGGACATTCTATTCACCTATTTAATCATGAAAAGTATGGGGTTTTGGTACAGAAATGATGCGAGCGCGAAGCGCGAGCTGAAATTTTTTATATTCCAATCTGAAAAGCAGACATTTTGAGCACGATTTTAAATCAAAATCGAGTTGGTATCTCAATCTCGCTTGCTGGTTTCAGTGTAGCATTACAATCTTATTTTATTTTTAGTTGCACATGCGGAATTATTGGGAGGGGGGGCAAAACGATATGTTCCCCCAAATATTTTCATTGGCGGGGCGATCGCCCCCCCCTGCCCCCCCCCCCGATCGACGCCTTTGTGTATACAACTTCTCTCTTAAATCTAACCCGACTGGCAATATCTTTTTTCTTAATGCATGATGATAACATGCAGATTCGGACCAATTAAGACTAGCACAAATTACAAACTGTGTGGCTTCTCGTGCGCCATCGGGCTTACCGTCATTCCATAGAGCTATTACTGTAATATCTATATGGTCATTCCTTAGACGATTTATCTTGCCACCCTTTTACTCCCGTTTATTGTTCCACCCTTTTGAATTAATTAATGTATTAAAATTAATTTATTCACCATTGGTGGGATGGAACACCAAAAGTCTTTTTTCGTTGGGGTCCTTTTATGTTATGTGTTAAAAAATTTCATATACATAAACATTTCATTCTTTTTCATCTTGAACCTCCACCCATCTGTTTAATAGTCCTGAAAAAGAATGTTTTTATTTAATAACAATATACACAAATTGTGAGAGAAACAAACTGATTGATGGCATACTATAATCATCACTATAATCATCATGATCAAACTTTTCATTTTTTCATCATCATTATTATAATTTTTCTACCCTAAATTATTGGGGGGGATGATAATACAGGCCACCCCCCCCCACTTGAAATATTGGGGGGGATATATCCCCCACCCCCCCCCGTGATCGACACCCATGCACACATGAGTGAGCAAAAACAACTTGAAGAAAGGATACCAAAAACTCATTTGGCGGGGGTATCTGAATTTCAAAAAGAAAATCACATGCCTAAAAGTTCAATATCTGCTCTTTTATTTAAAGGACAAGTCCACCCCAATAAAAAGTTGATTTGAATAAAAAGAGAAAAATCCAACAAGCATAACACTGAAAATTTAATCAAAATCGGATGTAAAATAAGGAAGTTATGACATTTGAAAGTTTCGCTGAATTTCACAAAACAGTTATATGAGGAGACTATGACGTCATCCACTCACTATTTCTTTTGTATTTCATTATGTCAAATATGAAATATTCTAATTTTCTCCTCATTGGCAAGTGATACAACGATTAATTCTTTGAACATGTGGCATATTAGCATTGTTTAATACTAAATGTTTCAGTCAAGTTGGTCCTTATTGTCAAATCTCAAAAAAATGAAATATTGTATAATTCAAACAATAAAAAAACAAAAGAAATAGTGAGTGATGGACATCATCGACTGACTCACCTAGTTGTGCATATCACTGTTTTGTGAAAAATAAGCGAAACTTTGTAATGTCATAACTTTCTTATCTTACATCCGATTTTGATGAAATTTTCAGCACTATGCTAGTTGGATTTTTCTCTATTTTTTTAAGTCAGCATTTTCCTGGGGTGGACTTGACCTGTATTTCCATAATTTTATTTAAATAAACATGTTTTCACCGGTTTCCTACAGAAGCTATCTCACGGTTAACAAAAGGCTGATCGTCAACAAGAGTCTGGACGCTATAGCCTGTAAGTCAAATTATGAAATTGTTGAAATTCAAATATCCAGAACTTTGTTATTTCTTGACCATTTTCTGTAATTGAGGTATTAAATTAAAGAGCAGATATTGAACTTTTTAAAGATGTGATTTACTTTTTGAAACCTAGAAACAGCCCGCCAAGTTACTTTTTGGTATCCTCTCTTCAATTTGTTTTTGCTCACTCATGCGTGAATGAGAAATAATCCAAGTAATTTCAGATGAAAGAGGAGATTCTAAGCTTTACAATGGTAGACCATTTGTCTAATTTATTTGTGATTAAGTTATGATAAATCATCGATAAATCTCGCTTTCGTTTTTTCTGGGATGCACTGTATACTATAAACATGTATATCGGATGTATATATAAATGTGTGAGGTTTATATGTACAACAACTTTGGCAACTCTTTTATTTAAATATTGTGTAAAAGAAATGGATGAGGAGAGCAATGGTAGACGTAGCTTATCTCAAGGTTCCCCAGAGCTATCTGGGACCCGGGTTCGATTCCCGGCAGAGACATTTTTTCGTCATCACCAATTTTTCCAAAGGCCAGCTCTGGGGAACCTTGATTTAAGCTACGTCTACCATTGTTCTCCTCATCCATTTCTTTCACACTATATATATATATATATATATATATCGGGCAGATTTTTTTTTTAATGTTCGAGCGAGCAAAGCGAGCAAGCAAAAAATTGACATTTTTATTACAGAAATCAAATTTTATGACAGATTTTTACAATATGAACAGTAATCTCATAAAATTCATGAAACCTCAAAGCGCGAGCAGAAATTTTTCCTATTTTTTCCATTTCTTACCCCCTTATTTTACTCCATTTTCTTCCTCCTTTTCACTTTCGCCTTCCCCCCCCCCTCCTCATTTCTTCTTTTTTCTTTTTCTTCCCATCTTTGAGCCGCACCGCCGGCCGCGCACAGGCATCCATGCATGGGGCCATTGGCGGCGGAAGCCAAACAATTTAGAGGGGGACCACCCAAATTTTTTGACAAGCAAAAAAAAAGGTTATCAACCAAAATTTTAGGGGGGACCACGCAGGAAACAAAATTGACAAGCAAAAAAAAAAAAAAAAAAAAAAAGGTTATCAAATATTAATTTAGGGGGGGGGAGCGTCCCCCACCTCAAATTTAGGGGGGACAGGTCCCCCCGTCCCCCCCCCCGCTTCCGCCGCCTATGCATGGGGCGCGGGCCGGGGGCCGGGGGGGGGGGGGTGCGTTATTCAGATAAAAATTGTGCAGTTCGCCAGCGCAGCGCAGCTGCAGCTGGTACATGGTACTTGGTGCCGGTGATCGATAATCATCAGCTGAAAGAGAACGTCAATCAAAGACGTTTCGCACAAAGGCAAGCATCAAAATAAACTGCCGAGATTTCTAAATTACATATTTTAATAAAGCAGAGGTAGAAAATATTCGGAAGCCAAATATATACTTCAACTGCGAAATCATGGTATGTATAGAACACATTATTTGACTGATTTTCACAGTATACCTGCGATTCTCACTCACTAATCTCAGAATTAAGCCAAGGCTATGTCTGTTCAGTCCCATACGGATGAAATTTTGATGTATGAACTATGATAGTGGTCCCCAAGCCTGGGAAACCTAACGATTTGAGTTAAGATTTAACATGAATTTCTTTTTATTTCACAAAACATTTCAGTAGATAATGTTCCTTACATCAATTAGAGTTAGTGTGCCAAATATCTTATAAAAATTTGAAAGAAATATATGATTTACTTGGAAAAAACCTCAGCTCAGGCCACCATTTTCACTTTACTTTAGTTTCAGATTGAACAAAAAAAGGTGCCCCATGTCTGCGCACCTAGCCTGGAGGCGTCTGGGGAGTGAAAGTACCGTAAGGGCACTAGTATTCAACCCGTTTGGAGAGTTTCCTCAAATTTATAGAAATATAGAATTTACCTGAATTTCAGACCCGTCTTATTTCCAAGAGCAAATGCTGGTTATTCTTTTTCCGTTATTTTTTTCTTCAACAAGTTGACTGTGTGCGCGGGCGATCGAATTATACGGCGACGGATTTTGGTACTAGTATTCAACCCGTCGGCACTAGTATTCAACCTAGCGATGAAAGATGGCCCTGTCTCTCAATCTGCTCTTGTCCCATCCGACTATGGACTAGACCATTTGAGATGAGACCAAACAGGGAATTAATCAAAGCCAGAGACTTACATAGATCTAGATCTAATTTAGCAATCTAAACCCTTTTGAGATTTGCTATCAATCCTCACTAGGTTGAATACTAGTACCATTCAGTGCAAAAGGCCATCGCCGCATAATTCGATCCTCCGCGCATACAGTCGACAGATTGACAAAGAAAATATCGACAACAGATTACCCTGGAAATAACAAAGGTATGAAATTAAGATAAATTCCCTATTTCTAAATATTTTGGGGAATATGTCAAAATCTTTGAATTATGCCGGGTTGAATACTAGTACCCATACGGTAATATACTCTACGACTACGTATGGTCACTCCCCGAACGCCTGGCGTTTGTACATATAGGCTCCTACACACCGAAGAAAAATGCAACTATAAAAATGCGCCAAACTGCTAGTTATGTTTAGAATCTGAAGTTAAAACTTTTGTAAATGGGTAAAAATATTGGTTGGCAACGTTTGGCAAAAAATGGATAGTTATGGTTACAAAATGACATAAAGTAATAAAAGTAGAAGAGAGTTTACTTACACTTGTTGACATCGCCATCTTTGATCCTTTGTTAATGCAACCTAGTTACGTGACGCGTATAGAGGGCGGCAAAATCATGAGCGGTGCTAGATTAAAAAGTGCTAAAATGTCCCGCTTCAACCACTGAACTAGAAATACATAGAGAAAACATATCTTTCAATTGCCTTTTACGGCGCGTTCTCGAACAATTGACCTAGCAAAATGGCGGCGGTCACGTGACTTATCGAGTTCGCCGGCGATGTTTTGCTTGGGTGAACATGACTTCCACGTATTTCTAGTTCAGTGGTTGAAGCGGGACATTTTAGCACTTTTTAATCTAGCACCGCTCATGATTTTGCCGCCCTCTATACGCGTCACGTAACTAGGTTGCATTAACAAAGGATCAAAGATGGCGATGTCAACAAGTGTAAGTAAACTCTCTTCTACTTTTATTACTTCATGTCATTTTGGCGTCATTTTGTAACCATAACTATCCATTTTTTGCCAAACGTTGCCAACCAATATTTTTACCCATTTACAGAAGTTTTAACTTCAGATTCTAAACATAACTAGCAGTTTGGCGCATTTTTATAGTTGCATTTTTCTTCGGTGTGTGGGAGCCTATATGTACAAACGCCAGGCGTTCGGGAAGTGACCATACGTAGAGTATATTACTTTCACTCCCCAGACGCCTCCAGGCTATGCGCACCCATTCACTTTGCACGCGATTCAGGGATTTTTATGAAAAAGGCTGCATTTTGAGGCCTTCACAAGAAGTAATTGGCATGCCATAGTCCAACCTGTAGATTCCCCACAGGCAGGGTGGTTGCAGTGAACAAGTGGGATGAGTGTGTATTGCATGCCATGTGTAAAGTTTGTGTTCATTGCGTATCTTCTTCACGGAGAAACGCGTGTGCACAGACAAGGGAGACTGCGCAGACTTGTCTTAGGGGAACTTTTACTTGCCATATGTCTACGGTAACGTTCTTAAGTTAGAATCTAGACCACAAAATTCAGAAAGCTCTTAATTTGTCATAAAATAAATCTTCAAAGTTCAAGTCCTAAAACAAAAGTAACAGAAGAAAAAGTACTTAAAAGTTACAGGTTTTCCCTAGATCTATTTAAACTTCTGAAAAGATCTATATAAACTTCTGAGAAAGTAGCAAAACAAATAAGATTGTATTCACAAAAATTAGAACTTCTAATTGAAGTTCTATCATGCCTCACTGTACACTCATTACTGTAGCATAGGCTAGTGGCCCAAAATAGGCTTTAATTATCCTGGATCTGGCTGGTTGATGTACAAATGCCTGGTGTGGCTATCTCGTACAATTATGGCAACAGTGCATAAAGTCGGATGTGTACTTGATTTATTTGGATCTTTTAACTCTTTGCCCGCCACGGACGACTCGTGGCACATACAGCGGACTGCCAACGACGACTCAAGTCACAGTTCGCACACAATGCATACGGAACGCATTTAATTGTAATTGTGTGCACACACATACAGTAGCGACGCGTGTATTGCATTGTTTACGAATCTAGCTTTCGTGTTATAGCTTTCGCCGACTTTGTTTACATAGAGATTTTTCGCGTAAAATTGAGTTTTTTGAACTGCTTTAGGATATATTTCGATGAGCTTTCAATAGCTTGCACTGCTTTCCTTGTAATAAAAGAATGATACAAATTGCCACCTCCCTATAACAATAAGGGGATCAAAGTATCAATAGACGGGAAGTCTCCCAAGTCTATTGAGAAGTAGCCAGGGACAATTTCAATAGAAGAGTTTAGTTCATTGTCAGTTTACTCTTTTTGAATGCCCCATTTCAATCCTAAACTGCTTAGCTCATAATGACCATAAAGACATGGATTTGGTATGTAATGAAAGCTAACGAACACATCTTTTCAATGGACTAACTTAGAAATTTAACCTTCATTAGGAAGTATTAAATATAAGAGGTATAAAATACCCTCCTAAACGAAAAATTGGAAACAGAATGTAAAGTTAAAATTCTCAAAATCAATGATTTTATACATAGCAAAAATGATACCATTGGCAAGTATATTTATTTCTCTAAAACTTTGCTACACATTTTTTTTCAATACGACAAACCAGTAAAAAGTTATTGCAAGTTGAATAAGACAGTGCAAGCAAACCCCCTCTGAATGTGGCACCCCAAAATTAATGTGGCGCAGGGGGGATAGTGTACGTGGCGGGCAAAGAGTTAAAGAAGTTGTTTGAATTTTGGGATTGGTGTAGCTTCCCTTACAGTATCAGGGAGTTTATTCAATTTGGGATAGTTCTTGGGTATAGAGACTGCTGATAGCATCTCTTATTTGCCCTTAATCTTCAATCTGCCGTAGGAGTGTGTTTAACTTCCGATAGGTCCTAGGAAGGAGCCGTGGAAACATTTCACATTGATTGACCATCAACTCGGCTGCCAGAAAATGTGAAGATACTGCTAAACATAACTAAACGAACCACTCAAACTATGCAAGAACACTTGGGGCCAACTCAACGCATTGACTATTTGTGCACATGCCCGATAGCACGATCTAGTGCCCATGGGAGTAGCTAATCTAACGTTAGAGAAAGTAGATTCTAGACTCTAGTAGTAATAGACATTTCATGACTAGATGAGCGATACGTAGAAACGTTCAAAGACCATTCTTCTGTGATGTGAAATTTGGCGACAAATCAGCGCTTTCCGTTTCATGAAGGCAATTTTGTCTTCCAAGTCCGCAACATCGTTTAATATCGAAAGTTCAGCAAAAAATTGAGTCTTCATCTTCACCTGAACCTTTTAATAATTTACGGAATGACGACTTTTCATAAAATCGTATATTTCAATAAATAGAGATCCAATAATTTTGTATTTATTACAGTTTGTAGAATTGATGTATGAAGCTTACTTTTATGAGACGTAAAAAAGGAGAAACAACTTTAAAGATCCACAAAAATAACTGGGACAGGGTAAATCAAAATTTAATTATTTTCATAACATGGTACGTGTCCTTTTAAGGACACCTTTTATTGATATTTCAACGAAAGAGACCCTTGTCCAAAAATGAAAATAGACGTATCTAAATAATTTTGACATATTTCAATATTCTGAATTTTTATTGAATACTTGTGATGATTTTGCAAATTATCTTTTAAATGTAATTTGTTTAGGCGAAAATAGGGTTTGAATGGAGTAAACAAGGTCAACCTGTCTGACTGTATCTGACTAAAAAGTAAAAAGGAAATTATGTGAGGCTGTGTGTGAAAAATTGAGTTTATTTATTTCATTCATCAGGTATGACGCAAGAAATACAAATATGAATTACCCGGTAATGTATTTTTTATTGGTGTTCATAATTATTTCAATGTCTTTTGGATGGAAAGAAGAACATGTAACTTGTAAGAAAGAACAGATCATCTTGAAATATGAAGAAGTGAAAGAAAATGGGAAAATGAATTGAAAAATGACAATAATGGAATGAGAAAGCGGTAAAAGCAAAATGAAGGGAGGTGGGGTTACGGAATGGCCTAAAATGCTAGGGGAAAAGCTGAATTGGAAATAATAATATGGGAAAAGAAAAAAATAATAACATGGCCGGGCTGCTGAGGATTAAAAATAAGAACAGGAGGGGGAAGGGTACAATCTGGGCAAAGAGAAAAAGGAAGAAAAGAGTAAATATGGACCGGGAAGAAAAAAAAGTTAAACGAGAAACAGGGAAGTAAAGGACATAAAGAGAAGAAAGGAAAAACAGAAGAAAAGAGAATTAAGATCATCTTAAAGTACCAATAAATGAGTGAATAGGGGGGGGGAATTAATCAAAGTATGTTAAATTTGAATAGGAATGGGTGGCGGGAAAGACAAGAAGAAAGAAAGTGAGGCTATATGGAATAAATTGATCTATTTTTCAAATCAGTTCACAAGGCCTATTTCTATTCACCTTCCTTTTCTTGATTTTCTCTTTGAGAATACCTTGATGAAAAACAAAATAGTTCTGATGGTAGAAAAAATTCCTCTGAATGATTTCACCACTCATTTACCATGTAATGGCAAATAATTATCATACAGCTCGCGCCCGTGGCATTTTCCACTGGCTCTGCTAGTTTAAAATTAAAGTTATAATTCTAGCAGATGTCTCATTCTAACAGAGGGCAATCAAGTTGCATTACAATATTCTAAAAGTACTCCTTCAATATTATTTTACTATTTCGACTCAAGCTTTTAGTGAATGTCATGGTCCACCATATTATGCGTTGATTGGTTGACATTTTTCCAGACCATTTCTTCAGGTTTGATAGAAGCTCAGCGAAAGGTAACTAATGAAAATATTGAAATTCCATAGCAAACTGGATGTGAGAAATGAGTCTTTTAGTAGATGAGTATTAAATGACTGGAATAGTCTACCAGAAGACTTGATACAAATGCCAGTAACAGACAAATTCAACCCTAAATCTCCCGGGGTACCGTATTTTGATTCTTGTCATTCCGGGGGGGGGGGGGGGGGGGGGGGGGGCATTATGGCCCCCCCTTAAGATCTCAGCCGCACATTGCGCGATCACAACGAAAATTTGCATGATGGTAGAGAATGACGTAATCTACACAGTTGCATTGGTAAATTTCACTGAATTCATATATTTTTATTTTATATGAATTAATTATGCTAATTTATTCATGAAATCATACTTTTTGCTCTCACTAAATAAAGCTCCTAGAATGCTATTTTTTGGTGAAAATATACCTTTATAGCATTCCTAACAATTATGAATGAAAAAAATTCTGGTACCAAGACCGATTTCTTATGTATTTTATTGTTTTTTTAATTTCTTATGTATTTCTTTGATTTCAATTTTTGTTTTTTTATTGTTTTTTCGATGGAATTCGTTCCAGACTTAATTCTGATCATAAACATGGCAAAATTAATTAAGTTTAATCAGTAAAAGTAGAAATAATGATACATTTATGAATTTTGGCTAATACACAATCTGCATTGGACTTGTACATGAAATCACGTTTATGAGCAATTTGGGGTCTGACATGCACTTACATAATGTTGCATGATGTCCTAACCACGTAGCCGGGCGTCACAAATTTGATCTCAAAATGTGCACGAGACTTGAAAGTAAAAAGTAAGTGAGCGGCCAGGTCAAAAAATTTTGCGCAGCAGATATATCACGAAAATTGTCGAGGGGGGGGGGGCCATTATGGCCCCCCCCCCCCCTCGGGAGAATTAGGGTTAAAAGAAGTATAGATAAATATTGGCAAAGTAAGCACTTTGAGCTTCCATAACTCCTCACACAAGCTCATGAAGATGTAGTTTACCAGACCTGCCAACCATTACGTTTTTGCAATCAAAATACGGCAGTACGTCTCTATATGTCTCTATTTCATAAAACTTACACAAATATGGTTATTAGATCAATGTAATTTCAGGTAACTTGGTTTTTTTCAATCATTTTGTTAAAACCAGGGTGAGATATAGTGCACTTTTTAGCTTGCATGCAGCTTGAGCACCGCAATGAGCGAGTGCACCACGCATTTTATTATGCAATACACTTTTTGGGGGAAAAATACACTTTTTTATCACAGAATACACTTTTTTTTCAGAGGTGGGCAGGTCTGGTTTACAGCAACACCAATCCTGCAAGATGCGACTGAGAGTTGTTTTTTTCATTACTATTAAGCAGCACTAAGGCACTGGTCTAAAAATAAGGATCTCCCTGTTTCTAACTAAGTTATAGGAATTGTCTTTGTTTATAATGATTTCTCCACACTCATCTTGGAAAGCTAATTCACCTGTCAAGTGCCAAAATCTTGCCTACACCAATTGAGTGCTCTAGTCCATATAAACAAATGTTGTGTTTCATAACAAGATTGTATTTGTAGAAAGATGGCAAGCTATGAAAAATAGACCATGAACTGGGGTAATTGAGTTTACAATATTTATTTTTAACACATTCAATAACCATTAAATGTTGTCTATGTCCCCCAGGGGAAAGTGAAAAAAAATGTACGGTACTCATTGGACGATCTCAATTTATCAAGACATGATTTGCCTTGGTGTATGAGGTCCTTGTTTTAGGGGACATTCCTCATTTTTGGACTGGCACCTTGACTGATTAGAATCGCACAGATACAGATATGCATATTTGCAGACAGTTGGCACTATGCAGTACCATGTACTATGTGGAGCGTTGTGGCCCAGTGGATTAGCCTTCGGACTTTGAAACAGAGGGTCGTGGGTTCGAATCCCAGCCATGGCGTAATTTCCTTTGGCAAGAAACTGATCCACAATGTGCTGCACTCAACCCAGGTGAGGTAAATGGGTACCGGTAGGAAGTAATTCCTTAAAAAGCTGTGTGCGCTATGAACGCCTAGCTTAGCCGGGTAATATAGAAGTGCCTTGAGCACATAACAAGGTGGATATGTGCACAATATAAATACCCTATATTATTATTACCACGCCACTGAAAATGAAAATGAGCTGAATCTTAATGGAAATTCATCATGCATTACTTGCTGTAGATTGATCCAACTTTTTTTTTTTTTATTTCAGGCCAGTAATAAGAGTCCAATGACTGATATATCAAAAGAGGCCTGGATGAACAGACTACAAGGACTTCATATTACAAGGGGCGACATGAACAAACTAGTGATGAATTATCTAGTCACAGGTAACAAAAATTAGCATGTTTTATTCTTTGGAATCATCAGTATTGCATTTTACTCTAGGTAATGATATCAGACACATGCTGCAAGTTAATTATGTAGTCACAAGTTGCAAGTTTATGATGCAGTCATTGATTCAATATTTTTCAAGTTAAATCTTTGTTACATTTATATACGCTAGTTTTTTACTCCTGATTGTCACTGGCAACCCAGAATCAGATAGTGAGTGTTTGACGTGGACTAACGTTTGATAAAATTGCAAAAGTAAACCAGAAACAAGATACATGTATAGTTTAATGGAGAGAGGTTGCATTCAATGCATGCAACCAAATAGCCCTGAACCAGGAGACAATACTCTATTGGATACTAGATCTCAAGCTTTGAACACTTTCTTGTAAAATAAGACCTATCTTTACTGGGGCACCGGAAATAACTTGAAGTGGTCTTGACTTTCTGGTTAATTTTGTGTTATTGAATTTATTTCAATTATTAATATGCAGTGCAGTTACAGGTATTGATATCTCATAAATTGTGCAAATTCAGTAATTTTTTTTGTGGTTGGTAGGTGGGGGGTGAAATATAATTGCCACTACACTGTAGTAAGATTTGAATATTCTGATAATCATTAAATATAATTCTTATCATTGATTCTTTACCAAGAGTATCCAAAATCGAAGTCAAGCTTTGACAACTTACCATGCTAAATTTCTTTGTGAAAATGTGAAGTAATCGAAATGCTGATTTCATGAAGCAATTTATCAGTGAACTGTCTTTAGTGCTTCATTAAAATCTCTGTAGTGATGTATTCATTGTACCATAATATTTATGATTTCAAATTTTGTGCACGATTTTACAGAGGGGTTCAAGGAGGCTGCCGAGCGATTCCAATCCGAGTCCAGTACTAAACCCATGACAGATCTAGATACACTGAATGAAAGGATACAGATAAGAGAAGCAATCCAAGATGGCCATATTGAAGATGCTATAGCAAAGGTCAATGACCTTCATCCAGAACTACTAGATAACGACAGATATCTCTACTTTCATTTACAGGTAAGTGGCCAAGAAAATTGGCTGCACTCTTTAAAGATTAGGTCTTATTTAGAAATTCTTTTCAAGCATGAAACAATCAACAAACTGTTATGATTTGTTTTTAATCTTGGACAATTTTTTTTTCCAGTGGAGCTCAGCAGCAGACCATTGTTTTATACTAAGAAAAAAAAAGACCTCGTCACATAGAATCCAGTTTGGGTTGTTTTGCCAGATCATATAAAATAACTTTTTACAAAGGGTTCCAGCAAAACCTGTTCCTGTAACATTTATGTTATCATAGTATGGTGAATATTTTATGTGATATTGGAACGATTTCTTTAGACTCTTTTTATGAACCATTGTACTGTAGGTGGCAAATTCTGAGTTTCACAGGTGTTAACCCTTTGTGTGCCAAGGACACATTTTCGTAAAGATTATCTATCCAAACGAAACAGGATTTGTAAAGCAGCATTGCTTCTTGTATTGTGTATGAGGGTAAATTTCCAATTACCAAGACTTATCCATATTTCCCTAAAGATGATAAAGAAAATCAACCATTTTTCATTACAAATTAATGCGGTATGTTCATTTAGTGTAGGCTCGGCTAGTATTTTTATATCTTCAATTATTCACATTCAGTCTCGTATTTTTTTCACTATTTAATCTGATTTTATATAACAGCAACAACATCTAATAGAGCTGATACGTAACAAGGACTTGGAGGGTGCACTTACATATGCACAGACGCATCTATCGGAGAGGGGAGAGGAGAGTATGGAAGTATTGCCGGAGCTAGAGAGAACGTTAGCATTGCTTGCGTTTGAAGACCCAGCATGCTCACCTTTTTCTGATCTCCTTCATCCTTCACAAAGACAAAAGGTACTTTATTACGAACGTTCACAACATCAATTTTCTCCTGAAATTACCTTTCTTTTTTTTTCAATTCATCAGCTGAATATCAGCTATCTTGGAAAATGAAGCAATTGCATACAGTGTAAATATAATTATGTCAAAGGTTATCCAATGGGGTGCAGTTTTGTTTTTGTTGTTTGCTTTTTATACAAGAATAATTGATCAGGATCATTTTCTGTCTTCCATATTTATATCATTATGAAACCATTTTATTTTCAATTTTTGAACAGAAAAAGAATGGCTTGCTGCATGACAAACCAATTTCATTACTTGATCTTTTTTGTATTCTCAAATTAGATTTTGATCATTGGGTATACTTGTGTATAAGGAAGGTCCAACTTTTTCATCTTTTGTCCGTCTCTATGTATTCTGTACTATAATATGTGGAAAGTTTGGTTACAGTATGGTTACAGTCTTAAAATGATGATGATGGTGATGACGATGATGTTGATGATGATGATGATCAACCTTAAAATACATGGTGCAAAAAAGTACAAACAATAGCTTGTATACAATCTTGCATCACTTAATGGAATTCCCAGCTACATCCTAATTAAGTAATGGGGCCTGGTGCCCTGTATGATATGGTCATATCTCTACATTCTATTTTTTCATGTTGATTTTAATTCTATTGATCGCCCTTCTTTTCTCCATCAGGTTGCAAGTGAGTTGAATGCAGCCATTTTGGAAGCCGAGAATCGGGAATCGACTCCCAAACTAACCAACCTCCTCAAACTATTGCTCTGGTCACAGGAGCAGCTGGATGCTAAGAAGGTCAAGTTTCCAAAGCTTAAAAACCTTGCCTCAGGGGAATTTGAAGATCCTAAATAGATTCTTTGAAGACACTACATTTCTATATTTATATTCCATGACAATCGATCAACTCTTCAGCAGGAATTTATGAAAGGCTGAATGATTAGCGATGGATTTCTCGAACACATTGATATTGTGCTATTTCATTTTCTTTGTGGAAGTGAAAAACTCTGATGAATAAAAAAAACGATCTTGCATACATCAGGGATGCCAGTGGCAAATGGTCCCAGGGCCTGAACTTTTTTTGGAAGGTAAATTATGTGCGCGAAGCGCACATGATGAGCGCGAAGTCCCATTCGGCCGGGGTCCAGCTCTAGCTCTAGGGTTCTAAATGGTCTCTGATGCAATCTGAGCCTATTTTAGGGATCATTTTCCCAAAAATTTAGCTCAAGTTTTGGGCATTTTTTTATGTTGCAGAGCCTCAACTTACAATTAATTCATGAAAAATATTTATGTCGTGATGAAGTCTACAACAACATACACGTAATTACTGTACTCTGTACTGTCTGTAGTCAGAAAATAATCCGAGAGAAACGTTCCACTATTGTCTTTGTTCTCCAACCACTTCCACTAGAATTTGTTCTTGATTCCACTGTCTATTTGCTTAATGTTGGTTCCTCTTTCAACATCCATACTTGTTGAAAAATTATTATTAAATCCACAATCGAAACGGAGAATCAGCTCAGTATAACAACGTGAATTGAACGGGAGCGCGAAAACACAGTGTACGGCCGGTATAGGCATTCACATCCCGCAGCGAATGCATGGCCATGCAACCCATGTCACTATTGCATTGGTATTACACTAGACTCAAATACAGTTGTTTTATCAAAATTCAAAGTTACGTTCAGAATCCATACACGTTATAATGTACAGCGATCAGTCACCACCAATCACATACATACAGTGCAGTCTAGCAAAATGCGACCATATACACACACACGCACAAAACCCTTGATTAAAACTAGCGTTTAACTGACTGGCTCGTACGAGTCTAATTCCATTATATCACAGGATTTTTTCTTGCACATTAGCTTAGGTACATATAATAGCCGTACGGAGCAAAGACATCTCATTGAACGGCCGGATCTGGCCGTTGACAGTTCTGTCCGGCCTGAGAAAACTCGACCAGCCGGAACTTAAGGTAAAAAAAATGAAAAAGCCGGAATTCCGGCTATAGCCGGAACTCTGGCATCCCTGATACATGAATATTACTTAGTTGACAGAAAAGACAGAAGTATGTGTGTATTGTTTGATTATTTGTTGTTTTATATGCAATGATTTCCATGCTGAAATTTTGCAAGAAAAAACGTCATACAATTACTTGTTTATGCATTTTCTGTTACCTATAACAACTGCGAAAGAAATCACTCTCTTCAGTGGATATCATCTGTGATCCTTTACAAAGACTGCTGGTCAGATCAATTTACATGTATTAAGGATGATTTCATTCTGGGACTGTTCAAGAAAAAAGAAGCAGTAGTGTTACCTAGTTTTTATTGATTTTAAAAAATAAAAATAACAGGGTCAAGGCATAGTTAAAGCTTCATTTTTTTTTCTTAAAAATATCGCTCATTTTCTACAGCTTAAAATTATCTTGAAACAGGAGTAGACAGAAGCCTGTTTCTTGGAACATGTTGTACAACACCTAAATCATCATACGCAAGCAAATGAGAGGCTGAATGCCCAACATTTGTACCATCACATACGTACCATCCTAAATGTACCATTGCATGGTTAAGTTAAAGAAGATTCAATTCATTGTGCTTAATTAATGTAGGGCCTACTTTATACATGTAGCTAAATGCAAATTTGTGAACTGTTTACTACAATGCGCGGCTTGAATCTTGGGGAGATTTTGCTTTTGTGCTTACGATAATTATGGACTAACGTAGCAATGGACTTATTATTGTTCCTTTTTTCGCTAACTTTGAAGGCGTTGTACAACACAAATAGCGAATATTTATATTTTTGCAGTGGTACAAAGATTTCGCATTTTGTGATTCAAGAGAATTGCCTTGTTGATCAGGGCATTTTTCTCTCATACCATTGCACTCGTGCGTATTCGCTATTTTTGTACACTATAAATGCAAAACAACTATCATAAGCTATTGAAATGGTGCCATTTAGGTGGTTATTAGCAAATTTTGTCATAGAGATCGAACTCTTGTTATTAGTAACAACAATGCAGTTGTTTTAAAAGAATTACACCAAAATTATCTACACAGAATTGTGTGGACAAACTCATTACATCACCCCTCATAAATATTGGGTAATGTATTCATGACACGATAGAAGCAAAAAGGACTAGAATTTGAGACTTTAAGCATATATTGTGCATTTGTTAGCAAAAAGTGGTCAATACGTCCAACTATGTTAGAACACCAATTATGCTGGGATTCTTTGTTGATCATAATGGTGATTTGTTTGACTGGGGCTTCAAGTTGAAAATTAGTTTAGTTTCACCCAATGATTAGTGCATTCTGAATTTTCTAATGTTTGTAGAGGAGCTACCTGGTTCTAGTATGCAATGGGTTAACAAGTGAAAGAATGCCATTATTTTGTTAGGACAAGCTTCTCAGTTGGTGTAAATTTCAATTTCTAATATGATAAAGAGTTCAAAAACAACATTTCCCAGCAGTTACTGTTTTAAGACAGTAATAGGAAGTTTTTGTTCTCAAGATCATGAGAGGTAAACAATTCTAAAATACTGATCCTTTCTGGCCAAAAGACTTGATCCCAGGGGGCGTTTTACAAAGATATAAGTGTGATTTTAAGTTGAGCTTACATAGTGCCACCGCTCACATGATATTAAACACACACTCTCATTGACTAATATGCAATGGCGCACATCCTGTGAGCATGATTTGATCAATCTGACGATGTGTATAAACTGCACGCTCCTGGAATTAAGTGCTACTCTCACACACACACACTTAAAGAGATGGTCCGGGCTGAAAGTATTTAAAGCTTAATAAATAGAGTAGAATTTACTGAGGAAAATGCCGAAAATTTCATCAAAATCGGATAACAAAGTTATTTAATATTATAGTTTAGCAATATTTTGTGAAAACAGTTGTCATGAATATTCATTAGGAGGGCTGATGATGTCACATCTCCACTTGTTCTTTTGTATATTATTACATGAAATTAGGTTTATTCAAATTTTTTCCTCCAAGAACTAGAAAAATTGGATTGACAACTGATTTAGTGCATTAGATATTTATTGCTGCAACTTATTTCATTATAAGGGAGACATATTATTCACACAAGTATGAAATAATGAAAAAATTATGATTTTATGTAATAACATAAGAAAACGGAAAGTGGGGATGTGACATCATCAGCCCACCTAATGAATATTCATGATGACTGTTTTCACAAAATATTTCTAAACTTTAAACTTCAATAACTTTATTATTTGTTATATGATCTTGATGAAATTTTCGGCATTTTGCTCAGTGAATTCTACTCTATGTATTAAGATATAAATATTTTCAGCCTGGACCATCCCTTTAAATCCTTGTGATACCCCCCCCCCCCGCGGTCATAAACCAAACTCTCTGTCTTTGCATATCAGATGTTATTGCTATTCTTTACCAAATTACCTTCATTGAAATTTGTGAGATACAAGAACCCATCATCATCATCATCATCTTAATAATTTTAAAGACGTATCATAGTGATGGTGAATTTTCTTGTTTGCATTGAACGATATATATTGCAGCAAGAATAAAATTGATTTGATGAATTCTGCCTAATACCACGTCATACTTGGTAAAAAGTGATATAAAATCATGGACTATGATTTTAAAGTTAGCAATGAATGAGTAAACTGTAAATAAAATAATCATATTATACCTCATGGTGTGTTTTATTTCCATTTATTACTTTGTGTATATAAAAATATAATTACATGTATAAAATGGTAGAATTTGTACAGCAATTTCAATATATATGTGGGCAATTCCAAGCAAACACGGACATTTTCTTTTCCAAAAATTTATATTTCAAATCTGAATAAAAATTTTCTTTTAAAACTCATATGTGGAAGTTCATAAATATAAAGAGGCCTCACAATTAGCCTCAAAATTCTTTTCTTACGCATCTCTTTATAGCATTTTTTCGAACCTTACAAAAGATTTTATACATAGAACTACATAAATATATAAACCCCTCCAAAAAAGTTTGGAAATCTGTGTTTGGCCATTAATTTTATCCAACTCCCAATTTTAAACAATGCATATTTTACATCATTCAAAAGATCATTTAATTATCTTTAAAATGATACCATGCTTGTTATGATCATGCCATCACGAAAAGAGCAGGATTAAAAAGTGTTGGATGAGGTCTGAATTGAAAAGCTGCAAAACGAGCAGAAATAGTCATGAAGGGTCAATACAGAACATGATTCTTTTGTCTGTGTCAATGGTAGTATAGTGTAGTGATGGTTCTCTGAGATAACATGGTTTGAGTCGTGGTTTGAAATACCCATGCATGTTTGTTTGTTATGTGTTTGCTTGTGCAGGGGTGTGTTTGATTCCATGTTAATGTTTATGTTAAGGTGCATGAAAATAAAAGAAACCGCTGAGAAACTCACTCATCACCACTGAAAAAAGAAGTGACTTTCAATATTGTGTCATTTTGCAACTTTTGAATTTTGACCTTGCCCCACATTTCAAGGCACTGCACCTCCATGTGAAATTGTGAACCATAATCATATCATGTAGGGTATCATTTTAAAGAAAATTAAATGATCTATTCATTGATATTAATTACACATTGATATTTACTAAAAACCGATGAGGAATTATCGATCAAAGTCAAAAGGAACCGCTGAGAAACTCACTCATCACCACGGAAAAAAGAACAGTGACTTTCAATTTGTGTCATTTTGCAACTTTTGAATTTTGACCTTGCCCCACATTTCAAGGCACTGCACCTCCATGTGAACCATAATCATATCATGTAGGGTATCATTTTAAAGAGAATTAACTGTTCTATTCATTGATATTAGTAACACATTGATATTTACTAAAACCGAGGAGGGATCATCGATCAAAGTCAGATTTCCAAACTTTTTTTGAGGAGTTTATATATGTATATATTTTACTTAATTTCAATTGAACAGAAAACTATTGTTTTTGTTTATTTTCAGTTGGATAATCTGAAGGTCATCATTTTACATCATATTCATAGAAAATTTTCAAATATACATGTACATGCAGGAAAGTTTAAAAGATGTCAAATTTGTGGTGCCGGACAAAGTGTAATGCGACTGACTAGCGTTTTTCTATCCACAAGAAATACTCAAAGTTCAAATGTCTTATTTGAGACTTTTATACGTAAGTAAGGTTTTGCAGGTGTTGATATTTGTTAAAGAGTTTTGATTTGAAAGAGCTATTAAAAAGTAATCGTTCACTTTTTTTCCATGTCCTTTTTGTGCGACGGACCGAATTTTATGATGTCATGGCGTCCACAATATACATGTACAGCCTACAACCTTCCTGAATGTATTGTTTTAAAGCCTCGGTTTTCAAGATAAATTGACAGTATAAACTTGACAGAAAGACTAACCCCTGTAAAAATGACATCAAGTATAAAAAAAGACATATATGAGTGTAATGCGACTGACCGTGGAATCGCCCATGTACAAGTAGCATTGGTGTAAGGTACCTTGTTATAAGTCAGAGTTGTGTTTTTTCCCCCACAGGAAACTGCAAGCGTCATTTGATTACCATTTCTCACATTTCATTATAGACGGGGGAAACAGGAAAGCAGCTATCAGAAGTCGCATAGTGCCCACATAGCAGGATTCCAGCTAAAAGGGATGCTCTGGGCTGAGAATATTTTTAACTAAATAAATAAAGAGTAAAATTCAGAGCAAAATGTGAAAATTTCATCAAAATCGGATTAAAAAAGTTTAGTGTATTGTGAAAACAGTTATATACGCGTCTTCATGAATATTCATTACGTGGGCTGATGTCACATCTCCACTTTGCTTTCTCTTTTGTTGCTACATGGAATCATAATTGTTTCATTTTTTTCATACATGTGTGAAAGATGTCTCCCTTGTCATGAAATAAATTGCAGAAATTAATATCTAATGCACTAAATCAGTTGTCATTCCAATTTTTATAGTTCTTGAAGGAAGAAAGTTGAATAAACCTGATTTCATATAATAAAATACAAAAGAACAAGTGGGGATATGACATCAGTTTGCTCACTAAATATTCATAAAGACATGCCTAGAACTGTTTCACCGGAATTACGCAAATCTTTAAAGTGCCATAACTTTGTTATTCCTTGTCTAATTTTGATCAAACTTAAAGTGTTTTGTTTGTCTAATTTTTCTCTATCTGTTAAATTCATATAATTTTCAGCCTGGAGTACCCCTTTACGGACTCGGCACAGACTTTTGACAAAAGTTCTTTAGAATATTATTATGAGCTGTCAATTTTGAGCACGTTTAGTAGAATATAATATTGCTTTATATTAAAAGTTAATAAGTTAACAATAAAGTTAATAATACCCAATAGTATGCTCAGATTATTTGAAGGGACATGGGTGGTGCACTAAAAGCCATTTCATCTCAAATAAAATAAGTGCAATTAGAAACCCTTTAAAATCTATCTGAATCAGTATTATAAGAACCATATTATCTACATTTTAGCTAAGATCTAAGATGATTTAAAAACGAAATTAAGATAAAATAGGATCTCAGAAATATCACCCAGGCTTTTAGAGGGCACACAAAGAAACATTGATTGATACAAATTACATTTGGCTATGTTAAACTTTCAATATTCTGCTGGCTCCAAAGCATGCTAAACGCATGCAATGATTCAAAAGCGTCAATCGTTAACCTATTCATAAAATATCATAGTACAGAAATAGGCATAATATACAAACTGCAATACTAAAATAATGATATAAAGGTATACAAATTAGAAGTGAAAATTACAAATTCAGTAATTATCAGCGAGTGTGTGTGAAGGTGTATCTGTAATCCCCTAATATCCATAGACAAAAGTGTGACACTGGTTTGACAAATATGAAATATTCACATTTTTCATAATGAATACTGGGATGGCCCATGTTTGTTAGCCTCACAAATGACAGCAAATTAACAGAAAATGCAATACACTGTATTTACCACTAACAATCCTGGTTACTGGTAGATTGACATAAACACATGTCCCCAAACACATTTTCCTTATAGCCCTGTTTAGCACCAATTAGAAATATGTGTTATGTGTGAATGTGCAGTGTAATTTTTGTTCATTATTATGCATTTCATGCATTGTATTACTGATTTCAAATTTTATTTAGTGGCAAAATAATTCAAATTTTGGTTCATCAATAATTTTTATTAACAATATACTTCTAAATTTTATTAAAGGCAGTGAATATGAATTTGAAATGATCCATTTCTCTAGGTAATGTTGAATGATTTAAAATGAGTTTTCATATAAAATTCAAAGAAAGAAAAAATCTAACCTGACGGCTTTACATTGAGGTTTTGGACATTGAATACAAGTTCAGCTGAATGTTGAAAAACATAAATAAACACTAAGTTTATGCCACAGTCTTTTCTTCACATATGATACAAAATTAGAATTATCCAAAATTGCAAAACTAAGTAAACTTTGCATAAGAAAACCTTAAAGACCCTGACCGGGGTAAAAACAACCATACATCAACAGAAAGGTAATGATTCATAGAATAGAAATATACCAAAAATATTACATATATCTCCTTCCATTAGTTAAAAATTAAATAGAAATATAAGAAATCGCTCCTCCTGAACTTGTTTCGATTGAGCACCCCCACGTCGCATGAAAATGATGACGTCATGTTGTGTATGGAGGGTCGTGATTCCATAGGTTTATGTATAAACAAGTGAAACGCCTCTGGCAGTCTCGCCTGCATTACGCAATTTAATATAGCAGCAGTGCTAACTTTGAAAACTACTATAAAATAATCATTCACAAAAACAACATTCATATGGTCAAATACACCCATGTCCACATTTCATTCACTCTATCCATAAACTTTCAAAGTTATGATGGCAATTCAACAATTACCCCAACATGGCCTAAGTTTATTGACCTTAACAGACCTTTGACCTTGGTTTTGTGACCTGAAACTCACAGAGGATGTTTAGTGATACTTGATTACTCTTATATCCCAAGTTTTATGAAATAGATCCATAAACTTCAGAGTTAGGATGGTTATTCAACAAATACCCCCAACTTACCAAAGTTCATTGACCCTAAATGACCTTTGACCTTGGTCATGTGACCTGAAACTCAAGCAGGATCTTCACTAATACTTGATTAAGCTTATGCCCAAGTTTCATGAACTAGGTCCATATACTTTCTATGTTATGATGTCATTTCAAAAACTTAACCTTCGGTTAAGATTTTGAAAATAATTCTCCCAACATGGTCAAAGTTCATTGACCCTAAATGACCTTTGACCTTAGTCATGTGACCTGAAACTCAAGCAGGATGTTCAGTAATACTTGATTAACCTTATGTCCAAGTTTCGTGAACTAGGTCCATATACTTTCTAAGTTATGATGTCATTTCAAAAACTTAACCTAAGGTTAAGATTTGATGTTGACGCCGCCGTCGGAAAAGCGGCGCCTATAGTCTCGCTCTGCTATGCAGGCGAGACAAAAACTGGGTGATTTTTCTGATTTCCATATTATGAATTCATTTGTTTTTTCATTTTCAGATGAAAATGGCAGTCACAATTATTCAGTGTCCAAATGGAGGGAAACTTACAACTATTCACTACTTTTTTTGTGTGATTTTTTGTTTGGCTCTTATTGGGCCTAAATTGCTGTCAGGAAAAGTTGTTACACATAATCTGAATGCAGATAGAATTGAAATCTGTGCCATATAAGCAGGAAATAAAATATGGCAAAAACTAGTCCAGAACTGTAGATTTCATAGCATGTGACAAAAATATAAGTGATATCACTCTGTGATAGAAGTGAAGAAAATGAAATGCGTAATCCGGAAAGCAAAAAAAATCACCCAGTTTTTCTGTGTACAAACCTATGGAATCACGACACTTCTCACACAACGTGACGTCACGGTCTCGAGGCCGGTGAAAAGCACAATAAAGCCTGTTTTCTAAGAGTGATAATTGGAGCTGTTCTTAAGCAAAATACCTAGCTGTTAAGCTGTGAAAAAAGCTTACATTACTGTATTTTGTAGTCTATAAACTTTCGATTGGTATATGATTTGTCATTTTCATTTTTGGGTCCGGTCTGGGTCTTTACAGTAGAAGGTGCAACTATCATTGTGCAAGAGGTTTGTTCAGGATTCAAAATCAAAATCCCTGATTCAGCTGCTCATAATTACAGTCCATTATGTATCAAAGACAGGTCAGTTATTCATTGAGAGTAACTGAATTTATTTCTTTTAATAAATCAAATATGGTTGAAATTCAATTTTATCTCATCCAAGTCCAAGTACACGATTCCCAGCTTCTCAAGAAAACAAATTCCCTGATTTTCCCCTAATGTGCCTCTGAATGTCTTTGACAGATATATGGCACTATACAAATGCTGTGCATCATCATCATCGCGTCTCAAAGTTCCATAATTATTTCATCTCACTTCCAATTTCACATGTTTTCTATGTTGTTGCAGTGAACTATTTGCCATATAAAACTTTTGTTACGTGAATCTTATTAAAACTAGTACACAGCCCCCCCCCCCTCCCCCATAGCCAGTCATCAAATAGATGTTGTTTTGATATCTTATGAAACAAAATACAATACAATACAGTCTGACTGACTTCTTTCGATTGTTGGGCCAATAAAAATTCCGAACTTTTTCCTGATTTGGGTAATTTTGTCATATTCCCAGACTGGAAAAAGTGAAATAATTATCCCCGGATTTTCCTAATGAGCAGCTGGGAACCCTGTAGTAGATTCAATTCAGCATAATGAGCCAAACACCTTGAGGGAATCGGATAAGGCGGATGGAGCAAAAGTTTTTAAAAAGATGCAAGCGAAGCAAGCATCCAAAAATGTTGACCTTTTTAAAATCAATTTTTAAAATAGATTTTGACATAATATCCAAATAATATAACATTTCACTCGTTCCTTTTCCTTTTTGTTCTTTTTCTCTCTTTCTTTTTCTTGGTTGCGAAACTTCAAGGGTGGCATGCCACCCCCCCCCCCCCCCCATCTGTACATCAGTGCAATTCAGGCAAGATTGAAAAAAAAATATTCTTAGACATTTAATATACTACACTATACTATATGCAAATGAGGGGACTGATGACATCACTCACTACTTCTTTTGTATTTTATTATATGAAATATTCAAATTTCTCTCCGTTGTTCAGTGAAAAAAAGTTTTATTCTCCCTGAACATGTGGTATTACCAATGTTTTAACATTTCATGGGTCAGTCAAGTTGGTCCCGATTGTCAAATCTGTATAATGAAATTCAAACAATAAAAAAACAAAAGAAATAGTGAGTGAGGGACATCATCGACTCTCTCATTTGCATGTCACTGAGTTGTGCATATAACTGTTTTGTGCAAAATAAGCAAAACTTTAAATTGTGGTAACTTTCTTATTGTACATCCGATTTGATGAAATTTTCAGCTTGTTTGGTTTTTTTCTGGGGTGCACTTGACCTTAAATAATTATTTGAAATTTAATATGTGAAGTTTTAGATAAAGAAATACAGATCTAAATAGTGGTTAAATACTTTAAATAATTAGGCAGCTGCTTTGATTGGATTTTACATCTTTGATGTAATCATTTGGGCCCCCCGAATAAATGCATCGATCCGGTCATCCTGGCCTTTCTCTGTCATTCCCCGAAGCATTTCATCTCTTTTAGCCCTGATGGAGGCACCATACAGCTTGTCTTTCGTAGCCGATACACAACCTCTGTCCAGTACGTCACCTATGGATTATACAAAATTACATATCAAACAAATGGGTTTTTAATCGGTAAGTTGCAAGACATCTATAGGAGTTTTCATACATACATACCATACAAATTTATTCAATACATTTTTTACTCAACTTCAAATATAAAGCCCTACATATTCGAAGAAAGAGTAATTTTATGTAGAACTACATGTAGCAGCTTGAATGCATTTTTACACGCTTACTTCTCTTACATGAGTAACAGAGTATCTATCTGTATAACTGCAATGGACTAATTAAGACTTGTTAACAGGTAGAAAAAATTGGTATTGCCATACATGTACACAATATGATAATTTTATTGGCTAATATGTTCAAGTAAAAAAATTGACAAGTGTGGTAATCTTATTTCCAAAGACCTACTTGGTTGATTAATGATTTGAAATTCAACATCATGTGAAGTTTTAAATAAAGAAATACAGGTTAAATAGTCGTTAAATACTTAAATATATTAAGTCTTTGGTAAGACTGAATTTCTTATGCATTTCTTTATTTCATTGCTCCACCGGTGTCTGCCAAAAAATTTATGGGTGGGCACTGGTACCCCTCCCCCCCAACATATTCTGACAAAGCCTTAATAAAAATGGTTGTCTATATTCTTACCCGCAATCTCATTACCATAGCGGACAGCAGCCGCCATGAGTTGACTTTCATCTACTGCTTCATCAATTATATCTGCCCTCAGTGCTTCTTCTGCAGTGTAGCGTTTGGCAAATATAGCTGCATCTCGCAAAGTTTGGGATCTGTGTAACTTTAGTCTAAGTAAAAAAAAAGAATTGAAATAATGACCATGCATCCTTTTTCTCAAAATTATCAACATCTAGAAGGGAATAGTTAGGTGAATTTCTAGATTGTAAGTAACAAAATGTACCATCTTGAAGATTGCGAGTGAGCAGTTATATTTCCTAATTTGTTTTATTGGGTTTGCAGTTATGTTCATATGAAGTTCCAAAAGGAGAACAATAAAGATACATATATCATTCATATAGAATGTGAAAATTCAATGCATTCTGCCATCTTGGTGAATATCAGGGCCTATAACAGAAAAATTCTAAAGATGCAAATAATTTTAAATGTTAAAGTGCAAGAGCAATGGCAAACCATGTTTAAAAAGGTTTGATTAGTTTTAATCAGAAATATATCACTTACGGTGATTAATACCCCACCCTATGCTGTTACCAAAAGAGTTAGAAAATTAATCTTGCATATCTTTAACCAAAGATGAATATTTCTGGAAACTTTCATGAATGCTGGCTCCAAACTGGGGAAGTAGTTTGATCCACAATGGCCCAAATTCACAAGGGTGGTTTTGAAAACCCACGGTTGAGTCCATGATTTATGCAGATTTCCTGTATAAATTACGCTTATTTTACCGTGTATATTAAAAATTGTCCAATGCTGATGCGCACTTTTGTTATAGTGCACCAAATTGACGCCTGTTGCCGTGGTTATCCACACTATTTTATTAATGAGTCCACTGTTTTGAATTAATGAGTTCACTCTTCAAACAGTGGACTCATTAATAAAATAGCATATCTAACCATGGTAACAAGCGTCAATTTGGCGCACTGTGACAAAAGCGTGCATCAGCATTGGACATTTTTTATACATGCGCCCGATACACGGTAAATTAAGTGTAATTTATTCAGGAAAATTTATTCAGTTAGATGGAACAGGCCTATAATTGGTGAAAAGGGGGTATATAAAAATAAAATTGTCAAAAGACAGTGCAACTATTAAGATACATGTATTTACAAATTGGCATTCTTGAACACAAACAGATTTCGCTATAAGCTATTAGGAATAAAGATTAATAACTACGATACTTGAAATCTAGTTTGCGTAAGTTATCTGTTTCTATGTCTGCTAATCCCCTGGCACTGAAGTTTTCCTGTTATACACAAGTTGTTTTATTATGCATACAATTATACCATGTTAGTTAACAGGCCTATTTATAGCTGGATAATTACCTGATAGACTCAAGGGTAATGGGAGAAAATTTGATCTTGAGTTTGGTTTCTGGAAGGCAGAACCAGCCATGCCCTTTTTTCATCACCCTATAATCACAAGCCAGGGCAAAGATGGCACCCATTCCAAAAGCATGACCTATAGTAAAACAGAGGGAGGAATTAATGTCTATCATTTCTCATGGATAAAAAAAAAATCATAAGGGAAAATGTATACGACTTTTTTTAAATCAAAGACAAGATTAAATATGTGTATCGCTACACCTCTCATTGGAGAAGAGAGATTTGACGTATTCTTACCGGGAGATAAATAAAAACAGTAGTTTGAAGAATCAATTGTTAGAGAGGCCTAGTATTATCAACTTTAAATCCTTTTAATACAGAAATGTGCTTTGCATATTATGACATGGTGATTCGTTGACTTTATATTAGGGTGCTTTAATTGTGATATAATTACAGATATTTTACCATTCATAGCTGCAATGGTTGGCATCGGGAATAATGTAACTCTTTGGACGAGGGCATCATTTTCAGTCAAAAACTTTTTAGTGACATCTTTTGTTTGTTGGGCAATCCAATGTAGATCCAGTCCATAGCTGAAGAACTTTCCTTGGCCAGTGAAGATCAAACATCTTACGTCTTTATTTCTGGGGTTTAAAAGGGTGCAATTTTCAAAAAGAGTGAGTTGAACAACAATTTATTGAGGGGAAGTGAGTGAATAAAATGGCAGAGAAACTATTACCGGTAATCCAGGGAGGGGTGAGTTTTCCCCCCACCCGCGCGGAGCGCGAAGTTTTTGATTTCTCATCAAATTCAAATCAAAAGAAGACGTCTCTTGCATCTCTATTACCTTATCAACTGGAATTAAATTGACTTACTGTGATTAAAAAATCTTGTTTTCGAAAGAAATTATGAGCGCCCCAAAAATAGGAAAGGATTGAGGATAATTTCTCTTAAAACGTTTGATAAAAACTGAGAACAGAAGTGGTATAAAATGTTTACCTTGGTCACATCAGATTTGTTTGCAAAAACTTTAGCCACATTACATTCTTTAACTCGCAAAACAGAGTAGAAGATGAGTATATTCCTTCCCGCGAATGACGTTGAAGCTCTGAATTTTCTAAATTTCATAGTCTGAAACCTTAACCTGCTCTATTCTTAGATCATATAACTCTACTACGAAAAAAGAGCTCAAATTGTGAAAGGAATGCTAGAAGAGGAACTTTTCCATTCCTATGCACGCGAATCAAAGAAACTTCTGTGATTTATTTTGTAAGAAAAATAAATGTGTAATTTCGCTCATACTAAACGCTCCCTTTTGAATGATTAAGAAATTTCAGTGACATTCAAAATTTCAAATTAATGGTGCAAAACGAAACGGGAGGTGAATATGCAGCAATATAGAATAAACTTAAGTTTCATCATTATAGAATAAACTTAAGTTTCATCATTATAGAATAAACTTAAACTTAATATAGAATAAACTTAAGTTCCATCATATAGCACGGTAATGTAAAGATAGGCCTACTATGTCAAAAATTGCTTGCTGAAAAGCAGAAGAAATAGCATTGGGGACTCGGTAGTGTTTACCGGCTCCGAAGAGCCAAAATTTTGTGTCAATTAATGCGATTGAAAATAAAATCTTTTCATATTCTTTTCACCCATGAATACTTTATAATTTCTGGCAAGAATATACGAGTCCTATGGCTGGGGAGGGGAAAAAAGTGTGGGAAACAAAGAGAAAAGGCATTTAAAATATTTTTCCTGCGAGAGGCGCGGAAGCAAAATTTTGTTGAAGAGAGAAAAGAATGCCTTTGTTTAGGTTTTTATTCTTTTGACAAAAAAAAAAAGAAAAACAATAAAGCTATACCCTTCTTCTCCTTTCTCTCTTCGCTTTTTCTCATTTTTTTTTTCCTTTTGGGGGGCGTTTTTTTTTTTTGGGGGGGCCCCCCTGGCTATGCGTCTGTCCTGGAGATTAAACATGTCAGTAATATGAATCAATCTCTCGGAAACTCCTGGCTACTCTAGCCTAGGTCTATTTTTATTTGGTACGCAAATATTGTATACACTTACACTCAAGATTACATCCACTCATCCTACGAACAAGGTTATACTTTATAGGATCAATTACAATTTTGTTCTTGAGCAGGGGCTATATTACGAGTATGCCACCACAGCATTATTGCAATTCTGTTTTCTTCTTAAAATCAGATTTCAGAGCCAATTCGTGGACAAAACAATGCAAGCATAGATTAAGATACCGGTAGTCCTTATTATAACCCTCGTGTACAATTTGGAAGCATGAACTTCCATAGAGACTCATCACGAAAACGTGATATCCCCTATTTACTTGCGTACACCAAAAATTCGCATTTTCCATTCACGTATGTCTCCTTCTTCTTCTTCTCTACAAATACAGGCCACCATCTGGGGCCTGTTGCACGACGAGATGAGCGATACGTAAAACGTCCTAGGACCATTCTTCCTAGATAGGAAGATTGGCGACAATCAGCGCTTTCTGTTTCACGAAGGCAATTTTGTCTTCCAAGTCCGAGACATTGTTTGATATTGATAGTATCGGAAAAATATATAGTCTTCATCGCCACCTGAACCTTTTATTTCGGAATGACGACTTTTCATAAAAATCATATATTTCAATAAATGGAGATCAAATAATGTTCTATTTATTACTGATTGTAGAATTGATGTATGGAGCTTACTTTATGAGGTAAAAAGAGAAAAAATTTAAAGATTCACAAACATGATCTGGATAAAATAAAATTTTTCATTATTTCCCTTATTTAGAACACGGTGTCCTTTTAGAGACAACTTTCATTGATATTTCAACAAAAGAGACCCGGCCTTGTCCGACATAAAAATTGAATTAAGTAATTTCGACATTATAAATTCAATATTTTGATTTTTTTAATAATCAAAATACTTATTTATAATGATAATTTTTCAAATTATGCGTTAAATGTTATTTGTTGAGGTAAAAATAGGATTTGAATGGATTAAACAAAATCAACGTGTCTGATTGTACGAGACTAAAAAGGAAAATATGAGAGGCTGCGTGTGAAAAGTCTAATTTATTTTATTTAACGCAACAAATACAAATGTGAGTGTTTAGAGTAACATACCTTTGCATGACGAGTAACTGAAGACAAGCAAAATATGAAAATTGCTGCTATGCATGACCAAGTGGGTAAAGTAATGCTTTGCAATAGAAAAATGTGTAAAATCTATCTGCAATGGAGAAAATACTATTTAAAGAAACAATGCTAAAAATGATGATCATACACGTTGGTCATATTTAAATGATAACTTTATGGAAGTTTATATAAGAATATAAGCTTTAAGAATAAAAAAAAATACATGTTCAACATTTAAAGTTGAGGAGTCGAGACTGTTTGTTTTATATGACATAGGGGCCGATAACGGACTTTCCATAATCTTATCTTTTATAGAAAGTCAAAAGGGGCCTAAGCTTTCGATCCTAGCAGAATCTTCGTCAGAGGCAAAATGATGTTTTCATTTTGTCTCCGACGAAGATTCTGCTAGGATCGAAAGCTTAGGCCCCTTTTGACTTTCTAATTTACTCCATTGGCTCTCTTTTATTAGATAAGCAGTTTTCAGCAGCTTCTTTTTGCCACTTATCTTTTATAGGTGAACTTATCTTCATTTGTAATGACTGTTATGCCGTGATGGGTTCGTAAGCTATAGGCATTATCTATATCTTAAATTCAATTAGCTATTTTGTTACTGCAGATTTTTTTTTTCATTCATCATCTCATGTTAGCACAAATCCAACAATTAATATTCATTGATTGAAATTAATCTCAGGAAAAAATAATTATAATGAAAACGAAATAAAAATTAATAAATGATTTAGCATGTTTAGTAAAAAACATCTTAGTTTTGTATCATGTTTTTTTTTTTTTTTTTTGCTGAACATTATAAACACGTTTTTTACCATACATGATTTTTTTTTAAATGTTGATTATCTAATGAGAAAGCATGAGGGGTCAGAGAGATTGCCGCCCATTTCGATATTTCAAGTTTAATTGAAAAAAAACCTGGTATATGGGTGGGGAAAAGACGGAGGGAAAATAAAAGAAAACATACCAAAAAATTATTTGGGCCTATTACCCAGAGAAGTTAAAATGACTTCCGCTTTTGGTCGTCTTGCTGAAATTGATGACAACTAGCCCCCATACAACAAATAACTTGGCGCCATCCCAGATAAAATGCATCAGACTGCAATCGAATGGAATGACCCCCCAAAAATGTTTAAAGGTGATGTCAGTGTGGCTTGCCGTAGACCAAAAGCTTCGGTCTCTGTTGTTGTTTGCTCCGCTGAACTCCGTTGGCTTCACTCACCAAATACAGAGACCATAGTTCTATAGCTCGATCTGTACAGGGGACTCAATGGCCATATGTTTATGTATTAAGTTCGGATAAAACATGGAAGTGAAGTTGCGCGACAGCCGAAGTAAGTCACTGTTTTTTCCCCTTTTAAGTTTATTTTTCCCTGTTTTGGTGCATTTCATTTTCAGGCCAAAACGGAATAATAATCTTTATTTTGGTAGTTCTTTTTATATATTTTTATGAAACAAAGACAAAAATCGATGAGCCCCGTCGGGGGGATTTTGCATTGTTAACCCCCTAATGGTGGCTGCACGAAAGCGAGCCGTCTGTGTACGAGGAGAAATTTAAAAAAATTAGAAATGTTTAAAAAAACTCCTTGAAACAGACGGCTGTCAGCTGTCTAGGCTTGCCGTAAACGCATTTTCTCTCAATGCCGACGGCGGCGGGCGGTGTGCAAAGAAGATCATGCCTACGTAGGACATGTCTGGAGGTGTCTTTCCAAGGACCATTCTTCGTATCGCCCAAATCGGCTTTGTGAAACAGTTGAGCGATATCTCGTTCTTACGCAGAACGGTTCTACGTAAGACTAGCCAGGCGGCTTCTTGAGAGTAAAAATCATTTACTAACGTAGGCTTACTCTCAATGAAGCCAGGGAGTCCTTCCTATTCACCTACACGAAGGACCCCAAAACCTGAAACTTTCACCCCCGAGATTTCTACTTTCCTTCTAAAAGATCTAGCTCTAAATCATGTACATGGGATAAAACTTCATTTCCTACATTTCTACGCTGAGCGTCCGTAACGTTGGGGAAGTACAATAAGAAACAAGATGGCGGCGTAAACATCGGGCAAGTCTCTTCCGTCTTTTCACAATATTTTTCTCATTTTTTTGATGAATTCTTGTTTAAAAATAACGAGAGCGTAGAAATGTCGGAAATGAAGTTTTATCCCATGTACATGATTTAGACTTTATTAGAGCTAGATCTTTTAGAAGGAAAGTAGAAATCTCGGGGGTGAAAGTTTCAGGTTTTGGGGTCCTTCGTGTAGGTGAATAGGAAGGACTCCCTGGCCCGTATTCTGAACTTGGGTTTAAATTAAACCCTGGTTTAAAGTTGTGGTTTAACTATGGAGAGCCAATTGGGGCAGAAATCCCTAACAGTACACGTTCAATATATTAACTCATCATCATCATCATCATCATCATCTGCTGTAATCTTCAAAGGGCTCTGCAGCCTATCACGACACCCCCAAATTGTTCATAATTGTCTGGGAATGATAACTGAAGTATTTTTCTTCGTTATGAAAGCAAAAGGAAACAAAATAGTAAACATAAGAAATATACAATATAAACACAATTTCTGAATTTTTGGCTCCCCATAATTTTAGCACAGAGTTAGACCGTGGTCTAAGTTAAACCTGACTTCAGAATACGGGCCCCTGGCTTCATTGAGAGTAAGCCTACGACTACGTGAGTAAATTATTTTTACTCTCAAGATTAAGAAGCCGCCTGGCTACGAGCTACGTAAGACCCTTTCATGTAACAGGCCCCTGGTCGTACTGTTGTGCAGGTGCAATGTACCGTGTGGCTACTAAAGCCTACGCTACGGTAACCCAGAGAGCTCCAGCCCGCGTAGCGGGCTGGAGCCCAGACGCTCAGTGTGCAAACGGGCATTCAGGTGAGAGTACCGTGAAGTTTGGTCAAAATAATTTTGATAATACATAATTAAAACAGAAATTAAGCACTTACCACGATTGTATGGATGATAGTCTAACGAGTGGCAGTTTCCTGACATCGAGGCACAGACTGGAACCTCAAAAAACGATCAGTTCTGTCGCGGTGGCTCTCCTTCTTTCAAAATTCATAGCAAAATGGCCGTTCGAGAGGGTGTAGGGCGCATGCGCGAATTTGACAAAGTCTATATGCGCTAGTGCTATACTAGCCTCGGTCTCGATCGGCCATTTTGTGTTGAATTCTGAAAGAGGAGAGCTACCGCGACAGAACTGATCGTTTTTTGAGGTTCCAGTCTGTGCCTCGATGTCAGGAAACTGCCACTCGTTAGACTATCATCCATACAATCGTGGTAAGTGCTTAATTTCTGTTTTAATTATGTATTATCAAAATTATTTTGACCAAACTTCACGGTACTCTCACCTGAATGCCCGTTTGCACACTGAGCGTCTGGGCTCCAGCCCGCTACGCGGGCTGGAGCTCTCTGGGTTAACGCTACGGTTACTTGCATATGGTACCTCGTATTAGTGTGAGTGGCATAAATCAAGCCAAAGTCATCGTCTATTTACCTTTCTACCTTATCAAGTGCTTCCCGCATATCATTTAAAAATGGTTGATTCCATTTATTATCTCCTCTGATCATTCTGACGACTGCTATGCCATCTTTAGCGATATCCAATTTCACGGATCGAAGAGTCGTGGAAGCAGCCATGATCGCATCACGCCCACATGTGACAAGATTAGATGTAAACAAAGATTGCGCAATCTTTTGGTCCATTTCAGACCGAAAGTCTCTATTTCGTCGGTTGTTCCGCTGGACGTCGGCCTACTACATTTTACTTCACTATATCTCCTCCATGTGTAGGAGAAAGTTAAAAGTATTAAAGAATAATGATTACAAACTCCTCCAAACAGACGGATTAGATCCATTTATGAAATCTACCGTGCCTTAATCATGGGAGGAATAAATGCCCAACGTAGCCAAAAATTTAAAGAATAGTTGAACTATACAGTGCGTCCCACAAAAACGAAACCGAGATTTAGCGATGATTTATCATAACTTAATCACAAATAAAATAGACAAATGACCTACCAATGTAAAGCTTAGAATCTCCTCTTTCATCTGATATTACTTAGATTATTTCTCCTTCACGCATGAGTGAGCAAAAACAATTTGAAGAGGGGATACCAAAAACTCATTTGGCGGGTTGTATCTGGCTTTCAAAAGGAAAACCACATTTTTAAATAGTTCAATATCTGCTCTTTAATTTGATACCTCAATTACAGAAAATGGTCAAGAAATAACAAAGTTCTTGTTATTTGAAATAAGGCTTGAATTTCAATAATTTCATAAAATGAAGAGGTTTTACAGGGTAGCGTTCAAACTCACTCGACACTCCGTTTTGTTTACGATCAGCCATGCATTAAGTCTTTTGTTACCCATGCGATAGCTTCTGTGGGAAACTGGTGAAAACAGTTTATTTAATGAAATTATGGAAATTCAAGCCTTATTTCAAATAACCAGAACTTTGTTATTTTTTGACCATTTTTTGATATTGAGGTATCAAATTAAACAGCAGATATTGAACTTTTAAGACATGTGATTTTCTTTTTTAAATTCATATACCCCCCGCCAAATGAGTTTTTGGTATCCTTCTTTCAAATTGTTTTTGCTCACTCATGCGTGAACGAGGAATAATCTAAGTAACATCAGATGAAAGAGGAGATTCTAAGCTTTACATTGGTAGGTCATTTGTCAATTTTTTATTTTGATTAAGTTATGATAAATCGTCGCTAAATCTCGGTTTCGTTTTTTTCTGGGACGCACTGTATAGTATCCCGTAATTAGTAACCATCTGGAATAAAATTATTGGAAATGGTTTTCTGACTGATTTGAGTAGGTATGGGTGTCAACATTTACCAAAAATAAGTTAGGAGGAATACGGGTTGGGGAAAGTGTTTTTTTTGCAAGGTCAATGACATTTTTATCATGGTGTCAAAATGCACAGATATTTACAAGATCAAATAAAATCAAATCAAGTACCTACAATGCTCATTCACCCATGAAATTCAAGGTCAAAATTAAGCCTTTCATAGGTCAATTACCTTTTTTACTTATACACCATATATGGTATAATTAATGGTATATCTGAGATGAAAAGGCGCATGCAGGTTGGTGATCTTGGTGTCAAAATGCAGAGGTTCTTACAGGAAGATCAAATAAAATAAAATTAAGTACCCAGAATGCACATTAAATAAAAACATTCAATATTTTGTCATTTTCCGGAAGTCAGGGTTGGTGACGTGACAAAGGGAAGTAGGGGTTGCTATGGGGGTGGGGAGGTGGAGGGTGGGGCTCTCTTGCTGCTATCTTCGTTTTCGGATGGCATGAGCTTCGACTACTACACAGTTTTGATAAAAAAGTTTTTTTTCGAGGAAGTTCATCACAATATTAAATGTAGATTTTTTTCGGCAAAAAAAAGATGACGGAATCCTGGATTAACTTCATATTTCTTTTATCTACAGGCCTGTATTATCGAGGGATATTCTGGTCCTGGTATCTCTTTAAATTAATGAATGGATAATTTTCCATAAATACACACACACAAAAAACCCAGACTTTTTTCATTTTGTATATAGTGTATTTTGTATATCTTTCCATTTTCCAATAAAGATCTAGTTACCATCTCACTTTACCTTCTCTCCCTCCCTCATATTCTGTCACTCCTTTCTTTTTTCCTCCTTTTTCTTTCTTTCACTCTCTTTCTATTTTTCTTTCTTTCTCTACTTTTCTTTGTCTTTTTCTCTTTCTTTCCTTTACACTTTCTTTCACTCTCTTTCTTTCTCTACTTTTCTTTCTTTCTTTCACTCTCTTTCTTTCTTTCTCTAATTTTCTTTGTCTTTCTTTCTCTCTAAATCTGTCTTTTTCTCTTTCTTTCTCTCTCTCTTATTTCTTTCTTTCTTTCTTTCTATATCTTCATATATCTAAAACTTTCTCTTTCCTCCAACCACTCTCTTTTCCTTTCACATCCTGATACCTTCCACATATATTTTTTCTCCACCTTAACAACACCCTACTCTGCTATCAAGCTCTGATGAAAACCTTCCTGAACCTTTTAAAAAGAATCAGAGTATTCCACAGAAAATCACAGACCCACACATTACACTTTTGACAATTTTTTATTTATTGACAAAACATCAAATTTATTCAAAGGGACATATCACATGCAATTAATGTATATAAATATTAATACTAGTATTTGTATTTGTATCATTTTATATACAAAACCACTGTATATCAATATGGCAAGAAGGCCCGCCCTCTTGCATTTCATGATCACACATTCTTCTACAGCTCTCTATTCCCACAATGATCAAAGATTGAAATATAGACATTAATATTGATAGACAATAATGTCCAATATCAAATTTGATATTGGCATAAGAAGTAATTATTATAATTAATCCAATGTACCCTGTTTAAAAAAAAAAATTCATATAACATCAGCACCCCAAAACCTTAAAGGTAAAGTCCACCTCAGAACACTGTTGATTTGAAACGATAGAGAAAAATCAGACAAGCAAAATGCTGAAAATTTCATCAAAATTGGATGTAAAATAAGAAAGTTATGACATTTTAAACTTTTGCTTATTTTTCACAAAATAGTTGTATTCACAATTTAGTCACATGCAAATGAGAGAATCCATGATGTCCCTCACTATTTCTTTTGTTTTTGATTGTTTGAATTATACACAATATTTTAATTTTTCCAGATTTGACAATCAGGACCAACTTGACTGAACCATAAAATGTTTAACAATGGTAATTCCACATGTTCAGGGAGAAATAAAACTTGGTTTCACAGGACAATGATAAAATTTGAATATTTCATATCATAAAATACAAATGAAATAGTGAGTGGATGACATCATAGTCTCCTCATTTCCATACCAACCAGGATGTGCATATAACCATTTTGTAAAATTAAGCGAAACTTTAAAATGTCATAACTTTCTGAATTTACATCCGATTTTGATGAAATTTTCAGTGTTGTACTTGTTGGATTTTTATCTTTTTATTCAAACCAACTTTTTGTTGGGGTGGACTTGTCCTTAAACAGAACTGTGAAAAATAGCAATCTCCTTGATACATTGTATATCACAATTCACAAAAGAATATACAGTCTCAAAATCATAATTGTGCCTTTTTAACCCTTGTCATGCTTAATTGCTCACTGACTGGGCTTCCTTCAATTAAAGTTTGATTTCACAAATGCGCAATCAAGCATAAAATCAACTAAGATTAATTGCTAAGCTTTGCGTTACAGGCCCCTGAGCTTTCTATGAGAAAAACAATGTAAATACAAAACATTATACCAAAGTGAGAGAACATTATGAAAGTTATCATGGCAACTGTTGTGTAGATTCAACAAAAGAGTTGAAAGATGAAAAAGCCTGAACATCTGGAGGAATTGGTTAATAAAGAGGTCATATTGTTGACATATTTCATAATTCATTTTGATCATTCATTTCAGTGATTGGCAGTCAAAAAGTAAAAATCCAGAATCATTAAACTCTGTGAATAATTCAGACAATAAATAATATTAAACACATACGTCCAACTGATCAGTATCAATAAATGTAGATGAATAATTGACAGATTAATATTACACATTGCTCAAAATTATGCCATAATTAAAACAAAACCTTTCCAAAAAATAATGGAACTGGTTTATCAACATTTCACATGCAAAGAAGGGTGCGATTGGAAGCTGATATCATGGGGAAAAATTGATCTTGGCAAAGAATTGTACATCTTATATTTTTGTATATAGATGTGTATTTATTGTGGAAGTTTGATGATCATTTTAAGAAAATATTGCGTTTGATATGATTGAGTTTATGTAAAGTGTTCGGTGATACAATCCACTGACATGAATACATGGATCAATAAATGCAGAAGAATATTTTAATGAAAAAGTTGTTTTACTTTTCAAAATTAATAATAAATTCGGAGACAATGGTTTCCTGCAGAGAGTGTTACATGCAACTGTATATTGTTTTTGACTTGTCTGAATGCGAGTAAATATTGACCATATCTCAATTTTTCATGCGCATGATTTAGCATTAAATTGTGTCATACAATTTTGAAAAATAGTCATCATGCAACACACTACTGAACTTTTGTAAGGACTATGAATAATTTTCATAGATTCCTAAATATTAATTTTTCACCTGCCCATACCCCCTCAATCTTTTTTATCATTAAAGGTCAAGTCCACCCAAGAAAAATTTTGATTTGAATAAATAGAGAAAAATCAAACTAGCATGACGCTGAAAATTTCATCAAAATCGGTTGAAAAATAAGAAAGTAATATGACATTTTAAAGTTTCGCTTATTTTTTCAAAAACAGTGATATGCACAATTCAGTGACATCCAAACTACTAGTATTTATTTTGTTTTTTTACTGTTTAAATAATTAATACAATATTTCATTTTTTACATATTTGACAATACGGACTGACTTAACTGAACCATATAGTATTAAACAATGATAATTCTTCATGTTCAGGGAGGAAGATCGTTGTTTCACTTGACGATGAGAAAATTGGAATAGTTCATATAATAAAATAGAAAAGAAATAGTGAGTGGATGACATCATCAGTCTCCTCATTTGCTTACTGACCAGGATGTGCATATAACTGTTTTGTGAAATAACGCAAAATTTTAAAATGTCATAACTTTCTTATTTTTCATCCACCTGGACAATTGTCAGTGGTATGTAAAATAATAATTGTAAATGTTAATTTTTCACAGAGGATGACCCAGATTCCTTGAATATTTCTGTAAGGAGGGCTTTAAAAAAGTTTGATGATTATTTGGCTTTGCACTAAATCTATTAAGCGACGAAAGAATGCTCTACCTGGGCGAATTGCCCTACAGATGAAATTAAGGAGGCCAGCTAATGATTGAATTTCTTTAACTGTTGTTGTCTTTAATATAATGACAGAACTTTCTTGATTTTGTTTCTGGCTTTAGAAAAGGGACACCTTTTTCTTCGCACACTGACTTGAGTGATTGTACCACATGATACCCCACTTGATTGCACAGGCCCAATACACATAAAATCATCCACGTAGTGCATTACCTTTATCTGAGCCACTTTGTGTAATATTCAATGAATGTGGAGAATTTGTCAAAGTAAGCAGGTGCGTTTCGAATCCCCATGGGTAGACATTTGTCAATGTAATATTTCCCTTCAAATTTCACTCCCAACAATTCAAAATTCTTGGGACTCATGGATAATAAGCGAAATGCAGATTTAATATCGAATTTAGAATCCCCAAGGGCAGACACCGGATCCGATCATCGCGAGATTTGTAACGATGTTCAACCGTGACTCCATACTCCAAGCATACTAAGTTGAATTCAAATACATACGCCATCTAATATTATTATTATCATTATTATATTTGTATTTTGTTAACTTTTGGACTACTGCCATTTACAAGCTTTTTAAAAAAGCTTTCTACAGGGGTTCCATTTTCCATTTATTTCTATCACTTACAATATTAATTTACTATGCTTACGTATTTGATCTATTTTTTTGTATATACATGTGTATTTCAACTGTACATATTTGTTGTTTTTTAATGGAAAAGAATAAATGAATTGAATTGAAAAAACAACGAACAGCAACGAAAATTACCTCCTGGAACCAAGATGCCTTTCACTCTTTGCACAGATCTTCCTCACAAATTGAAAGAGAAGCGTTAATAGTGCTTATAGGCTGAGAAAAGAAAAAGGAAAATCTAACAGAATTCGACTAATGGGAATTGATCTTTCCCTTGAAACATGTAACAAAGGCCAAAAAAAAGCACCGTGGGTTAAGCATGTCGATTAAATTATGGCAAGCCTGCGCCTACCATGATAAGCTGATACATCTGAAATTCATGTGATAGACAGTATTTTCATGGCACTTTTCTATACAAAGACTTTTGATATTTCTTGAATTGATTTCCAAAGTCAGCTAATTTTCACTCTGAGGTGAAAGTACTCTTACATTATTTCAGTGCCATATCAACAATATTTTGCTTTCATTTAATATTATGTCAAATACAGGCTTGTTGCATCTTAGGCTTTGTTTTTAGTCTTCTCTATGTACTGCCTAAGTATGAAGTACAAATATTTTGAACTAAGTTCTATGGAAGGGTATCTTGTCAACAGAGGTCTAGATGCTATTAACCAAATATCGACAATATTCTGATTTCACTCAATCTCATGTCAAAGACAGGCTTGTTGCATCTTAGGTGTCGTTTTTAGTCTCCTTTATTATGTATCTCTAAATTATATACCTGTCCTAAACAAGGTGAAACGCCTTATTCAAGTTTGGTCGAATAGGAACATAACCCCATTGGGCAAGGTAACTCTTGTTAAAACCCTTTTTCTTTCACAATTTAATTATTTAATTTTGTCTTTACCGAATCCGTCACCTGTGTTCATAAAAGAGCTGGACAGAGTTCTGTTTAGTTTTTTGTGTGGAATAAAAGAGTGTTCCTGTTGAACCCATCAAAGAGAAATATGGGAAGGCATTTGCCACATTTTGTAGCAATGTCATTGAAAGCAAAATTATCAAGGAGAAACAGATACATAGAATGTCATCACTGAGACGCATGTTTGTAAGATCAGTGAGAGATGTCAAGGGTGACGAAGAATTACAGTATTCAACAACGGATCAAAAGTATCTGCAGCTCTGCCTCCTCAAGCCCCAAAAGAGGTACACTCTTCTAATCAGAATGGACTTTCTTTGAACAATGCCAGAGAAATGAATCTGTATGTAATCTAGTCGATTTTCTGATTTAGTCAAATGCTGTCAAATTAGGTCAAAAGTTAAGTTTGTGAGCCACACGTACCGGTATTTGTTTTACACGTATTACATGTATGACCCTATGTATAACCTTGGACCCAAGACTTGGGCATTTCCTTCATTACTAGATCTAGGCCTGGGCTAGGAGTCTATTATCCCCAGACATAGAGCCAGTCTGCCACTGTAGATCGATGTAGACCTACAGATTCCAAGTTCATTCGTCCAGTACGATGATTCTGTACACTTTATCACAGATCGCTATCCAGCTGTCTCCGTCAAAAGTGCTGAGAGGGGAAAGAGGGCTCCAGATCGAAGGAATGCAGAGGGTAAAAATCTACATCACTGAACAATCCAATCGATTCCTCTACAGTGGAAAAAGTATATGACAGGGGGTCCAAACAAGGAAGAAATCGTATACCTTTTCTTTAAGACTACAGACCAAAGAAGTTCAAGAATCTGAAGGTCTTCTCCATCAATTGATTTCGATTGATGAAGCACTTTACAGGAAAGACAAAAACCTAATCAGTGATTCGGCCTATCACGATTTGGCAAGAGAGGAAGAATCCAGTTATCCATCCTGTTATTCCCTCAGGTTACTCATGAGGGAATTGGACTCAATGATGGAGATAATATATCTTTGAACGATTCAGAAGGTGTTATGAAAATCTTAGAACATAACTTGTTAGTGCTAGAAAATAGTACCGACTGGAATGATGATAAACTACACGTAAGTCTGAAATTCAGTAAAGAACTGACTACTGGTCTGTGATTTGCTGACAACATAAGTCACAACCAGGTGCCAATTAGCCCCCCCCCCCCTTCCCGGACCCTTTCATGGTTGAAACTTGAAAGGAGATAAATCAGTTAATAAAGTGGTGCATTTTTATGCCAAATTAGCACAGTACAGATGAGGAATTGCCAGATCCACTCATCTTCATAAGTGACTCCCCAACCGGCCCTGTCACACCCCCAACTGCTATACCATCTACGGCACCAACGAAAAGAGCCCCTGCAGTAGCTTCTCCATCATATCAGTAAGTCAAACAGTAATTAATACTGATTAAACAAAAATGGGAGAGGGAGGGGGTTCTCATCCAACCCATAGCTTTGCATCACTTCTGAGCTCCAACCAGGCCATCGAAGTACTCCGTGATCCATTATTAAGGTTAGATTTAGTAGTTAGTACTTTATAGCATAAGTTAGGCCAGTCTACAACAAATGGCGTAGTAGGTAAATAATTTGTGCGGGTGTAACTTTATGCGTTTTTCTTTTGTTTTGCGCTGGCAGTCACATGCTACTGCACGCAAAATCCGTCGGCCCTGTCACACCCCCAACTGCTATACCATCTACGGCACCAACAAAAAGAGCCCCTGCAGTAGCTTCTCCATCATATCAGTAAGTTAAACAGTAATTAATACTGATTAAATAAAAATGGGAGAAGGGGGGGGGGGGGGTCTCATCCAACCCAAAGAGCAAGATGAGCATAGCCATTTTGTGATGTCTGTTGTATTTGGCAAGCGTCATCTTTCCACAATTTCACATATTTCTTTCTTTCTGATTTCAATTCCATTTTCTCATCAAATATGCCAATTTATTCAGTTATTCAAAATCACACCCCAAAAAATTCACTTGGAGACGGATTATGTTTTTTTTTTTCATCTCGTAGAGCAACATGGGTAATTTCTTTCGTTACAACAAGCTCTTAACCCTATTGAATATGCTATTTCTAATATTTGGCTGATTATGTCAAAACTAAACAAGTGGAATGCCTCTGGCCGTCTCACCTGCATCACGCGATTCAATATAGCAGCAGTGCTGATTTTGAAAACTACTATAACTCGCACAAGATGTTCAGTGATACTTGGTTACTCTTATTTCCACGTTTTATGAACTAGACCAATACACTTATAGAGATATGATGGCAATTCAACAAATACCCCCAACGTGGCCAAAGTTCTTTGACCTTACATGACCTTTGACCTTGATCATGTGACCTGAAACTCGCACAGGATGTTCAGTAATACTTGATTAACCTTATGGCCAAGTTTCATGAACTAGGTCCATATACTTTCTAAGTTATGTTGTCATTTCAAAAACTTAACCTCAGGTTAAGATTTGGTGTTGACGCCGCCGCCGTCGCCGTCGGAAAAGCGGCGCCTATAGTCTCACTCTGCTATGCAGGTGAGACAAAAATTAGCATGCACATTACCCATGGCATCATCTACCAAAATGAATAGTCATATTCTTAGTATCTCATAATCATCATCACTATTAAAGTATGCTAATTAACGGATGAAACAAAGTGTTGCCAGAATAACTATATAAAGACACAAAACTGCAATTTTTAGATCATCCAGCCCGAAGCCTTTCAGAAGGGCCCGATGAGCAGATGAGCAACATCGTCGTCCATCCACAATTTTGAAATCCTTCTTCATCCTCATTTCAAGACCGATTACAATTCTGTTTGGTTTAGAATATAGCACTAAGATGGAGACTCAAAACTTCTACAGCGAATTTAGAAATTTTGACTAGAAAATTAATGTAGGTTTACCGTCTTATTTCTTATGTATTGTTCGTATTTATTATTGTTATTTTTTCACTTTTATGTACGTTTATATATTATGTATTGGGTGTCCCACTCATCAAGCTTTTGCTTATCATTTAAACTATATTGTACACTCATGTATGATTTTGTATATATTTTGGTTTGTATATTGATTTTTCAATGATTGAATAAAATGAATTGAATTGATCATATGCTAATTTATGTGAAATTTATTCATAAATCATCAAAAATGCTTCTCTTTTATTTGTTAACCAATTTCATTTTTTTCCTTTCATCTGGTAGAGCTACATGAGGTTCACCAAACTTCTGTACAGAATTTTGAAATTTTTACTAGAAAATTCTTTATGCTAATTCATGCAAAATTAAATTGTAAATCACAATACGTGATTCTTTATTTGTGACCGATTTTGATTTGTCCTGTCATCTGGTATCTATGTGAAGAAACATTGACGTGAAAAAGATATCACGTTACGAATTACACCTTCTCCATATTTACAGAAAATTGGAAGTCTGATGATTTGATTATTGTCATTTCAACAGAGCCAAAAAAGTATGATTTCATCCAGAATGTTTTAACTATTCTTAAGGGTGAAGTGGACGTCACTAGTACGAGGGGCATTATGATCCATGGAAAATCTGTTGAGGTTAAGTTCATAATATGTGATGACTTGAAATTCACAAATGAAATATTAGGAATGAATGCTTGTTTTGCAAAGTATCCAACATTCAACTATTCACCATTACATTCTTTTCTTTTATTCCAGCCAGACAACTAGGCGGGAAAAGAAAGTTCAAGACTAGTACCAATGAAGCCTTTGTCAACCAGAGCCTCAAGTGACAAATGCCCTCCCACCGAACCAGTACTGGCTTTCAGACAAACATAAGAAACATCTCCTATTGTATGAAGTCGAGTGAGTAAAGGGTGTACCAAAAAAAATAATGTAAACTGTACAAACAACACTGTATCTTTTGAACCTCTGGCACAAAATTTGATGGTATTATGAATGAAATGCTTGAAGGTGCGAATGACAGGGATTCTGTAAGGGTAATCTTCAACGCTCTCCAATTAAACAAACCCATTAGCATGCCGTTTGTAATGCGGAACCAGTTTGATAATGAAGCATTTTCTGTCAAACTCTGAGCCATTTTGCAATTGCACAAAGAAGTTTCTTTGGAAAAAATGTATCATTCAGCATTACGCATATGGAAATGCTTAAAGCAGGCATGATATTCCCCTCTGAAAAAAAGAAAAAGAAAAGTAACCAAGGGTGGCTAAGTCCCAGCCAAAGTCGGAGATGCCCCGGTCGAGGTTACAAGCTCTTGCATACTAAAGAAAACGAAAGTAATTTTTCAAGGTAAGTCTGCATGATAGCTTTGTCATTTGATTTAAAAAAGCATGAGAATATTCTTGGGCAAAGGATTTCATGTAAAAAGAAAATCATTGAAAAATAGGAATTCCGATTTTAGTTGAGAGAATATCATGCCTGTTAAAGGGGGTAAAAAGTCCATAACGCAACTCAATCTGAAGGAAAAACTCCTCTATGAAGAACATCACAAGAATAAAGAATAGGGGTGATCATGATATGCATTGTACATGGGCCATTGTAACTGGTACAGCTAGGAATGAAAATGATAATTGAAATTCAATATGGCAGAGCTATGGAATATGCTAAACAATTACACACAAAGGCAAAGTGCAAACTATACCTTATATTAAATGTGGCATTGAGGAAACGATTCAAAAATACAACCTGACTGCAAATTGTTGAGAAATCGTCCTTTACAAAAAGAATTTGAACAGTATCGTTAATGCTGGACCTGAGGACAGGCAGCTTTCCATTTACTTGTATGGCACATTGATTACTATGATCTTGTGAACTCACTTTAAGGGCTTTTTACAATAGATCTATTTTTGTTAAAAAGTGTCTGAAAGGTTAAGATGTCAAATTTGAACACAAGTGCGAAAATGCTTGCAAGATCTGTCGCAGGACAGACCTGCCAAGAATGACAATATTCAGCATTGCAATAGTTGTAACCATAATTAAAAAAAATAAGCAATGTTTCAAGAACCATGTAGAGGATCGAACCTGTTAAATCTGATTTCTAATGCAAATTTTGCAAAGGTGTTGTGTGGTGTATCTTTTTTAGAAAGGGACAAAAATTATTATATATGTCGCTGGACACTTTGCAATATATGCAAAGTGTTTGTACCACCGAGACAATGGTGCTACATGATGAAAGAGAGACCTAAGGCTAGGTGTAAACAAGTGGAATGCCTCTGGCCGTCTCACCTGCATCACGCGATTCAATATAGCAGCAGTGCTGATTTTGAAAACTACTATAACTCGCACAAGATGTTCAGTGATACTTGGTTACTCTTATTTCCACGTTTTATGAACTAGACCAATACACTTATAGAGATATGATGGCAATTCAACAAATACCCCCAACGTGGCCAAAGTTCTTTGACCTTACATGACCTTTGACCTTGATCATGTGACCTGAAACTCGCACAGGATGTTCAGTGATACTTGATTACTATTATGTCCAAGTTTTATGAACTAGACCAACACACTTTCAAATTTATGGCTGTAATTCAACAAATACCCCAATTTGGCCAAAGTTCATTGACCCTAAATGACCTTTGACCTTGATCATGTGACCTGAAACTTGCACAGGATGTTCAGTAATACTTGATTACTATTATGTCCAAGTTTCATGAATCAGATCCATAAACTTTCAAAGTTATGATGGTAATTCAACAGATACCCCCAATTCGGCCAAAGTTCATTGACCCTAAATGACCTTTGACCTTGGTCATGTGATGTGAAACTCATGCAGGATGTTCAGTGATACTTGATTAACCTTATGTATAAGTTTCATGAACTAGGTCCATATATTTTCTAAGTTATGATGACATTTCAAAAACTTAACCTTAGGTTAAGATTTTGATGTTGATTCCCCCAACATGGTCTAAGTTCATTGACCCTAAATGACCTTTGACCTTGGTCATGTGACATGAAACTCAGGCAGGATGTTCAGTAATACTTGATTAACCTTATGGCCAAGTTTCATGAACTAGGTCCATATCCTTTCTAAGTTATGCTGTCATTTCAAAAACTTAACCTCAGGTTAAGATTTTGTGTTGACGCCGCCGCCGCCGCCGCCGTCGGAAAAGCGGCGCCTATAGTCTCACTCTGCTATGCAGGTGAGACAACAAAATGATAGGATGGGTGATGAGCCGCTCAAATGGCAGCGGATACGGCCTAAGAGGCCCAACACAAACATGCTGCGGAAGATGAGAGGAAAAAAATGTTCCACTGGAAATGTAAAATCTTCAGGAATGTAGACCTTTAAATTTACCTATATGTCTACACCTAAAATCTCATTTTGTTGACCAGCTTTTATGTTTTTAGAAGGAAGAATTGGGAGGGAGTTTTGTGATGGATATTTTCTTTTTACAATTTTTTTAGCTCAAAATATTGTCGAGACCATTGTACTAAATTTTATATCTTGTTTTAATATAATCATTCACTAATTTCTTTTCTCTCATTGTATTTTACTCTTTCAGTCAGACCACATTCATTACTGAACATTGAAGATCTTCTTCCGAAGGCAAGTCCTCATGTGCTCCCTGGATACAGAGATTTAGAAGTGTCTATCAACTCCAATTGAGAAGGGCATATATGCCTTGGTGCTTGAAATCAAGCAAAATCCAATCAGTCAGCTAGAAAATATTGCTTCTTACATTCTAAAGAGTGTCTGGGAGGTGACAGAGAGAGGAAGCCATCTAGCTGTAGGTTCAGCTTTAAACACAGAACTATGGAAAGTTTTCCATGAGCTATGGCTTGGTGATGGACTAGCATCAAGATTTAACACATTGTAGAGTAGGAGGCCTCAATGTTGAAAGTTCTGAATTTTCCATCAGATTTCTCCTTCAAGGAGTGCTTGAATGTACTGTGAAGTCTATATTGGGAGTAAGGAATTAACAAAAGTGTCACAAAGGAATTAGAATTGCATTTACTTGTGTGTATCTTAAGATGATACAGATTAAGAGAGAGGTGAGATAGAGAAAGAACGTGCTTCTTGTGCCATTGGTGGAGAATGATAGAGAAAGATGATGAAATGAGATTAGTGATGAGATTAATGATGAAATTGAGGATTAATTTTCTAATGTGAAAGAGGTCCTAATAGGCCACAGGTCATTGAAATGTCTGTGAGTAGATTTGCTGAAAGAGGTTTAATTTCTTATTGTGCAAGGGTCTAGTCTATAGAGTCTTCCATGCAAGAGTTAATTGAACTGCATGCCTTATTTTATTCAGCCCAGGATAGGCTTTTGTGTTATAAGAATTTTTAAGTGCAAATATGCAAATTAACTTTGGACATGTTCCTCGTACTGAACATGTAGAAAGGGACACTTGGGGCAGACACACCCAGCCAGTTAGAGAACGAGGACATGCCAAGCCTGGGCATAGATCCTCAGGAGATTTTGTTCATTTAATTTCTTCAATAATTTTTTGTTTAGTCTTATAATTCTCCAAGTTTGAGAACAGTAGAAGAACCTGTTTTGACAGGGTATTTCATCGATTCTGTATACACGTAGTTAATTCAGCACCACCGGTGAGTTGACTTATGAACTTTTGTATGTTTTGAAAGTAAAAGAAATAATGTATGTGAAAGAAACAATACTGACTTATGATAAAGGATACTTTATTATAGTAAATGGATGATTCTTTTTGGCCTACTTATGAAATATTTGAGTAAGCCCTATAATAGCATTGTTTGATTTTTATCCTTATTGTTGTTTGAACTTTTAGAAAACTCATTTATATCAGCATTTCAAGACGGATTGTATATTTATAGGGAGTCATTGGACTTTAAATGGAATATGGAAGGATGTCATAGATTCTGAATTATTTAGTAATTATTTAGTAAGATGCTTTAATGCTATAAATGTGAATAACTATTCATATAGAATCTGAATCATATAGTAGAAAGTGTTTTCTGGCCGTTATTTAATTTTAGATGGCACGCAGTCTGGGGCAGGATGAACCCCCTTCCCATCCTTAACTCTGACGTATGCGACTTAAGCCACCGATGGAGTGCTGTTTAGCAAGATCTGCGACAGCGGGACTTTGGAACTTTGTCGTTAAAGCATTGATTCTTCGGAGTATGAACTATTCATCAAAGAATAAACAGAATGGTGATGTATTGAACTGAAACAATGAGCGTGATTGGGTTCTAAGAACAATTGCATATATATGTGCATATTTTCCATAGATTATCGTAGAGAGAGTGCATTTATTTTAGCAAAGAAATGGTTCAGAATTAGAGAGTGGATAGTAGAGGGATTGAATAAAGATGTAAGAGGCTAATAGATATTAAGTAAATGAGTTGGTATAGGTTTAAGATTTGGAGAGGTTACGATCAGGTCAGTACAGGATCTGCTTTGTACATGTTAGCCCTAGAGGCAGGTACGGTTGTGAAACGTGGAAATATTGTTTGAAAAACATTGTTACTTGGAGAGAGATAGAAGGTATTATCCTTTGGAAATAAAGAATCTTAGTTAAAGGCATGGTTGATGTGAATATTGTTTTTATTTAGTTGTTCCCATGTGACAAAAAGGAACATGAGACAGTTTCAAGCGAGGAATTTTCCATTCATGATGAACAGGTGCCGCATTATGTAGCAGGCTTTGTGCCCTTTGCTCATAGGAAGCGGTACCGGAGGCAGAAGTCAAGGGTGGCTGGTGAATTAGTCAGGTTTCTGGATGGGCTTTGGGCAAAGGAAGATGATCATACTCAGGCAGACTGTCATTACCTCTATCCCTACTCCTGTTGCTACCTCTATCTCTACTCCTATGGCTTTGACAGCCATTTGGATAGGATGATTGACCACATTGCATCTAAAGGTGATTACTTCCCCTGGACTCTGTCTGTCGTGAAGCTTGTGGGCGGTGTAGTCAATTTTTGCGACCCCCTGACTTTTAAGCGTGCACTCAAGCTCCTGCCGCTACTTTCGCATTATCATGTGGCTGTGGGCGTACATCCCAAGAAAGTCCCAGACCTAACCGAGGGTTCCTTTCAGAAACTGGAATGCCTGCTTGCATGCCAGGGATCGACCACGATGTCCCCTCTGCTGATCTCATCCCTTCAATGGGATTTCGTTCGGCGGCTTCTTAGTCACGGTTGCCGGAACCAGGTGTTGGTCCTTCACCTGCGGCCAGCCAGGAGGGATCCATGTGGACATCATCTGCGCGGCCCCTTCCGGGACCTCTTGAGGCAGTTTTGGGAGAGCACCAACACATCCACTTGCATAATTTCTCTGGTGACCTCCCCAGGTTACAAGAGTGGATGGCTGCGTGCAAGAATGTTTATGCCGCTGCTCAGCTCCTCCTAGAGACGGATGCACCGTACTTGCCAGTCACGTCTGGTCTACTGATCAATACCCCCTACCTGCTAGAGGATGTTGGTCGGTTGGTTTCCCGTATTAGGGACGAGGATTTCTGGGAGGCAATGCGAATCACGGCTCATAATGCCCAAGTACTCTACTCTGAGTTTGCTGGCCTTACCGTAGCATAAGATGTTTATGTCATGAGGGAAGCACATAACGTGTTTGGCAATACTTTAGCAATAAATCTTACCTATTTTTTCTACCATTAATTCAGTCGTAGGCTCTATCCATTTTTTGTTGTTGTTGCTAAATTGTGTTTATTTAATTTTTTGGCTAAATTGACATATTTGTGTCCGTCAAAAAGAAAACACATCATGAAGATGTTATGTTCTTCTCATGAGCGCCGTATTCATGGCCCCCTCATAACAATCCTTTAGGGTACCGTCTCATTCACCAGAACCTACCTGGGAGGGTATCTCTCAAGAGTTTATTTATCCTTCGTCTTCTTAAGGGCGCCGTCCTTATGGCCCCCGAAAGTCAATAGACTGGAATTTGATCAGTAAATTACGCATGGCAGCATTAAATGGTAACCAGTAAATAATCATCTGCATACTTGTCACTTCATTCTTTCATTTGGGTCTTAACGTCACACAGATTCCCCTGGACACATGATTTACGCGCTGCTTATTAATAAATTTGGATTCAAATTCCTCTTTTTGAACATGCTTATAAAAATGATAGTAAAAGCAATAATGTTGCGGATAGTAGAAACCAATCTGGCCTAATTTTGGGATAGATTACAGTCCTTATTTTGGATACTGCTATTAGTGTTGATTTCTCAGATAAAGTTTTAGTTTGTATGTATGTTAGATATCTATGCTTTATTAAAAAAAAAAAAGAGAAAAGATAAAAGAAAAAAAGAGATAAAAGAAAAGACAGAAGAAAACAAAAACAGAAATAGAGAAAAGAAGATAAAAGAAAAAAAGGAGAGTTAAAAGAAAAGAGAGAAGAATGAACAAAGCAAGAAGCTGGCACATGTACCTACTTATGTTTACATAGCAGGGTCACATAATTCCCCTCTGATACCTGTTTTTGTATTCAATTTTCTTTTGAATTATGAGTTATTTGTTAGGTTGATTCTGGGTTGTTCCCCAATAAGTCTAGATAAGATCTATCCTTAATAAGATAGGGAATAGTGTAGTGACAAGCACTTTTATATAGTTTCCTCATTCTCTATCCATATGGTTACGTACGTATTCCCTTTTGGCAAGCCATACCACTCCTGCCTCTAGTCGCGGCTTACGGGTTCCCCATATAAAGCCGAGTCACTTTGTAGGTTAGTTGTTGTTTTGAGTTTGCTTCTAATGGATCCATCGCTGAAAGCGTGTATCACCTGGCCAGTGGACGAGACATACCCCGGCAGTATACATCCTCCAGCTAGGACCCAACAGAGCGCTCTGCAACGGTAGCTTCGCATCGCTTCCGAGCTTCAACCAGGCCATCGAAGTACTCCGTGATCCATTAAGGTTAGATTTAGTAGTTAGTAATTTATAGCATAAGTTAGGCCAGACTACAACATATGGAAAGTGTTTGTTCCACCAAGACAACCCAGCTACATGAAGAAAGTGAGACCTGAGGCTAGAATGATAGCATGGGTGATGAGCAGCTCAAATGGCAATGAATACAGCTATACTCTTTTTGCCATTTTAACTCTACGTCATAATAGTTGCGCGGACTTTACTCATTACGTCACAATTTCTTCTAACAATGCACCTGTCGCGTTATGTTGTTGCGCATTGTATTTACTGCGTGTTGGTATCATCACAAAATGATGCAACCTGTTTTTTATAATAAAATCATCCCTGAAGAAGGTCTATGACCGAAAATTTGGAAGATTATGTCTCCTCACGGCGTTTCTATTAAGTCTTCTTTTGTTTCTACATTATGACGCCGATGCAGAACTCTTTGATTTATATATATATTGCAAAAGAAATGAATGAAGAGAACAATGGTAGGCATAGCTTAAATCAATTTCCCCAGAGCTATCTGCCCTTTAGAAATATTGGTGATGCCAGTAGAGACATTTTTTCGGCATCGCCAATATTTCCAAAGGGAAGATAGATCTGGGGAACCTTGATTTAGGCTACGCCTACCATTGTTCCCTTCATTCATTTCTTTCACAACATATTTGAATACAAGGGTTTCCAAAGCTGTTGTACATGTATAATTTCACACAATTGTATAATTTGTCCCATTTGCATAATTTGTCCCATACATGTACTGTATCTCAGCAATAGCTCTGATCCACCCGAGGCATATCGGCTTGTCGTTGTTCAAAACTCACCTACACCCGACAAAAGAAATTTAATTGGCAGTGCCAAAAATCTGTTTATCTGACGGTCAATTGGATCGGGGTCGCCCGAGCCACTAACAAATCTCTCTGGTCTCAATGTTGAAGGTTGTGAATTTTCCATCAGATTTCTTCTTCAAGGAGTGCTTGAATGTACTTTGAAGTCTATTTTGGGAGTAAGGAATGAACAAAAGGAGCATGAGACAGTTTCAAGCGAGGAAATTTCTGTTCATGATGAATAGGTGCTGCGTTATGTAGCAGGCTTTGTGCCCTTCGCTCTTTGGAAGCGGTACCAGAGGCAGAAGTCACAGGTGGCTGATGAATTTAAGGTTTCTGGATGGGCTTTGGGCAAAGCAAGACGATCACACTCAGGCAGACTCCTTTCTTGCATACACATCGGTCTAGACAACTGTCCAGAATCATGGCAGACTTTATGAGGAACACGATGAATGTTATAAGCTTTTCTGTGCCATGGAATTGGAAACAAGGCAACACATAAGCGATAATCTCCTCCTGCAAGGAAGATTGAAGAGGGTGGATAGTTTTGGTATATTCCTCAAAATCTGCTTGTCACAATTTTTATTTATTTGTATATGATATGAATGTTTATGCCCTGAAACAGTCATGATGTGGATGACATCAAGGAGATATCACCTTTAACTGGAATCACAACAGAGACTTTTTTACGACCGAGTGTAACGCAACGCATTAAATTGGATACGAAATGAAAGTGCCGCTTTGCTCTTATCGCTCGATCTTGCCCCGCGGTAACAGCTGACGACCCCTCTGCATCCCGCACTCTCATGCCGACTCGAAATAGCGCGGATGAATTTTATTTTTCATCGACTGTGATCGAGTAATATTGTGCACATGCGCAGTTCAATGTTTGAAGATATGATTGATGGTTTGTATACATGTATTGTTATTTTGTACCAAACTGAAGCAAAAAATAAAATTGGGCATAGTATTTTAGTGAAGACATGAAAAATAAGATAAAATAAAGTAACAACGGTCTGAAATGTTTGTATCTGGGTGAAGCGAGTCTTGGCAAATGTTTTTTTTTTATTTGGGGGGGGGGGGATATGGCTCTTTTCAAAAGTTATGATTTACATAAATTCCTTAAAGGTAGTCAATATTCATTGATCTCATATTGCATTTTTTATGTAGATACTCATCAAGATGCACTCAAGGAGCAATGTCGACTGTGCGGCATACTTTTGGGACCCCGCCCATGCTCTTTAACACCCATTGCTGGTATAATTAGAGCTGCACTTGGTATTGATGTTTCTGAGGATGATTCAACCATTCACCCACCATTCATCTGTGGAGGTTGCCTACGCAAACTACAGCGTTGGAGGAAGGGACAAAGCAAGAAGGAAAAGCAGTTGCATTGAATATTGCTGTTTCCTTTCGGGGCCCCACGATGATGGATGCTCTACATGCACTCAGGTAAAACCTAATCTAAAGACCATTGTTGGAAGAAGAGCACAACAATTTGAAGAGCTCACAGTTCATTCAAGAAGTAACAGAATATTGGTTGTCAAGCCCGACGAAGATGGGAATGCCAAAATAACCTTGACTATAAACGAAGGAGGATCGCGGCATATTAGGGCCTATGGGTGATTAGTCAAGAAAGATCATCCCTTGTTTTCTGCCATCCCTTGCCAGATGAATGGAGATTCAGATGTAGAAACATTGTTGAAGTTCTTGGTAAATAGCAAAGTCTGCACAGGGAATGAATTTTCCCTGACAGATGCAGACTTAAAAGGTAAACCTGCTTATCACCACCATTGCCCAGATTTGTCAACTGTTAGTCATAGGAGCTGCCCCCTACTGACTGACAGACCTAGATGTGGGCTGTGCTCAATATACAGAAGCACACTTGCAGCTTCATGTAAATCAGCCTAGCACATCTCAAAATACACCGCATCAATACCTCCCTGGCAAGGAAATTGAAGATCGCCTCAGAAAAGCTTGTGGGACTGTCAAATCCATGAGAACAAAAATCAGCAAACTAGAAGATAAGATTGCAAAATGGGTTCATGAGGGCCAAGAACTTCCTTTAGACCAGACAAAGTGCTTCAAAAGCATCCTCACCGATGAACACACCATCGATTACTTCCGTTCACTCCCAGAGGATTCTCCCCAAAGAATCCTGTTCGAACAGCAAAAAAAAATCAGCTTCTTCACACCCTACTAGAATGCGATGGCATCCCGCCCTTCTCCGTCTTTGCTCAGCCCTTCATTCAAAATCTTCATCTGCTTATAATCTCATTCGATCTTCTGGATTTTTGAACTTGCCGCATGAAAATACTCACCGGAACTACACACACTTTACCGACTCATCCCCAGGTATAAATGAAGAACTTCTCAAACTGCTTATCGATGAACAAGATTTAAGCAATCAGCCGGAATATGAGCACAATGTTTGCCTACTAATGGGCGAAATGAAAATTAAGACAGGACTCATCTTCAGTTCAGGTGGAAGGCAAGTTGGTTTTCCAGACCTTGATGATGTGAACAATGAACTGAAACACTTTGAGAACACTCTGAATGGACAGAAAACAAAACTTGCAAGCCATGTTTTTGTGTTGATGGTCCGCGCATTGCTATCGAACATGAAGGCCCCATTTGCTTACTTTCCTTTTGTAAGCATGTCATGTGATGAATTGTATCCTTGTGTTTGGGGAGGCATCAAAGTGCTTGAGAAGTATGGACTTCGTGTTCGAGCAGTTACTTCTGATGGTGCAAGTACAAACAAGAAATTCTATGAGATGTGCAGAAGTGAAAATGGGCATTTGACTTGGAATCCCTTTGACAAGACTCGGAAGGTGTACTTCATTTCAGATCCACCTCACCTCATCAAGACAGTAAGGAATAATTTTGCCAACAGTGGGAGTCATACAAAGACCAGGAACCTCATGGTAATGAAATTGATAATTTCTCTGAAGTAAACATAGGAATGAAAAAAAAAAAAAACATTCATTTTGAGAAAGTGCTTCCAAGAATTCATTGTCACTCTATTCACTTAAAATAATAAAATCTTCATGAGATTAAATTGGTAAATAGAGGTGTGAAAGTAATTGTTTTGATCTTTTTGTTCAACTTTTCAGAGCAAACAAAGATTGAGAGATTCCTGGGAAAGGGCTGCTGAGATGCTCAAGAGCCGAGGCATGCCCCTCTCCCCAAGAAGAAGGGAGCCAGACCCTGCCTCCGAGACCTATGGCAGAAGATGGTGTCACGTGCTAAAAAATATCGGAACCAGAGGTCTATGAAAGGGGAAAATTTGTCTCATCTTATTAATTAGAGAGTAATTAGATATGGCTTAGAAATTAAAAGTGGTACCACTGGATATTAAGATTTGTTGTACTTGTTGTCATGCAATGCATGTGTAATATTGTTTTGATGGTGGTTTGAACACTTCTAGCACCTCTCTCCCTAGGGAGTAGATGCCTTCATGGTACTGATTGCATCCAATATGTGGGGTAATAATATATCTTTAATTGCTTGGATACACCTAACAAGATTATTATTATTTTTAAAATTCTTCTTATTATTATTATACCTTGGGTTATGCTTAACATACTGATCAAAATTTACATGTAATTTATCTTCATTGGGAGGTGGACCCTGGCCCAAGTTTCATGATCGCCATGAAATGGTTTTAGAAGCTCTTCCAGCACCAACTGTGGAGGGATTCTCAGATGCGAACACCGAAGGTGGCAACATCATTGCTTTGACGAGTTAAATCATTCTTAAATTAGAATTCTATGCTTTTCATCTTCATTCGTGGAAGGACAAATGCCTTCATTTGTCCAGTAACTTTCAGTCTGTCATTTCAGTCTATTTTTTCTAAGTTTTTTGGCTTAGGCTTTTTAAGAGCATGTTTTAATAGTCATCTGGCTACTTGTTTCATCATGAATGGGTCCTTTCAAAAATAATGTCCTGTCCTTGTATCTCTTGATTCAGCAAATGTAAATACTTTTGAGTTGTTGAAGAGATGTGGTATTGACCCAGCTAACCACCGAATGGCAGTCCAAGGCTTGCCAGACGGGAAGTTCAACATACCTTTCGAATCTGCTGACATAAAAGAAAACAAGCTACCGATCCTGGAGAAAGAGAGGGCATGTGATGTGGTATCATACTCTAAACCTATCAAGTTTATTGCATTGCTTCATGTGCCATTTGAAGTAGACGTGCAAGTTACTTTTCTGACTACTTCACTTTAGAAAAAAATATGAAAAGCCTCAAAAGAAAAGAAAAACAGGCAACAAATCACTGAACAAAATGTGGATTGATACTAGAGTTGTTGGCCCAGGGGCATTGATGAAATTATTCAAGACATAAAAATATTTGCTTTGCATAGGAGGAACTTTCTGAAATAGAATTATAAGATTTAAAGAAACAATTATTTTCTCTCTTTATTTTCTTGCAATTCATAATGTAATGTCAAAAGGGCGGAGGTGCAAGTGGTGGAGGTCCTGTATCACATACAGTCATCGCTACTTCAGGAAGCAGATAACATGAAATCAAGGATCTCATCTTTCAGCGAGATGCTGTACAGGTTGGCATTGGCAAGCAATCTTGCAGAACCACCAAAGCCAAGCATCAAACATAAAAATGATTGCTTGTTGGAGGTGCATGTGCTAAGCCTCTGTGGGCAAAGCGACGAAAAGATTTGTTAGTAAGGAGATCATATAATTGTTTCTGTTGAAAGTAGCTCCGATGATGGTGAAAAAAGACGGTTCAAGTGATACTAAGAAAAATTACATCTCTAAGCGCATGCCAGATATATCATCATCCACGTTGTTTGATTAACTATCTTGCCCGCATATAAATGTACAGCAAGAATACACACTATTTCTTTAAGTATGTTCTTTTGTTGCAATATAAATCTCCAAAGTGCCATTTCAGTTTCATGATTTTGTTAAAATATTTCACAGAAAAGTAAAAAATAACTTAATATTATGCATACGTTTTAGAGCAATCTTGAAGGTGAGCTATTTATGAACTTGTTTCTAAGGAAGGCCCAGGAATTAAAATCCCTAACTCAGGCTATATTTTATAAAGCTTGTTATTAATGGTAAATAACAAGATGTTATAAGCTACTGACATAGTATAAGATGCTGAAACATTATAATTTGACTGGCCAAGATCAATTCTTTAAACATTTCTCACATTTAGATATTGATTACATGCTCTTTGAAACAGGGTCCAGATGGATCCGTTTGGTGATCAACAAAGGATTCTCAAACTCTTCTGATGTCTATAAGTCGATGCTCATATAGTAAAGGCTTGTGAATGAAAATCCAAGACTTAACTTCAATAGGCTGGTTATAAATGGGAAATGTTACAATTCAGTTGATTGAGAGTAATTTGAAAAAAAAATTCTAACATCTGATATTAATAAATGTTCTGTTGTTTAGAGGTCGATGCTCATATTCTATTATTATTATTATTATTTGTTTGGCGTCACCTGTGCCTGGGAGGCGAAAAGCGAACTGAATCACTATGACCCGCAGGTCTCTCCTCCCGATATGACTGATTGGGGGGGATGCAGGTGGACCACTACACCGGGGTTTCCCCCTACTCTTATACGAATAGTGCAGTGGGTTCTTAACGTGCAAAGGTGTAATGACTGTAATGACTAAATGAGCTCATGCATTAAAATCCCAAACTCAGACCTTATTTCATGAAGATTGTTTAATATCAAGCCTGAATTCTTTGAAGTTAAAGCACCAATACATCTAGTTACAGCTTAAATGCAAATCCTGTTGTCACCTGTCTCCCATCATGCCTTGCCGGTTTCGTATCAACTGCCCTTCAGCCGGGTAACTGACATAGCGACGATTGTCTGGTACTTTAGACCTCTCTCGTATTAAACCATCACTATCTCCAAGGAACTTCTCGTCAGAGCTGTAATCACATTAAACAAAAAAAAAATTAATGACACCAAAATGATACACAGATTTTACTTTGCAAACCAAAGTAAATTCACAGTCAGTCGCAGTAAATGATTTTTCATTCACATTCATTTTTTTATATTACAAACTTTAATGTTTTTTTTATCATATTATTACAAATGAGATTTAAAAGGTATTCATTAGCAGTGAGAGAGTTGGCATTTTGGAGATTAAAGTTCTTTGTCAGCTAGAATAGAAATGATTTCATAAATTGATATTAGACCTTAAATTTCAACACTGGTGACAAATGGCTAAAATATGTGTAAAATATACAGAAGAGTCTTGTACATAGGGTGATCATGTCAAGGATCACAGAGATTTTTGTCCATGCATATAAATGTGCAATCAATGAGCCTCTCTATGCAAGGTGCTGGCCCCTTATTTTCGCAAAACAATATGTTTATAATTGATATTTTTTTAAATGAGTGAATGATGTCCTACTTTGTACTCACTATAAATGTGTAATTTCAAATAAACTTTCTTTTCTTCATTCAATAATGCAAAAGTTGTTTGATGCTTCATGACACATCTTAAGTCATCCCTTACCAAGAAAACACAGTTACAAAAGACTTTTATTTTCATTGACGAATACATTTTAGGCCAATGGATAATTCAATAAATTCTTCTGGTATTAGGCTTCTTTTCTTGACTTGGAAAAATAAGTATTCCAATAATTCTGCATACATGGTAATTTTTAATTATTCTTCTTGGTGGATTCAACCACTGAAAATTTGATTTTTTTTTAAAATACAATTCCCAAGATACTCAACAATTATAGCTAAATTTTTTTTTTGCAAAGTGAAGAGAAAAGTCTGTAAAATAATGACTTCCACTTACAAAAGGTGAGAGCATGCCAAGCAATAGTACATGATGAAACCAAAAACAGTAAAGATTGCTGCAATGAAGTAGGCGGCAGTTCTTGTAGGCGTCACCTGTACAAGTTATGATAAAGAGAATATATCTTTTTATATTCAGAAAACATAAACATGTAGATTGGTTATCAAATTTGATAACAAAATAATAATTCATAACATAGTGAAGATTGTTGCAAACAAGTAGATGGCAGTTCTTTCTGCACGTATACTTGCCATCTGGACGAAAAAATCAGAAAGGGAAAAGAACAAGAAATTAATTTAATATTGAACTATGCATTATTTTCTATTTACAAATGTCACAAGATAACATTAGTTACAATGAAAAAGATGAAGTTTTATGATTTGAAAATTATGTTCATATATGTTCTGATATGATGAGAGAGGTAAACGAAAGGAAAATGTGTATGTGAATATTAGCAAATGGAATTTAAAACTGAATAACTTGTAAAACTTTTGTTTGTGTACATATATATTTGTGCATATTTTTATTCAAATAAAGAAGACCAGTACTGGTTAAAAAAAGGAATTATTTTATTTTTGGAAATCACATGAAACGGTTACACACTGACACATATAAATAACAGTACAACAAATCTATACAAAGCAATCAGTGACACATCGTTACTTATAATCATTTTTAGGTAATTTCACCTCAGTTTACTTGATATGGGACAACAGAAATCTATTTGACTTGGAAGAAAAAATTGAATCTGACGAGGCATGTCTTGCATAATCTGGCCTCAGAAAAGTGTTTCAATTTCAAATTGGGCAAATATTTGACTTGTGGAATGTCTCTTGCAAGTGCCTGATACCATGAGTGAATAGCCCAATTCAAGGTCACTACACTCTATACATGGTTCAGTTCTAACATGGGGTCTAAAGATCATAATATAATGAGAATTTATGAATCAATTATTTGAACTTGCTGTGGAACTTGATGCCAGAAAATTTCAATGGGATAGACCAATCAACCAGGGTAGGAGCTCATTTTTATTTTTAGGGGCAAATTTTATTCTTAACTTTCAGGCAATACTAGCTGAAGTTTGGGGCCACATGTGTTTCTTTTCTTCAAGGGCTACTTTTGGTGCAATAATCAATTATCATTTTGTAGTATATAGACATTCCACTAATATATTGATTTAAAAAAAAATGTAGAATACTGTTTGTAGCAGATCTATGGGGATTCCAGAAAATATAGTCACCCCAAAGGATGGCATTTGGGGAATTTCAGGGGCGATTTGGACTAAGATGAGGGCGACAGGCCTGTTGCCCTCATGATTTTCCTATGCTACGGTACCATCAACTCAAAATACTATATCATCTATCCCTACACTAACCAATGAAATTTAGCTACATCCTGTACATCTACCCTCCTATATAAGTATATATATATATATGTCGAAAATCTGTCTATCTGACGGTCAATCGGATCGGGGTCGCCCTAGCCACTAACCCAACTCTGTGGTCTAGTGGTTAAGGCACCGGCGTTCAAAGCTGGGGGCCCGGGTTTGATTCCCGGCAGAGACATTTTTTCGGCATCACCAATTTTTCCAAAGGGTAGATAGCTCTGGGGAACCTTGATTTAAGCTACACCTACCATTGTTCTCTTCATCCATTTCTTTACAATATATATTGTAATAACACTGCTAAATTTCTTCATGTTTTAATAATTATGTTATATCATATTATTATTATATTACTGTTCTCATTAAATTTTATTTGCTAAAATGCAACAAGAAGTAAATAACAAGTGTTATATCATAATGCATGCTACATACAGCCATTTCGCGTTCTACCTCTTCAAATAATAATCCTTACGTTGTTTACCTCTTTGTATGGATTCTCCCAGTAATTTTCACAAGTCAGAAATGAGCACACAGCATTATCCAGTTTTTCTGTGATAAATAAACAAAAGTAACAAATCACAAAAGGCTATCTGATGACTGAAACATAATGAATTTAAATTTCCACTAAAACCTTAATTTTGCATTCCATTTTCAATTTCAATTGCAATAACCATTTCAACTCAATTTGCTGAACCATGTAAGTATATTTTAGAATCAACATCATTATCAGCCATCGGCACTGCATACATCAAATTAAAACATTCAAGCATGGTCAATATGTATGTTGGATCTCCATCCAACACCCCCCCCCCCCTTTCTTGGCCCCATCTCAAAACAAGTTGCTATGATACCTAGTCTATCTGGAATGTCAACTTACCATGACAACAATGAAAATTCTGCTTTTTGATTGGCTCTTCCGATGAAAAGTTATATTCCAGCAAGAGTTCATATCATAGCAACTGTCAGTGTCTTTAATCTAGTTGTGTGAGCACTTTTTGTTAGAAAGAAAATCGGTAGAAAACAAACCTAGTATACTTTTCTTCTCTGCATCTGAAATGTGGGTTGGGACACATGCCTTCATGATATTCTGCAGTGATGGGGAAAAGAGAAAGTACAACCCTGTCAAAGTATGTACAGAGATGCACAGTACAAAGACCAGAGCCCCATCTTACAAAGAGTTGCGACTGATCCAATCAACCACAACTATGGAAAGCCAGCAATGTCAACATCTATTATGTATGATTATTCAAAATATTTTCTAATTATGATGTATATTCATACATTCATTGTTTTCTTAAAAATTCAGTGTGCTTCTCTTTGTTTACAAAGGACATGGTTCAAATTTCTTGTAGAAAATATTATGACAATGATGGATTTCCATAGAGTTGAGGTTGATTGGATCAATCGTAACTCTTTGTAAGACAGGACCTAGCCTATGCATTAGATTTTGAGTAGTACACCGCGACTCGGCGTGAGATCACCAAACAGTGAGTATAATGTATATGAGGATAGGCTATGGTACAGGCATGAGAAAGAGGTATGAGCCCTAATGCGTGAGACTTGGCATGTCTGTATAACTGCAAGCACATTAATGTAAATCCTGAACTTAGCACAACCAAATTTGAGAAAAGGGGCAAGGAATATAAATTGATTGCAATTTAGAGGACCAAACACGATCAGTAAGACCCATAAAAAACAACAAAACTACATTTAAACACTGTGGTAGGACTACAATGCAGTTTGGTGTGTCAGCCCCCTTATCAATAATAATATCATGCCCCTTATTGTTGTTGGTCTATATCGTTTTGCCTGACGTCCCTTATGCAGTGTAATGGCATCCATTGCGGTCATGAATGGCAAACTGATGAGACACACATGTCCCTAATAGGAATAAAATTAGAGTTGCCATAGAATTTCAGAAGCATATCAACAACAAAATATGGAAAAGTATTTTTTTTTTACAGAATATGAATGACTCACTGACTTGGAATCCTTCTACAAAGCAATTTAAACTTCAGATTACAACACGAGATTGCAAGTTCCTCTCCAAATTGTAATTGATTCTTTTTTACTTTTTTTTTTACGTTATACCATTATAAAAAAAAAAACATTAGTTCATTTATATACATTGTAAAAAAAAAAAAATTTCTATGGAATGAGATAAATGTACTCAATTTCTTGCTTACTGAGTAAGAAAATATCTTTGGTGTTGTAATATAATTGACCATTTCTACTTTGTTGATACAGTAATCAACTTCATACCCTCTTAAACATTTAGAGAGGAATCAACCTGATATCCACAAAAAGGTGGCAGACATTATGTCCATTTATTTACAAATAATCATAGCTTGTATATTTGTGAAACTGTGTGTGAAAGTTCAGCTGATACGTTAATTGAATTGTACAAGAGAATTGCTTCAATATATACTTTTTTAAAATAGACTCACCTGACATTTCCTTTTTAGAGCAAGGAGATCCTTTTGTTTGCAGAGAGCTTCTTCCCAAAAAGATGTCTTTTTAGCACTAGATATGATGTCACAGCGCAGGTAATCACAATGATCGGCTAGACAAACTGCTTCAGGTCCCTAGAGAAATAGGCACAATCAAATGTACTTTATCAACATTACATAAATCTTTATTTTGTTCAAAGCTACATGTACTGCAAGAAAATATTTGCAATTGAATGCAAATTTGTGTTGCAATTAACAAGTGACACCAGTTTTAGCTGTAGCAAATCAATTAGCATTCCTCATTTTGAGAAGCAAATTAGCGATCAAGTGTACAATTGTACTTGATTACAAGACACTACTGACATAGCGACCAAAAATACACAGGATTGATTGCAAGTTTCTTGCCATAAATCTCTTTAATGTAATTTTGTTGCTACTCAATACATTTAGGCCGAATTCATTTCGCCCAAAATTTCAAAAGTTAATCAACAACCATAAACATTTAAACTGTAAAAATATTACTGGTAATGCCAATTAATTTCAATGTAAAATAAAAATAGATTTCAGGCACACCTGCTTGCACCCACAATCTACGCAATCTCTGCGAAAAAAAGTCCATTTGAGAAATAGCATCATAACAGGTGTTTGAACGGATAACTGGCCGTATTGTATCACAGCTGTTTATGTTTGTTTAACTCTATCTAGGCCGGGGTATTTTGGGAGTTCATATGCATATGGCCGGGGGGGGGGGGGGGGGGGGGCCTCCCAGGCCCCCCCTTGAAATCTCGGCCGTCGACTGCGCGATCGCGCCAAAAATGGCACGCAGGTTGTCTGGGATATAATCTACAAAATTGTATAGTAATTTATTTCATAAGAATTGTTATTAAGTAATTATGCTAATTTATGCGTAATTAGTATGCGAAATCATACTTTTTCCTTTAACTCCATAAATAAAGCTCCAAATGTTCTAATTTTTGGCATAGAAACTCTTTGTGGTGTTCTTAGCAAGTTTACATGAAAAGAATTGTGATATTAGATCAATTTCTTATGTATTATATTTTTTTTTGCAATTTCTTATGTATTTCTCTGTTTTTTGGACCCTTTGTTTTTCATTGTTTTTTCAATGAAATTCGTTGGGGACTCTTCTAAGATCATAAACAGCATAAAATACATACATTTAGACCAGCAGAACTAAAAATAAACATACATTTATGATTTTTGGTTGAAAACACATTTATGTTGACTTTGTACACAAAATCACGTTTTTGAGCAATTTTTGGTCTGACATGCACTTACATAACGTTGCGTAATTTCGGAACCGCGTACCCGGGTGACGCAAAATTGGTCTCAAAAGTTGCGCAAGACTTGAAAGTAAAAAGTCAGCAAGCAGCGCGGTCCAAAAATTTTGCGTCGCGGAAATATCGCGCGACTCGTGGCCCCCCCCCCCCCCCGGCCTAGATAGGGTTAAAAGGGCATTACAAGAAACTTATGATCAATAACAAGTGCATTTGGCTATCTACAGTTAATACTGATCTGTAACAGAAATTTGCGATTGATTGCAGTATTTTTCTTTCAACGTCCCCAATGTTACACAAACAGTTGGCTTAATAATACAGAAGCAAGCTTGAATTTAGCACCCTGACATGCATGAAATCTGCAGGTATGTATACATAAACCATGGTTTCAGTCTTTCAGACCAACGATTGAAAACCCCCACTTCTTACATTATAGGCCTACTGTGGGTGGAGACATTAACATATCATTTAACTTTTGTTATAGTATGTGTGGTACTGAAATTGCCTTCTGAGAACAGAAATTTGGGGCAGACTTCCACATACATGCTAAAATTGAAACAAAAATCAATCATGAGGACTCTCGTCTTTCAGTCTGAAGGACATGGACTCAATTCCAAGCCATGGCGTGTTTTCCTTCAGCAAGAAATTTACCCACATTGTGCTGCACTCAACCCAGGTGAGGTAAATGGGTACCAGTAGGAAGTAATTCCTCAAAAAGCTGTGTGCACTAAAATCGGTAGACTAGCTTAGCTGGGGTAATATAGGAGCGCCTTGAGCACCTAGCAAGGTGGATACATGCGCTATACAAATCCTATATCATTATTATAATATTACCGGTATTATTATTTCCCACTTGACATTGGATTGTTTAAATCAAAATAAATATAATAGAATTAACCCACTTTAGATTTTAGATTAGACTATAGCAATTTCAGGTTTAAGATCACTTTAAAAACCTCTTCCTACATTACCAGTCAGGTTTCTGTAAATTACACTATCAAAACAGATAATAGATTTGGTCCACTGAATCTATTGTTTTCTGCTTTTATAGTGCAATAATTAATAAGCTGGAAGATTCTTGCTAATGCAGTGCACAGTTCATTAGCCTACAGTTTCATCAGTCTTTAATAGCTGGGAATGCATCCAATCTATTGATAAAAGACTGACCAACGGGTTCTGCCATGACTCAAATGAGTTGCTATGTCAATGAATATGCAGTGCACTTGAAGCCCCCATGCTTTCAATGATTCCTCTTACCCTCAATACTGTGTCCCTATGCCTATTATCATAATGATTGTCGATATGGTGCTCGTTGTGGAAGGACTTTCCGCAGTAAAGACAGTTCCAATTGTTCGCAAGCTCCGACCACTTGTGTCTTTCATTGTCCCAGTACATGTTCCTCTCGGGCCTCAGCAGACATTCTGTTCCAGGACTTAGTCCTTCTTTCTGCATGATGGCTAGGAAAGACTGATCAAACAGATTTAAAGTCAGAGCAGCAAACCTTAACATAAAGCTTGACGATTGATCTGATCGTGGGCCAGATTTTTATGAAGGATCATACACACTAATCAATGAAATCAATCAAACCAGCCCATAATCAATCTCTTACCTTCACTGGAAGCAGTGAATCAAACTGATTTCCTAAGTGCTACTCAGTTTAGACCATTTTGTAGTTTAGCCTAACTCAAACGACCTCTAACATCCACAGCATACAGACGTTTCATAACATGGAAGTCTTCTTGAACACTTTGATGAGCTTCCACAAAGTATTAAGTGTCTCACGAATAGCTTTAAATTCCCTTTTGAAAATAGAATGCCTCCACCTGGATACTTTAAAATGCATCAGGAGTGAACAAATGATTGCTTATGTAGGCATTCCAATTTACACACATGCACTTGAATACTATGACCACCTAAAAACTATTCTAGCTTCCGTTATTTGTAATCAAATCAATGAGGCTCGGTGTGTGGAATCCAGTTTGCATGAGTGCTGCTAGGTCAGACAACAAATGATCTTTACCTACACATGCTCAGATTAAATCTAGATGTACATGTATCAACTGGCTTTCTATTGACTAGCTGCCAAAAAAGAGTGCCAAATTATTCCCTGAAAAAAATTCTCATTAATTTTGTAAAATGTGTCAAATCAAATGCAAACTTGTGTCATTTCACACTTTTTTCTCCATTACATAAATAGAAACGCACTCTTGTAGAATACTGTGTGGCACAATTTTCAGAACCTGCAAATATGGAAAATCAATCATGTGAAAACAGCAGTTACAGTAATAGTCACCAAACACTTTTTCCTCCTTCTTGTCCTATTGCTCATTCTATTCCTTTCTTTTTTTGTCACCTCCTACTTTTTTTCTTTTTAATATGCAACAGTAGGGATACAGTAGTCACCCAAAATGACTTTTATGAAATTTACAAACTGGTTTAAACAGTACAGTGTCTCCTTGACACTTTGACAGTTTCTCATCACCCTGAATACTAGCAAAAAATGGAATGTGGTTTATATAGAGAGACAAATGTAAGTATGGAGAAAATGGTAACATTCCAAGTAAAGTATGTTGTGCCATTCCCGAGTCAAAACTGTTAACATGAGCTAATCATTATTAGCAACACTGTGAAACAAACAAAAATCTCTTTAAAAAAGCAAATTGGCAATGTATCTGTAAATGAATTCTTTTATCATTAATTTTGTCTCATGTGATATCCATATTTTTTTTTAAAGTATATGAAAATGAATGGAAAATTTGTGATTGCTGCCAATTTGATGAGCTAAAGATAATTTCATTTTCAACTTATGAACCATTTCAAGTCAAACCTTGGCAAATTTGGTCTCAGAAGAAGGAAAAGTTTAATTCCTGTCCAGATAATAAATTGACCATGCACTTCCACAACAATGCACCACTTTTTTCTAAGTGATTATTGCTGATGTTGACACCGAGAGAGAAATAAGCTTTGAATAACTTTATACCTACCGTGTACTTCAAAGGAATGATTTCCAAGGCACAATGAAAGCTGTGTGCCTCTAGGAGGTTAAAAAAACAAAATCAAAAAATTATATACCTTATCCAAAATTGACTGTGCCACTCTTGAACGGCTTCTAGAACATCCATTCTCCTGACATCTTACGAGCTGTACAAGGATCATCTAATAATGATGCAAAAATAAAAGCAAACTGTGACATTTATCAGATAATCATGCCTTATTTAGTCCCTTATTCATACCACATTGACTACAAAATAGTACAATATCATTGCTGAAATCTGTGACTTGTCACGCTGGAAGAAACTTTCAATGTTAAATACAAACTTGACTACTTCAAAATTTGAAAGTGGATTTTTGAGACCTTTTCCCTCCTCCGAAGACAAAGTTTGGTGCTAATAAACTTTGCATAGTTTTAATATCTATTGCTTTTAGTCTGTAATTTGGCAACAGAACTCTTTTGGTTGTGAATTTTTCTTTCCATAGGAACAAACACTTTCTCATAATTTACTGCAAACGCTGTTATTTTCGCGCTGGGCGGCTTCAAAACACATTCCTCGGTTCTTTAATTCACACTGCACACTCCACAATGACTAAAAATAATGTCACTACCTTTTTCCCCATTTCTGGCTGGATTTAATTTTTATTTAACATTCCCGGAAACAAAATTGTATCTGTATCTTCTGCTCATATTCTAGCTCTACAGCGGCATAATTCAGCATTGTTTTGTTCCGACCATTAACTATTGTGACATTTAGCGCAACTTCTGTTTGTCGGCAGACAAAGGGAGAGGCAAAATGAAGGCGCTGCTAGCCTAGTATGGGGCCAAGTGCCGGGTAGAGACTGGGGGGATTACAGTGATTCAAAGTGCATGGGATCAATCGACCCACCTGGGCGATTGACAAGAAGTCTCCAGACGTGTCAAACAGACCTAAACACTCACCAATCAAACAGCAAAACCAACTTTTATTTCAAGCAACATCATAATTCAAATACCGATCTGCGACTGTAAAAAAATGATCGCATTAAAAGAAAAAATTTTATCAAAATGCATAAATGTACACAGTAAGCATTCAATCTTGCTTGCTTAAATGTCGCCCTCTATAGGTCAAATTATACAGTCTCCTTACCAAAAGGATACACGCGATTGAGCCCCGGTTCTAAACATGCATTAAAATCAGACCTGCCAACCTCTGGGAATGCAAAATTGTATTCTATGAATAAAAAAGTGTATTTCATAATAAAATGTGTGGCGCACTCGCTCATCGCGGCACTCAAGCTGCATGCAAGCTAAAATACGCACTGCTCTTGCAGATGAAAAAAAACATTTAAACATGTGTATATCTCACCCTGGTTTTAACAAAATGATTGAAAAAAAAAACAAGTTACCTGAAATTACATTGATCTAATAACCATATTTGTGTAAGTTTTATCAAATAGAGACATATAGAGATAAGAGATGATTTTTCTCAATAAATTACGATAAAAAATAAAGGATTTTAAAAAGAAAAGACGTACTGCCGTATTTTGGTTGCAAAAACGTACTGGTTGGCAGGTCTGTAAAATAGATGCTCACAATTTTGCGCTCGCCGATCTTGCCGCAAAAATTGATGTGCCGTGAATATTTCTGAGTTTACAGTACCTAGACCTAGAGCAATTATGAAAAATCACAGTAGGTCTAAATGGTTGCGGGATAGAATATGGAATGAACAAATATAAAACAAGAAATAAAAAAAAAAAACATACTGAACTTTTATTCATAATGTATTTAATATTGGACATATGGATGACAAAGGTAATCACATTATCCACATTTTCATGATTTTGACTTCTAAAGATTCTTATGACCTGCGCTAATTTTGGACTCCAAAAAAAAATAGATGACCCAAAATATCTCATAAGTGGAAGTGATTTTTCGCTGGAAATATCGCCGTATTCTCACATGTTCGATCTATCGCAAAAATATCTGCAACGGCCGCCACAGGAATTTCGACATCCTCCCAAATATCGGACATATCAGCCGATTGAATTAGAAATGCGTGCTGTTAACGCACGCGCGCGCGCTTAAAGTCACGCGCAGCTGAGCAAAGACGTCCGATGTTTAGAGCCGAAAGAGGTCCGTTTGGTAAGTAAATAATTATTATTTACCTATTTCTATATCAAAATCGGCATTTACGCAGCTGAAATAAGTTGTTTTCTCAACAATCAAGCAATTATTTTGGGATTTAGAGTGTGATTTAAATAGTCGAAATTGATCGCGGCGCACAACTTTACGTGTCCGATATTTGGAAACTGCGTCCGATATTTGGCAAAAAAACAAGCTTCTGGTACCGTAGTAAATAAATAATTTCTGTTTACCATATTTTTTTTTCAATTCTATTTTTTCATGACATTAATATTCAACATTTGTACCACAGAAATACACATGATTTTTATTGATTCATGATTGTATTTTTGTTAGTTCATTGACCTTAAATGACCTTTGACTTTGGTCATGTGACCTGAAACTCGCATGAGATGTTCAGTGATACTTGATTACTCTTGTGTCCAAGTTTTATGAACTAGATCCAAACACTTTCTAAGTTATGCTGTCATTTCAAAAACCTAACCTTCGGTTAATATTTTATGTTGATGCCGCCGTCAGAAAAGCAGCGCCTATAGTCCCACTCTGGTATGCAGGTGAGACAAAAACAAATAAAAATATTATGTCTATCGTTATGAGAGACATATAGATAATACATGTCAAATAATGTAACGGAATATTGGAATTATAAATTAAGTTAAATTCTACTTCCAGACTTATATTAATAAATTTGTACTCTATGCTGATCCTCCCGCATTTGAACTTTTGTATTATTGCATGGGGGGGTTTGTGCTGATTTTCATTTGAATACCAGTAGACATTTACTAATCCAGAAAAAAGCATTGCGAGTTATTTGCCATTCTCATTATCGGGCACACACGAATGTTCTTTTTAAGACTCATGATATTCTTAAGATACATGATCTTTACTAAATAATCTTGGATCTTTTATGTACAACCTTAGTAAAGATGAACTACCAGATGTATTTCATTCTATGTTTACAAGAAATATCAATATCCATCACTACCCTACAAGATTTGCAGGACTTTTCCATTTACCTAGAACAAGGACATTATTAACAAATTAACTGTTCATTTCTTCTGGCATCAAACTTTGGAACTCACTTTCACACACTTTACGAAATAAGCCTACAATTCATATTTTCAATAGAGCATTTAAAAAACCCTCAGTAATAACTATAACACTCCAATTATTCATCCTACTTAGGATATCTTGAGGATCTTCTGTATTCTTCCCACCCCCTTCCCTTTATTTCACTTCTTTTCCCGTCACTGTCTCTTTTCATTCGATCTACCTGTGCAGATTTGTTTTTTTTCCTTTTACTAGTTTTTAGTCCTTTTTGTTGTTTTTGTTTCAATTTGTCCGTTCTTGTACTATTTCGTATGTCTTGTTTTTGTATTGCTTTTTGTCATGCTTTGTTCATTCTCTTACGTCCTGCTTTTGTAACGTTTTGTTTTCATGTGTCCTTTTCACTTTTTCTTCATATTTTGTATTTAACTTGGGAGAATATGATAAAAATATATTTTACAAGGATCTACATTTAACTTCTACAAGAAAGATATGATGATTTGTATATTTTGAACTTTGTATCTTGCATTAATATGTCTTATTTATTAAAGGAAAACTTCATTAACAAGCTTTGCTTTTCAGAAGATTTCATTTCAGGACAATATACAGTGCGTATCAACAAAAAAAACAGAGGACAGTTTTGAAAAGTCTATAAAAATTTTCTTTCAAATTATGATAACTATATTTTGATGTTAATAGATGCTCTGAAATCTTATCTTTGAAATGCCATTTAACAAAATAAATTTTGTTCAAGCTTGAGCGAACATGGGACGTTTTTGTCGGGGGTTCAAAAAGAGGCTTGCGCCAACGTGGCAGAAATGAGAAATTTGATGATAAGACTTCTTGCTAATCGGCAGACTTACTCTTAATCTTTTCATTATCTTTGCCATAATTTTCGAATTATGCTGTCAAATTTCATTTAAAAATTTAATTGTTTACTTGAATTATTTTGTTTTTCATTTGAACTTCTTTTAACTTTGAATTTCCCTTCATAAGTAAGAAAAGAAGACTTTTTGTCAACCCAAGCAAGAAGATTTGCATTGTTAATTGGGATAACTTGTAATTATTCAAATCCTTTTAATATGTGAAAAGAATTATGTTATGGTAGTATCTATAAAAGACATGAATCCTATTTTCAAGGGGTTATTGATTCCTTCACCAAGTTTAATTATATGCTTTACACGACAAACAGGAAAGGATTCACGTCTTTCAATGGCAATGGTGCAAGGGTTTGCAATTTATCTCTAAATCCTTATTTAAAATGATCATATAAACTTGTCCTTACTGTCAAAAGAAGCCCCTGAATTTTCTCTTTCCATACATGCCAAACACAAGTTAATAATCAATTCAGATCACATTTTTCTAGTAGCCTGAACTTCCCAGAAAAAAATGTGCCATATTTTCCCCTAAATCAGCCTGTTTTATGCTGACACTTTTCAGTGTGGCTTCAGACACCCTAACATTTTAACAATAGGAAACAAGATGGCGGCGTAAACATCGGGCAAGTCTCTTCCGTCTTTTCACAATATTTTTCTCATTTTTTTTCATGAATTCTTGTTTAAAAATAACAACGAGAGCGTAGAAATGTCGGAAATTAAGTTTTATCCCATGCCATCCATGGCCATGTACATGTACATACATGATTTAGACTTAGACTAGAGCTAGATCTTTTACTTTTTAGAAGGAAAGTACCGGTAGTGGCGGTAGCCGCGGTACTCACCGGTAGAAATCTCGGGGGTGAAAGTAGACCAAAAGCTTCGGTCTCTGTTATGTTGGTTGTTCAGCTGAACTCCGTTGGCTTCACTCACCAAATACAGAGACCGAAGTTCTAGCGCGATCTGTACAGGGGACTCAATGGCCATATGTTTATGTACTTATGATCGGATAAAACGGGGAAGTGAATTTGCGCGACAGCCGAGGTAAGTCACTGTTTTTGTTCCTTTTAACTTGATTTTTCTCCGTTTTGGGGCAATTAATGCCAGGAGGGAATATTAATTTGCATTTTGGTCGCGTTAATTTTCAAAATTTTTATTCATTAAAGACAAAAATTGAAGAGCCCCGACGGGGGGATTTCGCATTGCAAGTCCCCTAATGGTGGCTGCACGCTAGCGAGCCGTCTGTGTAGGAGGAGAATAAGAAAGAAAAAAATGTTTAAAAACTCCTCGAAACAGACGGCTGCCAGCTGTCTAGGGTGAAAGTAACCCAGAGAGCTCCCGCCCGCACAGCGGGCGGGAGCCCAGAAGCTTACCGTGTATTTTACCATTGTCACCGGACTAGGGTGATTTATGGTCTAAATATTTCTCCAAATGAATTGTGAAAACAGAAAGTATACAATTACCATGATTATATGGATGAAGGTCTAACGAGTGGCAGATTCCTGACATCTGGGCACAGTCTGGAACCTCAAAAAAACGAAAAGTTCTCTCCTTCTACCCCGTCTCGATCGGCCATTTTTGTTAAAAATCGTAACAAAATGGCCGATCGAGACTGGGTAGAAGGAGAGAACTTTTCGTTTTTTTGAGGTTCCAGACTGTGCCCAGATGTCAGGAATCTGCCACTCGTTAGACCTTCATCCATATAATCGTGGTAATTGTATACTTTCCGTTTTCACAATTCATTTGGAGAAATATTTAGACCATAAATCACCCTAGTCCGGTGACAATGGTAAAATACACGGTAAGCTTCTGGGCCGGGCTCCCGCCCGCTACGCGGGCGGGAGCTCTCTGGGTTAGGGTGAAAGTAATTTCAGGTTAAATTCGGGGTCCTTCGTGTAGGTGAATAGGAAGGACTCCCTGGCTTCATTGAGAGTAAGCCTACGTTAGTAAATGATTTTTACTCTCAAGAAGCCGCCTGGCTACGCATACCGTACGTACAGCGCATCATAAAAGATGGGCGACACGAAAGACGGTCCTTGGAAAGACCCTTTCGTACAATCGGCCCCGGGTACGGTTAGTTGAGGGGGAGTCGGAGTAGTGAATTCGCTTACTGACCGTCGCCGCTGCTTGGACACGACAGAAATTTAATAGCGATGATTTGAAACATTTCACTAGGTTCATAGATATTGAATCGATCGTGGTAAACCTATAGATCTAATTGCTCTAGGTAAACCCTGCATTTAACTTACCATTAATATGGTTAGCAACCAGTGAAATTTCATCTTGCCGCCAGCGCCAGCGAACCTCATGACTAGACTTCAAGTTCAATGAGTTCGATGAAATACCGTATATTACTAGGATACTCTAACTTTGCTCTCATGATGGCGCTCTTTATACTGTCTTCAGCGCGGCGGATACAAGTTTGTTTGCTATTTTTGCTGCAGAGCTATAATGGCCCTCCCCGGTTTCCCTCCCTCTTTACAAAAATAAAAAAATAAATAATGAACTTAAAGTTTCTTCTTTTATGTTTCATTGACATAAATCAACATAATTACATATTTACAAGTTTGGAATGATTAGAAATAAGTACAAATGCAAATAATAATATAAAAACATGAAGCCAGGCAAAGCATATAATTTTATATGAATGTGATTCGACAAAATGAGGGAGTAAGAAAAACTGACATAATAATACTTGCAGTTTAATAAGAGAAATCAAACTCAAACCACATTATTGGCGCACACAGTATCATATACACTCCATGTAATGCTCTTTTCTGTCGACACCAAAATACGGTATACGTCGACTTTGTTCATGACCATAGCCTCAGATATATATTAATTTGTATTGTCTCTATGTCCATGACGAAAAAAAATTATTAACTTTGATAAAAGTGAAAAAGGTTTGGTGAAAATTTTATTAAACATAGGGGGTCTACTTGCGAATGTGTCAATATTTGATCCCCAACATAATTGGTTGATATGATCTACTCCGTGCACTCGCTTGGCCAAGGGCCTTTTAAAACAGCGCCCCAAAACATGGAACCCCCATTAGCTTCCTTCTTCATTGCAGATTTCCTAAAAGCTAACCTCGTGTCTCAAAAGTAAAAACTCACACTTTCCATAATAACTTCATAGTTCTGTATTTTTGTTTGTTACTTAAATTTCAGACCTATACTGTTTGTGTTCCCTATTTTTTTTCAAATGCGTTTTACACCATACTTATATATGAAAAGGCGTATACATGATATTATTATTACTAAAATCCGTCGGAATCAAGTTATGAATTTTAGGTTTTGATTTTGTGACCTCAGGCACAAACTAGTTTATCTCTACTTGGGATACATCATTAACTTCTGTGGAATTATTTGCACACCATCAGTGAACTGTTTGCAGTTATTAATTGAGAGATGAACTCTTAGTTCTCATCGAGATCATCAACCTGTTCTGAAGAACAGTTGTCAACCCATGGATTGCTGAAATCGATTGTTTATCAGCACCAACTTCGTCTTCGTCTTCACGGACTTGAAAGGAATCGTTGCCAGCCAATTTGGATATTATTTAATATAGGACATAATTATAGTGGATTAATAAGAACTGTTAAGATTTTCTTATGTTGTTTTATTACATTGTGATCTATTTCCTGTATAAAAAAAGCAATCAAATTTAAAATTAATCTTACTTGTTATTATTTTGTTGCATATCGTAACAGTATCGTTTTACCACGTATATTAGTTTATGCATGTACCTTTTCCAAGATTATTTGCAAACAAACTAAAAATATATGAACACCGTTAAAAACCTTGTTTTGGAGGATATTATCGATAAATAAATAAAAATTTGACCTCTGCTCTTTCTCAGTCATTAATGTTTTATATCGTGGCATTGTTTCATTCCATCTTAAACCCAAATCAAGTCGACTATCATTATTTGTCAAGTTCAATTCATGAAGAAAATCAATTGTCTCATTGATTATTTAAAAAGGAAATAATAAGGGATGCAGGAACTAGAATGAAAGAACAGGAGAGAGAGAGAGAGAGCTGAGAGAACAAGGGGGTGAGATAAGGGGAGAGGCCTATTTTAGAGTGAAAGGAAAGTAAGCATAATCACTAGTGGGATCATAAAGAACAATTTCGTATTTGATAATATCATTTTTATTAAAAGAGGGTCTTCCTCGCCCCCCCCCCCAAAAAAAAAATCAAAGAGGGAGTGAGAGTCCTCTATTAGAAAAATCAAAGAGTACACTCTAAATTACAGGGATTTAAAATTAGTCCACATGGACTGTAGTTAGGGACCAATCGAATTCCGGATTTAATTGAATCCTTCAGATTCCTTTTTTAAATCTCGAAAGATTTAAATTTAATTTGAATTTAAATCATTTGAGATTTAAATTTAAGTCTTTAGGATTAAAACAAAATCCAGAAATCGATTGGTCCCTAACTACAATCCATCTAGACTTATTTTAAATCCCTGTAATTTAGAGTGTAGCATGGATGTGAAAGCGAGCAATTTTTTGTTAAATGACTTAGTATTTTAAAGGGGAAGTTTTAGGGAGGCACATGCTGATTGCAGGGGCCGCGGAAGCGGGGAGAGGCTGGGTGGGGGGCTTCAACCCCCCCCCCCCACTGTTTTCCAAAACCGAGTACAAAAAAACGTAAAAATTACCATAGGATTGTGATTTTTTTGCATGCTGGTCAGCCCCCCCCCCCCCCCACTTTGAAAACCGTTCCGCGGCCCCTGTTGCATGAAGAGTTGGTGATATTTTGAATCCGAGTTGATTAGTGATAACTCAAATTCCTCCTTAACCCTTTTTAAACCCACATTGACAAAGTTTGGGTCCGCCCTCTTCCGGCAGCTTTATCCCGTTTATTACCGTTTATTGCTCTGTCAACAGTCTACTATCATGGACATGGTACACTGTAAAAAATGAAGTGCTAATTTAGCACTTACAGTGCTTGTATAGTGACTGCACTACGAGTGCTGATTTTCTTGTTCAAATTTAAACTAGAAAATCAGCACTCGTTGTGCAGTCACTATGCAAGCACTGTAAGTGCTAAATCAGCACTTCATTTTTACAGTGTACAGACTTCTCCCAGGTCCATTTTATTCTTTATCGATCCTCTATCATTGACTGAAAAGAACCCCTTCACTCTTAAAAATATTGGGCAACATACTGTCCACACAACAATAATTGGTTAAAACTTGATCTAATTCTGGGTAGTTTTAAACCAAATGATGTGCTTTGGGTGAAAACTACACAGTATTGGTTGAAAACTGGCAGAGTCGGATAAATTTCTAACCAATAATTGTTGTATGGACAGTATGTTGCCCAACATTTTAAGAGTGTTGCGTAATTTATTTAGGTGTCATTTTCTCATCTGCTATCTCCATCTCTTTCTGATGCATCCACTCTCATGCATACGTACAACACGCATCATTTTGTCTGTATAAATACTATATAAATTTGTTTTTAATACTAAACTCAAACAGCCCAATTCTTCTCCTTATATTTCCCCTTTCCACCACAAATTAATTATTTTGCTTAAGCACACTTCCGTTTTCAGGTCAGTATGCCTATAGAAGTCGATCATAATAAAAATTGCAATGTCGAGTTTTCACTAGGTCGGAATATCAGGTTTTCAGCTCGAGTTTCGCCCGGGAGTTTCGCTACCAATAAATTGTTTGATTGATGCGGGGGGGGGGGGGGGGGCAGTCAAATATATTGCTGCATGTACACACGCGTGACCAAAAAAACGCGATTAAGGGGGTGTTTTTTCAGTTTTGGACGCGGTCCGCGCGTGGACTCGTTAAGGGTATCAAAAACACAAATTTTCAAGAAAAAGGGTTGTTTTGAAAGACTTGTCAATGGTAAATCACGATAGGTCAAACGTATTTAGGGTATGTTTTCCCCCAAAGCTTTTTTTTTAACTGACTAGCCAAACGTGTTTAGGGTATTTTTTTCCCCAAGCTTTTTCCCCGAGGTCATATTTTGGCGGCAACTTGTTTAGGGGCCAAAATGTGTAAATAAAGCCCGCGAAAAACTTGTATAGGGGGTTGTTTTGCACACAGAGAAAAACTCGTTTAGGGGGTGTTTGAAAATTCCTTGCCTCACGCATGTGTACAGCAATATATTTGACTGGCCCCCCGGGGATTGATGAGATATCCTCTTCGTGAGCCAAAGTGCCAGTGGCGTATGTGGCAAACAAGGAATAAAATAATCACAACTGCTTTAGTAAAATGCCATAGAAATAAAATCATAGATTTCAAAAGGAGGCTATCTCTCAAAAAGGAAAAGGTAAACTCACGTGTTTTTTAAAAATGTTTCAGAAACTGATTTTTTTTTAAAAGTTCTATCATGGGCATAGAAAAAAATTTAGCTCGCGCTCGCAACATTTATAGGTTTTACGAAATACCTTGTTGTATAATTATGTTGTTTGTAAGAATAAAGTTAAGATGTACTTTAACATCAATCGATCCTTAATTAGTATAGTATAGGACTAACTCCTAAAAAAAGGACAAAAATTAGTTTTTAGCTACCGATAGATCGCCGGGTGAAATAATTTTTTCCGCCCCGCCTTCCGGTCCCACCCCCACTGGCAAAAGCTGGATCCACCCCTGTCATTTAAATATTATTCTTATATGTATATGTATGTGTCAGGTGACACGCTTTTTTGGTTTTGTTGTTTTTCTCTCTTAGGAATTTATGATTAGAGTCCCAGTTCAGCTAAAGTTATAGGTCTGGAGTTTGGGTGGTCCTTTTCAGGACCGACATACAGTATGCCCATGAAAGAATACATGGTGTACTGCGAAACCATCTACATTCTTCTTCTTCGCCATGGAAACCTTCAGAAATTAGATATATGATTACTTGTAAATATTGTGATTGTGCTTATAAGGACCCCCCTCCCCCCCCCAAAAAAAAAAAACAATAAAAATCAATTGCTTATATAATCTTGATCGAGTGAGGGCAGCAATCTATTATTTGCCTGTTTTCGTGCTCGCTGTTGAATTGTAACATCATCGAATGAGCCGTCCGATCTCAATTGGAAATCATTTATTATTCATTGAACTCACGAATGGGATCGGATCTATCGAATAAAGGTGAAGGCGACTAGGACGTAAGTGAACAAGGGTCATATTGTTGAATATGGTATTTATTTAATGAGAAAACATGATCGAAAATTGTGCTTAATCACCAGCCGCGGGCGTAACTTGGCGACCAGTGCCGCCATCGGAAACCGCTCGCTCGCCGGGCCGAGACACTCGGCATGCTCGGGTTGGAACTCGGACCTTCGCTCTCGGCTCGGGGTTATTAGATTGCAATTGCATGATTGTCAAGGACAAGGAGCTCGCTCCGGCTCATCATGGACTGCCTTCGGCTTCGCCGCGAAAGAGCTCATTGACCTTGTGACTTGTCATTTAAATAAATATCCTGGGGTGGTATTCTGAGATCCATTGGCATTATCGTGATACAGTGTCAATGTCACGTGTCTCTTTTTAATTTTACTTTTAAAGTTTTAGTCTCCACTTATTGGCGTCGGGTCGACTAAATCTACTTCTTTTCAATCTCTATTGGACTTGGAGTACCGGTATTGCTTTATTTCGTGAACTAGTACTTTTCATATAAATCAGGATTATTCATGTTTCTCACAATAAAAAATTTGCCTTATTTCGTCTACATTTTTATTTTACTATATAAATCAAAAGGCCATACTCTTCAGTCCCCATTGCTTTATTTAGTTGATTCCTAATTTACTAAATCAGAATTTCATCTATTTCTTTTTCAGTCTCTATTGCTTTGTTTCGTTAACTACATGTAGGATTGTCTCTTTCATGTTTATCTGACAATTAAAATTTTGCTTTATTTCGTCAACGTTTTTACTAAATAAATCAAAAGGCCCTATCCCTCTTCAATCTCCATTGCTGTATTTTGTTGATTCCTAATTTACTAAATCAGAATTGCATCTACTTCTTTTTCAGTCTCTATTGCTTCATTTTGTCAACTAGTACTTTAAATAGTAAATAAATCAGGATTATCTCATGTTATCTGACAATTAAAATTTTGCTTTATTTCGTCTATTACGTTTTTACTAAATAAACTTCAAAATTTCATCTAGCCCTATCCCTCTTCAGTCTCCATTTTAATCGATTCTTAATTTACTAAATAAATCAGAATTGCATCTACTTCTTTTTCAGTCCTTATTGCTTTATTTCATCGTCTTTTTTTTAATGCTAAATAAATCTCTTTGCATATATGTTTCTATCAATTATGCTTTATTTCGTCTATCACGTTTATACCTAAATAAATCAAATTGCATCTCCCTCTTAAAAGTCTCCATTTCTTTATTTCGTCAGGTAAAAAGAATTTCTGTATAATTACTCTTCATAAAACTATAAAACTACTCCTCGTGATCCAAGTCCCCTCTCCTAATCATACAAAACAGCAATTATACCGTTGATATTCATCTACCTATTATTTCCCTCCTCTTCAAAACCACTCTGCCACTTTAAGAGATTCCTAGAGATTATAAATGAATATTTTCGATAATAAGAATCATTAAAATCAATGAAAATCAAAAACACTATTTAACTGTCTAATTACTCATGATCCAAGTCCCCTTCCCGTGTTGAGTCGGCCAATTTCTCATAGGAGGGAACTTGGATAACGAGGAGTACTATTAGTGGTGATCCAAGTCCCATCTCCTAAAAATAAAAACGGCAATTAACCCATTGATATTCATCTACCTCTCATTTCCCTCCTCTTCAAACCACTCTGCCACTTTTAGACAGTTTCCTAGAGATGATAAATGAATATTTTCGATAATAAGAATCATAAAAATCAATGAAAATCACTTTAAAAACACTATTTAGCTGTCTAATTACTCCTCGTGATCCGAGTCCCCTCCTATGGGGAAATTGGTAGTCTCAACACGGGAAGGGGACTAGGATCACGAGGAGTAATTAGACAGTTAAATAGTGTTTTTAGTGTGATTAATTTGATTTTATTTAGTGTTTTTTATCATTGTTTCATCAACTTGGAAGAATATTCAGCCACAGGAGGGAAAAGAAAAAAAATATTTTTGTCGTTTGATAAAGTGTCCGAGTCAGTTGTTATTGTGTCAATGGGAAAACGTGTGGTGGAAGGAAGTCCCCGTTCAGTGAGAAGCTTTGCACCGTTTCACATTGCAAACAATAGATTTCTTTTGAAAATCTTCCAACAGTGGATTCCATTGAAAGATTGCTGATATTTGAGGTGTGTCTCAAATTTGTCCCCAGTGACTTGGATGACGATAAATTTTAAATTTTATCTCCATTAAAAATCAGTGAGATAAAATACCCTTAAAGGAGAATGAAACTCTTGGAGCAAGTTAGCTTTTGTGAAAGCAGAAAAATCAAAAAATAAGATCAACAAAAGTTTGAGTAAAATAGGACTAGCAATAAAAGAGTTATGAGCATTTGAATGTCGAGATCACTAATGCTATGGAGATCCTCCTATTGGCAATGCGACCAAGATCTGTGATGTCATCACACGTACAACTCTCCCATTTGGACACTGAAAATATACCCCAAAACATTTCTTTTTGCTCATTCTAATCATATGACAAACGATTCATCAATGATATAATGTTGTGAAACCTCTGTACTTGTCATCTCATAAAGAGAACACCTCACCTTGTGATAGACTCTATAAAAGTGAGAATATAAGTGAAATAAGTACTAAAGTAATGAGGGAGTTGTACGTGTGTGATATCACAGATCTTGGTCGCATTGCCGATGGGAGGATCTACATGGCACTAGTGATCTCAATATTCAAATGCTCATAACTTTCTTATTATTCATTCAATCTTCCTCAAACTTTCAACAATGTGTTCCTTTGATTTTTCTCTTTGATATGGATTCAGCTGGTTTCAAGGGTTTAATTCTCCTTTAACATTAAAATGCCTTAACTCTCCGAATCGGTATTCTGACGAGCCAGGAGGCTCCTACTCCTGGCCACTTAAGGGTTCATTACCATCCTGCCTGTGGGGAATCTACAGTACTAGGTAAGACTATGGTATGCCAATGCTGTACACAGCACACACTTTAGCAAATCATTAAAATATCACTTTTGTGACCAAAAATACTAATTTCCATACAGTTGCAATTTTGGTGTAATTTTTGTATTCACCAGAGCGCTCGAAAACTTGAATTTTGGGCATACTTTTAAATCACTTGATTTTTTTCAAAAAAATCACTGATTTAAATAAACTTTTATGAAAAAATTTAGTTTTCTCTATTTTCTCTTAAAACTTCTTAACAGATACTTTCAATGTAATCATTTTCATTTCTGTTCCACATGCTTTAGAGATACTTTAAAAGAATGATACACCCTCATGGAGTCTGATTTAACACCACTGTTTTATTTTCAAATTGTAAAACAAGCAAAACTGATGAAAACAACAAGTTTCTAACGAAGTAATGAAATATTCCCAGCTAGAATTCCCAAGGGCAGTATAGGAACCCTAACAGGCCTTTAATAATGTCAATTTTGTTGGAAATTCTCAAGTTCTTTGAGTACTTCATGCATTGGAGTAACACTTCGGATGTTTTGAACTGACTGATATAAAAATTTCAAGAGTTTAAATGTATACATAATACATAACATTACTTGGGCTTCCATAAAATGTCCCTCTCTATAATGCAAATAAATTTTAAAAAAATAAAAAAATAACCTGTATATAAGTGGATTATTGTGTCAAATAGTACAATACACAATGTTCAAAACACTACTTGACCACTATTATTGGTGTAAAATAGTTTAAATATAGTTTAAAACTTGTTAAGTGTGACCATTATTTTTCGTTGGAAAAAAAAAAAAAAAATCTGATTTAAATCATAAAAATCCGATTTAAATAAAAAAAATCTGATTTTTTTTATTTAAAAAAAAAAAATCAAAAAAATCAACAACCCTGCAATGTTATTTTTCAATCTCTATTTTTGTCTCGCCCACCAGAGGTGAAGGCGAGACTTAGGGATCCAAATGTCGTCCGTTGTCTGTCCGTCACAAACCTAATGACACATAACTCCACAACCGTAAGTCGCTTTCCAACCAAACTTGAATGGTAGATGGACTTGGGAGACCTGTATGTTATGCTGCAGTCGGAGGTCACATGGTAAGGTCAAATGTCATTTTCAGGTCAACGTGTAAGTTTACATGCAAGACTCTTATGACACCTAGCTCCACAACCGTAAGTCACTTTTCAACCAAACTTAGATGGTAGATGGAATTGGGGAATCTGCATGTTATGCTGCAGTTGGAGGTCACATGGTAAGGTCAAAGGTCATTTTCAGGTCAACATTAAAGTTTACATGCAAGACTCTTATGACACCTAACTCCACAACCGTAAGTCACTTTTCAACCAAACTTGGATGGTAGATGGACTTGGGGGTCCTGCATGTTATGATGCAGTCGGAGTTCACATGGTAAGGTCAAAGGTCATTTTCAGGTCAACATTAAAGTTTACATGCAAGACTCTTATGACGCCTAACTCCACAACCGTAAGTCACTTTTCAACGAAACTTGGATGGTAGATGGACTTGGGGGTCCTGCATGTTATGCTGCAGTCGGAGGTCACATGAAAAGGTCAAAGGTCATTTTCAGGTCAACGTTAAAGTTTACATGCAAGACTCTCTTATGACACCTAACTCAGCAACCGTAAGTCGCTTTTCAACCAAACTTGAGTGGTTGATATGCTTGGGGGTCCTGCATGTTATGCTGCAGTCGGAGGTCACATGATAAGATCAAAGGTCATTTTCAGGTCAATATTAAAGTTTACATGCAAGGCTTTTATGACAAGTGTTATTCCATCCCAGTCATTTCACAATGAAGTTTTGATATAATTCTGTTGCGTGCCCTCTCAAATCACAATATTTCTGGTTATTTTCATAAGTGGGTGAGACACAAAATCGCTTTTGCCTTGTTAATTAAGAAAAAATAATTTAAAGAATCAAATTTACTTAAAAGCCAAGTTAAATGATGAATAGCTGTAATGGAAACTGACAAGTGTCAAAAAATAAAGCATTTGTCCCAAAGAAAAAAGAGAAAATATGCTAAACATTGCCAACCTTATTTCACCGTACAGGGAGTAGTAACAGAGAACAAGGTTATATCATAACCTTGGTCATAGAAAGAGTGACTCCTGACTAGAGTAGAGAGTAAATATAATTTACTAATGTTTATAGCCTTGAGGACTCCGTGATGATATATATAATATTTTTACATACACTTTTTCATTACTGAGCCTTGAAACCCTTGCCATACATGCCTAAGCGTGAGTTACACCCGGATGGATTTCTCTAGGAAATCCATATTTAGAGGGTGAAATCGGTTTGTTTCTCTTGATTTTATTTTTATATGACCCTTCATATGCCTAGTGCGTATGAAGGGGTTAAAATTATTTTAGTATAAATATGAAAAATGAGAGGTTTCTTACCAGACCGTTCTCATGTAGATCACTTGTTCCATTTGTAAACACTGCAAATACAATAGTCTTGACCATTGAACAGCTTCGTTATGACGTACCTTCGATATTAAAGGGATGTTACAAAATGCTGTTTTGAAGAACAATTTGTAGATAAAAATTATTATTTTACAAATAAAATGTAAAACGTGATTATAAATAATAATGATTTTTTCCCTTATTCTTTAGTATCAGTCTCAAAATAGTATTGCGTATTTCATCTCAAACTCGGTTTCTATCAAGGTGCGGAATAATTTTTATTTGCTTCTTTAATTTTATGTAGTGCTACTGCAAGTACTATTAGTGAATGGAGAAGGAAATTCATAGTCAGATAGTGATATTGCCCTTATAAAACTGAACATGATGAACAAGTACGTGCAGGTCTTGTCTCGTGCATGAAGTATTGTCTTTTATATTTCTTTCACCTATTTGTAAAATATAAGAATGCTACTTGTGTGACTAATGTTGGTTGGATGTTCTGCTAAAGAAAAAAAAACACTCGGGCTTATAATAGAGACTTTTAGGAGCAGTGAACGAGAACGGCATAGCAGTCATCTGATCGTTCGAGTCAACGTCGTCGTCTGCCCTTGTTCACTACAGATGCGAATACTTTAGATTTTACTCGACTTGTACGTGTACATACGTCCACGTGAAACAGTGCAATAACCAGCAGATCATGACACGCTGCCCGACCTGGAAGATCTGGCGTACCATCGCCTGGCGACCCGGTCGGGTGATGCGAAGGTGCAACTTGTGCACACTTGCCCTTTCACTTGCTTTGATTCCTTTTTACACGAGTTAGGATATATATCCATATATATTTTGGAGATCAGAAATCAATTTCAAATGTGATAAACATAATGCATCGTACAACTTACATTAATTTTGTGAAAACTGTGTTTTAAAAGGGAAAGGTTGATCTTCATGCTGAGCTTGAGCGGTTGAAATGATGTCACTCATGTGCACGTCGACTATGATTTAGGAGAACCGCAAAATGGATGTGGCGAGGTTCTCGATTCTGATAGTGGACGTGTGTGAGGACCTGATGCATATGGCAGGCCAAAAAATTATGTCATCTCGTACCAGTCGTCTATGACGACGTACGTTTCTAAAAGTGCTCAATATAGTATCTAGAGTAAATTTTACTTTTTTATAAACTATCTAAAATTGCTGCTTTATTATTTACAGGTCCATAGCAGAGATATGGGACTAGTCAGTAGCCAGTGTAAGCATGAGCTACGGGTTTCACAGTTGCTGCAATGGAACCAAGAGGAATAAATGCTGCCCATCTAAGTTACCCTCAAATCACAGATGCAGCGAAGGTAAAGGATCCTCAGGAAGAGGAGAGAATATGGATAGAGAATCTTCTGGCTGTCAGTGAAGAACCAGACGAAGGATGGGATTATATTGATCAGATAATTTGTAATGATTGGAACCTAGCGGTGCGGGGATGGGACGACACAGTGCCTTATGTGAAGTATGCCTGGGGAGATGCTCCTGTAGCCTCGAAGAAGCGGGAAGCAGAGGATCATGGTGGTGGGAAAAGGAATCGAGGGAGACGTCACCAGCAGCCACCTGTAGATGACTCCTGGAAGCGTTGCGTGGAGCCAAAAACGTACAGGTATGTGTATGATCCCAAAGGATTGCATCACACAACCCTCAAGTATTATAGTGGAGTTACCCTTGAGAGATCAGTGGAGGATGACGGTTTCTCGGATCATATTTTGAAATTACGGGAGTATTTGGAGAAGACGTTGAATCATGCCAAGAAGGAGACCTCACAAGGGATCAAGGAGCATGCCAAGCTTGGGCAGTATGTTGCTAATAAAACATCCACCTCAAGAGATAGGAGAGAGAAGCATTCTTTAGAGAAGAAAGTTGGTGGGAAGCTGCGTGGACTTGGAGAAGGTTTGTATGTTATGACAGATGACTCGTGTCCAGAGGACGAGGAGGATGCGAGGGTCACACTGAAAGGTGTGGAAGGTAAGGGCTTAGATGATAGTTTGCGTGCAAAGATAGACCGTCAACCAACTCCGATCTTGCCAATTAGGAAAGTAGAAAAAGTAAACCATGGGCAAATTGATCATATTACGAACCAAAGAGAAAGTCCGCGGCTGAAACTCACCCATGGTTTGAATGTTGGAAGCGGAGCGACAAGCAGCTATGAGAAATTTCCAACCAACAGCTACGAGAAGTTCCCTACACATTCTGTTCATGTAACTCCTCATAACATTCTTGACTTAACGCTTAACCCTCTCAAAAAAGTGACACCTTATCAGAGACAGATCCATGATGACAATGAGGTTCTATTGCATGATCGTGGAGAAAGGATACCACCAAGCAAACCGTCTAGTGCTAAATCCGAGCCAGACCACACTCCATCCTACAAAGTCCTCCTAGAACGTTCTTCTGCGCCTCACATGGGAAGCAGAGGAGATAGGACAATGCTTGCAGAAGTGAACGGTAAAGCAATGCCCATGCCCCCGCCCGTCAAAGAATTCCCCCTTGCACAAGAGCTTGCTGCGGTAAGCAAACTTCTCAGAGATCAAGACCAAAAGAACAAGCACAAAGGAAAGCAAGGAAAGTCCAAGCCAATCAAACTTGGGGCAGGGTATGTGAATGAAGCAGGACCCAAGCTAGGGGATCCATTGCACCGTGGTGTGATGGACAGAGAGACAGCAGGGGCCATGGCTGCAGAGTTGCTACCTGGAGTGAGTGGACATAAACTCAATCTTCCAGCATATTCCCAAAGAATTCTTTGATTCCAACTTCAAGGGGTCGTGTATATTGAAATGTGACTGTGGTATCTACATGTACATTGTACTAAATAATCTTGTGTTCCTCTAGCCAACATATGCCTACATCCATGTTTTTCGCCCATGGCCCATCTTATTAGCATCATTAAATTCATTTAATAGTTACACTCCATTATTCTTAGTAGAATTATTTGTCAGGCATGCTTTTTCTGTATTGAATTACTGTCAAATCTTTTTTTCAACAGGCCTTTCATTGCTTGTAACACCTGGGGGGCGTTTCATGAAAGGACTTGTCGGACGTTTTATCCGACAAGTCCCATTTTATCCGACAGTTACCATAGTAACAGTACCTCTCAGCCAATCAACATCAGAGAAAGATGTCAGATCTGACAACTTGTCGGATGAAAATGTTGATGAAACACTCCCCAGGTGACAATGTTTAGGTTTATAATATGCTCATTGCAAATGGAAATGACAACACTCACAGTGCAAAAATGGCACACCTTTTTCTATTTTACTGTCTTTTATGGAATAATGTCAAGAAAAGAAATCAGAATATATTTACCATGGAAACCAATCTTTTTAGTCTTTCATGTGGAAAAAAAACTTGTGAATGAAACCCAGTTCTCTTGGTACTTGTCAAATGAAAATGCAGCTAATATGCTTTATGCAGATTGTGGCGTACTACAATTTTTGCCCAACTACAATGACAGAACAATTACATTTTATCTATGTACATGCATGTTAATGTAAAGAGGTACTCCTTTTAGGCTTTCTATTGGTGCAATGTATTGGATGTTGGAATTTGATCACAGGATAGTGAACAGTGGGAATGTTGTCATTTTACTTGCAGAATTTGAACTTTGACCTTTACTGAAATCAGGGAAATGTCATTAAAAAATAATAATTTCCATTCTTTCAAATATTAACTGCAATTTGGCATTTACTACTTCGTATGTTTTCATTGTGCCTGCAACTGCATTGATAATAGCAGCATGTATGAGAGCTTTATTGTGAGTTGTATTATTATGTATCTGTGTACATAATACCCTACCGTGTAAAGGTTGAATATAATTTTGTTTTAATCAATATTATGGCGACCTACTTTCATCACATTTTGTGAATTTGTATGTGTATGTGTACTGTACCATGCAGTCACTTCAATGTACTTTGTATTATTAAGAGCTGTATACTGTATGGAAACTAAACTTTATGTAAATCTGCCCCAAGTCATTTTTTGGGGCTACAGAAATCTGTTAGATTGAGGTGAAATTCAACTTAGACTTTAAAAAAAAACTATATTATTTTTTGTTGTTGCATATTCTGATCTGAAGAATTACTTCCACTTTGCCAGTTATATAGTACTGAAGTGATGGTACCATATTTTGAAAAAGCATGATGAAATACCTCCACGAATCAAATTTGGTAGGAATCAGTCGATGGGGGCCTGAGATATGACCTCATGAATACATAATTAGCCCCATTGAAGTCGATGTGTTATTGGCCTGGTTCCTAACATTTAGAACCAGGCCAATAAAACACTGACTTCAATGGGGCTAATTATGTACACTGTATTCATGAGGTCATATCTGAGGCCCCCAAAGACCGATTCCCATCAAATTTGGGTTGTCATGCTCAACCGAAATATGGTATAAAAATGGTATTTAAATACAAAAAATGAAAATGGATGATGTCACACTTTGGTACTCTAATGCATTTCTTGAAGGTTGACATAGGCAGACCTGAAAATTTATAAGCATTCATTTGATACCCAAGGGATAAGCTAATGAAGTTGAGGATCTATGAGTTTCTCTAGTAGGTCCATGGTATCAGTCATCACCCTCAATCTCTAATGCTGCATCATCATGTGTTTCTGCATAGTTCCAATTTACTAAATAACTGTTACAGTGCTGGCACACTTGGAAAAGTTAATTCACCCATTACATGTATTTAATTAGACTTACATGGTGAACAGATAAAGCTTAAAGTATATGTGCAAGTCTGACAGACACATTTAAATGACACCTCTAAACCTGTGACATTTTGAAAAGTGTCTTGCTATGACTTGCCCGTGCATGCATGCATGCATGTTCATGCACAGGAAAGTCAAATCAGTGAACACTATTAAGGTAAATAATAGTCTTTGATGATAATAAATTAATAAGAAACTTGTACCTACATGTTATTACAATCAGGGGTGTGAGAGTTCAGATTTTTTTTTTTTTGATTTTCAGCTTAATTTCAGCTTATTTTTGGCCTTCCTCTGTACAAAAAGTATGGGAGCTCTTTCTATTTCAGACCTTTTCAACACTCTTCAGCTTTTTTCAGATCTTTTTAGTTGTGACCACTCACACCCCTGTACAATGAAAAACTGAAAAGTCAATCATGCTTGGTTGTTTGTTGAAAATCAGATTATTTTAATGTCACTTTGTATTCGATAGATTTAGTGTTTTAAACACAGAATTAATTGTTTAAATGAGGGGCTTTCTATAGAATGTATGTCATTTTCTTAAGAATTTTCTGACAAAACTAAAAAAAAAAGTGTTCTCTTATATAACTGAACACACACTTTAAACACGGAGGGACAATGTGAATTACAGAAATAAAAAAAAGGAGGCACAAGGCTCTCAAGTATACTACACCCACCATGCTTCGATCTGTGCCTGTTTACAGTGGCAGCCACAGGATTTTAAAATGGAGGAGGGTTGCACATATTTAATAAATTTAAAAAACAGAGGGGACGCAGAAGATAATTTTCTTAGAATGTTAGATTTAGCTTTAATAATATGTTCAATGGGCAATTCTCAGAATATAGAGAGGGGTGGGGGGTGCCCCTTGCGCTCCCACCTGGATCTGCCAGGTCAAGTCCACCCTTGAAAAATGTTAATTTGAATAAATAGAGAAAAATCAAACTAGCAAAACGCTGAAAATTCATCAAAATTGGATGTAAAATAAGAGAGTTATGACACTTAAAAGTTTTGCTGATTTTTCACAAAACAGTGATTTATGCACAACTCAAATGAGAAAGTCGATGATGTCCCTCACTCGTTCTTTTTTTTTTTATTGTTTGAATTATACAATATTTCATTTTTTATAGATTTGACAAGAAGGACCAACTTGACTGAATCATATACCAATAGTATAAAACAATGCTCATTCCACATGTTGAGGGAGGAATTAATCGTTGTTTCACTTGACAATGAGGAGAAAAATAGAATATTCCCTATTTCATATAATAAAATACAAAATAAATAGTGAGTGGATGATGTCATCATTCTCCTCATTTGCATACCCACCAGGATGTGCATATAACTGTTTTGTGATGATATATAACATTTTTTTTTATGAGGCACCAATTATCTAGTTACTCTTTCTATGGCGCCATATATAATATATTACCCTGGCTTTAGATTTTAAATTTGAATTTATTGTGTAATGGACATGTAGTTGTGGTACAAGGGTGAAAAGAAATGTATGATTTACCAATCAAATGTGATAACAATTGTCTTTCCAATTTGTAATTTACATGTATTCTCTATCCTTCCACATTGATTGTGCTAATTTCTGGACTATTTTATTACCTAAATTAAGGAAGGTGTTATTTATTCCAGCAAACTAATGTCTTTCATAATACCACCTATATAGGTATACACAGATTTAAAAAAAAAATCTAAATACTCTGTATTCATTTGTCTTTAATATGATTCAAATAAATTGATCATGGAAATTATGTCTTTATTGTTGCATTTTCATTAGGTTGCGTTGGTATGGTATGTATTGCATTTTTTTTGTATTTGTGCACAATTTTTAAACTGAAGTAATGTTGGTTTTGATGAGATGAAAAACAGAAAAAGCACTTGCCCATTTCTTTGTCTATTCCTCACTATCTTTCACTTGTCCCTTTAATCTCTTCCATCTCTGTCTTTCTCATTTTCTTTCCTTCCTGTGATACTTTCTTTCTACTTCTCCCCTTCTTACCCCCCCCCCCCCTCTCTCTCGATTTTTCTATTTCTATTACATTCTACTACACATTCAGAGTTCTGGTTCTCTCTCATCAATGCACCTTATTTTAGGGATTACATGGTTTTAATCACAGAAAACTTTTCATCTGCATACCCAGTCTGCAGGTCGATAAATACAACATCTCAATGATCCTCAGACTTTTCCATCTTATCCGATTGCTTGTCTAGCTTTTGTCAAACAAATAATGCAAGGGTTTATCCCCATTACTTGGTGTATACACAAGAGCAGAGAATTGCTGCATCTTGTGTGTGCGTTGAACCTTGGAGAAGAAAGGGTACTCTACCTTTTCTATTCCGCTGTTTCCATAGGGAGACAAACAATAGAGCCAGGGAGGTTTGATATCACATGGTTGAAAGGAATTGTTGAGGTTGCTCTGAAGAAAAGAAGACAATCGTGGCATGGCTTTGGATTGTTTAATTGACTGGTTGTATTGATCCATGGTTTAGTTGCAATGTGCGTATGTCAGGGATAAAAGACAAGGGCTCATAACATACAGTCCTGGAAAATAAAAAAGAGCCCCGCCATTCACTACAATGTTAAAGCTTATTTTAGTTGCAGATGAAGGCAGTATGTAATGAAAATAGCTACATCCCCCCTAAAAAAAAATGCTTGGCAGCACTGTTTTAGGACTGGTCCATAAATTTGTTATCATTGACAAGATATTGTTGAAAGCTACTGAAGAGTACATTCAGAATGGGCCACAAGTATTCCTGCTATATGCCTATAAATGGATAGGGCAAACCAAAACTTAGTTCACCCAAGTTCAAGCAGAAAAAAATGATTTCTTTATTACATATATATATATGTATATATAAGTGAAAATGTGAGAAAACTTGACAATGCAGTAAAAAATAAATTGTTCTCCAAAATCTGACAAATGCAGGAATGAGAGAATGACCCAAAATGTATAATGGAACAGTAAAGTAGATAAATGTCTTTGATATTGTTTGGTGCATGAGATAAATTTTTTAAAAAATATAGGATTTGTATAGCGCACATATCCACCTGTGGAGGCGTTCGTACATGTCCCCGGCTAAGCTTGTTATTTTAAGTCATTGATGTATGATCAAGATAAGCTGACACATTCTTGATAAGAATGTTAACGATTTCTGGAAATCATCAAAAATTGAAACAGAAGGGGGGGGGGTGAGTCTGGATAAGTTGGAGACTACTCTGTCTTGTATTTGAAATTTTAGGGATCACAGGTATTTGAACACAATACTCAAATTGATATTTACTACCATTTTGTTCTCACTCTTATGGTGGTTCATGGTATACTTTGCTTGAAGTGTGAAAGTCTGCAACAATAAGGGGGGGGGGGGTAAGGGAGAGGAGTGGCAGACTGTGTGTGAGGGAGGAGAGAGTGGGAAAAAGAGATGAGAATGAGAGGGTATGAAAGTGAGATGAGAGGGTGGGGGAGGGAGGGGCAGGGGTATAAAATGAGTGGCAGATGGAGGAGAGGGTGGGAAAGTGAGATTAGAAGGAGAGGGTGGGTGGGGGAGGGAGGGGAAGGGGTATGAAAGGAGCGGCAGAGAGAGATAGAGCCCTAGAGTGGAGGGAGGAGAGGGTGGGAAAGTGAGATGAAAAAGAGAGGGAGGGGCAGGGGTATGAAATGAGTGGCAGAGAGAGAGGGAGGAGGGTGGGAAAGTGAGATTAGAAGGAGAGGGTGGGTGGGGGAGGGAGGGGCAGGGGTATGAAAGGAGCGGCAGAGAGGGAGGGAGGAGAGGCAGGAGTATGAAAGGAGCGGCAGAGAGAGATAGAGCCCTAGAGTGGAGGGAGGAGGAGAGGGTATGAAAGTGAGATGAGAAGAGGAGAGGGAGGGGCAGGGGTATGAAAGGAGCGGCAGAGAGATAGAGCCCTAGAGTGGAGGGAGGAGAGGGTATGAAAGTGAGATGAAAAAGAGAGGGAGGGGCAGGGGTATGAAATGAGTGGCAGAGAGAGATAGAGCCCTAGAGTGGAGGGAGGAGAGGGTATGAAAGTGAGATGAAAAAGAGAGGGAGGGGCAGGGGTATGAAATGAGTGGCAGAGAGAGATAGAGAGGGAGCAAGGAGAGGGTGGGAAAGTAAGATGTGGAGAGGGTGGAGGAGGAGGTATCAGGGGTAGAAATGGTAAAGGAGGAAGACTGGGTGTGGCAGAGAGCGAGAGGGTGGGTGGGAGAGAAAGAGAGGGGAAGGGGTGAAGGGATAGGGTAGGAGTCGGTAGAAATAAAATATAGACATCGGTCCCATGAAAAAATGGAGGATTACAGAGGAATTACAAGTGGAATGGTAAAGTTTTGCTAATAACTTGAATTGCAATAGGGCCAGCACGATGTGAGACACAACAGATACATAAATATAAGAGTTAAACTATACAGTGCGTCCCAGAAAAAACGAAACCGAGATTAAGCGATGATTTATATCTCTTTCATCTGATATTACTTAGATTATTCCTCATTCACGCATGAGTGAGCAAAAACAATTTGAAGGATCCCAAAAACTCTTTGGTATTTCTGAATTTCAAAAAGAAAATCACATGCCTAAAAAGTTCAATATCTGCTCTTTTATTCGATACCTTAATCACAAAAAATGGTCTAGAAGTAAAAAAGTTATGTTCCCTCGAAACAATGCTTGTATTTCCATAATTTCATTAAATAAACGTGTTATCACCGGTTACACACAGAAGCTATCGCATGGCTGATCGTCAACAAAACGGAGTATCAAGTGAGTTTTAAGGCTAGCCTGTAGAACCTCTTCATTTTATGAAATTATTGAAATTCAAGCCTTATTTTAAATAACCAGAACTTTGTTATTTCTTTACCATTTTCTGTAATTGAGGTATCAAATTAAAGAGCAGATATTGAACTTTTTTAGGCATGTGATTTTCTTTTTGAAATTCAGATACCCCTGCCAAATGAGTTTTTGGTATCCTTTCTTCAAATTGTGTTTGCTCACTCATGCGTGAATGAGGAATAATCTAAGTAATTTCAGATGAAAGAGGAGATTCTAAGCTTTACAATGGTAGGTCATTTGTCTATTGTATTTGTGATTAAGTTATGATAAATCATCGATTAATCTCGGTTTCGTTTTTTGTGGGACGCACTGTAGATCAATTAAAAAAGAAAGAGGGAGGCAGACTTTATCAAAAGCAAATCGGGTACAACAAAATGCAGTTGCATGGTCAGACATCAAACCCCCCCCCCGACACACCCACCCACTCCCAAATAATTGGACACACGACAGTACTCTGAAAGAGGCAATAAAACAACAACCTGTATTCCTTTTCTATAGAAAACACTATGCATTTTAATATTCAAATTTAGCAAATAAATAACATTGAATAATGAATACATTTCATTATACTAAGTAAATAGTTTCAGCAAAATCTTTCAAATGAGTAATACTTCTTGATGTCTACAACAGTGAAGTACAAGTAAACTATAGTAAAACTGGTAGGGCAGGCGCGTATCCATAGTTAAACTTTTATGGGGCACAAATTTGCAATCAATGGTAATTACCATGGAAACAGTGATAAGTCATTTAGGCTATCATAGTAGTATTTATATGGAATGGGACCCCAATACAATGATTTTCCTGCAGGTTATACTACTTACTAAAGCCATTGACAGTTTATATTCTATCTTCTCACAAGATTATCGCGAAAATTATAATTTTTTGTTCAAAGGATCCATGGGGGGTGTAAATTGCTGTGCAAACTCTTCACTCAAGGAAAGTGGTCTGAATATGCAGCCTAAAGCCCCTGCCAATGACTTGTGTACAGAAGGCCCCTATCAAACAACAAGGGGTATTTGTGCTAGTCTTCTGTGAGGACCCACTTGTCATGGGAAGTTATGACAATTTAGTTATGACAATTCCACACATAACCCCAGGATTACCAAAGTTTGTTGACCCTAAATTACATTTGACCTTGGTCATGTGACCTGAAACTCGCACATGATATTCAAGGATACTTGATTGCTCTTATGTCCACGTTTCATGAACTAGATCCATAAAATTTCAAAGTTATGATGACAATTCCTCAATAACCCCAACATGGCCAAAGTTTGTTGACCCTAGGTGACCTTTGACCTTGGTCATGTGACCTGAAACTCACACACGATATTCAGAGATACATGGTTGCTCTTATGTCCAAGTTTCATGAACTAGATCCATAAACTTTTAAAGTTATGACAATTCCTCAAATAACCCTAACATGGCCAAAGTTCGTTGACTGTAAGTGACATTTGACCTTAATCATGTGACCTGAAACTCGGGAAGGATGTTCAGTGATACACTATTACCCTTATGTCTACGTTTTATGAACTAGGTCCATATACTTTCGAAGTTATGACAACATTTCAAAAATTAACGTTGGTTAAGATTTCGATATTCATTCCCCCAACATGGTCTAAGTTCATTGACCCTAAATGACCTTTGAACTTGGTCATGTGACCCGAAACTCAGGCAGGATGTTTAGTAATACGTGATTAACCTTATGTCCAAGTTTCATGAGCTGGGTCCTTATATTTTCTATATATACTTTCTAAGTTATGACATTTCAAAAACTTAACCTTGGTTAAGATTTCAATGTTCACGACGCCGCCGCCGTCGGAAAAGCGGCGCCTATAGTCTCGCTCTGCTATGCAGGCGAGACAAAAATGTATTTGACTTCAATTATTTTTAATAACATTCAATCACTTTACAATAAACTTACTTAACTTATGATTTAATTGTATGACTTATTCATGTCAACTGCTTCAGCATCAAAGAGTTAAATGGGCAGAATTGGTGCTCTTTAATTAACAGTATAGTTTCTCTGTAACTTAAGAGAATTATGTTGGAATAGGTGATGCTACGTACATAATACAAATTAATTTCATTTATGACTTTTATAGAAAGTGATTAGAATTGTAATTGACAAAAATTATTGGTAATTGTAATTGAAAAAAATTATAATTTAATTGAAAAGTAATTGTAATTGAACATTTCTTCAAAACATAGCCCAACCCTGGTGTAGTCATTTACCAAGCATTGAATATCATATACTCCTTATTGCTCAAGAAGCACTTAAAATGTCACTTTAATCATTCTTTGTGAAAAATTTATCTGATCAAGGCATACTGATAGGTGACATGTGAAGTACTACTTAATTTTACCCCCCCCCCCTTAACAACAACCAAATCAGACAGATGCATCTGCTGTGCTGAAACTCATCAATATAGACGTAAATTTGCATAGTTGGTTGTACAAATATGACTATGATACTGAATTGATTCATGTTCTATGAATTGAAATTTGATTCCCGAGAGACATTCTGATTTTTCATTACTTCCATATTAAAAAAAAAATCAAAATTTATCTGTTTTGGACACCAATTATCTGAAAAAAAGAGAGTGGAATAACAACATCCACACTGCAATAGCACTAAGCATGTTACTGTATATGCATACTCAAATCTATAGCTGCTTCTTTGTTAGTGTATGTAGGCCGAGCTGATATAGTTCCTTGTGGGAGGGGTAAATTATACACAATGGCCCCGTATGAACTTGGGTTTAAATCAAACCCTGGTTTAAAGTTGTAGTTTAACTATGAATAGCCAATTGCGGCATAAATCTGTATTAGTACATGTTCAATTTATTAACTCTTCTGACACTCAAATCACGTATAAATGTCTCTTATTAACTCTTCGGACTTTCAAATCATTTATAACTGTCTCAGAATGATAACTGAAATATTATCTTCATTATGGAAGCAAACTTATACAAAATAGTAAATATAAGCAGATTTAAAAAAAAAAGTTTTTGGCTCCCCATAATTTTAGCAGAGTTAGACCATGCTCTAGGTTAAACCTGACTTCAGAATACGGGCCATGATGTATGTGTTGGCCAAATGGGTTGCTTTTTCACAAGAAATCCCTTAATTGCAGGTTATACTTTGTGAGAAATCTCTAGACAAAAGTCTACATCTCTCTCTATCTGTCTGTCTGTCTATCAAAACTTGCCCCTTTTCCCATATAATTCTATTGATCTAGTAATTTAGCCCAGTTGATACACATAACTTGTTGATCATTTGATGTTGTGTCAGGCAGTAATGTAAAGAAAAGAAGACCCAACCCTGTATGCACAAATTTTGAGTTAAAATGTATTCAATCTTCATTTAATTTGTTATGTTTTGAAGTACAGACAAGGTTAAGCAGCAAACTAAATGCTCTGTAAGTCTTCACTACAGGTACATCTCTACCCAAATCAAACCCCAAGGACCTCAGTTCCAAAATCTGTGTAACTTGGGAGAAATTAGATTTATGACGGGTAAATGAAACATTTTGGCATACAATTGTCGAAAGAACTGCTTAGAATTTGGTGAATTTGACTAAAAGAATGTTGACTTGTGCAGACATCAATGGATAACAAAAAAAAAACAATGTATAACTCTAGTACATATCTTGTTATGGTTCATCTAAAAATCTACCTACATGTATATCCTGGAAATTGTTTAAGTACACGCTCATTTTCTTCAGGCTGATAAATTTCACAATTAATATTTTCTAAAATTGAAATTTCAACATGTGATTTTTTTCATTCACCATTTTGTAATTTTATTAAAATAGACATGTGACTATGTAAAAATAAGGCTATAAACCATAAAACCATAAACGTTCAGAAAATAAATGCATTCATGAATAATATTAATATAATAGTATATTCCTCATACAATATCAAATATAATATGAGGAACCAACCATATAATACTCTAATCAATTAATGAATAAATAAAAAATTCAAATTAACAAGGTAATAATAATCTGTAAAACTTCATTTGCATATACATGTAAAGCGTTTTCCTCTAATACAATATTTTGCAAATAGCTACAAAGAGGTGAAAATACAAGATGAATTTTTCAATCAAAAATAGCATTTAAGTGACTGGCATATCATCTACTAGCATAACTGCAATGAAATTCTCTGGACACCTTTTTTTCTCCTAAAAGATAAAATATGAAGTAAATCAATAACCTGGAAAGTGATTTGCAGTACTAATGCACAAATAATTATTCAGCATCTAATTGGAATAACATATGGATAAAGTACTGTTTATATTTCATTTCATATTTACAAACCCATTATAAACTCTTATAAACTTTTCATAAGAAAGGCAATTACTTTGTCATATTTTCCTATTTCCCTATGACAGAAAATTCACACTCATTTCATTATGAGGGAAAGGAGGTCGGAAATGAATATATAGTTATTTATGAATTAGATGTTCACAAAATTTACTTTGATTGGAAATTCTGAATGATCAAATCAACCAAAAAATGCCCATTATTAGAGGTATGGGAACCATCTAAAAGGTCTTAGGAATGTTAATAAATAGCCCTAATATATGCCATCCATGTTATAGGATTCAGGATAAAATGTAAACTGACATGAACTTAAGGTAAATAGCCCCCTTAAAAACCATTCATGTAAATGATGATTGATGGACATCAGCACAGAAAAAAAAATCAGTTAAATATGTCACAGCTTTCTCATTCAAATAATGAATACTTAAAATACTGTATCTTACCAGTTATTAACAAAGTGTTTATTTTTTTTAACAAGCTGTACATGTACATGTATCACTAACTTGTGCAAATATTGAGTTGCACTTTTAATTGTATTTTTATCTCCTTTTTCCATTAAATTTCTACCAGTTAACTGAAGTTCTTTGAAAGTGCAATTTGATAACCAGGAAAGTGTTTGATGAAGAAATATTTTGCTACTGACCAATTTGCGGTTAGCAAATCAGGTACAAGAATTTCATTAACTTATTGCAGATATCAATTCATGAAACACTCCCCTGAACTGCAGATTACCCAGGGTGAAGAAGGTCAACAGTAACAGTCAAATAGCAAATCTTTGTTTTTTAAGGGAACTGAGTTTGGGTAAAGCTATCCGACCTGATTATCGATTCAATATCCTCCCAAAGAGATGTTTGTGTATGACTGCTAGCCAGCTGACCACTGCCCATCTGTCTACTCCGAAGCCTATCAAAGTCCAGGTCTTCAGTCTGGACATCTGCACTGACCCTTTCCTGTTGGGACTCCAAGGTTGACACCTGAACCTCTTTAGTGATCTCATTCAGGCCATCTCCTTCAAGCAGCTTAGACCCTGATCCTGCTTCAGTCTGGACGGAGATAGAGTTACCAAACATCTCCAAGTCAAAGACTGATACTGTCTGTGTCTCAGTGTTGGAGAAGGCAAACTGTGAGTAAAGGTCAATCCCTGTTTGGCTGAACTGATCTGTCTCAGGCATGGTGGTCGTGCTGCTGTTGCTACTAGTACCAGCGCTTGAACTCATGGCTGTCTGGGTATACTGGTCAAGGAATGAGAATTCATCGAGGCTCCAGTCCCAGGCAGTCTGTGTTTCCTGGTGGCCAGTGTCAGCATCAAAGACAGTTTGAGTCTGTTGGCAGCACAGTGGCTCATCCATTCTGGGCATCTCAAGTGAAGAGTTTGCTCTGTGCTCTGTACTAGCCAGGAACAGAAGCTCCAAACCAGACAAAGCTATACCAGGTGTAGGGGAGATGCTTGTAGCACTGGCCTGATCTCCAAGACCCTGAAGAGCAGGGGATATACCCATGCTTCTGACCGGACTATGTAAATCTAATGATGCGGGAGATATACTAGAACCAAGTATCATGGGAACAGGAGTCATGCTACTTGCACTTGTCTGAGCTCCAGTGCCTGTTGATTCAGAAGATAAGCTAGAGGGTCCAGTCTGTACATCCAGACACAAAGGCACCGGTCTCACACCTGTTGCATTCACCTGTATGCCTGGGCTCAAACCTGCAGGAGACACAGCAGTAGACTTCTTTTCAACACCTAGACTTGAAGGTGCAGGAGACATACTGGTAGCACTGGTTGCCACATTCGGACTTGATAGATTTCCTGTTTTTGCTCCTGCTGTTTGAGATGATGAGGGTTCAATCGTTTCTGTCATGGCATCATTTACGCTGGAAAGAGTTTGTGTTTCCGATGAGTTGAACTCCAAGAAGTTCTGGAAAGTAAGGTCTGTTTGAGTACGTACTTCATTAGGAGATATCACTTTATTTTCTGGGTCCACTGAAGTTGTTGTGAGATCAGGGGTTGCATTGTTACTGATTGCCTCAACATTCAATGGAGTTTGAGTACTGTTTGTGTCAAGCTGAGAATTTTCAAGGGCAGTTCCCTGAGGATTAACAATCCCAGAGTTTAGACTTGATGTCAACAGTGCATCTTGAGGTGCAGTCAATGAAGCAGGACTTGAAAACTGAGGAAACATTGGACTAGAAATTGATTTCCCCTGTGGTGGCAAACGAGAGGGTATGGCAAACTGTAGACCAAGAGATAACGGACCCTGTTCTGTTGTACCCTGTCCATCCAATGTTTGGGTTTCTGTAGAAGCCATTTTGTTTGATATTTGACCCTGTGACCAATTACCAAGTGTCTGTACAGCCAGAGTCTTTTTATGTCTTCTTGGGCCATTCAACATGGGAATAAAATTAGGAAAGCAGCTATGCGATGTCTGAGCATAGGAACTATTCATGGACAGCTTGGGTGGCAATGGACTAACCCCAGAATCATCAGTTTGGGTAGATGCAGTTGCTGATGTAGAAGATTTTCTCAGGGTATTGTGGCCAACACCTACAGTCGCAGTTCCAACTTGTGTGGGGGTAGTGACTGTTGCAGAGGTCCTGTTGACGAGTTGTGAATTTCCAGACAGCGATAACAGAGTTCTTGCAGAAGGATGAGGAAGGAGGGTCTTAGGTTCACATATTGTCTTCTGGAAATCGCTTGTATTTCCACATGGGACTGGGACAACCAAGATATAGGTCTCCTTAGGTGGTTCAGGAGCAGGCTTCCTTCTGCAAAATGAAAACAAGAAGCAAGTATATCATTTTCCTAATTATCTCTTTTGAACAATTTCTAGAACTCTGAAAACATCAAAGAAGACATTCCTGCACATTAAGAATTTCAATTTCCACAAATAATTCTTCAAATTTACAGTAATGGTCAACAACATCACTCACCATAGATCGGTGGTGTTAGTCACTAAATCTCTATATACGAACTGGACAGGTGATCATGCCTCAGAGATTGAAACTGATGTCAGCCATCTTGGAATCCAGAACTTAGCAAAGCTAGCAATAGCAGACAGTGCACACACACTGTGTAGCTTTATGTTGTGTCATGTGTACACAGTCGTGCCTTTTCTTGTCATTAGAACATGATTTCAAAATCACTTTCATGTTTTGTAGTTTCTCAATTCGCTCTCAGGTCTGTAGTTTTCTGACTAATGTTTATTTCTTTACCTACATTTCTGTAACATTGTGGGTTGCATGTCTCATTCTAGATACAATACAACTAATGGGAGACAATGATGCTGATACTAATTAATAGTGATAAACATTATCATTATAACCACCATCATCCTAACAATAATAATAAATTAGTATATTCTTCCATTCTATTCCCTGCTCTCTCTCTCTCTTTTGCAAGCCTAGAGAAAATAATTTACTTCCCTGCTTTACTCTCACCAATCCTTTCTCATTACTTTTGCTCTAAATCTCTCTCTCCTTCTCTCTCCATTTTCAAGTCCATCCAATATCTACTTCTCTTATATTTTCAGCACTCTCTCTCTTTACCCTGTTTCTCTAATTTCATTGCTTTTCTTAAACACTCAATCTATTTCACTTTTTGTTATTTCTATCTTTCATTCTCGAACTCGGTTATACCCATCTTTTAAAATTATTTTCTAGCAACTTACAGTATTTATCACTCTCAGTCTCCGTACTTGCATTTTCGCTAGACCAGAGCAAAAGGACTGCACACTTAAGTGAGATTCTTATGGCATACATATACATGATCTATTTTGTATGTACTTACATTACAAAATCTAAGAAATAATTAACAACAAAGGGGACATTTTTCCCAAAACATAAATATTGGCAAGAAGGCTTATATGTTCAAAACATAATGTAAATGTAAATAACAAGCTTGTAAGTTGCATGTAGTTTGCCATGTGAATTAACATATGGGTCATTCCATGCCAATTCACCCAATGAATGTGCAATTTTGCACCCGACCCTCTCGGAATTTGTTGTAAATTGGTACACATAAAATTCACCATGGCCCACGCACAAAACAAAAAAAATAAGTCCAATCGGTCCGTCGGTTCTCGCGCTACGGCCCGCCCTTTTCTCCTTGTTTTGACAAAAATGGGCGTGACCTTCAACTTTCAATGGCCACTGCGTCGTAACGTGTTGACCAATTTTCATGAAACTGGTACCATTTATTAGGAAATTCAGAGAGGAATCCAAAACATGCATCAAATAATGTATTGGAGCGATTTATAAGGTCGTGACCCTTGACCTTTACTTTGACCTTGAATTTGACCCCCGGACAAATAATTTTTAAACTTGATTTTCGTGTATGTTAATTATTAGTATGATATTGACAAAATATGTTAAAATCAATGATGATATTTTATTTCTTCACCTTTTAAAACTCTTCCAAAGATACCATGAAATTTCACTCTAGTCCTACATACTGATATTCATGTTAGTAAAGTGTTTAACAGTTACATGATTTCTTCCAATCTGAAGTTACAGTATGCATGCACATGAAAAGAAATTAAGCTCATCAGTTCACAAATGAAACATTAAACATTTATGCTCATGAATAGGTATCTGTTTAGGCATTTTGATGTTCAGCAATATATATCATATATATATATATATATATATATATCTTCTTGTTAGTAAATAGGCATATACTCAACAATTTGATGATAAAAGTAAACACTTTACTAACAAGAATATATATATATATATATATATATGATATATATTGCTGAACATCAAAATGCCTAAACAGATACCTTTTCATGAGCATAAATGTTTAATGTTTCATTTGTGAACTGATGAGCTTAATTTCTTTTCATGTGTATGCATACGTAACTTAAGATTGGAAGAAATCATGTAACTGGTCAACACTTTTACTAACATGAATATTAGTATGTGGGACTAGAGTGAAATTTCATGGTATCTTTGGAAGAGTTTTTAAAGGTGAAGAAATAAAATATCATCATTGGTTTTAACATATTTTGTCAATATCATACTAATAATTAACATACACGATAATCAAGTTAAAAAATTATTTGTCCGGGGGTCAAATTCAAGGTCAAAGTAAAGGTCAAAGGTCACGACCTTTTAAATCGCTCCAATACATTTTTTGATTGGACTTATTGGACCAATTGGACTTATTTTTTTTGTTTTGTGCATGGGCCATGGTGAATTTTATGTGTACCAAATTACAACGAATTCTGAGACGGTCGGGTGCAACCACTGGGTGAATCCAGATGGAATGACCCATATAAAGCAATGAGCTGCATGATAAAAAAGTAAAGCAATAATCAAGATATATATTAAATCAATATGAAATATTCATTGTTATCTCTATCCCTATTTCTAATCATTCATGAGATATCACAGGAGCGGAAAAGATTAAAAATACATTTCAAATTCTGTTTATTATATTTTAGAATATCGAAGAAAATGATCCACTACTGCTAAGAACTGTTTTTCAATGCCTGTATATTCATAATAAAAAATCACACAACTACATGTATGGTAATGCTGGCTATTTGTGTGTAATTTGTCACATACAATCTTTTTATGCGCAACTCTTGGCAGGATTGCATAAAATTTGGTGATTTCAACAAATAGAGCAAACACTAATTCTCAGGTGCATTATTAATGTTTCTCAATGACTTCATGACGATGTCTTTCACAATTAAGACTTACAACTTGAACTTAATTTCATCTTGAGTATGTGCAGCTAAAAGTTCTTAACTTAACACCAATCTCATGCAAAATACAATGGTTGATTTCCAGTTCAGTGTTGACCTTCTGGTGTAGATTTTGGGCCAACTTTTTACATCAGCACAGCACCAAACTTGTAAAGAAGCTGCTCCTGAGACAAGTCTCACTTGGTGTTGAGATATTAATAATGTGATTTGTATCATTTTTGCAAGGCCACATCACATGTAGGTGTACAAGCTAGGATATGAAATTTTAATTGCACTTCCAACAACATCATAAGCACCAGCACAAGCACTGGTCAGCACCAACACTGAACTTGAAATGACCCAATTACAGTAATATGCCCTCGCACGAGAGCGCATAAACATCAGATTGCAGATGAGGCTCACTGCTATTCTCTGATTATCTACATTACCTACATGTAAACTACACATATTCATCATCATAATGCGAGTTTGGTCTGGTATTTTAAGCATGTTCAGAATTGAATCAGCAACACTTATTTGCAGAAGCTAAAATAAAAAATAAAAAATTTCTGGGGCTAAATTTTGACCCCACCAGCCAAATTTACTACATATTGCAGTTAACATTGGTAACATTATTACTATTGATTACTATATTTGGCTTACGTTTACATGTTATTCAGCCCATTAATCCAAGAAACAAATTGTACAGCAGAATCCAGTTGAAAAACTTAGAAAACTCTAATAATTAATGAGCACTCTAAATGAATGATCACTTCGTAAGTACACAGCTTATGACTTTTTGATGTACCCAAGATGGCTGATGCTTCGAATTGTTGACTTCGTTTCTAGATAGCCAATCTGAGTGCGACCACCCATCCAGTTCGCATACATGTAGATCAATGGTGTTAGTCAGTAGTAAGATAGTCTGTGAAAATAGAAGTGTCTTTTGGAGATTTTTGTTTCCTTTTTTATATAAAAAGGGGATGGTTTCCCATCCATAACTTTCAGATTTTTGTACGACTTACAGCTAGTATTGCTTCAAAAGATAATAAGTGCAAGGGCCAATTTTTTAACTTATGGTTACGGTATCGTTACCGTTATAGTAACTAACATGGTAACAGGGCTAAACAGCAATCAAAATCAAGGATTCCATGGACGTTACTATAATGGCAAAGTAACAAGTCACGAAAAACTTTAATATAACTCATATTTTGGCACTTCTTATTTCAGTCATTATTCTAATTAATTCATAACTTTAAGGATATCGTTATGAAACATCCTCAAGCCAAGGTATTAATTTTATTGACATCCAACATTGGTTCACCATGACCCTGTCAATGGCAAGTTACAGGCTACTGTTATACTACTTAAATTCTGCCACTTGGTCGGAAAAAGCAAATTTGAAAAAAAATACCAGAAGCTGTAATAGTGATAGGACCTGGTGATATCAAATACACTATAACTTTTATTCACCCTGTCATGATCCCACAAACAAACTGCCTCTAAACTGATTAATGGTTTGTCCATAGATGTTTAATCGGTCAGGGCCCTATATCATAAAGGTTTGTGATGGATTGCACATATGAAAGGAAAAATCTGATTGGGTTCTGGCTGGTAAGTATATTGAAAAGTATGAGTATGCAACAACTATCTTGATTGGGCATTATCATTTAGCAAATGATTGCAAAGAGTTGTAACAGAACCTTTAAGTTCCGTTGGTGTGACTGCAAAATATTCTTCTATCAGCATGCACATAGAGTGATAATCATCTTTGGATATTCAATATACATCAGCGTTATAAGCTCCTAAAATCTTGTTACGTTTAAACACAACTATCAAATTAGGAAATAAGTACAAATCACCTATATGCATTTCATTAGTTGAAAATTAAGTTACGTTGACTTTTGGAGTTGCGATTGATTGCAACTCTTTCTGGAACAGGCCCCCGATTTGCTAAGCGGAAATTTACCCAATATAGCAATTATCATAAGGTTAATGAAACCGGGGCCCCGGTAATCAAACAAGACCTACCTTTTATTATAGCGATACTCATCAGGAAGTTCATGTTGTTTTCGCTTGGCATGCATGTAGAGCGATGTGGAAGATTTGTGCTTCTCTCCGCACGTGCAGAAGAAGTCCTTGCCACAGTCTCTCTCATGGCTGGCAAGGTGACTCTGTGTGCTGAATCTTTTCTCACACTTCGGGCAAGGATACTTCTTTTCAGCATGGACGATGTAATAGTGCTAGAAAGACAACCCCCCAAAAAATCAAACCATACTGTAAACAACCAATGAAATGATCAATTGCTTATAGATTCAGGGCGTTGATTAACCTTGATTGCTGGATTCTGGACAGGTTGGTGTATGAAAATGTGAACCCCCCCCCCCCCCCGAAATGCATTTTATTGTGGATTTTTCATTCATATGAAAGGAAAACTGATGAACATTACAGTATTCTAATTAACTAAGAGTATCAAAGCTAAATTTCAATCAGGGCCATTAAAATAAATATGATGTAATTCATTTGCAAAATACTGGAGTGGGATAGTTTATATCAAGTAGAACCTGTTCTGACAATTATCAAAAAGATTTACCTTAACTTGCAAAGATATTTCAATTTTTTTGGGAGGATTTTCTTTTACTGACTACCTTTATCAGACAAACAAAACACTGAAAATGTCATCAAAATTTTATAAAGAATTACAAAGTAATAATGATTGGTGAAACAGTTCTACATTCCATGTGCAATGAGCAATCTGATTATGTCATATCCCCATTTATTTTTCTGTTGTTTTTTGTATATGAAATTGTGTTCAATTCAATTTTTTCCCCCCCTCAATTCAAATTTTGTACCTCAAGAATGCAAACAAAAAAATTAATATTTGTTTACTGCGTAAGATAATCATTGATGAAGCGTTTTATATGGGGGGGGGGGGGGTACAAGGCATACACGTGTTTATATTGTCCATGTATCAAAACAAGTTATGATTTCATATAATGGAATAAGATAAAGGATAGTGCGGACATGACATCAATGGCCCACCTGTTAAATATTCATGGTGACAAGAATTGAAATTGCAATTGTTTTCATAAATATAGTGCAGAACTTTAGAATTTAATAACTTCATTTAATAATTTTCATAAGATTTTGATACATTTTCACTGCTTGCGCTTTTAAGTTATTTAGATACTAATATTTTCAGGAGTACACATTCAATTGATTCAACCATCTATTCAACTGTGGACAAAAGGTCAAAGGTCATCATCAGTTTTCGGAAGAACTCTCCCAGCAAAATATTCTGACAAATAAAAAGAATAAGAAAAAAAAAGACCTTACAAACAGTGGGGGTGGGGGAGGAAGGCCAGAGCAAGCCTCTCTCTCCTCCTCAACCCCCCCCCCCCCGATCTTCACCTGAAATCATTACCTGTTTAAGCAGACTAAGTCTAGAAAATGGCTTATTCCATTCTTTGCTTCTATTACAGGTGTTGACTGGACAGTAGAAGTGCTTGATGACCTTGGTCATTTTCTTCTGAACCGATCGATCAAACCTCATCTTTTCCTCCTCATCCTGGCAAAAAGACAAATTCATACAAAACGTTGAGTACGTGAGCATCTCAGATGGGGAGGGTTCATAAGTCCCAGTATGTATGTCTGTCTACATCTAAAGATTTTCTGATAACTAGCCTGATCTTCAATTTCAACTAAAATATAAACTATAGAAAAACTGCATTCATTTTAGCCATGTAGAAGTAAACTACAGTATGCACCTCTGGGGCATGTTTTCAAACCAAAAGGAGATTTATAAGATAAGAAATGTAAGGTTCAGTTAAATCAGTTGGCCTATACCTTGGGACACACTGGAAAAAAAATCTGGTAAAAATGAAGAGGTTTGGGTGTGCATCGCACGAATATGATAGAGTGGACATAGGGCAATGTTCTTAGCAATGTGCACATTATTAGGTGGATGAGGAGACTGCCAACTTTTATTATTTCAAGTAAACCGTTGAGCTCAGTGCTCAGAAATACAACTAAATATTTCACAAGAGGTATTATTGAAGTCTGCAGATAAGACTAGACAGAAAACTGACAATATCACCACTCCTCCTCCTCCTACTACCACTACTACTACTACTACTACTACTACTACTACTATTACAACTACTACAACTACAACTACTACTAGTACTACCACCACTCCTGCTACCACTACCACCACTGGGCTATAAACCATCACTTCCACCACCGCTTATCACAACACCACTACTACTAGAACTACCACTTTTCCTACTTCTACTCTATCTGCTACTACCACTTAACTACCACCACCACTACTAAAATAGAGATTAAAGGTCAAAGGTTAAATCTCTCATACTTGTTTATTCATACCTTATAAATCTTATGTGTTTGTATGATGTGTATGCTGCGTGCTGCTGTGGTGTTAAATATCTTTTTACATCCATCCACTATACAAGGGACATTCATCACAGGCTCTTCTTTGAGCTCATCCTCTGAGGGACAAACGATAACAGGGTCGCTCCTCCCACTAGCTTCCAGCGTCTCCATGGTTACATCGAACGCCCCATCTCCGTCATATCCAAACTGGTGACATTTTCAGTCTTCAGTGGAGTCTGTGATTATAAAAAAATGAAAAAAGAATGTGAGTTTCATAATAGGCCTACATGCGTGAAAGTTACTCTCTCTGTCGAGGCTATCGAGACATTTTTACCAGAATGCATCACAAGTAGTGTTTCATCCATCCGGGTGGAAGAACCTTTATGGCTTCGTGATATTTTTTTTCTTTTTCGATTTGTCACGATCGAACACCATTGAACGAACCAAGAGTAGTGACGGTCACCGGAGGTGGAAAAATCGGTGAGTTTTTAGTCATTTTTCATATTATTTTCAGCAATTAGATCATATTTCTTATATAAATGTATGTCAAGTATCACACTTGATCTAGTTCGATAATAAGGTCATGATGTTTGTGGTGAGGGAAGGGGAGGAAAATAGTCGATGTTTTTTTTGGCCATGCTAGTGTATACACCCGAGAACGAGGTTATATTATAGCCTCGTTCGTAGGATGAGTGGCGTCAGTCACCCATGGGTTCATATCATCTCGCGTGCGAAGGAATATCAGTCATATGCACGCGACACACACGACAAGTCAAAAAGATAGTGGGCTTTTGCCCACATAAAATATCACCAATAATCTGGTATTTCACATTCTGCTATGACACTTACCGAATCATTTAGATCCTTCCGTGACTTCTCCTTGAAGTTTTTTCTTAAAAATATGTATATTTTCTTGATCTTTAGTGAAGATTTCACGGAGATAAAATTTGGTCAGCGTAGATATCAATTTTCGCCTAAAGAGGGCGCGCGATTTATATTCATATCAAAGATTAGGAACCTACACTATTTTACACGCAAATCGACGCAAGGCATTACGCGAAGTCCGTGAAGTGTCCAATCTTTTCATTGTATAGACTTTGGTATACCGTGACGTTCGTTAATACTGCTTGTACTGCTGGTTTCATTCCAGGCATGTGTATTTAAAAAAAAAAATTATATTAGTCATCGTTTTAAATTAATTGCAACAAAAGTGTTATCATCGCCAATAGTAATCCTGAATTATGTTTTTGAAGGTATTTTATTTATTGGTGCCCATAATTAGTAAATTAATCATAAGAATTGCGCATTCAAAGAATTTAGACACAGTTATAAAATTACCGAGGAGCTGAATCAAGGTTGTGAAATTTATTAGCGCCACCAACGGGCTTCCTTGTATTTCCGTAGGCGTAGAAGAGACAAACGAAGTCACTTGCTAGGCCGAGGTAAGCGAAATTTGCTCTTTTTAAATGAAATGAGTTAAATATCATATGTATAATTTTGTTAAGTATTGCTACTTACCGGAAAGAGCCCCGGTGCGTAGCGAGAAGGAGTTTCGGCAAATATTACTTCAGCAATGAAGCAATGTTTGCCGACTACTTCGAAATCTACGGTCAAACACGGTCCGGTGTACGAGGTTCGTATACGAACCTCGTATTAGTGTGAGTGGGCGTCAGTGGGGAGTAAGCCTACGTAGAGTAGATGACTTTTACTCCCCGGACGCCTAAGGGCTAGTGCCACCCTTACTGCGGCAGCCCGAACACGTACTGTGTTCGGGCTGCGTTGTGATTCACCCCGGCTCACCAGATCAAACCAGATGAGCATCGGGAATCAATCAAAAATACATAAAATTGCACAAAACTGTTACAAAGGAATCAATACATACTTACAACTTAAGCCGCAATATGGGCGGCCCTCAAAACTTCGAAATAATTCCCCAAAACGAAGCAAAAACGTCGGAAAATTTTGCCGGTGTGCATTAAAAGTCGTTTGTACAGAAAGCAATGGAGGATCGATATAGCCTTTTGACGAGGCAACGAGATAAATTGATTTTTATCTTCGTGCTAGCAGAAAACAAAAACAAAAGAAAAATAATAGCCTAATCCTTATAAAAACAAAAAATTAAATAATAATCGATTATAATACGTTTATAATACGCTCTTCCTATTAATTTCACCCTGTTTATTCACTGAGGATCCTATAGAAATATACTAGAAGTCTTTGACAAAAGGCTATCGTATGAGGCATGCGAGAAAGGGTAATATGAATATTCATAAGTCTAACTTAGTGGCGTAATTTCTTTTTCGATGGTTTGGCTGCGTGGCACCCAGTGAATAAATCACTATTTTAACGGCCTTTTGTTTTTATTCGATTAGCTTCTTTTCATGTAATTTTTTTCTTCATTCTTTTTTCGTGTTCTAATATTATTTCTTAGTTCTCCCTCGTGATTTCTTTTCACTTTCTTTATTTTTTATCCCCTTTTCCGTTTTGTTTTTATTATTTTCATATTTTGTTCATCTACTTTTCGTTTCGTAGTTGATTTTCTTTTCCTTTCTTTACTGTTTCATTCTTTTCTTTTTGACTTTTGCTCTTTTTTCTTCGTTTCTTGTCTTTTCTTTTCCCTTTCGTTTTCTTTTTTATTCTTTTTTCTTTACTTTTCTACCTATTGTCTCTATATTTAAATTAGTTTCTTTATCATCTTTTTTTTTTCGAGAGAGATTATGCACGTGGTGTCGCACATTTTTTTTAATATGCATAATTGAAAACAATTGATACACCTTGTGAGTAAAAAGATAATTTGATAGCCTATTTTATGTGGTTTGTATTGACGCTTGAAATGATGAAGCCTATTCTTTGCAAATAATTTATTTCCTTGTATTATATTAAGAAGTACTAGTAATTTGATATCATTTCATGTTTGTATTTGAGTATTATTCTATTGTTGTAAATTGTTGTAAATTGTTGTAAATTGTTGTACAAAATAATTATTCAGCCTTTGGCTGCGAGGCATGTTTTTAACAAACCATTATTGAATTGATTTTAGCCATATATATGGCTGCTATTTTTTCAAGCATTCAGCTTACGGTAGCTGGTCTCTGCATTTGAATTCATTTGTTATTGTTTACATGAATTATGTCTATATCTTCTTATAACCATAGGCGGCGGAAGTGGGGGCGGGGGGAGTATCCCCCCTAAATTTTAGGTGGGGTTACGAACCCCCCTAAATTTTTTGTTGATAACCTTTTTTTTTTTTTGCTTCAATTTTTTTTTGCTTGTCATTTTTTTTTGCTTTTCAAAAAAATGTGGTGCCCCCTAAAATTGTTGGCTTCCACCGCCAACTACATTGTCACCGTTGTAATTTGATCATTATGTATGTTTGATTTTAAATAATTGTTATAAATTTGCAATTTTGAATAAATGCAGAAATACCTGCTTTAAAAAGAAAGAGAAATGTTTGCATATATGACGTCACAAATAAAAAAAAATAAAACTCTATTATTATTTAACGAGATATATAATCCTGTATCCCCCCCCCCCTGTTATCAAGTCAATATACACCAAACATATTTCCTCGCACTTCGGGTTATTATTGTTTTATTTAGTGACACATGCTTCTTTTTCATGACCACTTTAAGTGATTTCCCCATGTTATGGTCTTAATATAAAACAGTTCCTATCCGTGATTTTCATTATTGGATTGTTGAGATCTGTCTACTCTCCATGAAGTCCTAATATCAGTCCTTAAAATGTCCCCTTTTCTGATCTGAATATAAAAATTTTTCAGCTCGCGCTTTTCGCTCGCCACATTTGGTCAGTGAAATACGTATGGTCTTAATGAATTCCTACAAACAAGCCTGAGAATGCCCCATTTCAGGTCTGAATTATCTAAATTTTCAGCTCGTGCTTCGTGCTCATAATATTTGATTAGTGAGATGCATATGATAATCATGATTACAATGACTACAAAAAGTGTTTCATGTGTTCAGATGTAATTATAACAAAATCAGCAAGCACTTGGCACTCGCATTAGATGACTATGATGAGATTTATACTCATCATAGATTCCTAAAATATAGTCTTTAAAATCTCCCTCTTTTAGGTCTGAATATAACAAATTTTCCGCTCAGTAGCGTTGTCCTTAAAATGTCTTTATTAGGTCAGTATACCTGCGCGCACACTAATTGACTAAACAAAAATTGCTGGTGACCCCCCCCCCCCCCCCCAATGCCGTGACCCACGGTACGCCACTGAGTGTGACATCAATTCCCATTGTTTGTATGTTTACGAGCATTTTTCATACCATGTGTATTTTGGTAGAGCACGATGAAATCCCTCTGAAACACTAATTTGGTGGGAATTGGTCCATGGTGCCTTGTCGTTTATTTTCACTTGGACTGGTCTACTAGCCATTTCGTCCAGTTACCAAATCGTCTACTATCATTGGTATGCCATCAGTCTACTACCCACATGGCCTAATTGCCATTTCGTCCACTCACCATTTTGTCTAACAACCAGTTGGTCCAATAACCATTTAGTCCTAACCATTTGGTCTAATTGGACTAAGTGTTAATCGGTTAAAATTATTGGAACTAAAATGGATATTAGACCAAAAGGTTATGAGAGGAAATTGTCATAAACGAACAGGTGATAAGACGAAGTGATGATTGGAATAAACGGTTGGAGCGAAATTTAGATGGAATGTTAATTAGACTAAATTAAAGTAGACCATGTGGGAAGTGAACGAGTTGGCAGTAGACGAATTGGAAATTTACCTTAGATATGACCTCATGAAATATGAATACATGATTTGCCCCTTTGTAATCTAGGAACCAGTCCAATGATTTATTGACTTCAATGGGGCTAATTATGTATACCTAATTTTATGGCCTAATGTAACGGGATTCATTAGGTCTTAAAGCCCCTATCAGCCTATATGCCTACGGACCGATTCCCACCATGTTTGGATGTGGAGGTATTTCATCATGCCCTACCAAACTAGGCCTATAAATCACTCAAATTCGAAGAAGAAAAATTTCGTGACGTCATCACTTTGGTACTCTATAATTTTATTTTATCTAGTAGACTCCAGTAGATTTATAAATTGGGCCACTTGATTTTCAACTGGACCACTGCCAGTACTAACAAAATTGGATGGTGCTGTTTACGTGGTTTAGTTATTTGCATTTTTTAAAAGCAATAAATCATACTTTAGAGTGACAATGCAAAAGATTCTGAAGAAGTATGTGTAGAGACTTAGAATAGGCCCTATATTTCAAATTAGAGCAGAAAGATTAATTTATGAACCATCTATTCCATCTCATTTAGAATTAGCTTCACGGTACCGTACGCCATGACGTATTTTTCTTTACTTGGGCAAGTGTTGGTCCTGAAAAGGACCACCCAATCTCTTTAAAAAATAATAAAAAAAGACGTGTTGCATTTTGACCAAGAAAGATCAGTATGGAATCCAGTTGAGTACTACTAGATTAGGACACAAGTAATAATATTGTGACCAGTAACAAACTCCAGTAGACTAATATTATATTAAGACCACTTTAATTTCGAGTTAGTAATTCAAGATCAGTTTGACAAGTGGAATTTCAACTTGTAACTTTTTAAATTGACTGGTCTAGCTTAGTTGATCCAGTCTAATTTCATATGGACAAATATACGCGCAGCACTGAACCAGTAAGACAAGTAACCAATGTTGCAATTTCCAGATCGAGTTACCAGTTGAAATTCTACTGGTCAGACTGGTCCAGTTTAAACTGGTTCTTTGTGATTTATTACTTTCTCCATTAGTTTGTGATGGAGGGCAAAGCACGTGCTCTTTCCGTAACCCGTTGGGAGAATCACGAGACTGTCATTTCCTCTCTGGGCCTCTTCCAGGGCCTGTTTTTGAGGCACCTTTAATTTTATTGCAAATTCTTCTTCAAGTTCCTCCATATTTGCAACGCGAACTACGTTTCTGACGTCAATGTCCCATGGGTTTCAAAATTGATATTAAGGTCTATAAATCGGAAAAATAATCTGTATGTTTCTTATATATCAAATCCAAATGATATTTCAAGGAATAGATACACGTCTTATAAAAATACCTTAACAACTACTCTCCGAATAGCAAAAAAGAGGTTTTATTCAGAAAAATTAAATTCATATAAAAACGACCTTAAAAATACATGGAAAACAATAAATGGGGCCCTAAACAAAATTAACAAATCTAGTGCTGTTCATAAATTATGTGTAGATGGAAATATGGTTGAAGATACTCATTCTATAGCAAATGAATTTAATACATATTTCTCTCAAATTGGACCAAAGTTAGCTGGAAATATTATGCCTGTAGAAAATTCGTTTAAGGACTTTTTGGATAAACAAAATGAAAGTTCAATATTTCTTACTCCAGTTCATAGAGAAGAATTACTTGAGATTGTATTTAATTTGAAAGCAGAAAAGACTCCCGGTTATGATGGCATTACAAATAGAGTTGTGAAAAACATTATACATTCTCTTGCTGATCCTCTGCTTCATATATTTAATTTATCGTTGCAGCTTGGCCAGGTACCAAAGAAGATGAAAATAGCTAAAGTTATACCCATTTTCAAGAAGGGAGACCAATTAATTACTAGTAATTACCGCCCAATATCTTTGTTAACTTTGTTCTCAAAAATTCTTGAAAGGATAATTTATAAAAGGACAGTTGCTTTCCTTAAGAAATATAGTATTATATGTGATAATCAATTCGGTTTTAGAGAAAAACATAATACAACTCATGCTATATTGACATTAATAAATAAAATATCTACTTCTTTTGACGATTCTGATCACACCGTAGGGTTATTCCTCGACTTCTCAAAAGCGTTTGATACAATAGATCATGAAATACTATTATGTAAGCTATCAAATTACGGTATCAGAGGGACAGCTTTACAATGGTTTAGGAGTTATCTTACTGATAGAATTCAGTTTGTTACAGTAAATGAATCAGAATCTCCAACAAGGCCAGTTTCCTGTGGAATTCCACAAGGTAGTATTCTTGGCCCTTTGCTATTTGTACTTTATGTTAATGATATGAAAAATTCATCTCATGTTCTCTCATTTATTCTCTTTGCTGATGATTCCAATATTTTCTTTACACATCATGATCCACATGTACTTGTGAGCACTATGAATGCAGAATTTAAAAAAGTAACAAACTGGATTAAAGCCAACAAACTGTCATTGAATCTGCAAAAAACTAATTATATGCTTTTTAGTCATTCATTGAAACATCTACTGCATCAAATACTTTTAGATAATACTGAAATCAAAGAAGTGCAAACAACAAAATTCTTAGTCTTACTATTGATCACAAGCTTACGTGGAATGCTCATATCAACAATATTTGCAAAACTGTGGCAAGAAATATTGGAGTCATCAATAAGCTTAAAAACGCTCTTCCAGCACAGGCGCTATCCATGTTGTATTGTGCATTAATTCTACCATATCTTAATTATGGAATTCTGGCATTGGGTAATGCCTCTCAAACGAGACTCAATAAAGTCTTGCTACTTCAGAAAAAAGTACTGAGAATAATATGCAATATGTCCTTTAGAGCTCATACAGATGAATTGTTTCGTCATAAACGTATCCTTAAAGTCAATGACCTGTACCGCTTGCAACTATTCCAATTCATGTATCAGCTACATAGAAATAGTGTACCTAATGTCCTACAAAAGAAATTTATGAAAAACAATACTTTACATTCATATAATACGAGACATTCAAATGACTATCACTTACCCAAAAGTAGAACAGTATTTTCTAGCAAAACTGTATTTTTCACAGGACCAAAACTCTGGAATTCTCTGGACAGAGTAATAAAAGAGGCAGCTAATCTAAACCGATTTAAATTACTCATCAAAAAATTTATTCTGAATTCTTATTGATTCAATCAAATATTTTGTGAACCTCATACTTACCCACGGTAGTATTGATTATTTTAAAGTCAATATTTAATTTTGTATATAGTGTAAATACATTTGTGTTACAGTGTTTATATATAATTTTATAGAATTTTGCTGATTATTTTACTCTACTTATATCATATTACCGTTGTATAAAATTTTGATAGGGGGTCTACATTTTACAAGCTTTGCTTTTTAGTAGGCCCCTCCACTTTTTTCATTTCATTGCTACGTTTCAATCCTGTGTGTTATGCATTTTTTCAGTGTTAAAATGATTTATTATAAATGTACTTTGATGATTGTGGAATATGAATATATCAATTAAAAAAAAAAAAAAAATGTCGACTCGATATTGACCTTGATTCTAACTTATTACATCTCTAATTTTAAAAAAAATGTATTTTGTAAACGCAGTCATGTTTGTTCATAATATACAGATTGAGATAAATATAATTTTAATGAAATTAATTCTTCTTTAAATAATGTTTTTTTTTCTATGTTAAATGCAAGCAAGATTGATATCCATTACTGAAATACCTAAATCGCGATTTATTTGAAAAGCAAGTTCGTGATTCGACCGAAGTTTTCTTATCTCTTCTTGTAATGCATATTCATTAACAGTGACGACATCTTATAAATATTCATGTTGCGCATGCGCATACATGTTTTTCATTTAATTCAACATGGCGATTCGTACGAAATCCGAAAATTGATCCTCTATTGTACGATTCCATCGAATTTTCGTAATTTTAAGGAGAACGTATCTTGAACTCAGTTTGTTTAGGTAAGGTCAGTCCTAACTGTCGTATTTTTGGTTTCGTTTTATCATCCATGTTTTTGTAATTTAGCGATTAATCTAGTGCATCAGTGCACTCCGGTGAGAACGAATGGTAGCGTTCAGGACCTCGACACTGTCTAAAGACGTCGTGTCGAGGTTCCCGGGGCAAGTGCCACCCACACCTATGTCAAGGGATATTTCAAAACCTGGGACAATCAGACTATGTGATATAACTGGTGAATTCGCTCTTGTGCTACTGGAACACATTTATCAAGGGTTCGTGATAAACCCATACACTTGTGTACATAATAAATTGTACATAAAAGTAATGGCAATGTCAGCTGTACTACTAGTTACAGAGGCACTCGAAGTCGAATGTTGTTAGCAATGTTTTCGGAGAATGAAATGGTATGAAATAAAAACGAATTGTATTCTACCAAACCTTCTCACTTTGTGATACATTATTCCGAATATATACCCCCAAATAAAAATAATTAAAAACTTACTAAAATAGAAATTCTGCAGGCTTTTCGCGGGCGTCTGTCTAACGAGGAGAGGATCGCGTAGATATAAACAGCTGCGTTACATTACATTGTATTGTACTTGTGCAGGCTCGCTAGGCGCGGATCCTTTTGAGAAGCAAAATAAAAAAATTGTAATGTATAAATGCCATGAAAACAGAGGTATGCCCCCTCTTTTGAACTTGAATTTTTTTTTGCTTGTCTAATTTTTTCGGGTATGAATAACCCATAATTTGTTTTTGAACCCCCCCCCCCTTTTTTTTTTTTTGCTTGTCAATTTTTTTCGGGTACGAAATATCCTTTAATGATTTGTGGTTGAAGACCTTTTTTTTGTTGCTTGTCAAATTTTTTCAGGTACGAAATATCCTTAATTTCCTCCAAAAATTTGCCCCCCCCCCTTTTGGAAAATCCTGGATCCGCCACTGTGGTGGATAGCGCATGCATATCGACGCGACTAGAGTTCTTGCTAATTTATTGCTATATTCATAACAAAAACACAAGCTGTATTAAAAGCAAATTTACTAATTATATTATTATTAGCCAAAGGGTGTATTATAGCCAATCACATGGAAATTTTAAATTATTGCTAACTTGTTATTATCATAAATGAGAACCCATGTAGGATTACCCATATCTCCCATACTTAAAGGACAATTAATTCGATCCACTCCAACAAAAAGTTGAGAAAAATCGAACGCATAACGCTGAAAATTTTCATCAAAACTGGATGTAAAATAAGAAAGTTATGGCATTTTTAAGTTGCGCTAAATTTCACAAAACAGCTATGGATCGACATCCTGGTAGGTATGAGGGAACTGATGATGTCATCCACTCACTATTTCTTTTGTATTTCCTTATTTGAAATATGAAATATTCTTAATTTCTCCTCATTGTGCTCAAAGTTTTATTTCTTCCTTAAATGTGGAATTACCATTGTTTTAAAATTTTATGGTTCAGTCAAGTTGGTCCCGACTGTCAAATCTGTAAAAATTGAAATATTGTAAAATTCACACCTGAATAAAAAAAATTAATAAGATAATATTTTTCTCAATCTTAAATGACAACAAGGTGAGTGGGGATCGACGGACATGTTGCTGAGTTGTGCATAATTATAATTGTTTTGTGAAAAATAATGAGCGAAACTTTAAAATGTCATAACTTTTTTATCCGATTTTGATGAAATTTTCAGCATTTGATTTTTCTCTATAGATTCAAATCCACATTTTCTGGGGTGGACTTGACCTTTAATATATCACCCTAATTACCCTACCCCATTCTCTGTACGCCAGTGTGAGTATTTCAGGGCCCGACTTCAGGGGTATACCCTGTAACCGTAGATTTAAGATTGAGAAAAATATATGGAATAAGGAAATTACAAACCATGCAGGCTCACCAATTTAGAGAAAATATAATACCTTCTGTCGAAATTCGCTTAATATGATACAAAGAGAAAATTTTACAGTTTTTCCTAAACTGGATTTTATTATTTCATGTGCGAACTGCAAAGGGGTGATGCGTGCTACACTAAATACATAATTTAAACAACGTACGCTGTACTATACGTGAATCGCACAGTAGTTAAAGGTCAAGTCCACCCCCAAAAAACATGTTGATTTGAATAAATAGAAAAAAAATTAAACAAACATAACGCTGAAAATTTCATCAAATCGGATGTAAAATAAAAAAAAGTTATGGCATTTTTAAGTTTCGCTTACTTTTCAGAAAACAGTGATATGCACAACTCAGCGACATGTAAATGGGTCAGTCAATGATGTCCATCACTCACTATTTCTTTAGTTTTTCTATTGTTTGAATTATACAATATTTCATTGTTTGAAACATTTGACAATAATTAAATGACCAACTTGACTGAACCATATAATATTAAACAATGCTAATTCTACATGTTCAGGGAGGAATTGATCTTTGTCATGGGCGGAAATCCCAAGGGGGACAGGGGGGACGTGTCCCCCCCTACTCAAAATAGTAGGGGGACGCAATATCAAATGTCCCCTACTATTTTTGGTCTTATTATGATGGAAAGAAATACATCATTCAAAATCAAAGTAAAACACGTATTTTGGACGAGATGGCCTAACTTTTGGTGGTAACCTTTTATTCATTTATCTATATTTTTTTGCTTTTCAAATTTTTCAGCCCCTGGTCCCCCTATCTTTGGGGAGAGATTTTTTAATATCAATAGATACCATGGCCATAAAATTTGATGTCTTTTCACTACACCCCCCCCCCCCACTCCATCCTAAATCAATCTTCAGCATCCAAAATAACACACCCCAAAACCGAGATATAATACAAGGAGGATGCCACACAACAATTCGTAAGAAAAGACGATCGAATTTGCCCAGCACGATCAGTATGAGCCTTTACTGAGGGCCACCGGTCACTAAAAATAGGCCAATCTGTGAAGTCAACGAACTTTCTGACGTGACATCACAATGTGATCTGCGCAGAACTAAAACTTTCATCCAATCGTTGCGCCGTAACCAAGGGTGTGGTCACTGCGCACCTGTTTGTTTACTTCTGCATAATGCAAATGTTTCATTCTCATTGAAATGGCCTTCGCACACGGGTTTGGACTTACTTCATATTATCACACGTCTTTATTAGGAAACTGAGATTCGTTTGCTGTTTCAGAAAGAAGGAAATCAGAATGTGTTTGAGGTAAATAATAAACACATTACTATGACGATTTTTTGTTCATTAATTCGGAAAAGAAGATGTTTTTGTTTTTGTTTCAAGGTCAATAGCAATCATTTCTTTACGACTGTCATAATACTAGAGTGAGCATTGACTGTTTTATTGATAAATTCAACCTCCATCGCTCTCCACTTCAAAATGATGATAAAACTTTAAAGAAAAGCTCTTCATTACTACTGAACTGCAGCTTTAACCGCTTCGATTTTATTTTTTTACATACTACACCCTACACTTTATTATCTCATGCTACTTCTTCCGCAAATGACATGACTAATGTCGCTGCAAAAATGATGCTTTAAAATTACTACTACTACCACCACTACTGCTACCTCGTCTTCTATTACTACCACAAGTATTTATAACAGGGGCCGCGGAACGGTTTTCAAAGTGGGGGGGGGGGGGGGGGGCTGACCATGCGAAAAATCACAATGATATGGTCAATTTTACGTTTTTGTACACGGTTTTGGAAAGAAGTGGGGGGGGGGGGCTGAAGCGCCCCCAGCCCCCCCCCCCCTTTCCGCGGCCCCTGTATAATCATAACACCGATACTCGAAAAAAAAAAGTCCTGTAGAGATGTTAAGAGAGAGAGAGAGAGAGAGAGATTGTCCAAGTAATGAACCTTAAAATCCTTAACAAAAAGGTCAGTGCCCCTGTACTAGAGTGATCGCCGAATCATTTTTATACATACATGAAGTGTATGAACTGATATCAATTGGAGGCGCTGTAAGTAAATGAAGAACATAAATAATTATGGAAGTAATTCCCTTGCAACGTGTAATATCGCCTACAAATTTCTTTTTGGGTAATTCACAGAATTTCGCTGGAAATGTACGACGGGTTCAAGTGTATCCTTATTCGAAATGAAGTGAGTCTTTCTAATAGACGCAAAGAGGCCACAATTCATATCGAGATTTGTCTTGAAAAAGTACCTGAGCTAATACTCTTTTATCAAAGAAAATCTCTAAATTGAAAATAAATCAAGAAATCAGGGGGGGGGGGGGGGTAAGAAAATGATAATTACACATCAGTACATAGCTAGGGCGCTTGAATAATTAATGGTTTAGATGGTAGAGGTCGCTACACTGTTCAGTGGTCCAGGAAGGAAGGAAGGCAAAAGATATTCATTCGACCCAGCCCAAACAATATCCCAAGATTTTTAGTTTGATAATTATTGATGATACACGAAAGTGTATGCATAATTATGATTCGCCATCTAACCACTGATCTTCTTTTGTCCAATTATGGAAGAAATGTCACTTAACTTTTGAAACTATATCATTTTGACTGGCGGAGGGATGAGAGCGATTTCACCTTTCCAGGTGATTAATGGCATGTCCTCATGATCAAGAGATCCTCTCTTGATTCAAACGTCGACTTTTTTTTTTATTTCGAAATGAAGCGGTCGTTCGAGATAAGCTTTTTTGGTCAAATCATAAAAATTCAGATATATTTCCCATCAGCTGGTAGTAAAGATTAGTCCCTGTAATTTCATCCTTATTTTTAAAGACTTTTAACGCGTTAGTTTATAACAAACATGTTCGTGGGGAAAATTCGAAATGTTAACTTTTGTGGTGCAAGTTCAGATATCTTATAACTTAACAGACGTAATAATAGTTTCTAAACATTATTTTTGTATGAGAGGGGTAATGTACGATTCAATGTAGTCCAATTACAGACAGAGGCCGCTTTTGACAATCTTTTCTGTAGAATTCACTGGAACTTTCTCAGTTTCACAATCTTATAAATTGTAATTTCACGGGAACTTTCACAATTGCCCAAGAAACCTTATTTATATCATTGTCGTTGCGATCATGATTGCGACTTGTATAAGATTGATCCGAGCAGTGAAGAAGAAGGGGTAAAAACATTATTGAGGCCATTTCAATTATTGGTGTTTTGAGAATTTTATTTCAAAGGGAAAGAGACGGGAGTTCGAGTTTCTAGATTAAAAACACTTGGTTATTATATTAATCTGTGCACGACGAAATGACTATTCAGGCGTGCGTCACGCACCGTCACAGTCGTGACTTTCGCTGTAGGCCGACAAAACATTATACATGTTTATTTTAGAGCGTTAGAAAATCATGATCAAATTTACGACTTTTAGAACAACACCGAACTGGGAGATCCAGGAGACCGTTTCATCAACATTTGCCATCTAGGAACAAAAAATATTTTACTTTTTCGTTGATTGTGAGAACCATTGGGTTTCACTGTAAATGTTTTTACTTTTAGATTATAGACCTTGATAAAGCGTCCAACGTACAGGTCCTTTTATAAAACACTCCAGAGAATATTATTAAAATGGGGAGGCCAAGAAAACTTTTGCATAAGTTTTTTAATTTAGTTTTCCTTTTAACAATTAAATTAAAGTATCTCCTCGACAAAATTATTAAACCATCACTCACCCCCCCCCCCCCCCCACGGGCAACAACAGCAAAACGTTGTCACATTTTCACGAAGGGAACCAACATTCTTTCACCAGTGGAGGCAAATCGATTGTCCGATCATTTACAGTGACCGAGAGCGCTGACACTTTAATATTTAGATTTTTGAATATCAATAGATACCATGGCCATAAAATGTGATGTCTTTTAACTACACCCCCCCCCCCCCACTCCATCCTAAATCAATCTTCAGTATCCAAAATAACACACCCCAAAACCGAGATATAATACAAGGAGGATGCCACACAACAATTCGCAAGACAAGACGATCGAATTTGCCCAGCACGATCAGTATGCGCCTTTACTGAGGGCCACCGGTCACTAAAAATAGGCCAATCTGTGAAGTCAACGAACTTTCTGACGTGACATCACAATGTGATCTGCGCAGAACTAAAACTTTCATCCAATCGTTGCGCCGTAACCAAGGGTTTGGTCACTGCGCACCTGTTTGTTTACTTCTGCATAATGGGAATGTTTCATTCTCATTGAAATGACCTTCGCACACGGTTTTGGGCCTTTATTCATGGGACTTACTTCATAATTATTATCACACGTCTTTATTAGGAAACTGAGATTCGTTTGCTGTTTCAGAAAGAAGGGAAACAGAATGTGTTTGAGGTAAATAATAAACACATTACTATGACGATTTTTTGTTCATTAATTCGTAAAAGAAAATGTTTTTGTTTTTGGTTCAAGGTCAATAGCAATCATTTCTTTACGACCGTCATAATACTAGAGTGAGCATTGACTGTTTTATTGATAAATTCAACCTCCATCGCTCTCCACTTCAAAATGATGATAAAACTTAAAAGAAAAGCTCTCCAATACTACTAAACTGCAGCTTTAACCGCTTCGATTTAATTTTTTTACATACTACACCTGCACTTTATTATCTCACGCTACTTCTTCCGCAAATGACATGACTAATGTCGCTGCAAAAATGATGCTTTAAAATTACTACTACTACCACCACTACTGCTACCTCGTCTTTTATTACTACCACAAGTATTTATAACAGGGGCCGCGGAACGGTTTTCAAAGTGGGGGGGGGGGGGCTGACCATGCAAAAAATCACAATGATATGGTCATTTTTACGTTTTTGTACACGGTTTTGGAAAAAAGTGGGATGGCTGAAGCCCCCCGCCCCCCCCTTTCCGCGGCCCATGTATAATCATAACAACGACACTCGAAAAGAAAAGTCCAATAGAGATGTAAAGAGAGAGAGAGAGAGAGAGATTGTCCAAGTAATGAACCTTAAAATCCTTAACAAAAAGTCTAGTGCCCCTGTATTAGAGTGATCGCCGGATCATTTTTATACATACATGAAGTGTATTAACTGATATCAATTGGAGGCGCTGTAAGTAAATGAAGAACATAAACAATTATGGAAGTAATTCCCTTGCAACGTGTAATATCGCCTACAAATTTCTTTTTGGGTAATTCACAGAATTTCGCTGGAAATGTACGACGGGTTCAAGTGTATCCTTATTCGAAATGAAGTGAGTCTTTCTATTAGACGCAAAGAGGCCACAATTCATATCGAGATTTGTCTTGAAAAAGTACCCGAGCTAATACTCTATTATCAAAGAAAATCTCTAAATTGAAAATAAATCAAGAAATCAGGGGGGGGGGGTAAGAAAATTATAATTACACATCAGTACATAGCTAGGGCGCTTGAATAATTAATGGTTTAGATGGTAGAGGTCGCACTGTTCAGTGGTCCAGGAAGGAAGGAAGGCAAAAGATATTCATTCGACCCAGCCCAAACAATATCCCAAGATTTTTAGTTTGATAATTATTAATGATACACGAAAGTGTATGCATAATTATGATTTGCCATCTAACCACTGATCTTCTTTTGTCCAATTATGGAAGAAATGTCACTTAACTTTTGAAACTATATTATTTGACTGGCGGAGGGATGAGAGCGATTTAACCTTTCCAGGTGATGAATGGCATGTCCTCATGATCAAGAGATCCTCTCTTGATTTGAACGTCGATTTTTTTTTTCGAAATGAAGCGGTCGTTCGACATAAGCTTTTTTGGTCAAATCATAAAAATCCAGACATATTTCCCATCAGCTGGTAGTAAAGATTAGTCCCTGTAATTTCATCCTTATTTTTAAAGACTTTTAACGCGTTAGTTTAACAAACATGTTCGTGGGGAAAATTCGAAATGTTAACTCTTGTGGTGCAAGTTCAGATATCTTATAACTTAACAGACGTAATAATAGTTCCTTAACGTTATTTTTGTATGAGAGGGGTAATGTACGATTCAATGTAGTCCAATTACAGACAGAGGGATTGACAATCTTTTCTTTAGAATTCACTGGAACTTTCTCAGTTTCACAATCTTATAAATTGTAATTTCACGGGAACTTTCTCAATCGCCCAAGAAACCTAATCTATATCATTGTCGCTGCGATCATGATTGCGACTTGTATAAGATTGAAACGAGCAGTGAAGAAGAAGGGGTAAAAACATTATTGAGGCCATTTCAAGTATTGGTGTTTTGAGAATTTTATTTCAAAGGGAAAGAGACGGGAGTTCAAGTTTCTAGATTAAAAACACTTGGTTATTAATCTGTACACGACGAAATGACTATTCAGGCGTGCGTCACGCATCGTCACAGTCGTGACTTTTGCTGTAGGCTGACAAAACAATATACATATTTATTTTAGAGCGTTAGAAAATCATGATCAAATTTACGACTTTTAGAACAACACCGAACTGGGAGATCCAGGAGACCGTTTCATCAACATTTGCCATCTAGGAAAAAAAACATGACTTTGCTTTTTCGTTGATTGTGAGAACCATTGGGTTTCACTGTAATTGTTTTTACTTTTAGATTATATACCTTGGCTGATAAAGCGTCCAACGTACAGGTCCTTTTATGAAAAACTCCAGAGAATATTATTAAAATGGGGAGGCCAAGAAAACTTTTGCATAAGTTTTTAAATTTAGTTTTCCTTTTAACAATTAAATTAAAGTATCTCGTCGACAAAGTTATAAAACCATCACTCACCCCCCCCCCACGGGCAACAACAGCAAAACGTTGTCACATTTTTACGAAGGGAACCAACATTCTTTCACCAGTGGAGGCAAATCGATTGTCCGATCATTCAAAGTGACTGAGAGCGCTCACACTTTAATATTTAGATTTTTGAATATCAATAGATACCATGGCCATAAAATGTGATGTCTTTTAACTACACCCCCCCCCCACTCCATCCTAAATCAATCTTCAGCATCCAAAATAACACACCCCAAAACCGATATATAATACAAGGAGGATGCCACACAACAATTCGCAAGACAAGACGATCGAATTTGCCCAGCACGATCAGTATGCGCCTTTACTGAGGGCCACCGGTCACTAAAAATAGGCCAATCTGTGAAGTCAACGAACTTTCTGACGTGACATCACAATGTGATCTGCGCAGAACTAAAACTTTCATCCAATCGTTGCGCCGTAACCAAGGGTGTGGTCACTGCGCACCTGTTTGTTTACTTCTGCATAATGGGAATGTTTCATTCTCATTGAAATGACCTTCGCACACGGTTTTGGGCCTTTATTCATGGGACTTACTTCATAATTATTATCACACGTCTTTATTAGGAAACTGAGATCAAAAACTCAAACTTCTAGTAACTTTCTTAATCTTTGATGGGTTTTCCGCAAACCTTCAACAATATATTTTTACGGTAAACCATTCGTCAGGGTGAATTTCCCCTTCAAAACAGGTCGATAGAATGGTACCTAAGAAACACCTATAAATTTAAATCCCTTTTTAAAATTTAAATTGGACTCTGAAAAAATGAACACCAGTTGCTATTATTATATCATTTACATTAAACTATATACGTATCCTATCAATATCTATTAGGATCCACTATGATGTTGAAATATGAAAAATTACTTTTATTACAAAACGTTTTGTTATTTTTCTGTTATCCAAGTTATGCAAGTGGTTCAAAGAAATCCCGAAATCGTCTATTTCAGTGTGTTATGGTAGCGCACATTGGTGTTTACATTGCAATTCATTTGGTATGTATGTGTTGAAGTGTTGTTCTACTATACGAACTGGCCAAGATAAATCCTTTCATCACTCACTAATTGAAATCATTTTGGTATGAAAATGTTTGAGTTTCATCATATCAACGATAAAGTATAGACCTAAAATGATGAGAAAAAAAAATCAAATAATATTTCATCAGTTCATAATACTCATTTTGTCCATTCAAGGTCAATAATTATGACTGATATTAACTAAAAAGGCTATATCTTTTCCTTGCTGATCTAGCATGTCATGATCTTTAATTACCTCTGTCATTTTTACCTCTGCCATTATTACCTCTGCAATGATGTGACCAAAAAAAAAGAGAATTCAAAATCCGTTTCTGAAACAGTCGTGAAAAACACGTCTGTTCATGGGCATACGGATTGTGAAACTCACCTTTTTATATATATATATATATATAATTATATATATATAATGTATGTGTATATATATATATTGTAACAAAATGAAAGGTTAATTCAATGTTCAGCATGGTTTTGTAACAGTGAAGAGCGTAGAATAATTTTTAATCCATGTACAGTGCGTCCCACAAAAAACGAAACCGAAATTTATCAATGATTTATCATAACTTAATCACAAATACAATAGACAAATGACCTACCATTGGAAAGCTTAGAATCTCCTCTTTCATCTGAAATTACTTAGATTATTTCTCATTCACGCATGAGTGAGCAAAAAGAATTTGAACAGGGGATACCAAAAAGTCATTTGGCGGGCTGTATCTGGGTTTCGAAACGAAAACCACATTTTTAAAAAGTTCAATATCTGCTCTTTAATTTGATACCTCAATTACAGAAAATGGTCAAGAAATAACAAACTTCTGGTCATTTGAAATAAGGCTTGAATTTCAATAATTTAATAAAATGAAGAGGTTTTACAGCCTAGCGTTCAAACTCACTCGACACTCCGTTTTGTTGACGATCAGCCATGCATTAACTCTTTTGTTAACCGTGCGATAGCTTCTGTGGGAAACCGGTGAAAACACGTTTATTTAATGAAATTATGGAAATACAAGTATTGTTTCGAGGAAACATAACTTTTTTACTTCTGGACCTTTTTTGTGATTAAGGTATCAAATAAAAGAGCAGATATTGAACTTTTTAGGCATGTGATTTTCTTTTTGAAATTCAGATACCCCCCGCCAAATGAGTTTTTGGTATCATTTCTTCAAATTGTTTTTGCTCACTCATGCGTGAATGAGGAATATTCTAAGTAATATCAGATAAAAGAGGAGATTCTAAGCTTTACATTGATAGGTCATTTGTCTATTGTATTTATGATTAAGTTATGATAAATCATCGCTAAATCTCGGTTTCGTTTTTTGTGGGACGCACTGTATAATAGTTGCATAGGGAAATTCAGTAATCGTTTGTAATCGATTATGTAAGGATTTTTTAAAAATGTATGAAAGCACTATTTGCTGAGAAATAACGATGTTTACAACTGTATGATTGTGTTAGATATTTATATTTAATTGTTCTTCACTGTTTGCGTATAAAAAAGTGACAATTACTATTGTCGTCGCTGAAAAGTTTGATTTCATAACTCTAACTGTTTTTAAAAGAAGATTAAATTTTAAAAGCTGACAATCTCCATCTAGAATCGTTGAGCATAATCGAGCTGTATGCTCAATCATAGAGTACTTCTGGTATCTTTGAAGTTTGATGTATAATTTGTATAATTAATAATCATGTTTCAAATAGTTTGTACAACTTGCTTATGAAATGTGAATGTGCATTTTGATTTGAGAGAATGCAATAAAACATCCTTTAAAAAAAATCATGGAAACGTTTTTTTATATATGGAACCCGTGATGTAGGAGGACTTTTGTGATTATTCACTATCAAAATACTTCACTGAATAATTGTAAAATATCATTACCAAATTTTACATGGATATGTTGGAAATTTGGGCCGCTACCAAAGAAGTACTTCTTAAAAAAGAAACATCCAAAAGAAATGAGATATTTTTTAACAATAAACTTATTCGACTAAACGGGCAAATGCTATTTGATGAAAACTTATTTCTTAAAATATATATAAATCGCATATATTGTTGACAAGGAAGGTAACATCAAATCCCCTAGAGACCTTCTGAGAATGGGGTTAGATGGAAATGAAATAGATAAAGTTTTTGAAAATATTCCAGCAACATGGAAACACCTTTTGAAGAAAAAAGACAACTGTGAAGACACTGGTCTAAATCTAGAATTTATATGTAATGGTAAGATTAACAGTTTGCCAAACGTGACATCCAATAAAATATACAAGGCACTTTTAAGTATTAAATTGGTAAAATCGTATGCGTTTAATAATATAGAGAAGACATATAATTACTCCGAAAAAGATATCTGTGCTATATTTTCAAGACCCAGAAAATGTACTCTAAGCAGTAGGCTTAGAGAGTTTCGATTTAAAATGCTTTATGAATTAATATACACGAAGAAATATTTATATTTATTCAAAATTTCCTCAGATAGTGAGTGTTCATTTTGTGGGAATACTGAAGAAACTTACGAGCATCTGCTTTTTTCATGTGAAAAGACGAGAGATGTATGGATAGATTGTGGTAACTTATTCAATATGTATGAAATAAAAAATGCCAGGTGGGTGGATATACACATTGGTGTTAAGCATGCTAATACAGGGAAGGAACAGATAATTAATCACATTATTCTTTTAATAAAATGTCTGATCTTTGCTTACAGCAGGACTAAAAAAAGACCACCAAGTCCCAACGAAATTAGAGAGAAGATATTAGAAAATGAACGTGAAGAGAAAATTTTAGCAGTAACGCGGGGTAAATTATCAAACCTACAAGAGTATAGAGGCGACAGAGCTCACGAGATTATGTTCGTTCATGGTGTTTTTCTTGTTTCAAATGGAACGCGGGCACCGTATGCAAACATAATAATACGATCCTTGCAACACGCTTGGCAGTAAGAAGTTTCTTACCGAAACTCTGTTTAATGTTTTATTGGAACCTGCTGCGACAGGATGAGCATGATTTCTTCAGTAAAGTTATAATAACTGAATGTCTTGCCTCCTGCCTGCAGTGGCGTAGCTAGGATTTTTTTCCTGGGGGGGGGCACTGGGGGTCCTTGCTTTTTCAGGGGGCACCATTTTTTCCGGTGTGTGTGTGTATGTGTCACAAGGGCGGATCCGACTTTCGCCAATAGGGGACGGCGCCCGAAATTATCTTCACCTATATTTTCCCCGATCAGTCACTTCTTAGTTTTATTCATATAAAACAACATAAACATGAAATAGTCTCATAAGCCTTATAAAAAGCGCGAGCGATTTTTTATTTACTTTCATGTATTTTGTCCTGAAAATTTGATATTCTGGGCAATGTTATGTATGATCCTGAACAAGATTCGTATGTAACTAGATGATTACTGCGAACGCCAAGCGCGAGCAGAAATTCATATTAACTGTTCTAGCATTATCGAAAAGGGACCTGTTAAGGACTGCTTACAGTTACCCACGAAAACGGTATATATTTCAATAATGGGAGCGCGAAGCGCGAGCAATTTTTTTTTGACATTCCTACCTAAAAAATTGTCATTCTAAGCACTTTTTGTATAAATAAATGGGATAGGTATGTAATTAAACAATTGATGCGAGCGCAAAGCTCTAAAGGAAGAAAATTGAATTGAATTGAATTTATTCTCATACTTCACAAGATAACAAAATAACATAATACAAGAAATACATTTGATTACATAGAAAATACAAAGATAATGGCAGCAAATAAAGTGAAATATGAAGGAACCTGCATAAAAAGCAGAGCTTGTAATGTCTGCAGGTTCCTTAAAGTAATTATGAAGTTCGTAAGGAGATCGGACACTAAAGAAAAATCAGACTACAAAGGAAAAGCCAAAGTTTAGCGCAAAATCACGGGGTAAAGAATTTGAGGAAAAGTGGACAATGTGAAATATAGGAGGGGGATGAGCGAAGAATGAAAATTAAAAAAATAAAAAACTATACCACAGTATACCTTTAAAAAGGGACAAATCAAATACATTATATATATTCAGCCAGTGCGTCTTAACGGTGTCCATAACTGGACAAAAGAAATGATTTCAGTTTACATTTAAACATACTTTAGTCCAGGATAGGTCCCATAGACAAGGGGCCGAACCTTGTTTTTTTAGATATACAATGTTTTTTGATGGTTTCTTGTCAATTCGAGGGTGCTGATTCCGAATCTGAATGATGCCACTCTTGTAACCTTGAGCATTTTCCGCAAATTGGCAAAATCCAATATGGCCGCCAAAATATGCAAATTACCCATGAAAATAATAAAATTGCCAACACATTAGCTATAAAATGCATGTAGTTGTTGTGCAGAAGTGAAATACCAATTGGAAAAGCGATATTTGACAAAATATTTATTTTATTGATATTCAAAATGGCCGCCATAACCCCTGTATACTTTATTATGTAGAATATGAATGGGGAAAATATTTTTTTCAAACAAGAGCACTATTATTGCATGTGATTGTGACCTGCGAGTGGACTACTGTCTGAAAACATGACTATTAACAAAACTATGTCATTTGTATACTATCTAATGTGATAAATGCTGTATTATGATATTCAAAATGGCTGCCATAGACCCCTTATACTGTGTACAATATATAAAAGGGGACAAATAATTTTCACAACCTTTGAATTTGTTTGACTTTAAAATGCCAATAACTGCGAAATATTGGTGTAACACCGTCTGACAACAAGGATTTCTAACGAAACATATCATTTCCCTTGCAATTTCGGTAATTATGCTGCATGTTGACATTCAAAATGGCTGCCATAGGCCCTATCTGTATTATGAACAAAGCGAATGAAGAAACTAATTTTCACAAGAGTAAAAACAATAAAATGAATGCAATTGTAATCTATACGAGTGAAATATTGTCTAATCACATGATTTCTGGCGAAACATATCATTTCATTTAAAATGCATGAGATGAATGCTGTATTGTAAAATTCAAAATGGCCCCTATGGGCCCTTACAGTATTATCTACAGTGTAAATGGGGACAAATACTTTTGAAAGAATTAGGATTTGCCTGACTATGAAATCCATATAATTCTGTTGTATAAGGAAAATATTGTTTGAAAACGTGATTTTTTAATGAAATATAACATTTCCTCTCCCATAGGTGATAAATACTGTATTTTGACTTTCAAAACGGCCGCACAAGCCCCTACAAATTATGTAACATGCGTATAGGGAAACTAATCATCACCAGAATGAGAACCAAAAACGCACGTAACTATGTGATGTATCGGTAAAATTTGGTCTTGAACATGATTTCTGACTAAATACATCATATAATGGTTGAGAAGGTAATAAAGGCCTTACTTTGAAATTCAAAATTGCTGCCATAGCCCAAAGTAGTATGTACATTGTAACTGGGGACAGATAATTTTGACAAAATTTTTACTATGAAAATGGCTTAATTTTGATGTAAGTGTTAAGTATTATCTAAACCCAATGATTTCTAACGAAATATATCATAGCTTGTGTCATAAAGGTGATGAATGCAGCCTTTTAAAAATGAAAAATGGCCGCCATAGTCCCTTATCTTAATATGTAAAATTTGAATGGGGAAAAATAATTTCCACAAAGAAACATATTGCAGCCATTTTGAAATTTAAATATAGCATTTATCACCTAAATAACATAAGAAATGATCTATTAATGGTTACAAAATCATATTTTCAGACGATATTTCACTCATACATGCAACACCATTTAGTCAAGCAAAGCCAAATTCTGTTAAAATTATATGTTCCCATTCACAAAGTACATAATAGGCCTACTGTTAGGGCCTGTAGCGGCCATTTTGACTTTCAAAATACATTATTTATCACCTACCTGGCAGAATGAATGATATATCTTGTTTGGAATTATGTTTTCAGACAATATTTTACTCTTAAATCACAATTATATGCATGTTATGGTGCTGACTCATGTGAAAATTGGTTTCCCAGATCGATTGTACATAATACAGTCAATGTCTTTTAGCGGCCATTTTGAAAGTCAAAATACAATATTTAACACAAATATGAAACCCGAATAATATATTTCGTTGCAAATTATATTTGAAGACAGTATTCCACTAATTTACCACAAAAAATACGTTTTAGTGCTCACCTTGTGATTGTTTTGTCCTCTCTCACATCGTAGATCATAATTTTAGGGCCTTTGGCGGTCATATTAAATATCAAAATACAGGGTTTATCACATACATGGCATGTTAAATAATAAATTTCGTTAACAAAAATGTTTTTAGTCAGTAATCCACTCGTTTATCTCAACAAAATGCATTTTAGTGCTCACTCTTGTGATTTTTGTGCATGTGTCACCATTCACATTGTACATAATAGTGTTAGGGCTTTTGAAGGCCATTTTGAATATCAAAATACAGGATTTATCACATAACTGACATAACAAATGATATATATCGTTAGCAATCATGTTTACAGACATTGCTTCACTCATAGATCATAATTACTTGCATTTCAGTGCTCAATTTTGCAAAAATTAATTTTCCCCATTCATATTGTACAGGGGTCTATGATGGCGGCCATTTTGATATCAACAAAATAAATATTTTGACAAAAATCATTTTTTCAGATATTATTTCACTCCGGCAGCACAATTGCATGTACTTTAAAGCCAATGTGTGGACAATTTTATGATTTTCATGGGTAATTTGAATATTTTGGCGGCCATATTGGATTTTGCCAATTTGCAGAAAATGCTCAAGGTTACACGAGTGGCATCATTCAGATTCGGAATCAGCACCCTCGAATTGACAAGAAACCATAAAAAAACATTGTATATATAAAAAAACAAGGTTCGACCCCTTCTATCCTGGACTACTTAGGGATAAACAGCTAGTTATTTCGTTTGGAAGATTATTCCAAAGCCTTGGTCCTTCGAAAACAATTGTTCTTTGAGCAAATAACGTACGAGTACGTGGAAGGTGAAATGAGTCACTTTGGCGGGTAGGATAAGAATGGATGAGGTTGTTTCTTTGAAACAAGGAAGAGAAAATTTCCGGTAGATCATCTTTTGAGAGTTGAAACATGAATGTACCCAAATGAAATTCGTAAAGATACTTCTCACATTATGGTGCATGAGAAAGAGTTCGTCCTTTGATTTCAATGAGTTACTGATGACGTTGTCAACTGAAAAGTATCTGGACGATAATTTGTGCAAGCGTATCGTTGGAATCTAAGTCAAATAAAAGATCAGGTGTTTGGAGGTTTAAATACCGTGGGAGATCACCACGGTTATTTACATCAATATACTCATTACCCATATACAACTAAATAAATGTAGAAAGGAATGTGTGGAGGTGATTGAAATTGGCTATCAAAAGACGAACTCTTTAATACTGTTGAGCAACCATCAAGAAGAAAAGACTGTGTAAGGCAGTAATAATACAACGAAATGCGATAAAAAGTGATTAACATATAAATGCTGTAGAATTGAATTGATTTCAAAGCAAGATGTAATAAGAATGGCAATTTCATTAAGACACAAAATACATGTAGAGAGAAAATACAATGTAAGACGCACTGACTGAACAATAATACCAAATACATGTAAAGCCGTGAAAAAACGGCAATCATGTTGGATGAAACATCCAAAGTAATAAAAATATATTTAGATAAATTCAACATTAACAATTCATGCACAGAAAATGTTGTCCTGAGCATTGTATTGCAAATAAATCAGCAGATTTGCAGCCAAATTATTGTATGAGTACGGTCAAAAAGAAAATTGAAAACACAGAAATCTAAGAAACAAAGTCATAGCTAGTTGAGATTTTTTTTCCCCAAAAAGTTTCAAACCGCCTCGATCATAAGACATAATTATAAGGTGTCATTGTCATAAGATCTAGGAGAAGAGATAATTCTGCAAATAAACTTGGGAGAGGAAAAGAATGGGATAAAACAAGTGATTTTGGAAAAATGAAACTTCAACAAAAATGCAGCTGTCGCGTTAAAGTGAGAATCACACTATATGAAAACATTTGATTCATGATTACCAGATAATCAGAAAATACAAAAGCTGAAGATATACCTCACAACATAAAATTGAAGTTCTTGTTTAGAAGCCAAATTCTATAACAATTTTCATGATTGCTTCTTATAACAAGCTATGAAGAAGGGATAAGTACTGTTAATTGTGAGAAAATCGTTATGTAGTTATGTATACCTAGTCTAAACACTTCAAGAGCATTAATTGAAGTTCCATTTTACAGGCAAAACTTGATGTTAAAAAGAAATATGCCAAATTCGCTGTGTAACAATCACTCACCAATAATTGCCAAAGTAAGGGTTACAAGTCATTGTAGGCAACAAAATGGTCAAACTGTTGTAATTTACTAGAAGTATTGAATCATTCTGAAGGAAGCTATTATACAGGTAATAATATAAACTAAGTATTAGGAAAATCATGCAAGTACAAAATCCTAAAAGCTTCTCAATTAAGATAAAATAGTATTTTATTTTCGTATGAACATCTTTATGAGATATAGCTATATTTCGTATATAAGACAAGAAAAAAAGAGGGATGCGTAAACAATGAGCATATGACAGGCTAAGACGGCCAAACAAGATAACTTGGCGAGCCGAAGAATTTCGGCAAGCAAGGCCTATCTGTAAGCAAGACAACTTGAAGAGCCGAACAATTTCGGCAAGAAGACCTATCTCTTGCTAGAAACAAATCAAGCAATATTGTATATAGAAAATGCAATTAAGATACTCAAATAACATGTATATAAGTTACATAATTTTGTGAATAAATGTTACATGTGATAAATAGCCTCAGCTAGAAAAGATGACAAGCCCAAAAACAACAAGCCGAATGATCGGTATTTAAGGATTTGCCCGAAAATGTATCGGGAGAATGGCAGATATAACCATAGGAGTTGAATAGCTAAAATATTAATAATAGGATTGAACCTTTCACTCCAGAACAAATGTTCCAAAAGCATATAGATTGTAATTGCAAAGCCATTGATAGAGATATATGAGTTATTTTCTGGCCAAAGATAGATCAGAATTTTTATGTTGATAGCATCAGATAGAAAAAAAATTATCTCTGCTATCAAAACGTCTATATGTCTATATTGTACACAAACAAAATGCATTATAGGCACTCAAAATTATTACACTGTAGTATTTAAACAGATTAACGATCATTGACATAGTGACAAACATGAACAGCGTTCATGTTTTAAATGAACAAAGTATATCAATAATTCAAGGTGAGTTATAAGTAGCTTCTGGTTGGATGTAGAAAAACAAGAGTATTGTTAATTAACATCAGGCAACAGTTATTAATTATACGTGGTTTTCAATGGAAGTTGCAAGTTGCTTCAAGAAGACAAGAGATTGAAATAGTAAGTAGATGATGTAGCTAGACAAAAACTCACTCAGTGAAGCTTTTCCATTCTCTAGTGTTTTTCTCTTTCCATAGCAAAACGACTTTCGTGCCAACTACAGAGATTTTTGTAGACAAGCCTTTATCCTTTCTGAGCTTGTAGGCCGACTTGGCGAGTAGACTTCTACGAGCTTTCATCTCGGGGGGAAGATCTGTACGGACCGAAACCCGCGCCCACTGGGTACGTTGCGGGGGTGTGTCAAGAGCTCTGGGGCCCGTTTCTCAACACCGTCATAAGTCTAACTTCTTGACTAAATCGGAGATAGTGTGCTACTTGTCCGCTAACCGTTTCACGAAGCCCTCTTTACCAAGATCGGGTACAACAACCTCACTAAATATTTATGACACCTCCGAACCTGTCATAACTTCTTTCTTAATGACGTAGTGGCATCACGTGGGTAGACTATGACATGCGAAAGTGCCTAGAAATATTTTAATTATAATTTTACGTTATCAATCATGTAGACGTTGAAATTACATCACAAAACAAGTAGGTTAATAATTGTAATACAAAGAAACTATAAAAACTGTTGGTAAACGCCACAAAACCATTCATTTTGAAATAGTAAAATGATTTAATCGATAAAGATTCTACCACGTCAGGCCATCCATAACTGAACTCGTATTTGTTGTTTTCAGACCCCTATTAACAGTTGGATGAATTCTATCTCTAATTTATGCATACAATTTGTCCAATGTCGTATCTTTTGGTATCAATGATTAAAAATGTTTCGTTAAACTATATTTTGATGACGTTTGGAATCGTAAAAGTCCGTATAATTATCATCATTTTACAAAGAAAACCGTTATGGTTTACTTTCGTAAACTATTAAAATTGGGTATTCCGGGGGTACCCATCTCAACGTCCACAAGTGATTTTTTAGTCATGAAATGAATTATTCATAATTTAATTTTCTCTGCAATTGAATGCTCCAGTCTTCATGGTCTAAGTATGTATGATGCATAATTCACCTGTGCTATTATTTTGAAAAGATTTAATTCCCAATTCATCATAATATTTGCAATTTTGTCATAATTTTTCTTTTTGAAAATTATGCTATTTTGTGACTAAGGCTACGCCTCGTCTGCTCTTTTTACCGATAATATCGATATCAAGGTATTCTAGTTAGGAAGCCTTTCGAGAAACAGGTTTAGTAAGATTGGAACTAACTCCGTGGTTGGTGGATAAAGATATGACTAACTTGTCCATGTGTTGAGAAACGGGCCCCTGGCCTCATGTTGGTTGGCTGGGGGTGGGCGCCGCGAGCGATTTTCGTAAGCAGTGAGAACTAAGTTTCGATCCCGCATATACACGAATTTCGCGATGACGGCTTTTGGCGGTGTGGGGGCTGGCTGGCGCTGGCGACATCCCGACGGGGTAGCCGATGAGCATTTACCAGAGCGATGTTCTCTGCGACTTCGTCACGAATACCAAGGTGTATGAATACATCTCGTAGCAAATCGTAGATGTTTTCATCTCGATCCTCTGGTAATCCATAAAACAGAAGATTAGAACGCCGATTGTAGATCTCCATTTCTAGTAACTTCACTTTCAGCTGGGAGATTTCTTGGGCCATTCTCTCTTCCAACCCGGGTAACTTCCGTTGCTCAAGATCGATGATTCTATCAGAATTAGATGTGACCGAAGCTTCAACATCTTCTAATTTAGATTTGATGGAGGTTACTTCTCTGGTCAAGGCTTCTAATTTCACGCAAACATCAGCAGAAGACTCCTTAACAGATCGGTACACATCCGCAAGCGTAGGTTCAATTTGAGCCGGACGTGGAGCTGCGGCAGCAGACGGGCTGGTATGGGCAGGTTCGCTAGACCCTACGGCTTTACTCTGAGAAGAGGGTGTGGTTTTAGATCTGGCCGGTAGCAGGACCGGGAGGAGGCATGTTGAGTGATGAGACAACAAAATTACAGCTTAGAGAACTTGTGATGACCAAAAGCGTAGATATTATGTCCCAGTTAGTAAAGTAAAGTCAAAAGTTGATGAAAAATTATGACTGACCGTTTAGAATATCCGTGTTAGAAAAAAAAATCGGCTTTGGCTACAAGAGCCGCTGGTTTACACGTCCGTGTGAGATTTTAGACCTAAAAGCGGGACACTCTATTCATATTTTGTCAATCGTAAATAGGATATATATTTAATTGGGTATCATTAATAATGCGATCGTGAAGCATGAGCAGACAATTATTGATATTCTGATGTGAAACTGGATAATCTAAGTACATTTTAAATAAAGAATCTAGAACCTAGAATCTGGGCATTCTGAATACATTTGTTTAATAGAACTTTATGGAATACACGTAGACAATAGGAACTTGGCAAATCAAACAATGTGACCACGCAGCGTGAGCTTAAAGTGCTGATATATGTAGACCATAAAACGGACATTTTACAGAGCACTTAAATTTGTAAATGAAAAAAATAATGAAAGCTCGATGTCCTAGAGCTAAAATATGTTTTGTTTATTGACTTCAAAACTTGCTCCATGATCAGCCTATTGAGCAAGATATGAATCTCATCGAACAGGCAATTCTGGCGCGAAGCGCAAGCAAAAATTCTATATAGTAACATGAAAGATTTTTTTTTTTTTGCAAGTCTTCCCCTCACATTATTTCATTCACTCCTCTTCCTCCTCTTATTTTCACCTTCTTTTTTTCTTTTCTTCTTTCTCCCTTTTTTTTTTGCCCTGCCAATTTTTTTCAGGGGGCACCTGGGGGGGGGCACACCAAATCTCAGGGGGGGGGGCACGTACCCCCCCCCCCAGGCCCCCCCCCCCCGTAGCTACGCCACTGCCTGCCTGTCGTTATTTTGTTGTATGGAGCTACAAGTATACATGGTCGGAAAAGCATAAGTACTGACTAGAGAAGGAGTGAGAATACTGACTTTACTGAGATACGGAAAATACTGAATTTACCGAAATACTGAAAATACTGAGATTACTGAGAATACTGAAAGTACTGAAATTACTGAGATACTGAAATACTGAAATTACGGAGATACTGATTTCTGGAATGACTGAGATAATTGCAGCCGAAACAAACCAGCTCGTCAGGAAATAAAGTCGGCTGGGCTACAATATATATATATATATATATATATAGGTAGGTAAGTATATAGTGACATACTGCAATATCTAACAGTGCTCGACTGTGTAGGAGCTGAGTATAAATAATTTATTGGTTGGATTGCTTAACTAAGCTAGTCGTACAGACTGTTTCACCCTAAGGCTCATCAGCGACTGATTAGTATGAAGAACACAATTTTGGGACAGAATAAAGTATACAGAGAATGTGCATTAGGGTATAACATTGGGTTGACAGAGATGAAAGGGGTTACTGAAGGGGTACATGTGTATTGTTTATTACATCAGGGGTACTTAGGGGTCATTACTACATGGTTACATGTGAGGGGGGGCTGGTGGGGCTATCCATATCCAGCAAGGAGGAACTTTTTCTTATGTCTACAGGTAGATATGAGTTCAGTTCGAGAGTTCAAATTGTTGTTTCTGTTTGCGGTGATGATGAAGTATTTCTCCCAGTCGCTGATGAGCCTTAGGGTGAAACAGTCTGTACGACTAGCTTAGTTAAGCAATCCAACCAATAAATTATTTATATATATATATATATATATATATATATATATATATATTAATTTATTTATTTGATTATTTAATTAATTATTTATTATACATATTTAACTAGGGTAGCCCACTCAGCAATAAACTGATATCCCTAGGGTCCCTGGGATACATGATAAAAACAAGTACAAAAACATAGAAAGAACATAATACCAATTTACAAAATTATTATGAATAACACGGTATCCTAACAGAAAACAAAATAGCAAGTATGCGGCGTCGTTAACAAACAAAGCGAATAGACAAAAAATGTTCCCTTTAAAAGGCAATAATAAAACTTAAAATTTAAAAAGATGCAGTTCTAGCTTTTGTTTAAAATTGATAAAGATTTTGATTGTTTAAAACTATAAAATGGCAAGTTGTTCCAAAGTTAAATTGCCGAGTAAGATAGAGAGTGCTCAAAATTTCCCTATGAGCTTTTGGGGTGATCAGGTTATCTTTTGCTGCATAATTATCTAGCGTTAAAACAATGAGATTCACTTGAAAGAGTAAACACATTACAATAGAATTCATTGATACTTTGAAGTTTTCTTACATTTATGAAAAAACTTACAATAAAGTTATTATAATTTTCTGATCTTAATTATCTTCATAATTATCACCACCCCTAAAAGTGGCCCTTAGGGGTACCACCCAGATGCAACATTTCAAATTCAGCACTGTTTTCAACATGATGAATCGTGTATTTAAAATTGTGCTAATCATCTTAAATTTCTGTGGAGCGCTTCCTTTAAACAATTTTCTTTCAAGCTGGATAAATGGCATTTCGCATAAGTTATTGGATCATTCCATTATCATAGGATGGGTGATGCCATTTTCCAGACTTTTGATAAATTGGAAAATGGCCTATTTTGGGGCTATATTTGACTTGCTATAGAAAATATGGCCCAACTTTTCCCGAGCTGATTTTGATGTAGGATATAGGCCCAACTATGGTTAAATCATTCCAGGTTTCAAATCCATGGAGTGTCTTTTACTTTTTGGTTACCAGCCGCTTTAAGTCAGGGCCCTGGGAACGATTATTTTTGGCTGGGGGTGCCGAAGTAGGCCTAAATTCAGAGGCGGATCCAGCTTTCGCCAATAACCGGGGGGGGGGGGAATTCACCCATATTTTCCCCAATCGGCCACTCAAAGATGGTTTCTGTTTAAAAGTTTCTTTGTAATAGTCATTTCTGCTTATTCTTATAAAGCATAGTAATCTCATAAGCCATATTTAAATAGTGCGAGCGCGAAGCGCGAGTTCCTTTTTTGGAAATTTCATGTATCTTGTCCTGAAAATCGAACATTCTGGGCAATGTTTTTGATTGAACAAAATGCGTATAATAACTGATAGAAAAGGGACCTGATGGAGACTGTTTGTAGTTAGCCATAAAGCGATACATATTCAATTAAATAAAGCGAGCGCGAAGCGCAAGCTGGAAATTTTTGACATGCCAACTTAATTCTAAGCATATTTTTTAATCATAGGCAGGATAGGCATATAACTAAACAATGCGAGCGCGAAGCGTGAGCGGGAAAAAAAGAGAGATTTAGACCTAAAAAAACGGGTCACTCTATTCATGTTTTGTGAATCATGAAAAGAATGGGTAATTGGGTATCCTAAATCAATAATGTGAAAGCGAAGCAAGAGCAGAAAATTTTAGTCTGAAACTAGATAATCTAAGCATGTTTTTAATAAAGAACAAGCTGTGTATCTCAGTAAACATCCATGCGTGTGTTTAAGATTTATACCTAGTATCTGGGCATTCTAAATATATTTTTTATCATAAATATCAATAATGTGATCGCGAAGCGCGAGCTGAAAATATTTGATATTCCTATTTGAAAAAGGGTTAATTTTAGCACTATTATATTCAAGCAATGTATACGAAAATTGTGAAGTGGATATTATGGATCGCTCTTAATGTGAGCGTGAAGCGGAAGCTGATATTTTTGTTATTTTTATTTTGACCTAGGACCTGCACATTCTAGGGACATTTTGTCATCATATGAAGATGATGACTTTCTTCTATTCCTCTTCCTAAGCGCGAGATATTCCATTCTGAAAAAAAAGACAATTTAATTATTAGGAATTCATGAAAACGTTATTTTTGTATTTACTAATAAGCCTAATGACAGCCCGACATTTGTTGATATTAATTCCTGAAAACTGGACATTTTAAGCACCTTTGTAATTAGGACGTATGGGTTAACTAACAAATTAATGAGAGTGCAAATCGCGATGTTATGAAAAGGGGATTTTTAGCAGTTTGTTATAGAATTGCTTATTATCATACTGAGGAAATTATTGAGGTACTACAATACTCACCAATCAAGATACGCACAGCGCTGCATGGCTGAAAAATGTTGAAAATGTTGATACTGAGACAATAAAACGGACATTTTACAATTTTACAATTATTTTATAAAAAATAAGCGAGTTTTTAAAATGTCATAACTTTCTTATTTTACTTCCGATTTTGATGAAAAATTCAGTGTTGTGCTTGTTGGATTTTTCTCTTTTTATTCAAATCGACCTTTTGTCGGGATGGACTTGTCCTTTAAACAAAATAATACGATCCTTGCAACACGCTTGGCAGTAAGAAGTTTCTTACCGAAACTCTGTTTAATGTTTTATTGGAACCTGCTGCGACAGGATGAGCATGATTTATTCAGTAAAGTTATAAGAACTGAATGTCTTGCCTCCTGCCTGCAGTGGTGTAGCTAGGATTTTTTTCCTGGGGGGGGGGGCACTTGGGGGTCCTTGCTTTTTCAGGGGGGCACCATTTTTTCCGGTGTGTGTGTGTCACAAGGGCGGATCCGTGACATGACCAAGTTGCGCATGGAATATTCATAATGCATAGAATATTGTTTCACCGAAATAATGCAAGCCTGAAAAAAAAGTCATAAATATAGCGTCCGCCTATAGTTATCAAAATTCAATGTTTTGTTTGTTTGATTATTCGGTTCAAATTATTTTCAGCCAGGAGTAACTGCGTTCATGTCGGGAACCCCCATCCCGCCCAACAAACGCAAAAAATAATAATTATTGAATAAATGAAAAATAAAATAAATAGTTAAAGCAGAAGAAGGAGGTGGAAGAGGAGAGCATTGGATTGATAATAACTCATGCATGCAGGGCGAGTTTCGAAAAGAATGAATTTTGTACTGGTCGATTGATCGGTGCAACATAAATAACTAGAGGTATATGAGGCGCCGATTGTACCAATATTATATAGAACAATTATTTGTTATATAATCATTATTTATTAAATAATAACTATTATTTATATATAATTAACATTTTATTTGTAAATAATTACTATTATATAAAATAACATTTCTAATTATTTATATATAATTCCAAGTAAATAATTCCATTATTTATAAATAATGATTATTTGTTTTTCATTATTTATAAATAATGATTATTTGATTTTCATTATTTATAAATAATGATTATTTGGTTTCATTATTTATAAATAATGATTATTTGTTTTTCATTATTTACAAATAATTTTTATTTGTTTTTCATTATTTATAAATAATGATTATTTGTTTTTCATTATTTATAAATAATGATTATTTGTTTTTCATTATTTATAAATAATGATTATTTGTTTTTCATTATTTATAAATAATGATTATTTGTCTTTTATTATTTATGATTAATGATTTTCGTTTTTCATTATTTATAAATAATGACACTACATACTTCATTATTTATAAATAATTGCAATTCGTTTTTCCATTATTTATAAATAAATTTTCTATTATTTATAAATAATAATTATTTATTAACAATGCCAGTGCACATTTCTTTATTTATAAATAATTTGTTGAGTTTCCCATTATTTATAAATAATGATTATTTATAAACAATTTTTACAGTTTGCCATTATATACAAATAATCATTATTTATATACCCGGTACAAATAACCATTATTTATTAAATAATGGAATGTCGAACTATTATTATTTACAAATAATGAAGTATTAGTATTACTTGGAATTATATATAAATAATTAGAAATGTTAATTTATATAATAGTAATTATTTACAAATAAAATGTAAATTATATATAAATAATATTGGTACAATCGGCGCCTCATAGAGGTACCGGTATTTGGTGCAGCGCGAAAATTGATATTAAGAAGACCAGTCTGTCCATCCAGTGGTTGAAATCTTTATTCAGTGCAGATGTCATGGAAAGTACAGTTCGGATCCCGACGACCTATTTCTCGATCGCGAATGTCTGTCACTGCAGCTTCAAAAATACTAATGTGTCTCGATCTGGATATTGGATCTGGCTCTAATCCCGCCGCGCTCTAATCCTGGTACATGGTAGGAAGGGAATTCCCCGCCCCCTGGCCCTGAAGGCCCCGCGGTTCACGATCGACTCCGGGCTGCGAGTCAGACATGGACATATGTACCGTACCGGTACTGTAGTGTAGAGTGATCAGCAAGGTTTTGCATGGATATGGACAATGGCTGTCCCATCCGTCCATTCTTGCACACAGGTAATATTGGTATCTCACACTCACACAGTGCAGTCTTGGCCAAGACGGAGAGAGTCTGAGTCGGCGAGGTTGAGTCGACTCAGTCGTCTGAGTCCGACTCTGAGTCCGACTCTGAGTCTGAGTGAGTGAGAGTTTTGAGAGGCTTTTTTTTTTTTTTAGTTAACCTAAACGTTACATAAAAAAGTGTGATTGACTGAGTGGATAAGAGATTATTTGTACATTGGTACATTGTGATTTCCCTTTCCTCACATAAAATTGAAATTAGGGCCTAGGTATCTTGTTTGAAAAAAATAATCTAACTTGCTCGTAGTAGGGAGTTCGGTGACTTTTTGAAATCTTGAAGGAATCTCAACAAATTTAATATCATTGGAAAGCTTGAATGTGAAATAAGAAAAATAATGGTGCTTCAATCAACTCATTGTCTGATATATTGACGGAGATATTCCAATTTACAGGGGAAAATATGCAGATTTTGTTCTGTCGAAAAAAAATATTAGAGGTTATAGAGGCTTGTTTGAGTGGGGGAGACAGTGGCTTTTTGAAATCTTGAAGGGATCCCAACAATTTTGGTACCATTAGGAAGCTTGTGAAATGAGAAAAAGAATGGTGTATAAATCAACTCATGAATGATGTCAAATATTGACAGAGATATTTCTGTTTAAAGGGGAGAATGTGCAGATTTTTTTTACAGCAAAAGTAGATTTTCATAATTTTACACAAAATGCAATGAATGGGATTGTGACTGTAATACTTTTTTTTAAACTGCTATGCAAGGCATGCCCTTGAATTATTCATCATTTTATCCATAAAACTTCAAAGTTTCTCATGGCATAGGTTTCTACAGGGTTTTTCCTCCTCCTTAAATGGCTTCATACTTGTTGTATACATGTTTGCACAGAGAGATACAAATTCTGAAAGTGTCATTTCACCGAACTCTCTACTCGTAGACGTACAGTACAGACTGTACAGTCAGTCTAGGTTCCATTACTAGTCGTGCATGTGTAGGGAGTCAAACATGGGGGATAGGGATGAAGTTTGGTACTGATAATTTTAGTCTTACATATGCATGATAGGTTTTTGGACAAGCCAGATTTCTGGTTCATCTATTTTTCGCACTTTATAGTTTTAAAAATTCACTGTTTCCTGCATGGTTAATCAAATGCTAGACAGGATTAATTATATCGTCGGCAGTCATCCGAAATGTCGTATCACACATATGACGGAGCAAACCCATTTCAGAGAAAATCGTCTTCAAAGTTTACTGTAATTCTAGTACCCCAGCCTTAGGCCTACAACATACTAGTATTCATTGCTAGAAAAATTCATGGTTGGAAAGATCAAGAAAATTGCTTGACATTGGTATCTTTATTTTTACACAAAACTAAGATCCGAGAAAATATCGCAAAAGAGCTACATGCTTGTAATTTCGGTTTGAGCGGCTTAGATTTTCCCTGTACAAAAAGGCCATAGGGAAAAAGCGATACGACATTTTGACTGATTGCGATTTCAAAGCGCGCGATCATTCAAAACGTATCGCTTTTTATGTGCAAAGTCAATGCAGTGCCCAGTGCCGATAGGACGGTTTGGCTGACCGTGCGCATTGAAGTCGCGGTCAGTCAAAACGTATCGCTGGGTTACAGTACACGTTTCCTATGGGATTTGCGCATTTTAATTAAAATTTATATGGCATCGCCATGAAAATCCTCTCATATCTCAAAAAATAAAATAAATTGCTGCCTAGAGATTTAGTTATGAATAGAGTAGGACTTGTTCTTTCATTTTCTGCAAAAATCTCAAAATCGATTTTTTAAACCAAAATTGACTGATATGACGGTTCGGATGACCGCCGATGATATATGCCTTCAGGGAATTATTTTATCAATATTTTGTTAATGCATTTTATTTTTTTGAGGAATATTAAAATTATAAAACTTCATAGATAAGCACATTTCCCCACAATGTGTTACTTTCATTAAAAATAAACATTACTTTGTTTTTTAAAGACAAATAATGCATGAACATTGCAAGAAAATTAATACATTTGAATGAGTAAGAAGTGCAGTTGCACGTTTATCTACCAGATTCAATTTGGCAACTAGAAGATCTATGCTTGCCATATCCTTCATGAAAGATGCAACTGACTTTTATTGAGGTGCCTTAATAATTCAATTACACAACAGGCCTACATATGTGCTCATATTTTGGTATTTACTTTGCAGTTGACAGATTTGAACGAGAAGTTAATGCATCGGCTGAAAAAGTTGAAGAAGCGTAATGATGCCCTCGAAAAAGAACTCTCCTCGATCAACGAGCAGATCAAAATTGAGAATCTACTGAGGGAACACTGTAAGATCAGACATGTCGGGGTCCAGACTGAGCTCCACCCTAGGGGATCATGGCGTGTCATCAAACAACCCCCTCCCCAAACAAAGACCCAAGAGGATAATAGTCAGAAGACTATTGAAAGGTATCAAATCTGCAGTTTCCTACATGATCTATGTAAATTGCATCTTCCTCAAAACAAATAAATTTGATAATTTTTTTGTTAACATGAATACCCTCCCCCTTTATCATCAACTGGACTAAAGCTTGTACCGCTGAAATGAGAATATAGGCACAATTACCTTTCCTTTCATCGCTATACTACAGGGTTGGCAGATTTAAATCACGTTGCTTTAAATCACCATGATTTAAAAAAAAATCATTGATTCAAATCATTTCCATTGAAACATGTACAAATGATTAACACTTAGACCCCTTCTCCACTTAAAAGTGGACTTACAAAAGTTTCCTTGTGAAATTTTTCTTGGTCGATAGTAAAACAAATTTCTTGTCTTTTTATGTCAAAATCCGAAAGTGTTTTAAGAAAATATACAAGTAGTAATGGCTTGCTGGTAATTCTTCTATTTTTATCATTCACATGAACTACTTTTGCTGTGTCAAATAGAAGATTGATATTTTGTCAAAAGATTTTACGTCTATCTTTGTTTAATTGTTATTCCTTCTTGTTATCAAACAACTGATGCTTTCAACAATGAAAAAAAATAAGAATGCAGTTGAAGTCGCAATTTGTTGATTAAACATATCTTTTATAAAGTTCTTTTAAGTCACTATTGGCTCATTTCTTTCTCAATTGCAGTGCTACAAATATTAACAAAAATATTGCATCTGCATTACATGTAGTCTTGTAGATATATGGAGAAAGCTCTATATATACGATTTACAAACTGAAAACAGAATTTGATTTTAATTCATCATGTGGACAAAATAGGTGGTCTGTCATCTCAGATTTCTTATATGAAATTATTTATAAATAGGTAGAATGACAGAAAACCATCAAGATAGATAAATAGACAGATATAAAGTTTAATAGAAAGTTAGATTAATAGACAGATAGTCTGTCGTCTCAGTTTTCTTGAGCAACGAATAGGAAATGATATTTGTAAACATGAACTCCTTGATGATCATTATAGTGATCATGAGAATGAATTTTGCCCATGACAATGATGGTCATTGTGATTAGGATAGTCTTGATGATGAGGATGAAAAATATGATGATGATGAGGATGATGATATGAGGATGATAATTAATGATGATGATGTTGATGATGATGATGATATGATGATATGATGGTGATGATGATGATGATGGTGATGATGATGATTATGGTGATGATTATGATAATTGATAAAAATGAGGAGAGTGATGATGGTGATGATTATGATAATTGATAAAAATGATGAGGGTGATGATGATGATGATCAATATGGTGATGATATTTGATAGACACATAGATTCACAGTCATTAGATACACACACCAACAGACAGATAGATAGACAGACAGACATTAAACAGATTAATAGATATCAGATAGATAGATGGAAGGATGTATAGATAGATAATGTAGATAGATATGAATAGACAGACATTTCAAACAGATAGATAGATAGATAAACCATCGCGTGACACTGACACTAGTCTGACGGTCCCAGACCGGTAAAAAAATTATGTCCTGTCGGGCCAGTAGCTTTCAGAAATAGCCAGATTTACTGGTCCGACATGACCAGTATAAAAATATATCAAACTGATACAAATGATATTTTCTTCTCTTTTGTTAATCATTAAAATGGCTCTGGAGTCTCAGAAAATGGCTCTCCTGAATTATGTTGTGTTTGTGTACTTTGCACTAGTTTGATTTTTTTTTTTTGGGGGGGGGGTAACAATAAGCAATAAAGCACAGCAAAATAAACTCAAGTCTTTTTTTCAATGTTTTTCTTTTTTGGGGGGACCAGAACATTTTAGGTTCAAACCAGTAAAAAATAGAAAAATTGGTCCAACATGAACAGGTTGGACCAGTATTTTGTGAAAACAGTTATATGCACATCGTCATGAATATTCATAAAGTGAATATAACATAATATTGGAATTGGTATAAAGGATCATGTGTCAGATCATGATGATGATGAGGATGATGATCACGATGGTGATGATGATATGTTGATGATATATTATTATTTTGATAGACAAATAGATTCACAGACAAATTGATACACAGATAGATAGATAGATGGATGGATAGACAGACATATTTAAACAGATAAATAGATATTAGATAGATAGATTAAAAATTGTGTTAAATTTTGTTGCAAGATGCTGGATGAGCTCCACATCATTGATGTGCTAGATTTAATTAGCATATTTAGCGTAATTAGCATACTTTATATATGTAAAATGCAACTAATCTTAAACAAGAAAGACTGAAAACATAAATAATACAGTTTTTCTAAGGTTCCTTGTGACAAGGAATTAATTCATGACCTTCAATTTTTATTTTTAAGTAAAGCAGTCATCGTAACAGCATAATATACATAATGAGCTAATTAGCATAAGTCTAATATATAAATGTAGACCTTTTGTGAATGTACCAGAAATCACCAAAACATAGATAATACAGCTCTTCTAAGGTTTTCTATGACAAGGAATTTATTACCATGATTTTCCTTTTTATTTAGTATAATTGTCATGACTAGCATAATTAGTATAATTCTCTAATTAACATACATCTGCAATATGTATTTCTTTGTCATTATAAATCCAGAAAACGTGAATAATATAGCTTTTCTAGGAATTAATATGGTGAGGAATTCAATAAAGCAATGGGTTTCCCTTTTAAGCAGTGTTTTGTCGTATTTAGCATAATTAACTAAATATGTGTCATATAGGCCTACATGGATTTCTTTGTCATTTTATATCCAGAAAGCCTGAAAACATGCAATAATACAGCTCTTCGTGTGTTTTCTATGATGAGGAAATCATTCATAACACTAGTTTTCCTTTTAAGCCAGTGTAATCATCGTAATTAACATAATTAGCTTTATGCACTAATGAACACGTGCAACATGTATATTTCTACGTCATTTTATATCCCCAAAGCCTGAAAACCTGAATAAGACAGCTTTTCTATAGTTCTAAGGTTTTCTGTAATGATGGATTCTTTTATGACACTGGTTTTTGTCTCACCTGCATAGCAGAGTGAGACTATAGGCGCCGCTTTTCCGACGGCGACGGCGGCGGCGGCGTCAACACCAAATCTTAACCTTAGGTTAAGTTTTTGAAATGACAGCATAACTTAGAAAGTATATGGACCTAGTTCATGAAACTTGGCCATAAGGTTAATCAAGTATTACTGAACATCCTGCCTGAGTTTCATGTCACATGACCAAGGTCAAAGGTCATTTAGGGTCAATGAACTTAGACCATGTTGGGGGAATCAACATCAAAATCTTAACCTAAGGTTAAGTTTTTGAAATGTCATCATAACTTAGAAAATATATGGACCTAGTTCATGAAACTTATACATAAGGTTAATCAAGTATCACTGAACATCCTGCATGAGTTTCACGTCACATGACCAAGGTCAAAGGTCATTTAGGGTCAATGAACTTTGGCCGAATTGGGGGTATCTGTTGAATTACCATCATAACTTTGAAGGTTTATGGATCTGATTCATGAAACTTGGACATAATAGTAATCAAGTATTACTGAACATCCTGTGCAAGTTTCAGGTCACATGATCAAGGTCAAAGGTCATTTAGGGTCAATGAACTTTGGCCAAATTGGGGTATTTGTTGAATTACAGCCATAAATTTGAAAGTGTGTTGGTCTAGTTCATAAAACTTGGACATAATAGTAATCAAGTATCACTGAACATCCTGTGCGAGTTTCAGGTCACATGATCAAGGTCAAAGGTCATGTAAGGTCAAAGAACTTTGGCCACGTTGGGGGTATTTGTTGAATTGCCATCATATCTCTATGAGTGTATTGGTCTAGTTCATAAAACGTGGAAATAAGAGTAACCAAGTATCACTGAACATCTTGTGCGAGTTATAGTAGTTTTCAAAATCAGCACTGCTGCTATATTGAATCGCGTGATGCAGGTGAGACGGCCAGAGGCATTCCACTTGTTGGTTATTGTCTTGACTGCAGAGCAAGACTATCCATAGGCGCCGCTTTTTCGATGGCGGCGGCGTCGTCGTCATCATCAAATCTTAACCGAAGGTTAAGTTTTTGAAATGTCATCATAACTTAGAAAGTATATGGGTCTAGTTCATGAAACTTGGACATGATAGTAATCAAGTATTACTGAACACCCTGCCTGAGTTTCAGGTCACATGACTAAGGTCAAAGGTCATTTAGGGTTAATGAACTTTGGCCAGGTTGGGAGTTTTTGTTAATTTCCATCATAACTTTGAAAGTTTATGGAACTGGTTCCTGAAACTTGGACATAAGAGTAATCAAGTATTACTGAACACCCTGCCTGAGTTTCAGGTCACATGACCAAGGTCAAAAGTCATTTAAGGTCAATTAACTCCGATTATGTTGGGGGAATCAAAACAAAATCTTAAAGGACAAGTCCACCCCAACAAAAAGTTGATTTGAATAAAAAGAGAAAAATTCAACAAGGATAACGCTGAAAATTTCATCAAAATAGGATGTAAAAAAAGAAAGTTATGACATTTTTAAGTTTCGCTTAATTTCACAAAACAGTTATATGCACATACCGTTTAGTATACAAATGAGGGAACTGATGACATCACTCACTCAGTTTTTCTTTTGTATTTTATTATATGAAATATTCTAATTTTCTCCCCATTGTTCTGTGAAACAAAGTTTTATTTCTCCCTGAACATGTGGAATTACCGTTCTTTAACATTTTATGGTTCAGTCAAGTTTGTACTTATTTTCAAATCTGTAAAAATTGAAATATTGTATAATTCAAACAATAAAAAACAAAAGAAATAGTGAGTGAGGGACATCATCGATTCTTTCATTTGCACGTGAATAAATTGTGCATATAACTATTTTGTAAAAATAAGCGAAACATCAAAATGTCATACATTTCTTATTTTACATCCGATTTTGATGAAATTTGCAGCATTATGCTTGTCTGATTTTGCTATATTGATTCAAATCAATATGTTTCTGAGGTGGACTTGACCTTTAACCAAGGTTAAGTTTTTTAAATATCATAACTCTGAAAGTATACAAATCTAGTTCATGAAACTTGAACACCGGTAATCAAGCATCAGTGGACATCTTGCGTGAGTTTTAGGTCACATGACCAAGGTCAATGAACTTTGGCCATGTTGGGGATATTTGTTGAATTGCTATCATATCTTTGAAAGCTTTAATGGATCTAGTTCATAAAATGTGGAAATAAAGGTAATCAAGTATGACTCATCATCTTGCACAAGTCTTATGTCACACGATCAAGGTCAAATGTCATTTAGGGTCAATGAACATAGTATTTTATCATATGAATGGTGTTTTTTGTAAATGTTTATTCTATAGTCGTTTTAAAAGTCAGCACTACTGCTATATTGAATTGCATAATGTAGGCTAGACTGCCAAAGGCGCTCCACTTGTCTAGTTTATTTGTAATCATCACAATTACCATAATGTGCTTATAATTTATGTGCAATTGGCCTCCGGAGATTTCTTTGTCACATTATTATCTAGCTAGCTTGGAAATATGAATGATAGGACTACAGTTAAGTTAACCTAAGGTTTCCTGTGACAAATTAATTAATGACATTAGCTTTCCTGTCTAATCAATGTAATTATCATAATTACCATAATGTGCTAATGTGCAATATCAAGATTTCTTTGTCACTGTTTTTATATCTAGTAAACCTTAAAAGACATGAATAATACTGCTCTTTTTGTTATGAGGAATTCATTTAATACACTAATTTTCCTTTCTAATCAAATTTATTATCATAATCAACATGATTAGCATAATGTGCTAATTAGTATATCCATTAATTGTATTGGCCTCGTCGCGCCACCACCGCTGCAGAGATTTCCTCGTGAGCGCTCTACCAGCTGCACTTCTTCTCTGATCATCTTCAAATTTGGCATGAAAGCAAAGCCGCCTATTATTTTTTTGTGTGGGCGGAGACATCGTTGCCATGGTAACCATATTTTTGTGGAAAATTGGGTAAAACCTGTAATTTATTTTTCCATGTTTTCTACATAATACAGTGGCAAAGAAATTATTGCATGTTGGCCTATACGGTGATAAGCTCATTGTGTTATTTATGATAACTTTGACAAATGCACAGTCTGTAAAAAGGAAAACTAGTGTCATAAACGGAATCCTCGTAATGGAAAGCCTTAGAAGAGCTATATTATTCACTTTTCAGGTTTTCTAGATAATAAAACATTCTATACATATATATATATCTTAATTAGCTAACAATGCTGATTATGCTCATTATAATGAATAAATTTGATAAAAAGGAATATTAGTTTCATGAATGAATGATTCCTCTTCATATGTATCATTCTTGTTTTCAGGCGTTCTGGAAAATACAGTGACAAAGAAATCTGTATATTGCACATACATGTAGGCCTATATGTTAATTAGCTCATTATGTTAATTATGCTAATTACAACAAATATATTAGAGAAAAAAAACTTGTGTCAAATGAAATCCTTGTCACAGAAAACCTAAGAAGGGTGATTCCATACGTGTCGTACGGGACATTTAGAGAACATTTGACAGTATTTTGACAAGAAAGACAAAAAATATTCCAGTAACTAAAGGTGATCATCAAGTACTACCAGAGTGTTAGAAAAACCAAGACTTAACATGACTTGAATTCACATCCTGTATAATACAGATTTAAAATAGTGATGTGTCGTACGGACGCAGAAAAAGTGGCTTTTTTCGAAACCTCAAGTTTGTACTCTAAAGTCTGTGAGTTGTACGGATAATTTTCATAGAAACTGAACTCAAATTGATATTCAATTACCCAAGAACAAACACATCTATGAAAGAAAGCAAAATAAACATTCATGAATAAATAAAGCAAATTACAATTTTCGAGAACATTGTGGCGTACGGGACACTCAAAATGTGTCGTACGGGACACCTCTAAATTGAAGCCAAACTTTCCTACTTTATGTCTCTTTGACTTCTTCAATCACTCTATTTGGCTGATGATAATGATAGTCCTATCAAACTAAAGACATTCATTATGTTAGAAACCGCTTTTGGCTGAATATTTCTGTCAATATATCATAAACAAAATAATGTGTCGTACGGGACACTTGTGTGTCGTACGGGACACTTGTGTGTCGTACAGGACACTTCTGTGTCGTACGGGACACTTGTGTGTTGTACAGGCACTTGCGTGTTGTACTGGGCAGTCTGAATAAAACAATGAACTTTTATCAATTAGAAGGGGAGCATTGCCCCTAAATTCTTCCTTTTTAATGAAAAGTCTTTTAATAAGTAGTCATTCAGGACAATATAATTAAATAACCTCAATATATATACAATCGGGAGCAATTTGTTTTCATTTTTTTTCATGATGGGAAATGTACAAGGGTTTGCAGCATTTTTTCCAAGCTGAAGAACTTGAGGTTTTGTGTGAAGTTATATTTTAGTGAATTAATTGATGATTTCCAATACACTATTTAAACAATGAATGAATGAAACTGTTTGTGTAAATTATGGGGCTAAAATGTTATAATTTTTCATATAAAATGTATCTACATGATATATGTCACAACTGTCACTTATAATTCCACAAAAATATTTTTTTTCTAAAGAAATGCGGTTCTACTTTTTCAAACCTTTCTGCATTTCATGAAACCATATGGTTTGTCTTATTTTCCAGATTTTTTTTTACAACTTGAAAAAAGTAAGGAGTTTCAATACTGTATATAAAAAAATTAGTGATCATCAAGGGAAGTCCAAATAGTTGATTGATATGTAATTTTTTTACATCTTATAATAATTCCATGCAAGAGGAAGTCATCTTCCAGGCTAGGGTGAATCAATTATAAACGTTTTCTTTTCATGCTCAGTGACAAAGAAATTAACCTGCTCTGACCAGTGAAAATCACCAGTTTAGCTGAAGGGATTCACAAAAGAATACACCTACACTTACATGACATCAATTAAAATGGTTAGAATCACCTATTTCATGTTCTATGGAGATAAAAAAGTATTTTTTCAGTTCACTTTATGTCAAATCAATTACTTGAATTAAAATAGGCCTACTATTTACAGTTTCTGAATCAAAATCCTGCAATTAAATGCATTATATATTGTGTGTCGTACGGGACATGTCCCGTACGACCCACTTTGTGTCGTATGGGACAACTTTTAATAGGACAATTATTGAAAAATGAAGGGCTGTGATTACATCCTTATGAGATAAATCGATCACCCATGGGTCGAAGAAAGAGAAACTGATATTGTGAAATTGCATCATCAAAAATAAAATTGTAGGACAAACTTTTGCATCTTTATGTGTCGTACGGGACATTGCCAAAAATAGGTTCGGAAAAATCAGGGCTGCCCCTATTAGGGATCATGAAAATGTTGTAGATATCATTTGGAACCATCAATGATACATTATTCCATTGACCTGCAATATTTTCAATCTTCTCGTGCTTTGCCAATAATTGTTTCAGGCAGTGTTTGTACTTGACTATTTAATTAGCAAAATTATTGAAAATTCCATTATTCTTCCCCAAAAAAACTATATCTGATTTCACTTTTGGTTAAAACTCATAATTTTTATAAAATTTAGGTATCATAGTAAAATATTACACTACTTATGACTTATTGAAAGCGTGTTGAAATTTATGATATTTTTGAAGTTCTAGTGTTGGAATCGCCCAGAAGAGCTGTATCATTCATGTTAGGTTTTCTATATAATACAATGACAAAGAATTATGTATATTGCACTTATATTATACTAATTATAATAAATAAATTTGTTAAAAGTAAAAACTAGTGTCAAACGAATTCCTCATCAAGAAAAACCCAAAACCAACTTTATTATCAAGGTTTTGGATTTATATGCATTCACAAATAAGTCTATATATTACACTCATGCTAATTAGCTCATTATGCTAATTACGTTGATTACGCTGATTACATCTCGTAAAAATGAAAACTAGGGTCATGAATGAATTTCTCGTCACAGGAACCCTTAGAAAAACTGTATTATTTATGTTTTCAGTCTTTTTGGTTAAAGATTAGTAGCATATTACATAGTATATAGTATGCTTTACATGATTATGTTAATTATGCTAAATAGAAAATTGCCCAAGGTTGCCAAGGTGGCAACCAAGCTAAATTTACTACAAAACCCATCTAGAACACAAATCAACCATAAAACCTTGTACTTAACAACTTTTCCAGGTCATGTACATGACCTATGGGGCTGTCTATTGGACTATATAGGCCGGGGGCCACTTACATTGACAAGTGGATACCATGTGCAACCAAAAAAACACGTAAAAAGAATGTCTTTTTCAAGATAGGGCACGTAATGTTATAAGGGTGTCAAAAACACTTAAATAATAAAAAAAGTACCTATTTTGCTAGGAAAGCTGCATGTTTAGGGTCAAATTTGCGAGGGTATATAAGACTAAAATGTTTTGTAAAGGATGTTGCCCCGTCAACACTACATGTTGCTCTAGGTGTGGCAGGTTGGGCCGTATACCCAATGATGTAGGTAAAGGTAAAACCGACGTCTGAGACATAACTAAAATATCATTGTACTTGTTTAGGGGTTCAATTCAGGGAATACTTGTCAAGGGTATCGTTTTGTTTCCAATACTTGTTAAGGGTAGGGTTTCACATGCCAATACTTGTTAAGGGGTGCATTTTCAGAATATGGAAAATACTTGTTAAGGGTGCTTTTTGAGACCCTACGAGACCTCATGGTTGCGCATGGTATCCACCCGTCATTGGAAGTGCCCCCCCCCCGGTATATAGGCCAACACTTGCTTTGAAAGGCTTTATAATGGTAATATCATATGGAGAATATAAGTGATTAAAATCAATGTCTTAAATGTTTTTAAAATCTAATTTTGTACATGTAGATCTGTATGCAATGAATGGAATAATTTGGAGGCAGTATTTAATTGTTTTCTGTCCTTGTATTCCTATTTACGTTTCTTAGTTTGATGAAGAATCATAAAAGCTTGATGAGGAGGTATGAGAGAGAGGTCCGAGCCAACACTAAACACATTGAAACAGTTGCATCTCTAAATGTGAGTATGGAACACCTTGATTATCCCCCAAAATGGACTAATATTTTATAACATGTGCTCAAAATAAATATTTTGATTGTGAAGGAAAAATTAATGTTTTTAATGAAAGAATTGCTTTGTTTTTAAATAATGATTGATTTTATTTATTCATATATATACACATTGTTAACATTACATAACATTTTTCATTGGTATAATCATTCAGATAATACATATACATGAGTGGATCATCATAAGCTCTAAGAGCTTGAGAGCGATGTCCAAAAACTAGAATACAATCAATGATGCGAACATCAAATTAAAGGACAGAAGGAGAGCTAGAGAGAAGGAGTGAGGGGTGGTGAGAAATGAAGGGGGAAGGAGAGAACTGACAAGAGAGAAACATGAAGAGAGGACTATTAAACACTATATAAAAAAACAAGACATATTATCATGTTCTGAAAACAAAGACTTGTTGCTAAGGTAGTTTGTATAATAATAATCACAAACAAAAAAAATTATCAAATATGTGGCGGTACATTATGTAACCATGCAATGTAAATACAACATACATTTCACATCAGCCTTGTGTTTCATACCGGTATTTAGAAAAAGGGGAATTTTTTACTTGCCTTTGAAAGGAATTTTTCGTCGGGCATGATCTAATATAAAAAGAGAGTTCCAAATACGACCCACTGAGTAAAACAGTTATCATTGGAATACATAATTTCAATTTACTTCAGAAATATATGATCCATAAACAAGATATATGTAAAAATTTGATTTAGCAAAAGCTTGGTAGAATCGCAAGATTTAAATCGATCCAAGGGCAGCAATCCATGGCCTTGGATGCTCTATCAATTGGCCTCAATTATCCTCTCATAAGCCTTCAATATTTTTGGCCCCCGTATTTTATTTTGTACTGCATTATATAGCTGTGCCCTAGAAATATTGAAGGCATGTCACACATCTATTTTGAATGATAGGTGATTAATATTTAACATCTTGCTGTTAGCTTTGCAAGGTTTTTTAAAAAAACATTTAATACTAACTACCAAGTGGGGCATAGAAACTGATTGACCTCCAAATTAATCACTACTCTTTTATAACATTCATTTTTGTCTCGCCTGCATAGCATAGCGAGACTATAGGAATCGCTTTGTCGACGGCGACGACGTCGTCAACACCAAATCTTAACCAAAGGTTAAGTTTCGAAATGTCATAACTTAGAAAGTATGTGGGCCTAGTTCATGAAACTTGGACATAAGAGTAATCAAGTATTACTGAATACTCTGAGTTACTCTGCCTGAGTTTTAAGTCACATGACCAAGGTCAAAGGTCATTTAGGGTCAATGAACTTTGGCCATGTTGGGGGTATTTGTTGATTTCCGTCATAACTGAATGTTTATGGATCTGGTTCATGAAATTGGGACATAAGAGTAATCAAGTATCACTGAACATCCTTTGTGAGTTTCAGGTCACATGACCAAGGTCAAAGGTCATTTAGGGTCAATGAACTTAGATTATATTGGGGGTGTTTGTTGAATTACCATCATAACTGAAATTTTATAGATCTAGTGGATGAAACTTGGATATAAGAGCAATCAAGTATCAGCAAACATCCTAAGGACAAAGGTCATTTAGGGTCAACAAACTTTGGCCAGGCATGTTAGAGGTATTTGCTGAATTGCCATCATACATGTAACTTTGAAAGTTTATAGATCTAGTTCATGAAACTTTCAACATTAGAGTAATCTAGTATCATTGAACATTCTGCTCAAGATTCAGGTCACATGACCAATGTCAAAGGTCATCTAGGGTCAATGAACGTAGTATTTTATTATCATATGAATTGGGTTTTTTTTTTCTTCAAATAACTCAATAGTTGTTTTTCAAAGTCATCACTGCTGCTCTATAGAATGGCGTAATGCAGGCGAGACTACCAGAGGGGCTCCACTTGTTAAGTATGATGGGCCAATATAATTTATTATATACCTTTTACCAAAGCCTTAGACAGGGGAAATAAATTTTTTTTGGTAGCCGCCCTTTAAAGACTTTTCCTATTTACTATAGTATAAAATTAAACATGCTCCCAATATTCTGTCACAGCTTCGTATACAAGAGCTGGAGAAACTGCTCTCATCAGCCAATGAGCGTGTTCGTCTGCTTGAAGGCCAGACCCAGCGATACACCCCACATGGATGGAGCACTCCAAGGGACCATGTCCAGAATAGATCCCGGACCATGCCTGGACAGAGGAGAATGAGGAGCCGCAGCAGACAATCTTACTCCCCCGATAATTATTCTCAAGGTGCATACAGCATTTAACTTATCTAAATATTTATATAAATCCATGTCACAACCTATATGTTATAAGCTACTGAAAATCCTTGCGTCTGATTTGCTGAGAAATCACTGATAAAAACTCTTCATGAAATGCCCCAAAGTTCTGTTCATGTTCAGATAAAGTTTAGCAACATTTTGTGCACTTTAGCCTATAATATGGATGGCAAAGATCATATGAAAAGGCAGAGGCTGTATGGGCCCTGAATTCATGAAGGCAGGCTAAATTCAGCTCTAGGCTAAATGTAGCCCACCTTTGTATTTGGGGGCCATGGGGAACTCTCATATCATCATTTACCTATAAGAACGTTTGCATGCAAACAGGACAAGGTGAGATACATGATTGTCTCCTTTTCATTCTCGTCCCATTTATTTTCACCTCATTTCCTCTTTGGCTTAATACAGAGCTTGAAACTGTCAGAAGAGAAAGAGATCGACTGAAGAAAGACAAACACAAGCTGAAAAAAGAACTAGGTGCTCTAGATGAGGTATGGTCAATCAATGTAAAATTGATTTGTGGAATCATTCCACTGAAAATACATGTGCATTCATAACTACAGGTGACTGTTCAAGTTGAATCTCTCGGGACAATAGAAATCTCTTTGCATTTGACTTAAAAGATGTTATGTTACAATATTGAATACTGAACAAAAAACAAAGAAAATTTTGATTAGATCATTTTTGCTTTTTAATTATTTACACAGAATAAACAAAACAAAATAATACATCTTACATATCTTGAAGATTCAGTTTTGAGTTATTCCAAATGATAGGCCTATGTATATCCAAGTTGACTGGCAAAGGCTCCTTAAATTAAAGTCCACAATGCTGGCGATGATGAAATCGGTTTTGAAGCACGATGAATAATAAGAGTCACTGTAACGAGTTGAAATATCCGTGAAGACGAAGTTGATGATGATAAACAGTCAATTTATTAGATCATTTTTGCTTTTTAATTATTTACACAGAATAAACAAAACAAAATAATACATCTTACATATCTTGAAGATTCAGTTTTGAGTTATTCCAAATGATAGGCCTATATATATATCCAAGTTGACTGGCAAAGGCTCCTTAAATTAAAGTCCACAATGCTGGCGATGATGAAATTGATTTTGAAGCACGATGAATAATATGAGTCACTGTAACGAGTAGAAATGTCCGTGAAGACGAAGTTGATGATGATAAACAGTCAATTTATTAGATCATTTTTGCTTTTTAATTATTTACACAGAATAAACAAAACAAAATAATACATCTTACATATCTTGAAGATTCAGTTTTGAGTTATTCCAAATGATAGGCCTATACAAATATCCAAGTTGACTGGCAAAGGCTCCTTAAATTAAAGTCCACAATGCTGGCGATGATGAAATTGATTTTGAAGCACGATGAATAATAAGAGTCACTGTAACAAGTTGAAATGTCCGTGAAGACGAAGTTGATGATGATAAACAGTCAATTTCAGCAATCCATGGGTTGAAAAATGTTCTGTAGAACAGGTTGATGATCTCAATGAGAATTGAAAATTCCTCTCTCAAAATAACTGCAAACAGTTCATTATTTTCGTGCAAATAATTTACAGAAGATAAATGTTGTATTTCAGTTGGAAATAAATTATGCTCTGACATAAAGTCTGGTGCGAAACTCTGAGTTCTGATCTGATATGATGATGTCCTTGAAGGAACTGCCAGCTTTATATATATAAATTTCCACTATTCTGGAAGCTTATAGTATTGTCTTTAAAAAAAGAACATTCTGCCAATTTCTAGAGCAGTCCAATTCAAGAAGACTCTTGAATGACCTCAGTGAAATTAACAATGTAAACAACATAGCTAATCCTATTGCCATTTCACTGCAGGGTCTCTAGTGTCTAGCAGTCTATTGTCCAATACAAACATACCAAAATACCAATCATTGCTATATCTCATTAAATATGTGTACCTTGCAAAGCTTAATTGAGGCATTCTGGAATATTCTTATTATGCAATGAACTTCCTTTTTAATAGAGAAAAAAATTACTAAATGACTGAATGTAATTTCTCTACAATTCTTGTAATATTTGTAGAATCATTCCAGTGAAAATGCATGTTCATTTATAACTACAGATGACTGTTCAAGTTGAATCCCTTGGGACAACAGAAATCTCTTTGCATTTGACTTAAAATATGTTGTTAAAACCTTTTTGTGGATATTCTGGTTTGAAACCATTCTTTGAGTTTGGTGATTATTTAACCTATGCAGAGTCTAACGTATAATGTCATTTAACTTCCCAATGTCAACTTGACATGATAACATGAATCTACCCAGTGGCGGACCATGACCCGGAGGGGCACATGATTGTTCACTAACAATAGAGTGCCCCTCCAATCATTGTCTCCTCCGGGTCACGGTCCGCCACTGAATCTACCTGAATAATTTCTTGAAAGTATTGATGTAAAAAGATGAAAACCGTAAAGATAAATAGAGACCTATTACATATGTAAACATGATGAAATGAGACATATTTTAAATGTGATATTGATGTATTGTAATTTGTACTGTAATTATTGTAAATGTTAATTCTTTGTTGATGCAAGAAATTAAAGGGGAAAAAATTTGCCAGATATCAGATCTTTATTTTATTGTACAACGCTTACTAAGCTTGATGTACATGAGCAAATGGGAGACTCTGAATGTCAAACATTCGTACTATTGTACCATCCAGATTGTATCATCCATAATATACTATTGCATGTTCAGGGACAAGGTGACATCAATATAAAATGATGAATCAATGCATTGCGCTTAGTAAATGCAGGTTCAATTCGTGTAGGGCTTAATGGCTAAATATATGCGTGTTGCTGCTGCAGATCAGGGTCCCGTTTCATAAAGGACTTATAACTGTTGTAACTTTGCCTTTAACTACCATGGTATACTTGATTGTGATTGGCTGCTGAGCCCTGATACCATGGTAGTTGCCATAATGGCAAAGTTACAACAGTCCTTTATGAAACAGGACCCTGATGTGCAGTTGAGGGATTTTGCTTTCAATAATTCTTTCTTATTTTCGTAGATTAACATATGAAAATATCAATTATTTGTATTTTTGCTAACTTCTGAGGTGTTGCACAACACAAATAGCAAATATTCTAGTTTGTGCAGTGGTGCAACATTTTGCATTCAGTGAAATCTTGCACCATCTCACTCATGTCTATTTGAATCAATTTATTTCAGAATTTCTTAAAGGAGAATGAAACTCTTGGAGCAAGTTAGCTTTCGTGAAAGCAGAAAAATCAAAGAATAAGATCAACAAAAGTTTGAGTAAAATAGGACTAGCAATAGAAGAGTTATGAGCATTTGAATGTCGAGATCACTAATGCTATGGAGATCCTCCCATTGGCAATGCGACCAAGATCTATGATGTCACAGATGAACAACTCTCCCCATTTGGACACTGAAAATATACCCCAAAACATCTCTTTTTGCTCATTCTAATCATATGACAAACGATTCTTCAATGATATAATGTTGTGAAACCTCTGTACTTGTCCTCTCATAAAGAGAACACCTCACCTTGTGATAGACTCTATAAAAGTGAGAATATAAGTGAAATAAGTACTAAAGTAATGAGGGAGTTGTACGTGTGTGACATCACAGATCTTGGTCGCATTGCCAATGGGAGGATCTACATGGCATTAGTGATCTCAATATTCAAATGCTCATAACTTTCTTATTATTCATTCAATCTTCCTCAAACTTTCAACAATATGTTTCTTTGATTTTTCTCTTTGATATGGATTCAGCTGGTTTCAAGGGTTTCATTCTCCTTTAAATAAATCAGATCTTTTCTTTTCACATTTGTCATTAACTTTCAATTGAATTATTTCAGAATTTCTTTGAAGAGATTGAGGACCTCAAATTTGCTCTCCAGCAGTCGGCTCGACTGAACCAGGAATATGATAAGGCATTGAAACAAGTGTGTGAAAACTTTGGAGCTCCTTTCCCTCTGGATAGTCTTCCATCAAGACCAAAGAAATCTTCATCAGCGTCGAAGAGACCACCTTTGAGTCGTCAAACAAGATGATAGTAGAGATATGAAGATTACAGGCCAGGATTCTGGAGTCTTGTTTGACTTAGGCTGTGATAAGTCTTGGCTAAAATTATGGGAAGCCCAAACTTTTCAAACTTTGTTCAGATCTTACATTTCAAAACTATTTTGGTTATTATTCACAGACAGTTATTAATGCATCGAGTGTCAAATGAGCTGAATCTGTAGTACTAGAGATTTGTGTCACAGTTGGCTACCCGTAGTTACACCACAACTTTGGACAAGAGTTTAATTTAAACAAGAGTTCAATATTGGTTTGAGCCTGGGTATGGTACTCAAATCTACAGCTAGACATTTGTCTACATTTGCCATCCTCCACCGTATATGTGGCCTATTAAATATTTATTTGTAAATTTGCACCTGACCTGACCAAAGGGAAGGGGACCCACTGGCAACCATCTACAGTTGGTGGAGGCATAAGATAGATATAAAGACATTCGTGAAGAGGTAGACTATACTGATGTCAAATGCAAATATGTATTTAGTGTTGTAAACATCAAATTCATCTTTTTCAGTGATATGTACATACATAATTAGGCAATTGTAAATAGTGACATTCTGAGATTCAATTTATCTATGCACTGCAGTATGCAGATACAAGAGTTCTTAACATTTCAGAGAAGCACCTTGGAATTTGGTTAAGGTGCCTAAAAGTTTCAAGAACCACCTTTGAATTTGTTGAGGTGCCTAAGTTTGTAGTAAAAGATAGCTTGAGAATTACCAAACAAAAAAACAAAGTAAAGATAATACTGTACAGTGAAACCAGTCTATAAAGACCACATAAAAGACAACAAAAGTAGTCTTTATGTGCAGGTTGACTTTATGGATAGGTTCCTTTAGTACATGTTTAACCCTAACTAGGCCGGGCTTTTTTTGCTGTTCTGTGGCCGGGGGGGGGGTTGATTCAACCCCCCGGAGATCTCGGCCGCCGATCGCGCGAGCGCCGCAAAAATTTGCACGCTGGTAGTGTGCGATGTAATCTACAAGGCTGTATGGTAAAATTTTCCAAAATAATGAGATTTTATTTTATATGAATTAATTATGCTAATTTATGCATAAATCATACTTTTTGCTCTAATTCACTAAATAAAGCTCCTAGAATGCTAATTTTTGGTAAAAATATTCTTTGTAGCATTCTTAACAATGGCAATTGAAAAAAACTTCGGTTTGCAAATCAATTTCTTATGTATTTTATTGTTTCATGAATTTCTTATGTATTTCTTTGTTTTTCAACCTTTTGTTTTTCTTTGTTTTTTTCACCAGATTTATTGCACAACCTTTTTGAAGCATAATTATGCTAAAATCAATTGCTTTCAGCTGTTTAAAGTAAAAATAATCATATCTTTATGAATAAGATGAGAAAACTAAATTTGCATTGACTTTGTACACAAAATCACGTTTTGGAACAATTTTTTGTCTGACATGCACTTACAAAATGTTGCGTAATTTCGGAATCGCGTACCCGGGCATCGTAAATTTGGTCTTAAAAGATGCGCGAGACTTAAAAGTATAAACTCTGCGAGTGACGCGGTCAAAAAAATTCGCGCGGCGGAATGATCGCAGGAAATGTTGAGGGGGTGTTGATTCAACCCCCCGGCCATTTTAGGGTTAAATTGGGAAAATTATCAAAGGGAAATGAAACATGTGGTCTTTATGGACAGGTGGTCATCAATTCACTTAGAGTACAGAAGTGTGACGTCATCAATTTTATATTTTTGTTTTTTACCATATTTTTGATATATTTCAGTTGACCATGATGAAATTCCTCCACAACCGAAATTTGGTGGGAATTGGTCCATGGGGCCCCAAGATATATCTTGGGGGCCCCATGGACCAATTCCCACCAAATATCAGTTTGTTCAATTGAATCAAAATCATTCAATCAGTGGGGCTAATTATGTATTCATGAGGTTATAACCTCATGAATACATAATTAGCCACACTGAAATCAATGTATTATTGGCCTGGTTCTAAATGATTTGAACCAGGCCATTAGGCCCCCATTCCACAGAGGGGAGACCTTTGAAGGACCTTTGAAAGACAAAAAATTGGATAGGTCTTACAGCAGTCTCCAAGATCACTGAAATTTAAGAACTCTTAAAGACTGATCAATATTTCTTGTCTTACAGGACTTAGACTTGTCCTATAGATATTTTTCAATGGTCTTTCAGAGATCTTGTATGCAACAATTGATCTTTCAGAATTCTTTTCATGGACTTTTCCATGTCTTTCAATGACCTTTCACAGATATTTCAATGATCTCTCATGAGTCTTAAAGTGATCTCCATAAAAATCTTGAGAGACTGTCAAAAGATCATGGAAAGACTAATAAGAACTTTGAAAGTTCATCGAAAGACCGCTGAAAAACTGCTGAAAGACTGTTTTGAACTGTTTCAAAAAGTTTTGGGACTCACGAGGACCATTGAAAGATCCATCAGGAATCGTGAAAGACCTCGGAGATTGTTGAAAGACCTTTGAAAGACCAAGCAAGTTTCATGGTCTTTCAGAGGTCTTGCTCTCCGTGGAATGGGGGTTTGACTATGTATTCATGAGGTCATATCTTCGACAGATTCCCACTAAATTTGGTTTGAGGGTTTTTTTCAGCATGCCCCGCAGATGTATGGTATAAAAGATGCTGAAATTCCCCCCCAAAAAATGTGACATCACTTCGGTACTCTATAGCAAGTTTGACTATATTGAGAACTCTAAATGTCTCTTAAAGTCAGATTTACCTTTATAACTTGTAACGATTGTCATTATGTACACAACATTTAAGAAATCTTTTAACACTATTATACACAAACAAAAAGGTTAAATTTCCATTCCATTTTTTTAATTGCACTTTTTCCATAAGCATTCACTTTCAGAATATAAATGTACATAGTTGTCATAGCAATTAGTCTGAATAAATTTTCTTTGAACATTTACAAGTAACTGAGAAAATGTGCATTTCTTTATATCTTGGGAGTGGGTGAGTGGTACCAATGTACAGCAAGGGCTGCATGATAATAGGGACCTGACAAATATCAGTTTGTTCAATTGAATCAAAATCATTCAATCATTACTACTGAACCCATTTGGTTTAATGGTAAATGCTGTTGGGTTTATTCATCACTGTTGTCTTGGTCTAATTCCAAGGGGGGGGGGGGGGCGCTGCCATTACAAGGTGAGAACCATGATCCTGCACAAAAGCATGTAAAAAGGGCTATTCTTGAAAATGTATGCACATACAGTGAAAAGGTATCAAAAATGAGGAAAAAGGGTATACTTATCAACCTATAATGAAAATTAATTACCCAAGGTATTATTTAGGGCAGGGAAAAAGCAACAATACTTGCTTAGGGTCCATTCTGAAAGTCCCATGTCATGCATGGTGTCTACCTTGTAATGATAGTGCTCCCACAAAATAAACTGTTATTACTCGTTTGTCTACTAAGTACTAAATAAACGGGTTCCACAGTATTTAACTGCTCTACTCTGTATAGGCCAATTAGAGCACCCAGGTCGGCTGGTTACCCTCTACGTCTCACATTTTCCAACACTTTTACTCTGTTAGCTTCAAAATACTAGAATGATTTGCCACTTGCAATTACACAGTCTCCATCACCTTTTTCAGAAAAGCATGAAGTGCCCATCTTGTAGTTTGTAATTTTACGAAAATAATCATTCCATTCAATTTCATTGTAAGTGCTTTTGGCCTTATGGGAAGAGCACAGTATAAGTAATGATAATAAACTGATTAAATTCCTCTCATTCATCCAGTCATGATCAATGTAATAAATTAAATAAAAGAACTGGAAATCAACTATTTCGCTAATTATCATTTGGCTTCTTTGGCGAATGACGATCCCTATGAAGAGGAGGCCCGAATTCACAAAGGGGTTTTGAAAACCCACGGTTGAGTCCATGGTTTATGCAGATTTCCTTTTATAAATTATGCTTAATTTAGCGCGTATTGGGCGCATGTATAAAAAATGTCCAGTACTGATGCGCGCTTATGTCACAGTGCGCCAAATTGACGCCTGTTACCATGGTTAGATACGCTATTCTATTCATAATTACTTGAAAACAGTGGATAACCACGGCAACAGGTGTCAATTTGGCGCACTGTGACAAAAGCACGCATCAGCATTGGACATTTTTTAATATACGCGGTAAAATAAGCGCTAAATTAAGCGTAATGTATAAAAGGAAATCTGCATAAGCCATGGATTCAACCGTGGGTTTTCAAAACCACCTTTGTGAATTCGGGCCATAATGTTTGAGATTGTGCAGATACGGCGGAGATCACGAAGGAGAAATCAGACATAAAAGAATCCTTAGCTTGATGGTCCCCCCAACTGGACTTTCTCCAAGGTGAAGGTGAACGCACCAAAACTACTTAAGATACCTGACACAAGTGGTGGCCAAAAGCATAAGACAGTCATCACAATACCCTTCTCTTAGAGAAGATCAAGAGGCTCTTTCTGAAACAAGGCATTACTAAATGCCTTCAAACCTCATAACACCCTGGGACAAAGACTTGTGCATGTAAACGACAGTTCCCAAAGAGAAACAGAGGAACTTAGTATATGGCATCAGATGTTCTCAAGAGGATTGTGATGACTTCTATGTGGGCGAAACTCTGCAATCTCTGCGGGTTTGCATGAACCAACCTCAAAGACCCAGCAGGTCTGAAAGCATTTCAGATTCTGCGGCCTACATCCACATCAGTTCTAGCAAACACTAATTTGACACTAAGGAAGTTATTATATTGGACAACGAATTCAGGTGTTTTGAAGAAGGAATCAAGGAAGCCATATGGGAAAGAGTGGAAAGCCCATCCATCAACAAGAAAGGAGACCTCCGCTTTAATTTGTCACATGTGTGGGACTGGGCAATTCAAAAGATTCCAAGTCGTCTTTCATGCGCTGGACATAGTTCAATGCACAATCTCAAACATTGTATAGTCGAGTAGAAGTGTTCCATATCAGGAAAAGTTGTTAAGTACAAGGTTTTTCGTTTGATTTGTGTTCTAGATGGGTTTTGAAGTAAATTTAGCTTGGTTGCCACCTTGGCAACCTTGGGCATTTTTCTAATTAGCATAATCATGTACGGTAAGTACTTTATATATGTAAAATGCAACTAATTTCAAACATGAAAGACTGAAAACATAAAATTTTTCTAAGGTTTCTTGTGACAAGGAATTAATTCATGACCTTATTTTTCATTTTTAAGTGAAGCAGTCATCGTAATCAGCATAATTTACATAATGAGCTAATTAGAATAAGTGTAACATACAATGTATAGACCTTTTGTGAATGTATATCCAGAAATCACCAAAACATAGATAATACAGCTCTTTTCAAGGTTTTCTATAACGATGAATTAATTAATGACTATGATTTTCCCTTTTATGTAGTATAATTGTCATAACTAGCATAATTAGTATAATTCTCTAATTAACATACCAGGGGCCGCGGAACCGGGGGGGCTGGGGGGGCTTCAGCCCCCCCACTTTTTTCCAAAACCGTGTACAAAAACGTAAAAATGACCATATGATTGTGATTTTTAGCATGGTCAGCCCCCCCCCCCCCCCACTTTGAAAACCGTTTCGCGGCCCCTGCATACATCTGCAATATATGTATTTCTTTATCATTATATATCCAGAAAACCAAAAACATGAATAAATATAGCTATTCTAGTATGGTGAGGAATACATTTAGGCAATGGTCTTATTTTTCAAGAAGCAGTGTTTTGTCGTAATTAGCATAATTCACTAATTAACATACATGTGTAATACATGTATAGGCCTACATGGATTACTTTGACATTTTATATCCAGAAAGCCTGAGAGGCGATATATCGTGGATGCAATATCTATATGTGTACTGAAGCAATGACATCACAAACATTCTTTTTGCATTTCATCAGTTTTTTGTACCATTTTTCGACTGAGCATGATGTAAAACATTCATTTGGCGGGAATTGGTCCATATGGACCCAAGCTGTGGACATATGAATACACAGTAAGCCCCATTGAAATGAGTGTATATTGGCCTGGTTCCAAACAGTTATGAACCAAGCCAATTAACACTGGTTTCAATGCAACTTATTAGGTATTCATTTCAATAGTCATACCTTGGGCCTACCATGGGCCAATTCATGTCAAAGCTGGTTTGGTTTTTCATCAAGCTCTACTGAGGCTATCAAAAACTCTGAAATGCACAAAAGAAATTTGATGACGCCACACTTGGGGACTCTATTCATTGAAGTTTGGTGTCATGATAATTGCAATATCATCATCATAACATACAGCACTGGAATGCAGTCATTCTAAATCAGAAAACATCTCTCCCAATATTGACATCCTGGCATGGAATGGCTGGGCTGAGCAATTGACGGCCGAGTTCAGTCCTCTCTGACTCAAATGTCTGCCGCCCTCGCTTGAATCCTCCCTGATATAATTCTGAATCCACTTCAACCGATCTTTCCTTCGGTTTAACGTCCTCAAAGCGTGCTCTATCCTGGAGTACTCATCGGTTGCACTGCCGCAGCACGATAGGGCCCCAATGTCTATAGGGTGTGCCTCAGTGTTGAAGATATACCCTCCAGTGCCGAGGAAACATTTACCGTGGGGCGTGTCCACAATTTTGGCGTGGCCTCCGTCTTGGTGGATGAAATTGTCCGGGTCAAAGAGAAGGTAGAGATACTTGAGGGTTTCAGCCAGAAAGAAAGACTCCATGCGGTTGTCCAACCTATGGGTCCTGACATCTTTTACCTGTATTACACAAAAGGAGAGCTTTTAATTTAATAGAAATAATGTATGTACATTTTTTAAAAAAAGTCATTTTTACAACTGCTTTACTGAAAAATGTATTAGCATTACTTTGAAATGTACATGTGAATAGGAGAACACAAAATTTCAAGAAAGTTAATGGAAAATTTACAGGGCAATTTAGAGGGCAAATCAGATACGACCAAAGTATGGGTTAAATGTAAGCAACAATAAGTGATTTAAAATATATTTTTCTATTTAGAATAGCTTTGACATGTTTTATACATGTTAACGAAGAAAACAGAATTTGAATGTTAGAATTTTTGGAAACCTTGAGATTGTATTCAAATCGACTCTTACACTGGTATAGCCACACTCTGTCTTGGTAGTTTCGATGGAAGTTAACACATCTCGGCCCATCTGAAGTAGGAAAGGATCTTTTGTAGCTTGGTATAAATACATCACACTCTCTACAAACTCTAGATATCAAAGACAAATTAAGATAATATGTTAAAAACTTATTGATAAGTCATAGCAACAAATGCATTTGGTAGAGTGTTTAAAGCATGTGTAAAAAGAGACAACTCAAAAAAGGAGCATGTCTACATTACTTTGAAAGAAATCGGTGATGCAATGTCTTATGAGCTAATAAATGTCAGATTAAATTAAAAATCAAGTTGCTCAATCTGATCAATTCATTGCACCATACATACATATGAGCATAAAATATGATTAGAGATAAATGTAAATTATAGTTGTAACAATCTCAAAATTAGTTTGAAGAGAAACCACACCATCCCAGTATTTGTTTGTCCACTATTTCATACCATCATCAATCCCTGAGTTCCGAGTCATTCACTCATCTATTCATTTCTTCCTTTATCAAGCCGTTTATTCCTTCAATTCATACATCTATCCACAGAGCTATTCAACTATTCACACAGCTATTCATCTTTTCACAAAGCCATTAATCCATCCATCATTCATCCTAATCCTACACACTATCCAGCTACCTGGGGAGCATTCCATGAAGAGTTTTGTCATTTATTTTTACTAACTAATTTTCTCTCAGCCAATGAGACAGAGACTCCAACTCTCCCGCTTTGGGCCGGAGATCTCCCACCGAAAGCCCATTTTCGCAAAATCTCCCGTTCTCCCGCTTGAGATTCAGTATCTCCCGCCCAGGCCCTGTGACTCCCGCTCAAGATGAATTTTCCTGCCCGAACACCTTTTTATAAACTGGAATTAAATTTTCATATCCAAGCCGATATTAAAGTTAAGTAGAACGTAAATGTAGCAGGCGCGAGCTAGCTAGATAGCATATAGGCCCTCCTACATTGCATACCAAAGACAGCGCATGCTACTTTGGTAATAAAACGCACACAGAGTGCTATGCACGGGATCGTTATGCTTTAGCTATACGGTGCATCCATGCACTAATCTTTGGTTTGTACAGCCTGGCGCACCCTGCTATGGCTTTGGCCATCTTACTCCAGAGATCATCATTAACTAACAGATGAGACAAGATATGGAAATGTCAATTTTAAGGTAAGGTAGTATTTTAATGTCTTCACTGGTTGATATGAATAAAGGTATCACAAAAATGTATGGTTTTGTAGATGCTTATCAATTTCATATGCATGCATGAATAATGATATATGAAAAGAAGTTTTATTAGGCCAAAATGTATTCTTTGATTCATTGAATTGTTATTTACTCAGTGCCATCATATATTGAAAAATTAACCTGAGATAGCATCCAAAACCCTGGACCCTGGCTGCAAGGGACTTCGCGCACATCAAGTTGAAGTCTCCAGTTTGCTAGGGAATCTAGGTGGGAGAATCTCCATGATCAGAAGGTGCTTGGCATTGGGAGTCTGATGAAACACAAGGATTTCTATTAGCTTATAACATTTGTCAGTGAAATCATTGTCAATTTGCTTCATGAAACAGCCCCCTTCATATTACCCATCAATCTCCAATCCTTCAATCCTTTTCTACATTCATCCACCATTCTATTGCTTCATTCATTTTGCAGTTTTTACCTGGCCTGAGTGGATAGCCCTCTCGCTTATCAACTGCCTTACTGTTGACTATATTGTAAAACTCTGGTAGGAATCCCAGCTGCCGCCACACCTGATGATTATTGTGTAGTGTTTTCATGCCGCTGTCTATCTTCCCTATCAGACTCTGGATGAACAGTAAAGCAGATAAACAATTGCATCAACAAAATCAAAATTATTAATAAAAACCAACATAAAATATACATTACTCTTTAAAGAGAGAGAGAGAGATAGTGTGAGAAAAGAATTAATAAAATACAGCTGAAAACAATAGTAAAACTGGAAGAGACCATGGCCCTGTTGCATAAAAGTTAGTCTCTTACTTTGCCAACCAATAGTAACTACCATGGTAATGATGATCAACAGCCAATCAGAATCAAGGATTCCATGCAAGTTACCATTGGATGGCAAAGTTACCATGATGGTAACTTTTATGCAACGGGGCCCATGAGGGCAAAAGAAGAAAGAAGTCAGATGGAGAGAAAAAAAAAAAAAAAAAAAAATGAATACAGTGGAGAAAGAAAATGAGAGAAATAGAAATAGAGAGGAGAGAGAGAGGGGGAGGCTGAAAAGGGGCCGGAAATGAGGTGAAACTGCCAATATCATATGTCTTGGACCAAAGAAACCTGTTCAACTGTAAAAGGCAAAATTTGACTTAGATGAGGCAAATTACATATTGGTCATTCCATGGAGTTAGGGGCACAAATTACAAAATGTCCATCTAGAATACATGTAGGTACATGTATAATAATGATAATATACCGATTTGTATAGCGCAGAAACTATGTGCATATATTCTACTGCACTGTAATTAAGAGCTTATGAAATGCTTGAGAAAAAAATTAGAAAAGGGGAAAAAAGAATGTATGAGAAATAATTGAAAAGACAGGTTTTTAGTCTAAGTTTGAACGTTTCTTACATCTATGGCAAACCATTCCAAAATCTTGGGGCTGTGCAGGCGAAAGCACGATCTCTCAGAGTTATCTTTGTATTACGAGTGGGGATGTGATGGAGTAAATTATCGTGAGAACTGCGCAGGTTGTGAGTGTGTCTGTGAACTTTTCTTTGTAAAAACTCGGAAATATAGCTGGGGAGTTGGCCACTTAGTGCCTTGTATACAATTAACAAAATCTTGAAAGATATTCGTTGGTGAACTGGAAGCCAGTGCATATCTTTTAAGATAGAGATGATCCTTGAAAATCTAGGTTGACTACAAATCAGCCGTGCACATACGTTTTTTACTCGCTGAAGACCCCCGATTTGAGACGAGGGGAGCCCATACAGCAAACTGTTACAATAATCTACCTTAGTAATAATACATGCATGGACAATTGTTTTCATGCTTTCATCATCAAAGTATTTTCGTATACATCTGAGGTTGTATATCATATGAAATGAGGATTTACACACATTGGTAATATGTGTTTCCATATTCAATTGCGAGGTCAAAAAATACTCCCAAGATTTCTTGCATTAGCATTTGGTTCTATGACTGAACTGCCAACTGATATCCCGTTGAAATCTAGCTTATTCCATTGTTAAGATGTACCGATAACAAGCAATTCTGTTTTACTGTCATTTAGCAGAAGTTTGTTATGCAGCATCCATTCACATATATAACCAACACAGTCTTCCAGAAGATAGATGCTCTGCTGCTGAGCTAGTAAGTCTGGTGTAAAAGACAAATAGACCGTTTCATTTCACAATAATAGACTCTCGGGTCTGAAATAATAATACATCATGATACTTGTATTTATTGGCAGATATTTGCCTGGGAATGACCCATATATATATATGCTTTGCATAATTTGGTTAAAAATATTGTTTCAACTTGGGCGATCACCCTTCTTGTACTCATTCTTCCTTACCTGTAAACCTGGCCAATACGCATCTAGAGACTGAAAGACTGGCATGGTGACCTGACCTTTCATCATGTTGACCCACATATACCAATCGTCTTTCTTGGAGTACTGGTAGATCACTTTCTCATATTCTACAATGAAGGAGAATAAGAGGTGATAAGTTACAATATGATCCACACATATCAAATCTTAGAGCTCTCATTTCTGATGAAAGAGTTGAAACCTTTCCCTCCTCATCAGGAATGTAGGAGAGTGCCTATCTCTCTTTCACACCAACTGATTACATGAGCTGTTCAGAAGTTATGTGTTACTTAACCCATTGGAGACTAAGCACACATACATGTGGGTGGGAGTCTATGGAAATCATGTGTTAAAGTGATTTCATTTAGTCTCCAACAGGTTGACTGTTGACACATTCTTTGAGTCTGTGCTTGTAGACTAGCAGGCCAAGGGAACAATAGAATTATCCATTCTCCATGAAATATCCAGAACTCTGGCAGAGACTTGATATTCCTAGTATAAAATGTACGTTTAATCATATCAGCACCAACCGATCTATCACTAATTAGAACGCTCATGAATATTCTAGCGGGGATATAATTCTTTATACATGTATCAAAGCAGAAAACTTCCTGTCACCAAATTTTCTTTTCTAGTCTTTACATTACTACATGCACATGTACTATATAATTGAATCTGATTCCACATCTCACCTTTAAACATATCCATGAGTTGTTGGTTTCCCAGGAGGAGGCTCCCTTTCACTAAGTACTCAAGGTAAGAGTCAACTCCTGCACCTATTCCTGAATCTAGAGCGGTCCATTTCCCGGTCTGGATATTGACATGATTCCCAACCTATCAATGAAACATATGATGGAGTGTTTATTGAGACTGACATCTAATGCCTATACAACTTAAAATCATTATTTTACTTCAAGTCCAAGATTAAAAAGACATATTCAAAATTGAAATGATTAACAATAAAATAAATTTTAAGAAATAGGAAGTCACGTTTGGTGAAATAAGACCTGGTTTCATGAGTGATGAATCAATTAACTTACTGTATATAACCTAAGAGAATATTAAGCCAATACTTCGGTACACATATTTTTGTGATTTCTTGTTAATTTATTCTGCATTTTCACAAGTTGTGATTTTCATGATTTTGGTTTTGTTTTCATACCATAGCACTATGGCAATAGATGGGAATGGCAATTTTTTTAGCAACATTGAACTTCCAAGACAAAAATAATCCACAATAACTATAATTTGTGAATACACCTCTGCAAAACAGAAACATACCATTCCCACTTCTGACTTGAAGCCCCAAAGTGAATCCAAAGCCCTGAGAGCCTTCTCCTCAAAGACAGGGTCACCGGTGAGTCGGCTCAGGGTACCGAACTCTACTATGAAGGTACCAATACCAGCGGTACAGGACACCGCTGTCTCTCCCTTGGGAACCCCATGAAGAAGATTCACGGTGCCGTATGGCATGCCAGTGGGGGTGTCAAAAGCTAATATAAAAAGTGAAAGAAAGAAGATATATGATCTATTTTATTTAATAATTATTTTTGTTTTTTATATTCATTTCTAATTTATTATTGCTGATGATAACACTTTTTGGAAATCATTTAAAGCGACGACAAATTTGAAAAAAAAATTCTATGTGCCTTGAACAAAACCAGCAGTACAAATTGTTTGTTTGTCAACAAACGGTAAACCAAAATCTATACAATGAAAAGACTGAATACTTCGCTGGCTCGCATAACACTTGGCTTAGATTTTGCGTGTAAAATAGTTTGAGTGCGTAATCTTTCCCATGTAGTGTCTTCGATATGAATATAAATTGCGTGTCCTCTTCAGCCTTTCAGGCGAATAATTTCTATATCACTTCTGATATACGGCACTCGTGAACATCAAGAAAAAGGATTTGGAGTAATCAAGAGAACGATAAAGCAGCAGGAAAGTGACTTCATATTGTTTGGTAAGTTTAATACAATAGTTTAAACCTAAATGACCTTTGACCTTGACATGTAGTGTCTTCGATATGAATATAAATTGCGTGCTCTCTTCAGCCTTTCAGGCGAATAATTTCTATATCACTTCTGATATACGGCACTCGTGAACATCAAGAAATATTATTTGGAGTAATCAAGAGAAGGATAAAACAGTGGGAAAGTGAATTCATATTGTTTGGTAAGTTTAATACAATAGTTTAAACCTAAATGACCTTTGACCTTAATAGTCATGTTCCTGAAATGTGCACAGGATATTCAGGGATACATGGTTGCTCTTAAGTCCAAGTTTCAGGAACTAGATCCATAAACTTTCATATTTACGATGACATGATTCCCCCAACATGGTCTAAGTTCATTGACCCTAAATGACCTTTGACCTTGGTCATGTGACCTGAAACTCAGGCATGATGTTCCGTAATACTTGAATACCCTTATGTCTAAGTTTCATGAACTAGGTCCATATACTTTGACATTTCAAAAACTTAACCTCGGTTAAGATTTCAATGTTGATGCCGCTGCTGTCGGAAAAGCGGCGCCTATAGTCTCGCTCTGCTATGCAGGCGAGACAAATATTGCATTTCCATGAAATTCTATGAATTTTTTGTTCTCTTCAAATTTTGCATTTTTTCTTTTCCATATTGCAGAAAACTGGGGACTTATAGGCAAACACACTTTAGAAACAAATTTTTTTTTTTTTAATACTAGTATTTTTGACAAATATTTAAATAAAATAAAAAAACAGATGAGTGTATATACTAACCTGGAAGTAGTTTCCTTGCTACTGTCTCAGCCATGTCTAAGAGTGGACCTTGACACGGCCAACCAGATGGCACATCCATGCCAGCTCTATGAGATAGAAGATGGGAGGATAGCAGACCACCTACCACTGCAAACAAATGTAAAACAATATATGCATTCGTACTCTAGATTAGTCATATGAGCGTCGGCTATCATGGGGAGTGGATAATCATTTGCTGACCCCACACTTTGTGAAACGAATTGGAAATATCTGTTATAGAGATCTCTGTGGGAAAGCAAATACAGTGTACCAGTGAGAAATCCTTCAACCAAGCCTGCTTTTAGCCTTCCGCAACTTGTTAGGTCGGGGAAAGTGAGATAATGACTTTACCATCATTTAAATTACATAACATCTGCTGATCATAAATCTTTTTCTACTCGGAGCAATTTATATCCACATAATGTCAAATTCCCCATGAAAACAGATGATAATGTGCCTTTAAAGGACAAGTCCATTGCAACAATATGTTTATAGATAAAAGAGAATCAAACAAGCATAATGCTGAAAATTTTGTCAAGCTCGGATGAAAAATAAGTAATCTATATGACATTTTAAAATTTTGCTTACTTTTCACAAATCAATATATGTATATATGTATCGCAAGTATCACATATTTACCTCTTATATTGGTCTCAAAAACAGAAACGTTGAGGTCATCTTCGAATGACAGATGATCGACGAGTAAATTGGCAACTCTCTGAAACTCAGTATGGTTACCTAGGATGACCAGTGTATCCAAGGCATCAACAAGAGTCAATGAATAGCTGTATTATAAAGACACAAATCATATGGTGACAAAATGAACTCAAAGAACAGTATAAGCGATCATAAAAATTATCAGTTTTCAGCTAAGATTTTATGATTTCACAAAGAAAAAGTTTATTTCAATGTACCAGAACTAGATCTATGATAATATGGTGGCATTTAATCTTGATTTTAAAGACAATCTCATAAAATACTTGTTTGCTGCAACTACTTCCTTTTACCTTTAACTTTGTATTATAAGATAATAATAATAAGTCAAATCTCTGAGGACCACAGGAATATATAACAGATAATGTAAATAACATGTTCTGCATCTTCTGATCTGAAATAATAATGCTTCATATTAAATTGAAATTCATTTTATTCAAGATTGTTAATTGATTAAAAACATCATCAAATTAGACATTTAAAATATTGTTACAAGAAAAAAAGGACAACAATAAGAATATACAGTACTAAAAAGATAAGCCTCCCAAAATTTGAGTTAGGCAATTATTTGATGTATCTATTGTCATTACAAAAATAGGGGTTTTTATTTTGCAATAAGTTTTGCACCTACCATTTCCGTTTGTTTCTTTGCTTGCTAAATTTGATACCCATGATTTTCTCTTTCTCTCTTATTATGACAGTTTATTAAAAATTTGATTTTAATTTAATACATGTTTACATTTATGAATATATGTAGGCATCAGCCAATGTGGAGAACCTCTCATAGCATTTGTTATTCTTTTAGGTAATCCCCAAACATTGGCTGGTGCTCAATTTCATACTCCAGTATTCTTCTTTTTGTGTGTTATCCATGTAAGTTTTCAATTGTAATCTTGTCATGTTTGTTATCATCTTGCCTCAAAATAAAATAAATTGATAAAAAAATTAATATAAAATAATAATCACATTACCTGCCCCATGTATCTGTGCCGTCACAGGTCAAGGGTTGAAGCTCATCGTATGGAAAGGCATGCTCCAAGTAACTATCATAGGCAAACTGAAACATTGCCTTTACCTTTTCCCTGCAGTAAATGGGGGAAAAGATGTAGTGATTTAAATTTAATGTCTAGAACAGTCTTTTCACCCAGTAGTGAAAATCATCAATGTGTTTTGAAAGAATTTCTTAGGATTCTAATAGAATTCATTCTTTTAATGATTAATAGTGAAGTCATTTTATGCACAGAAATGACTGTGGCAAAAGGCTCCCGGACCTGAAACATTGAAAGACTCAAAATAATGTGTCCAACACACTACAGGACTACACCCAAAACTGTTGGTGCGACATCTTTAGAACTGATATTTGTTATATTTTGAATGTAAAGGCATTTGAAGAGGTTTTTTGCTCCATTTTTTCATGATATCCTTCCTAAACATTAAAAAAAAATGAAAGCTCACAGCGATAATTCTTATCTTTAATTCTACTTTCATTATTTTTATAAATCAAGTCCATCCCAACAAAAGATGCAGATTTGACAATAAGGAAGCTCTTCATTGATCCCAATAAATTACAATAGTGGAAATTTTGTGTGATGAGGAAAAATAAATACACTTCAAATATCATATAACAAAAGAAATGAATAGTGAATAGGTGGTTCCTTCCTTTGCATAGTGACCAGAATGTGCAAAATCTTCCCTTCCCTTCCTTTTCCTTTCCCTTCATTTTAGTTCCATTTCCAACAGTTACAATTTGTTTTGTACATTTTTATATACTAATTAAAGCAAAAATACAAAAATTGTTATCAAAATTACCATATAAACAGGTAAAATGAAATACGGTGTAATGTTATTTTACATCCAATAATTAGAAATTTCAAGGAAATTTTCAGTGATATGTTTGTTTGATTTTACTCTGTTTATCAAAACCAACTGTTTGTATTAAACTTGGATGGACTTGACCTTTCATATTTAGATTTCATTTCTTAATATATGATGTTTTATAATATTGTTACACTATCTTACCTATAGAGTGGAAGTTCCTCTGTAATATCACCTCTTGACATACATCCTAAATAGGTTACCATGAGCAACAAGGGCATGAATACCACACTGACTAATGAGATATACATTCTCCTCTTTCACAATCTGAATTAAAAATAGACAAACAAAAATCAAATAGCATACCGGTAGTTAAATTGGTAAAAAGAGACTTGGATCATCAAATCAGAAAACAATTGACCTTGATCATGTGACTTGAAACTTGTGCAAACTGCCAAATTATTAGGCCTATACTTGATAACCCATATGCCAAACTTTCATAAAATAGGTCTTTGTACTATGGATTGGAATTTCAAATATGTAAACCAGAGTAAAGATTTTATGTTGACCTTGGCACTCTCATTTGAAAAGTGGCATCTGTATCTCTGCTGCCATGCATGCGCAAAATTAATGAAGAAGTAAAAACAAGTGGAGCGCCTCTGGCAGTCTCACCTGCATCACACAATTTAATATAGCAGCAGTGCCGACTTTGAAATCTACTCCTATAAATTAATTATTCACAAAAAACACCATTCATATGATACAATACTACGTTCATTGACAATAAATTACATTTGACCTTGATCATGCAACCTAAGACTTGTTAGTGATACTTGATTACCCCTATATCCACATTTTATAAACTATATCTTAACTTTGAAAGTTATGATAGCAATCTTATAATTACCTCCAAAATGGCCAAAGTTCAATGACCTTTGACTTTGGTCATGTGACCAGAAACTCGCATGAGATATTCAGTGATACTTGATTACTCTTATGTCCAAGTTTTATGAACTAGATCCATACACTTTCAGAGTTATGATGGTTATTCAACAATTACCCCCAACTTGGTCAAAGTTCATTGACCTTAAATGACCTTTGACCTTGATCATGTGGCCTGAAACTCTCACAGGATGTTTAGTGATACCTGATTACTTTTATGTCCAATTTTCATTAATCACATCCATAAACTTTTTAAGTCATGATGGTAATTCAACAAAGTTTCAACTTAACAAATTCAACATTGATTCCATTTCTATCTCAGGCAATGACATCCCCTTGTCAAAATCATGTCGCCATCTTGGAGTTATCTTTTATTCTCACATGTCCATGTCCAACCAGATCACAAACATTTGCAGTTCGTTATCAATTGCGCAATATTGGTTTCATAAGAAAATATCTCACTCGCTCAGCAACAGAGAAATTGGTACATTCACTCATTTCTTCACGATTCGATCTTGTTAATAGCCTCCTTTACAACTTACCAGATTCTCAACTTGAAAAATTGCAAAGGTTGAAAAATTGCAAAGGTTGCAAAATGCAGCTGCGCGTATTGTAACTCTATCTAGCAAGCGCAGCCACATCACCCCTATATTGAAAACTCTTCACTGGTTGCCCCTGAAGGAACGCATAGTCTTTAAAATCCTTCTTTTGATTTTTCATATAGTCAATGGAACTTCCCCCAGTTACAATAGGTCTTTGATGCATCATTACCTTCTACCCCAGTCTCGATCGGCAATTTTGTTATGATTCATAACAAAAATGGCCGATCGAGACTGGGGTAGGAGAGAACTTTTCATTTTTTGAGGTTCCAGTCTGTGCCTCGATGTCAGGATTTTACCACTCGATAGACCTTCATCCATATAATCGTGGTAAGTGCATAATTTCTGTTTTCAAAATTTATCTTGCTAGATATTTTGACCATAATCTACCCTTGTCCCGTGAGTATGGGTAAATATACGGTGAGCTCCTGGGCTGGTGATTTTTCATAAAAAAGATGCATTTCCTAGGGAAATCCATCTTTGTTTTGGTCAGTCTCTTATATATGGATGGGGGTTCAAGACTCCAATGATGAAGAAGTATTTTATGTCAATTTTTTTTAAAAAGACATCATCATGGATGATGGAGTCCTCAAGACTAGGAAAACCTACGGTGTGTGTAGACCAATGCTATCCCGAACCCACCCACGGGTACATTACCGCCGCCGTGCACAGGATAACCACTGGCACGGCACTTGCAATAATTTGAGGCCTATTGGCAAGACTTCCAGGGGGGCGTTTCATGAAAGGACTTGTCGGACGTTTCATCCGACGTTTTCATCCGACAGTTACCATAGTAACAGTGCTTCTCAGCCAATCAGAATCAAGGAAAGATGTCAGATCTGACCACTTGTCAGACAAAAATGTTGATGAAACGGTCCCCCGATGTCCACTATATCTAAAATCAAGTAAGCTTTGGATATGAAACTTACCAAACGATATGAAGCCAATTTCATTTCCTCTCTGTCTTTCTGGTACTTTATATCGATGATTTTTCTTGATGTCGAAGCAGACATGGAGCCGATTCGCTGGTTTTCTCTAAACGCACAGAGAGGGCGCGCGATATTATTTAATAAACTTGCTTGTTTACGTCGTTTACGTCAGATCAGCTGTACTGCTGGTTGCGTTCTAGGCTCTCCGCATTTTTTCGCTGTTCAGCGTTATTTTATGATGTAGCGCCATCAGCGATTATACGTGAGATGCATCCTGTTGATTTTTTTGGTACAATTTCCTATTATGCGCCGGCGACTTGGATCTAGACTGTTCGATAGGAAAAATTCGCATTTCGATTGTTGTTTGCGTAATTTGCGTATTAAGGATCGGACGGAGTATCTTGGCTGAGATTTAGAGGTAAGCGTTTAAAATCCCTTTTTATAAATACGTTCGAGCACATTTTTAAATTTAATTAAAATGATAAGATTTAGATGAATAAATTTAGTATATTGTGAAGATTTTGGCGTGTGTCATTCTCTCAGACTCAGTCTCACATTCGTGTCTAGACCAAAAGCTTCAGTCTCTGTATTTTGGTTGTTCCGCTGAACTACGTTGGCTCCACTCACCATACATAGACTGAAGAGGATGGGGGCCCGTACCTACAGCCAACATATAGTGAACTAGCGTTTTATAGATCGCGATTTAAAACTGTTTTTTAAGCAAAATTAAAAGTTTCATGGTTTCCATTATCAGGGAAATATAAATAACTAAAGTAATTGCATACCTTGGGCCAGAGTTATTGAAAAAAATCCTCTGGATGATTGAGAAATCTGTCATCTAAGACATTTTCACCTGACCTGACGGTTTTTCTTGCAAGTTGCCAACTTGAATGACGTCATTATCGTTATTAACTTTTTAATGTCTCGATATATCGCGATTATAACTAGTATCGTTTATCTATGGTTTCGCTCGCGCGCATATGGAGCAGATCGTATAATATCGATATCACATTCGTGATTGTTGACGCCCTCTCCGTTCGTTTGTAAATATTTCATAGTTTGGCTGCCATTTTGACCATTTTTATCGTGTTCAACCCAATTAAACATCGGTAAATTATAATTTTCATACCTTTTCATCTATATCATTTAAAGTATTTTAATAATGGAATATGTAGTATTAAAAGTTTGTCGTTTATAAATCCTTAGAGTGTAAATTCGATGTGTAAAATTACATCAAACTTTGGACTGTGAATTGACAAAAGGGAGGGAGTGAGAACACATGCGAGCCCACACGAACACTCTACCGTCGGTAAATGGGGATTACAGTAAAATGTCAGAAATTGTTGAATAAATCCCCAGAAAAGACGGTTATTCCTGTCTAATTCGTGTGATGAATGAAAACGTCAAAATTCATTATGAAATGACATGCGTTGACCGTTGTTCGAGGTTACTAACCTCGCATGCTTTGTGCGAGTGTCCCGAACCAGGCTCCATGGAGAGTAAGCCTACGTAAAGTAGACTGATTTTTACTCTCCAGGAGCCTCCAGGCTACTCTACTAGTACTACTTCAACTTTTTTTGTTTTTTTACTAGGTCTAGTGAAATCCACGTGAAATGAACTAGCCTACGCTGCCGCTGGTCCCCTGGCGCGGCCTGGCCATGTCATGGCCTAACGGCCACGCCCCCGTCCCCGGCCGCGACGTGCGATCAGATCCCGCTGAAGAGACGGTGTCACTTGTGTGTGTGGAGGCAGAGTCAGAGACAAACACAGATGCAGAATAAGTTATGCTACTTGTAATAAAGAAATAGTTTTCCGTATTGATCACAGTGCAATTTAAACAGTCATAATCATGAATAATATAGACGCATTATTATTTTAACTCTGTATAATTAATTACAAATATCAATATTCAAAAGTCCTTACCTCCAACAAAAGCGAAGTCGCAGAATTGCAGGATCGACTGTATGTATCACTGAACTAGAGATTTCTAGTTCAGTGGTATGTATACGTACCGTAATTTGAGAAACGGTATCGTTGAAGAGGGAGAATTAGAAGAAAGGGAAAAAATAATTCATGATCACAGGCCCCGGGTCACAGGCCAGGCCCAATCAGTGGCGTAACAGGCGGGGGGTAGGCTGCCCCCCCCCCCCCCCGGGAAAATAATTCAAAAAAAAATATAAAAATAAAAAAATATAAAAATAAAATAAAAAAACGGGAAAAGGAGAAAGGGGAGGGAGAAAGAAAGGGAGAGGGAAGGGGGGAAAGAGGAAAGGACGAAAAAAAAAAGAAAAGGAAAGGGAAAAAGTGAAAAGTAAACTAAGAAAAAACATTTAAAAAATGGAAGCGGAAGGAACGAAAGAAGAACATGTTAGAAAGGACAAACCATTCCGAAATAGCCCTACTAATACATTAACATGATTAAGAAGGGAAATGAATTAAAAGATGACAAGCAAAAGCGGGAAATTATAATAGAATGAGCCAAAAGCTAAACTTAAAAGCAAAGAAAAGGGATAAGAAGAAAGAAAAAAAAAATCGAGTAAATTGACGTAATATTGACCTATGGCCTATGAGCAAAATATTGTCTGAAAGCATAATTTCTCACATGATATATTATTTGTTTGCAAGGTAGGTGATAAATGCTGTGTTTTGAAAGTCAAAATGGCCTCTACAGGCCCTTACGGCATAGGCGGATCCAGGTGGGGGCCCGAGGGGTCCGCCCCCCCCCCCCCTATTGGCGGAGAAAACAAAGGGAAAAAAGGGAAAGAAAGAAAAAAAGAAGGAAAAGAAAAGAAAAAAAAGAAGAGGAGGAAGACGAGTGAATAAAATAAGATGAGAGGAAGACTTGGAAAAAAAAAACATTTCATGTCACTATATAAAATTTTCGCTCGCACTTCGCGCTCGTATTGCCTGTTAAGTGATTCACATATCTTGTTCAACAAGGAGCTTAAATATCAAGTTTGAAAGTCAATATACAAAACATATTTCTCCGCGGAAATCGAACTTTCATTAATTTGTGTGATTTTCAAATTGATTTTTAAAAAGTGCTCTGTAAAAATGTCAGTTTTATGGTCTGAATATTAACATTTTTCGCTCACGCTGCGCGCTACCGAATTTTTATTTATCAGGTACCTAGTATTTTCATGTATTTCATAAAATTTTCAAAATATCCCTTTTCAGTCAAAACGTATCAGCTAGCACTGCCATGCTTGCATTTTGATTGGTATGTCTCAATATTGATAACAAACTACTTAAAATCCCCTTTTCATGACAGTTTATCAAATTTCGGCTCGCGATTTGCCTCGCATTAATGGTTCAAAATATATAAACTGATTACTGATGCATCCTATTCATAATAAAAAAAAGTGCTTGAAATGTACAGTGTTCAGGCCAAAATATCAGATTCCGCGCCCTCATTATGCATTAATGAATAAGATATCAATTTAATAATTAAATTATTCCGTTTGTTTAATTTCGCGGTTAGTAATCAAGTGCGATTTATATCCACCTTACAATTTTCCTACAAGTGTTTGAAATATAAAGCTGAAGTTGACCCCCTTTTCAGATCGGAATATAAAATATTTCAAGCTCACGCTTCGCGCTTGCTTTTATTTTCATGATAAAAGATGTATTTAGAATGCCTAGTTTCTAGCTCTAAATCTAAAACACGCGCGCGCATGTTTTTCTGATCGCCCTTTGTGCTCGAATTATTAATGTAGGAAGATCCCCATTTTTCATCCCTTTCATTATTTACAAAACATGAATAGAGTGTCCCATTCTAGGTCTAAATCTCGAATTTTTCCGCTCGCGCTTCGCGCTCGCATTATTTGATTGTTGAAATATGTAACGTCTTCATGGCTAAGTGCAAGCAGTCCTTAAAAGGCATTTTTCGATCAGTTCAAAACGTATACAAACATTTTCTGCTCGCGCTTTGCGCTTGTATTATTAATGTAGGAAAATCCCCTCTTACTCATCCTTTTCATGATTTACAAAACATGAATAGAGTGTCCAGTTCTAGGTCTAAAACTAGAATTTTTCCGCTCGCGCTTCACGCTCGCATCAATTGTTTAGTTATATAGCTATCCTGTTCATGATTACAAAAATTGTTTAAAATTTTCCATTCTTTATGTAGAAATGTCAAAAATTTTCAGTTTGCGCTTCGCGCTCGCATTATTTGATTGTTGAAATATGTATGGTTCTTCATGGCTAACTGCAAGCAGTCTGTAACAGGTAGGCCTACCTTTCCGATCAGTTCAAAACGTGTATCAAAAATTTCTGCTCGCGCTTTGCGTTCGTAGTAATTATTGCAGGCACATCTTTTTTTTCAGAATGTTAAAATTTTAGGAAAAAATACATATAATTTCACAAAAAATTTGCTCGCGCTTCGCGCTCGCATTATAAAATAAGGATGATATTATATATTTATGTTAATTTAAAGAATAAAGCTAAGAAGTGGCTTCTAGGACTACAAACAAAAAATCATCTTCGAGCGGCCGATCGGGGAAAATATGGGTAAAAAAATTCCGCCCCCCCCCCCTAATGGCGAAGGCTGGATCCGCCCCTGCTTACGGTATTATGTAGGTCTACAGAATGTGACTAGTGACAAATGACTTCAACGGATTTTGACTTTGCTCGACTAAATGGTGTTGTATGAGTGAAATATTGTCTGAAAACATGATTTATAAAAAATATATATCATATCTTATGTAATACAGGTGATAAATATATTTCAAAATTAAAAATATACACTCTAAAAACAAATCAGTTAAAAAAATGACTAGGTAATAGGGTCAGCTGGGTGCAACTGTTATTCTAGTCATATTTGACTATTTTCTAGTCGTATTTTACTAGAACATAGTTATTTTTGACTATTTCTAGTCGTATTTTACTAGAACATAGTTATTTCTGACTAGAATATATGTCAGAAATGTGACAAGACATATCAGTTGCACATAGCTGACTACTGGTCTAGTCAATTTGACTGATTTGTTTTAAGAGTGTATAAGCCCTTTTTGTGAAACTGACCCCATTCATATTGTACATAATACGATAAGGGCCGATGGTGGCCATTTCAATTTCAAAATGCAGCATTTATCACCTTAATGACACAAGATATGATACATCTACTTAGAAACCATAGTTTCAGACAATATTTTGCCCTTAGTACATCACAATTATATGCAATATTTATGGCCAAGCAAGGTCAAATTCTATTTTTAGCCGGACCTATGGCAGCCACTATGAATTTCAAAGTACAGCATCACCTCTATCCAGTGGCGTAGCTACGGGGGGGGGGGGGCTTGGGGGCACGTGCCCCCCCCCCCTGAGATTTGGTGTGCCCCCCCAGGTGCTTCCCCTGAAAAAAATTGGCAGAGCAAGAAAAAAAGGGAGAAGAAGAAAGAAAAAAGGAAAAGACGAAGAAAGACAGAAGAAAAAAGAAGAGGAAAATAAGAGGAGGAAGACGAGTGAATGAAATAATGTGAGGGGAAGACTTGCAATTTAAAAAAAAATTCTTTTCATGTTACTATATAAAATTTTTGCTGGCGCTTCGCGCCAGAATTGCCTGTTCGATGGGATTCATATCTTGCTCAATAGGCTGATATGGAGCAAGTTTTGAAGTCAATATGCAAAACATATTTTAGCTCGGACATCGAGCTTTCACTCTTTTTTTCATTTACAAATTTAAGTGCTCTGTAAAATTTCCGTTTTATGGTCTACATATCAGCATTTTAAGCTCTCGCTGCGTGGTCACATTGTTTGATTTGCCAAGTTCATATTTTCTACGTGTATTCCATAATGTTCCATGAAACAAATGTATTCAGAATGCCAAGATTCTAGGTCTAAATCTAAAACATGCGCGATAGCCTGCATGTTCTTTTTTAAAATGTACTTCAATTATCCAGTTTCACATCAGAATATCAATAATTGTCTGCTCATGCTTCACGATCGCATTATTAATGAGACCCAATTGACTATATCTTATTTATGACTTACAAAATATGAATAGAGTGTCCCGCTCTTAGGTCTAAAATCTCAATTTTCTTCCTCTCGCGCTTCGCGCTCGCATCAATTGTTTAGTTACATACCTATCCCATTTATTAATACAAAAAGTGCTTAGAATGACCTTTTTTTTAGGTCGGAATGTCAAAAAATTTGCTCGCGCTTCGCGCTCGCATTATTGAAATACATGTATATACCGTCTTCGTGGTTAACTGTAAGCAGTCCTTAACAGGTCCCTTTTCTATAATGCTAGAAAAGTTGATAAAAATTTCTGATCGCGCTTGGCGTTCGCAGTAAACATCTAGTTACATACGAATCTTGTTCAGGATCACACATAACATTGCCCAGAAAATTAAATTTTCAGGAAAAAATACATTAAAGTTTTAAAAAAATCGCTCGCGCTTCGCGCTCGCACTTTTTATAAGGCTTATGAGATTATTTTATGTTTATGTTGTTTTATAAGAATAAAACTAAGAAGTGACTGATATAGGTGAAGATAATTTCGGGCCCCGTCCCCTATTGGCGAAAGTCGGATCCGCCCTTGTGGACACATACACACACACCGGAAAAATGGCCGGTGCCCCCCCCCCTGAAAAAGCAAGGACCCCCAGTGCCCCCCCCCCCCGGGAAAAAAATCCTAGCTACGCCACTGCCTCTATCATGACCAATCTGCGATGTATTTAGTTAGAAATCATGTTTAAGACAATATTTTTACTCGTACATGACAGTCATATGCATTTTATGATCCCCACTCTTGTGAAAATAATTTAGTTAGGGCTTGTAGCGGCTATTTTGAAAGTCAAAATATAGTATTTATCACCTGCATGGAAGATGAAATGCTATAATTCATCAAAATTATGTTTTCAAATGATATTCATACAACAGGATTGAATGGATGTCATAGTCAAGCAAATCCAAATTCTTAAAAAAATATACACTGTTATAGAAAAATCTATCCTTAAAATAAAAGAACTTCCTGCAGCAGAGTCTCGAGAACACCTGTAATCTTACCAGATTGCGTAATCTTATATCATGTAAAATTACAGGACATTGGTATTTGGTGTATGGAACCTTACAAATTTCCTTTAATAAAACACCCTTTTCCTCTTTTTAAACAGACCTGTTCTGTTGAATTGCAGAAAAATTCCTATTTTATGAATTTACAGAATGATTCTGTTATTGCTTTCTGCAATTTTTTTCTGTAAAATCAGGGTTTATTAAACAGTGTATGTCCCCATTTACATGATGTACATAATACTGTTAGGGCCTAAATAGGGGCCATTTTGAATTTCACAATGCAGCATTTATCTTATGCATGACAAAAGAAAATTTAGGTCTCGCTAGAAAACATGTTTTCAGACAATACTTTACTCGTAGACCACAATTATATGTAATTTATGGTTCTTACTCTTGTGAAAATTAGTTTCTCCATTCGCATTGTTCCCCGGCATTGTACATGATAAATATAGGGCCTATGGCGGCCATTTTGAATGTCAAAATACAGCATTCATCACATACATGGCATATCAAATAATATATTTTGTTAACAATTATGTTTTTAGTCAGTATTCCACTCGTTTATCTTAATAATAATGCATTTAAGTGCCACTCTTGTGAATTTTTTGGCCCCCATTACCATTGTACATAATACTGTTGGGACCAGTGGCGGCTGTTTTGAATATCAAAATAAAGCAGTTTTCCCATACATGACATATGATATATCTCGTTAGTAAATGATGATTTGCATACATTGCTTCGTTCATAGATCACAATTACTTGCAGTTTAGTGCTTATTTTTGTGAAAATTAGTTTTCCTTATTCATATTGTTAATAATAGAGTATACATGCAGGGGACAATGGCGGCCATTTTTTTTGGGTCACACCTTTATGAACTATTTTGAATTGTCAATAGATAAATGAGTTTTTCCCTACTTCACTGAAATTAGCCAAATGTGTAACTACAGGCATAGAAGGATATCATCTGTATTATCTTACTATAGACCCATTTCTATTTTATTTTCAGTCTCTAAGTTATACACAAACGTTTATTGTCATATTTAATGTCATAATTTAATACAGAGCGTTGCCATATAGGGCTTTGCCTTTCCCCGTTGAGACTCTTATTTTTTTTAATAACTCATAGATTATGCCCATGTTTTACATTTCATGATCATTATCCTCAGTCTAATAAATGCATGTAAAGGCTCGAGCGGACATCGGTTGTTTGGGGCCGCAGAATATAACAGCCTACACCGACAGCTCCCCCCCCCCAACATAATGCACTCTTAGTCTATGGAACACTGCACCTCGGATCTGCATTAACAAGTCTACCCGATGTCGTCTTCGAGCAGGCGTGCATCTCCTTGAGCTGAGCAAACATCGCGGGGAAAAAATCTCTCAACGTCATCACTCACCACTTTCACACAGAAACACGAGACTGATCAAACCTCGCGCAACTCGAGAATTTTCCCGCCCTTTGGGGATGATCGTCTGTTTGGTGAAGCGTAATTTGCATTTCTCAGATGAGTTGTGAATATTTCAGCTGTATTGTGTGGTGTACATAGTCGATGTATTATCAGGTTCAAATTTGCAAAGACTGCATGGGGTCAACCCTGGGAGCGAGCACCTTTAAAAGTACATTTTGGATCCCACTTTGCACCTAAATTCAGATATTAGAGCACCTTTGAAGTTGCACTTTCAGAAAGGGGTACGTTATCATTAGCCAATCATCATATTCTTCTTCATTATATTCATCATCATCCAGGGGCCGCGGAACGGTTTTTTTTTTTTTGGGGGGGGGGGGCTGACCATGCAAAAAATCATGATTGGATGGTCATTTTACGTTTTTTACACGGTTTTGGAAAAAAGTGCGAGGACTGAAGCCCCCGCTCCCCCCCCCCCCCCCCGCGGCCCCTGTCATCACCATCACCACCATCTTCATAATCCTCATCATCATTACCATTCATCATTATCACCACCACCACAACCGACATAATCATATCTGATAATGATGATGAACATGATGAATGGGGAAGGGGGGCAGATCGACCCATTTCCGCGGGGTCGCCGATTTCGTTTAGAACTGCATTGAGTAGGCCCATTATTATTAATTGCCTTGTAATTATCATAAATTAAAGTATAACAAAATTACAGATATAATATCAAATTTCGTTTCTTAAAAAAAGGGGGGAATATCTTGACAACGGTCAAAGTTCCATTACGGTTATTCCTGATGACAAAGTTTATTGCACATGATAAATCAATAATGCTCTCACCAAGACTCTAATCTTTTACTTTTATTATTGCATTAGGGGTTGGGTCAGTGGTATGATCTCTGTACATAAACGAACAAGAAGTATACACGATTTTAGGATATAGAAATCTATTCATCATTTAACAGGGATCACTTCCGCTTCAAAAATGCAATACACAAAACAATTCTGTAGATGTATTTTATACAGGTAAAATAATGATCTACAACAATTTGGTACTCAAAATCTTATATATACGTACAGGTAGTAATGCGCTTAGTATATAGATCTATAGTAAAATGCAGCTCTATTAAAGTATCTCATTCAATTGCAAAATAAACGATATTGCATTTATAAATTTCACGCGGGGAATTTTCTCGTAAAGAGAAATCCATGCAGCTTTTTGGAACTATTTTGTAAAATGTAAATTACATATACATTTTGTTATTACGATCTACATGTATGTGTTTAATGATGATTAAGTGCTGCACTCTAAATCACAGGCATTTGAAATAAATCCAGATCGACTGTTAATGGCCAGTCAAAATCTTGATTAATTTTCAATATTAAACGTTTGCTTTTTAAATCTCAAATGATTAAAATTATGAAGTTTGGATTTGAATAAGGATAATTCTAAATCCGGTGTTTAGCTGGTCACTAAGTACTCTATACAAGCTCCCGTTTCATAAGCCTTGTAATAATAACAAATTCGCAATAACAGTAGGAAGCTATATACTGAAATAACTAGATTTGATTGGCTGATATAGAATATTTGTTAAAGAAATTGTGCATTTGCTATACCATAGCAAGTCTTTTTGAAAATAATGATTAAAATATATAATGATATTGATAATACAATAATGAATGAATCAATCAATGAATGATGATGGTAATGATGAGGATGATGATGGCGATGATTATGATGATGATGATTATAATATTGATGGTGATGATAATAATGATGATGACAATAATAATAATAATACTGATAATGATATAAATAATTTAAATAATTTAATGGTTATGTATACTTCATTTTTACCCATATAGACACGAAATAATTCATGTCAGTATTTGGGGAACTATACGTTATTTCTACATTTGACTTATCTGAAATTTTCTAGTGCATGGTATATCATAGGTGCTAATACAGATCGATATGCCTATCAGATCACGATATACCAACACATTTATACATTTATAATAATGTATATATATATATATAATTCTAAAATATATATAATCTTATAATCTTAATATATTCCGCTTCGTTTAACCATCGTAATAATGAAAATGGTACTTGGTTCTTATAGTGGTCATATTAATATCTGTCAGATGTGACATTCCTGGCACACCATAATAATTGTTAATAAGGGGAGCGTTTCAAGAAAGGACCCGTTGGACATTTCATCCGACAAATCCAGTTTTATCCCCCCCCCCGAAAGTTTGAAAACAGTTTCTTACACATTTTTTTCTTCACAAAATTCACCAAAGTGTGTATGAAATCCTCCAATTTCATTTTAGAAAATGTAAAATCTCCCAATGAAAAGCTTGGTCGCTTCACTCCCTCGCTTCCAATTTGTTTCAAAAACTTTTACGCGTCACCCCCGCTCCCAGAAAAATAAAAAAAAATGCGTACAACCATGTTCTTCATAATGAATATTTTTTTATGAAAAGCTTTTTTTTTTAACCGATCCATAGTTATTAAGATACAAACTATCTGAGGAATGTAAGTGATAACACCAAACCCGAATTCTTCCGAATAAATTCGGACTGATTTTAACCGAATTCGGATGGTTTCGTTGGATTCGAATGTTCCCGAATTAGCTGCGAATCCATCCGATTACACGTATTCGGGTGGATTCCGGAGTATTCTGCTCTCCCTCCGCGAATGCGAGAAAATTCGAAAGGGATTCGGGAACATTCGAATCCACTGAAACCATCTGATCGAATCAGGCCGTATTCGGGCAGAATCGGTCCGAATTTATTCGGGAGAATTCGGTTTGGGTGTAACCCAACCATAAGACAGTACATACAGAATTCTTCTATTCTTGCTTCATAGAATAGGAACAGGGCAGGGGCCTTGAATTAATTTTTAAAAGGGCAATGAAGAGGGTGTGCTGTTTTTTTTACTAACAAAAAATTGACAAGCAAGCAAATTAGAATTTGTCATGAAGATGATTTTGGTCAGAAAAAAATGGACAAGCCCCCCCCCCAAAAAAAAAACCATTTTGATACATACGCTTATATTATGGTATTTTTCACAAGCTACAACCTACTTAAATACAATAATTTATCTTCATCAATTCATTATAAAGGGGCCGACTTTGTCTGCTGTGTTTGATAAAAACTGTAAAAAAAAAACTAAAGCAAACGACAAATAAAAACAATTATCCTGGCTCTGTGGCCCTGTTCGTCACATTATTTGGACATTGGACAAACTATTATTATAAACTTGCATAATTCAATGAATAAATCCATAGAAATACAAAACATTACAACCTTGAATGTTATTATACAACACAATGAATTCTGAAATATACAGATACCCTCTGAACATGTTGAAAACAACTCACAAAATAAAGCTACTGTATGTGTATCCAATTGCATCTCTCTAATGTTCTGCAGAAACTCTCGGTCCTGACTTTCTGATAGAACACACACACAAAAGAGTGCGTCTGTATAAGTGGCGTATATATCCCTGCCAGAAAAACAAAACAATGTCTCACAGTTTAAACACACTGTGACACTGTGGAAATGGGCAATAAACACAGTGTTCCCAAACTTTTGCTACAATATATACGCTATGATTAACACTTTCCTCTTTTCTGGTTAGGACTCTCCTGAACAAGTATAATTTATATAGGCCTCTACTCTTTTTCTCCTAGATATGCATATAATTTCTGAAGCGGTCTTTAATATACCCTATGTTAATAATAGTAATGGTCCAGCATTTACATAGCGCATTTATTATGCTCTAGTGCGCTGGATACTTATTATTATTACCTGAACCGCCATAATTATAGGCGCTAAATAAAGTGTTCAAGGATATCCATTCATCTCACCTGGGTCGAGTGCATCACAATATGGGTAAATGGGCTAAGTTATACATTGGGTTAATTTCCCGCTGAAGGAAAACACACCATGGCTGGAATGGATTCGAACTCACGTCCCTCTAATTGAAAGACGAGAGTCGTAACCACTACGTTGTATGTTGACATTTAACAATTATTTAGACATTGGTCGCTTCGATTGTCGTTCGATCGGGACCGCGATCACAACTCCGTCGTCTGCCGCTTCGATTGCGACCTTCCGACTTGCAACAACATGACGTCAGCTTAAAAACGGCGGCTTTCTCTGCGAATAGAAATTTGTATACTGAAGCAGCTGAAATCCCGGCAAGAATTGGCGATGCCCAATACACCTGCAGGATGTGTATAAACAAAATGAAAAATGAATATAACTTTAAATGGCTATTAAAAAAAACGAAAGGATATTGATTTACACCGTTTTTTATTCAATTGGTTAAAACAGGAAATATACGCATCTAATCTAAAAACTGAAAAATTAAAGGGCAACAATTATACTTTTGTATAAATAGCTGAATACAATATTCGTTTAAAAATGAATATAGATCTATTGCATAAAGGCATGCCAAGAAACTAGATCAAAACCATTTTCTTCAGCATAAATCTCGTATGAATATATAATTAGGATTAACGTCTTTTCATTCCCAAAATATGAAAAATAATATATATCATAATTGCTTTTCTTAAAAAAGGAAAATTTCCAATTACATTAAAAAATAAGTAAGGATATTTTTAGCAGTAATTCTCAAAACTCCGAATGGTAGAAATAAACTATGAAATCAATAAATATGGTGATATACAGACAAGTATTTAAACAAGTGGAGCGCCTCTGACAGTCTCGCCTGTATTATGCGATGCAATATAGCAGCAGTGCTGACTTGGAAAATGACTATACATTAATCATTAAAAAAAAACCACCATGGTGATAAAATACTATGTTCATTTACCATAAATGGCATTTGACCTTGATCGTGTGACCAAAGACTTGTGCAAGACGATCAAAAATGCTTTATTACCCGTATGTCCACATTTCATGAACGAGATCCATAAACTTTCAAAGTTATGATGGCAATTCAACAAATACCCCCAACACGGCCAAAGTTCATTTATTTATTTATTTCAAATATTTAAAAGAAGGGTAGCCGAATCAGCAACAAGCTGGTTTTCGTTGGGGCCCTTCGTAAACACACACAAATATAAAACATGGTGACATATTCAAATATAAACAAAGAATAGAGCATAAATACTAATATTGAAAAATTAAATAATGAAATAATCATCATTAACTATGAAAAATAACAAAACAAATAAAATATGATACTTTACAAATGTTACCTAAAAGTAAACGAAAATTATATATACACATGAAATGAGATAAAATGTGTACAAAATGAGGAGAAAGAATAGATTCCATCATTAGTCCCTATATTACATATCAAATGTTTTTTCCCATTTTGCCATTTCCCGTTTAAACTGTTTAATGTCTTCTATGAATCGGAGGTGTTCGGGTAATTCATTCCAATGCAATGGGCCTGTGACAAAAAATTATTTCTGGTAAAAGGTTCATTGGCCTTGGTCATGTGACCTGAAGCTCACACAGGATGTTCACTGATGCTTGATTACTCTTGTGTCCAAGTTTCATGAATTAGATCCATATACTTCCAGAGTTATGATAATTTAAAACAAGTGGAACTCCTGTGGCAGTCTCGCCTGTATTACGCGATTCGATATAGCAGCAGTGCTGACTTTCAAAACAGCTATTAAATAATTATTCACAAAAGAAAACACGCATATGATAATGAAATACTATGTCCATTGACCCAACATGACCGTTGACCATGATCATGTGACCTAACACATGTGCAAAACAATCACTCATACTTGATAACCCTTATGTCTATGTTTCATGAACTACATGTGTAGATCCATAAACTTTCTAAGTTATGATGCCAATTCGTCAAATGAAGAGTTTAGTTGCAAAAGGGGTTAGGTCCGCTTTGGACCATTCCGATAAAAAACATGTTTTTTATTCTCACTTATTGAAATATTCTTTTGAGAAACTAAATTGTCATGATGTACTACCCTATCATGTGAACATAAAATTGGGTATAAAAGAAATCTACCTGTCCTCAATTTTTTCTTTATATTTATAAAAAAACAATCATCATTGTGGACCTAACCCATTTTGCAAGTAAACTGAAATGAATCCAATCTCTTTTGATTAAAAAAGTGAATTTTCTTTGCCACTTTCATTCACGTTTTTATTTGAATTTCAAATTGTCTTTGGTATCATCAGAGTGACTAAAAATTTAGAGGTTTAGAGACAGGAAACAATAAAATTTATGAAAAATGGACCGAACCCCTTTTGACAAATGAGTTCTTCAGAAGAGTTTGGTTTGCAAAAGGGGTTATGTCCACTCCAAGAAAATCATTTTTTTTAATTCTCCCATATTGCAATATTCTTATGTGAAACTGAATTTTCATGATACCCTACCATGAGAACATAAAATTGGGTAAAAGAGAATTCTACCTCTCTTCATATTTTTTAAGATATTCTTTTTCAAAAAAAATCTGTGTGGACCTAACCCCTTTTGCAACTAAACTGAAATGGACCGAACCCCTTTTGAAAAAAAGGGATTTTTCTTTGCCATTTTAGTTCACTTTTTAATAGGAATTTCAACTTTTCTTTGGTATCATCTTATAGAGCTACTAAAAATCTATACATTGAGACATAAAAATAAAATTTGATAAAAAATTGACCTAACCCCTTTTGCAAGTGAGCTCTTCAAATACCCCCAACACGGCCAAAGCTCATTGACCCTAAATGACCTTTGATTTTGGTCATGTGACCAGAAACAAGCACAAGATATTCAGGGATATATGGTTACTCTTATGTCCAAAGTTTCATGAACTATAGATCTATAAACTTTAATTTTAAGATGACAATTCTACAAATACCCCCAACATAATAAAAGTTTGTTGACCCTAAATGACCTTTGATCTAGGTCATGCGACCTGAAACTCGCACAGGATGTTCAGGGATACTTAATTGCTACTATGTCTAAGTTTCATGAACTAGGTTCATAAAATGTAAGAGTTATGATGACACGTTCGTTGACCCTAAGTGACCTTTGAACTTGGTATGTTACCTAAAACTCATGTAGGATCTTCAGTGATAAAATATCACTCTTATGTCCAAGTTTCAATAACTATTTCCTCACACTTTAGTATGACGACATTTCAAAAACGTAACGTTGGTTAAGATTTCAATATTGATTCCCCCAACATGGTCTAAGTTCATTGACCCTAAATGACCTTTTACCTTGGTCATGTGACCCGAAACTCACACAGAATGTTGAGTAATACTTGATTACCCTAATGTCTAAGTTTCATGAACTAGGTCCATATACTTTCTAAGTTATGACATTTCAAAAACTTAACCTTTGATTAAGATTTGATGTTGACGACGACGCCGCCGTCGCCGCTGTCGGAAAAGCGGTGCCTATAGTCTCGCTCTGCTATTCAGGCGAGACCAAAAAAACCAAGGTATTTTTGGCAGGATGATGAATGAACTTCTTCTTACCCAGTGATCCTTCCAATTAAGTGCAACTAAAGCTGGGCCGAATGATCTTGCTGGATTCATACTCGCCCCGGTATATGGTATCTGACAAGACAAGAAGAGAATTACAAAATTAAATGAATGTGATATCGTAATTATACAGACATTCATTCCGATAAGAAAAACAAATGACACTTATTGCAGAGTTAGCGAGGACTTTGAACAGAAAAGTAACGAATGATTATCATCGCTATCTTAAAAAATTGAGGAGACATTTGATAATAATTGTTTAAAGGGGAATCCAGCCTTGGCCAAAAAATGTTGTGTTGGGAAGGAGAAAAATATATTAAACAGAATGGTGAAAATTTGAATGAAATCGGACAAGCAATAAGAAAGTTATAGCTGCTTTAAAATTGGGATCACTAATAGTATGTAGATTGCAAATTGGCAACTGGGTAAGTAAATTATGACAAAGGGCAAGGACAACTTTCCCATAGGCCATGTACTTTATTATCAGGGTTTTGTGGTTTTCTCTTAAGTACCCATTCCCCTGGGGCAGTAATCTAAATATAACCCAGGTAGTATATTGTTTAATGTCCTCATGAAAGAAAAATGTAATTTGAAATAAAACTTTTCGGAAAATGACATTTTATCCATAATATGTAGTAGAGTACATGGAAGAGTAGTCCTTGCCTTACATCACTATGACATCCCATATGTGGCCAATTTGAAGTCTCCATGAGTATAGTGATTACCAATATTTACAACTTTTAAAAATTCATAACTTTCTTGTTGTTTGTTCAATATTATCAACTTGTCTGATTTATCTTTTTCTTATAAAAAACAAGTTTTTATTTGGGTTGGATTCCCCTTTAAAGACTTTGCAATATCTGATATTCGAAAAGCCAAATTTTAATCCTAATAATGACCTATACAAATACATTATGTGTCCTGGAGTACGGTCTGCATGAAAAACAGCACCATCAACCAAGAAATTAATGTGCATTTAATGATCCATGTCCTTTATTGAATATTAATTGCAACTAACCATTTCTCTCTATTATTTACGCACAGGGGGACGTTCATTATTTTAGGGCACCTTGTAAAATGACTATACCGAAGTCAATTTTGATCGCCCCCGACGAATTGGCAATTTCGCGAACATCACAATTTATGCAATTTAGTATTGACCTTCCATCGTTAACGCGTGACCTTTAGAATGTTTATCAGTAATATTATGAAGTGAGGATATTTTGGTCAAAGATGAGAGACGAGAGACGATTCTCCCTCAGAAAACACATAGGACGGTCGGAGACAACCCGGGTTGTTTATAACATGGCATTTTCCACGGTCCCAATTCCATGTCATCCATGATATCTCGCCACCGGTTTGATCGACGAAGGCGTACCTGAGAATGTGTGGGTGAGGGATGGGGTATTTCATGACATTTGCTCCGGCGACAATGCTCCACTCTAAATTCCACACACTAATCGAATGACCAACTTCACCCTAATCCTACCATACAACCCTATATCGCAACCCTAACCCTACATCTAGACGAAATTAAGCCCGGAGCAAATGTCGTGTTACAGGGGTGAGAGCATGCAACCAGTAGCGTCATGAGCCAAAGAAATCAAGGGGACAGACAGGCGGTTTGGCAATTTTTTTTAATTAGTTCAATAATATTGACATGTTGGATACAAAAATCTATTTTTATGTCAGATTTTGACGTAATCATATTCAGAACAAATTCTAACGTTTCTCTTTTCTTTCACTTTCTCTCTCTTTGTTTTCAGTCGTTATCTGATTTTTTTTACATGTATTTATTTTTTTGATGGGGGTCCATGGTCCCCTAGCCGACCCCCAACTGTGCACCAGCGAGAGCAACTGTTACCTGTTGCTGCTAACTTTATTTCAGGAGATTTATATATTCCAAAAATAATTCAGAAAGATTATCGCCGCAAGTTGTAATATATTCCGCGATGAAAGATCAGTCACGTCCATGAGGCATGGCTGTCTTGTTTTGGAGGATGAATAAAAAAAATACAAAATCGAAGAAAAAAAAGCATCGTTATTATTCATATTGAGGACGGACAACAAACCATACAGTCTCGTCATTTTCGGAAACTCTTAGCAATATTAGCCCCAAGGTATTTAGGATAAAATCACCGATAGCTCAGATTAACATATCAATATTAGACCGTGATCTCCTTTTTCTCAAAATTTTGAAGAAAAAAAAAGCGGATACCCTTTTTTGCGCCATCATCAAAAGATGGCTAAGATATATACACTCAGATCATTATCCTGATCCTTTGAATAATATCAACACTGGTACAAATTGGTCAATATCATACTGTCACAGTTGCTAATTTGCTGTCTATACTACAGTTGTATGCCATTTTATTCTTTGATAAATCAAGCTCATTAAATTAATTCGTCACTATAATATCAAATAGACGGACTGCATAATAATATTTGCTTTCACGATTCAAGCTAAATGTAGATCTAGATAGGTAGAATTTGACCTCAGATAAGAAATAAATATCTGAATACTCACGGCATCAAGCCATTACATACGTATCAATGCAAATAAAATAATTCTTATTGGTCTTTCATTTCAACGTTATCCAGTGGCGTACCGTGGGGCAAGGCAAGGGGGCCCCAGCCAAATTTTCGGGTCACTTAGTGGGCGCGCGAAGCCGGCTCAATTGCCAGGTATACTGACCTAACAGGGTTATTTTAAGGACTGTGCCATTACTGATCAAATAATGCGAGCGCGAAGCGCGAGCTCAATTTGGATATTCAAACTTAAAAAAAGGGACATTATAAGCAATTTTGTAAAAATCATGATACGTGCTTGTCTCACTAAACACTGATGCGAGCGCAAAGAGCTGAAATTTGTGTATATATTGGCCACAGCTAAGGACATTTAAAGGATTATTTTTTTATGAATTCATGAAAAGCACACATATCTCACCATAGTCAGCTAATGCGAGCACCAAGCGCTTGCTGATTTTGTTAGAATTACACCTAACACATGACATACTTTTTGTAGTCATTGTAATCATGAACGTATCTCACTAATCAAATATTGCGAGCTGAAATTTTTTGAAATGCAGACTTGAAGAGGGGCATTCTAAGTCTTCTTTGTAAGAATTCACAAAGACATACGTATTTCACTAACCAAATTATGCGAGCGCGAAGCGCGAGCTAAAATTTTTTAATACTCAGACCATTATGAACGGACATTTCAAGGACTGTTTTTAGGAATTTATGAAAAGCAGACATAGATTACGATTATTATCACCAATCCACTAATGTGACCGTAAGCACGGACTGGAAATGTTTTATATTCAAACCTTAAGACAATAATAACTCGAAGTGCAAGGAAATATATTTGGTTAATATTGATGAGACGGGATGTTTTAGTAAAACAGGATTATAATTATATCTCATTAAACAGATAATGCGAGCACCGGGTATGATGAACACATAGGCCCTAAGCAAACGATGTTTCATAAAGTTCTAAAAACAATATTTCTTATGTAATATAATCTAATAATATACAATAATCTATTCTTCCCCCACTACGTTTCTCTTTCTTTCTCCCTCTTTTTCACCTTTTCTCCCCCTTTTTTTTTGGGGGGGGGGGCACGTGCCCCCTCCCGTAGTTACGCCACTGAAGTTATTGATTATATATAATTAAAGATTATTCAATAAATTTGGGGGGGGAGGTAAATATTCTGTATTTCACATTGCTATTTATTAGCTGTATAGAATCAGGGGTGTAGCCATGGTAATCATGAACATCATTGTGCGCGTAGGGGGCACAGGACCGTCCGAGTTAGAGCCCTCGGCGTAATAGCTGTCGAGATTTACCGTTTTAAACGCTATAAGCAAGGACATCGGTGTAACACAGCACAAATACTTCAATGCAGCGGCATAATGAACTAAAAATTGGGACAATATTATTGCGTTAAATTTACCTAGCCATATTGTAGACATTACACACATACGTCATTTCAATCTTTTTCCCCATTCTCTTCTCCATGCATCCTCGGCAGTCCGTCCAGCGTTTTAGTTCATTTTCCTTGCCTTTCCTTCAGTTTCCAATTCAATCCTCTCTTTTAGCTTTTCCGCTCATTCCAAATGAAAGACTCTTTGCCGTCCTTTAAGTTCCCCTCCCTCATTTGATTTCTTCACATTCCGAAATGTTTGTTCTTTATCTCCTGTTCTCCTCTCCTGCCTTTTGAACCTTGAACCTTGAAGAAGTACTCTCCCAAAAACCAAACACGCTGTCTTGGAGAGGGTTGTGCCGTGTCAGGTGCTGCCAGTGCTTCAGGTGATGTGGGGATCCTGTGGTGGTATTCTTGGTGCATAGTGTGCTTTCCCTCTTTCCTTTCGTTTACCCTGTCTTTTCTTCCTATTATTTCTTTCCTTTTCTTTTTCCTCTTTCCTCATTTTTCTTCCTTTTCCCTTTTCCTTCTTTCTCTCTCTCCCTTTCTTTCTTTCTTTCTTTCTTTATTCCTTTCTCCCTTTTCAGTTTATTTTCAATTTTCACAGCGAAATCCTCCATGGGGGCAGATTGCTACCCTGTTACGCCACTGTTGATAATCAAGAACACTTGATTAAGGTGTTTAGTCGTAAAAGCCAACACAGATTTCAAAGGTAACATCATTCGAAAATTTCAATAAGATCCCTGAAATTGGAGGCATACGTTAATCTTTGAATACAAAAATGCGATCGATGGTCGATGTTTTTAGTTCTACTACATCATTTCGAAGTTCATAGTAAATCAGACTTTTCATAATAGACCAGTTCCTAGTTACTTCATGGACAAGTTTGGTCAAAAGACCTTTTATTTCTTTCACTATATATGATAGGCAGATTTCAAAGCAAGATATTATTAATCATGCCTTACATAGCAAGATGAATAAATTGAATAGATCGGGTGACTAGAATAGAACACAAATGAACCTCTATGTCCAGGATAGGCCCCTAGAAATTGAATAAACCTTGTTTTTTCATATATACAATATTTTTTTATTGTTCTTGTCAATTCGAGGGTGCTGATTACGAATCTGAATGATGCCACTCATGTAACCTTGAGCATTTTCTGCAAATTGGCAAAATCCAATATGGCCGCCAAAATATGCAAATTACCCATGATAATCATAAAATTGCCCGCACATTGGCTACAAAATGCATGAAATTGTGTGGCAGGAGTGAAATACTCTCTGAAAAAAAGGAATTTTTGACAAAATATTTATTTTCTGGATATTCAAAATGGCCGCCATAGGCCATTGTATACTCTACGATGTACAATATGAATAGGGAAAACTAATTTTCACAAAAAATGAGCACTTCACTGCAAGAAATCGTGATATATGAACGAAGTACTGTATGCAAATCACCATCATTAACGAGATATATCATTTATTACGTCATGTATGGGAAAATTGCTGTATTTTGATACTTAAAATAGCCGCCACTGGCCCAAACAGTATTATGTGCAATGGCAATTGGGGCCAAAAAATTCACAAGATTGAACACTAAAATGCATATTATTAAGATAAACGAGTGGAATACTGACTAAAAACAAAATTGTTAACTAAATATATTATTCAATATGCCATGTATGTGATAAATGCTGTATTTTGACATTCAAAATGGCCGCCATAGGCCCTATATCTATTATGTACAATGCAAATGGAGAAACTAATTTTCACAAGAGTAAGAAATATGAAATGCATGTAATTGTGATTTACGAGTAAAATATTGACTGAAAATATGTTTTGTAGCGAGACATATCATTTCTTTTGTCATACATGAGACAAACGCTCTATTGTGAAATTCAAAATGGCCCCTATAAGCCCTAACAGTATTATCTACAATGTAAATGGGGACATGTAATTTTGTAAGAATTTGGATTTGCTTGACTATGACATCCATATAATCCTGTTGTAAGAGTAAAATATTATTTGAAAACATAATTTTTATGAATTTTCATTTGCATTTCTTCTGCCATGTAGGTGATAAATACTTTATTTTGACATTCAAAATAGCCGCTACAAGCCCTAACTAAATTATGTAACATGCGTATAGGGAAACTAATTTTCACAAGAGTGAGAATCATAAAATGCATGTAACTGTGATGTACGAGTAAAAATATTGTATTAAACATGAACTACATACATCATATTCATGGAGGTAATGTTGTACTTTGATATCCAAAATGGCTGCCATAGGTCCTAAAAGTATTATGTACATTGTAACTTGAGACATAATTTTGACAGAATTTGGCTTTGCTTGACTATAAATATTACATATAATTGATTGATTGATTGATTGATTGATTGATTCTTTATTTCCATGCAAAAATAAATCATGCAACAGAAAATATATTGACAATATCTCATGGTAAAATAACAATAAACAATCATTGCATGGGAGGGAACAGTCATAAGCACAAGGCTTGAAAAGGACGCCCCTCAAGAAAGACTACGGCCCTGAATAAAATCAATATAAGTCATATTTAAAAATTACAGTAAAAGCAGGGCCAAAAGGAAAACACATCAAGCATGTCAAGAATAAATCAAATGATAATAACACACCAGCCGTGTATCGATTAATATTACTATGTTTAACATAGATACGTCGTATAAAATAATACAAAAAATAAAGTATGCAATATGATGAAAGTCATGAAACTGATGATAGAACAATATCTTAACTCAAATAAGTGCTAATAATTGAATGCTTAAACTCAAACTTAAATTTGTTCAATGTAGGTGCACCACGTATAGTTAAAGGTATATCATTCCAGGTATCTGGGCCAGTATGTCTTATTGACCTATGGGCTAAGGCAGTTAGCGGATTTGATAAATGTAAATTTGTTGAGGTTCTCGTAGGATAATTATGAATAAACGAATTCAAAAGGAACATATGATCAAATGTTAATGGTAATTGGCGACAGTGAAACTTAAACATAAACAAAGCAATTTGAAATTTATGTATATCATCAATGTTTAAAGTCTTGAAACGGTTAAAGAGGGGACCAGTATTTTCATAAAAACCAGCGTCGGCACACAAACGAATAGCTTTCTTTTGAAGTAAAAGGATATGGTGATTTTTTTTATTTGAATGAGCCCCATACAATATTGCAATAAGTGATATGTGGAAGTAAAATAGAATTATAAATTGAGAGTAATGCTTGAGGAGGTAAATAGTGTTTAACTTTAAACATTATACCTATACATCTTGATACAGACGTCAATATTTTAGATACATGGTCATCCCATGTTAAAAACTCATCTAGAATGACACCTAAAAATCTCACATTATATTTTTGTCCGATAGAAATCCCACTTATCTTTATTTCTTCTGTATAATGATCAGCTATTATTTTGGAGTTCTTGAAATCAATATAATATGTTTTTTGCAAATTTAAAGACAATTTATTACTTTGGAACCATGTGGATATTTTGGGCAATTCATTATTCAACATTTCAAAAAGCATTCTTTTATTCGAGTTTGAAGAAATAACTGTTGTGTCATCAGCATAAACAATATATTGTAATAAGGGTGAAGAATATACTATGTCATTTATATACAGAAGAAATAAAAGCGGGCCCAGAATTGAGCCTTGAGGCACACCACAATTAATATACTGTGAATTAGAACTTACTGAATTTATACATGTAAATTGTTGCCTATTTGAAATATAACTATTAAACCAATTAAGAGTAGTACCTCTAACACCAAAATATTTTAATTTGTAAAGCAATATAGTATGATCCAGGGTATCGAACGCTTTACTTAAGTCCATGAAAACACAAACTACATGTTCCTTTTTTGCTAAAAGAGAAGAAATTTTATCATAAAGATCAACAAGAGCTAGATCAGCAGAATGAAATTTGCGAAAACCATATTGGGATGGATTTAATAAATTATGTAATGACAAAAATGAAACTAATCTATTGTAAACAAGACGTTCAAGTATTTTTGAAAATGACGAAAGAATAGAGATAGGGCGATAATTCTCAATGAGTGTCCGATCGTCCTTTTTATAAATTGGAATGATTTTCGCAATTTTCATGTGAAGTGGAAAAATTCCGGTTGACATTGAAATATTACATATGTGAACAAAAGGAGTTATAATGCTTAATATAATCTTTTTAAGGAGAAAATTACTAATCTCGTCATGTCCAAAAGAACGACTGTTTTTAAGATTGTTTACGATTTTCAATATTTCCTCAGAATTTGTTGGATTAAAAAACAATGTATGTTGACATGAATTGCGTAAATAATCTGCAAAATTAGTTGTGGTATGTGGTATTTTTAATGCTTGTTCCTGCCCAACATTAACAAAATAATCATTAAAACCGTTAACAATATCATCTAATGATTCATATACAAAATCACCATGTGAATAGATTTAAATTAGCATCCTTTGCTTTCCCCAATAATTCGTTAATATTTTTCCAAGTAGCTGACATATCTCCTTTAGCATTTTCAAATTTTTGTGAATAATATGTTTTCTTTGCATTTTTGATGATACATGTTAAAAAATTTCTATATCTTTTATATTTACTAATATTTTCAGAGAAAGGATTCTTCAAACTAGTTTTATAAAGTTTGTTCCTTTTTCGAATTGACTTTACAATCCCAAAAGTAATCCATGGTTTTCTAGGAGTTTTTGATGACCTTTTTCGTCTAACTTTTGGAATTGTATGGTTTAAACAGCAATGCAATTTATCAATAAATGATTTATATGCTATATCAACGTCATTACAGGATAAAACATCAACCCAAGATTCGGCTTCAAGTTCGGTTATAAAATTTTGCATATTCTCAGGAGACATCTTTCGAATATAAGTAATATTTGTAGCAGGCTTTTTACTTTGTCCAAGTGTAGTGATAATAAATATAGGAAGATGGTCAGAAACATCAGAATATAATATACCATATGAAATATGTCGCTTGTCAGTGTTGGAAAAAATATTATCGATTAAAGTAGAACTTACAGCAGAAACACGTGTTGGTTTATCTATAAAAGGATATAATGCATACGAATTCAATACATTGACAAATGTTTGGCTTTGTTTATTAATATTTAGAATATCAATATTGTAATCACCAGATAAATATATATCTTTATTTTCGGTTGTAAGTTTATGAAGAATAATATCTATATCAGAGAAGAAGGATTCAGTATTTAAGTGGGGTGGTCGATAAACAACACCTATAACAGAATTTTTGGAATTACAATTTTCAACTTCAACAAATAATGATTCAGCGCTATTACTCACAAATTGTAAGTCTTTCCTGATAAAAAATTGATAAGATTCTTTTATATATATAGCAACACCACCACCTTTCATATTATTTCTATCAACATGAAGAAGTAAATAACCACTGATATTAAATAAATCTGGAGATTTGTCATTTAGCCATGTTTCAGTTACACATATAATACTATATTCATATTCAACAGAAGAAAGCAATTCTTGAAAAGTATCAAAATTCTTACATAAACTCCTTGAATTTACATGAAGAATACTGAAATGATTTTCTTGGTAAGTAATCTTATTTTTGAATTCATGGGGTAAATAATATTGGCAAGATGACGTTGCAATGACCTCATTTAGTTCCAAATCTATATTACTATCCATCATATAATAAACGTGTGAACAAAAAATACTTGTATATCATAATGATAGTAATGTAGTAATTGGAATATCATAATGATAGTAATTGGAATGAAAGGGTAAAATATTGTCTAAAACCATGGTTTCTAATGAGATATATCATATCTTGTGTAATTAAGTTGATAAATAATGCATTTTTAAATTGAAAATGAACACCACAGGCCTTTTAGATAATTTTCACAAAATGGCAAATGGCGGCCATTTTGAATGTTGAAATACCGTATTTATCACCTAAATGATATAAGATATGATATATTTTGTTATAAATCATGTTTTCAGACAATATTTCACTCATACAACACCATTTAGTCAAACAAAGCCAAAATCTTTTGAAATCATTTGTTCCCATTCACATTGTACATAATACCGTATACAAGGGCCTGTAGTCGGGTAGTGGCCATTTTGACTTTCAAAATACAGTATTTATCACTTAACCTGCAGAATGAATGATATATCTTGTCAGAAATCATGCTCTCAGACAATATTTTACTCATGGATCACTATTACTTGCATTTATGGTGCTCACTTCTGTGAATATTGGTTTCCCAGTTCGCATTATACAAAATACAGTCAATGTCTATGGCGACCATTTTGAAAGTAAAAATACAGTATTTAACACAAACTTGAAACCTGAATGATATATTTCGTTAAAAATTACTATTTTTTAGAGAGTGTTCCATTACTTTATCATATATAAATGCATTTTAGTGCTTACTATTGTGATTTCTTTGGTCCTCTTTCTCATTGTACATGATACTGTTAGGGTCTTTGGCGGCCATTTTGAATATCAAAATACAGCATTTATCACATACATGGCATAGTAAATAATATATTTCGCTAAAAATTATGTTTTTAGTCAGTATTCCACTCGTTTATCATAATAATATTCATTTTAGTGCTCACTCTTGTGATTTTTTTGGCCCCCATTGCCAATTTACATAATACTGTTTTGGCCAGTGGCGGCTATTTTAAATATCAAAATACAGCAATGTTCCCATACATGGCATAATAGATGATATATCTCGTTAGTGATGGTGATTTGCATACAGTACTTCGTTCATAGATCACAATTTCTTGCAGTTTAGTGCTTATTTTTGTGAAAATTAGTTTTCCCTATTCATATTGTACATAATAGAGCATACAGGGGCCTATGGCGGCCATTTTGAATATCCAGAAAATAAATATTTTGTGAAAAACCATTTTTTCAGAGAGTATTTCACTCATGCCACACCATTTCATGCATTTATAGCCAATGTGCGGGCAATTTTATGATTTTCATGGGTAATTTGCATATTTTGGCGCCCATATTGGATTTTGCCAATTTGCAAAAAAATGCTCATGGTTACACGAGTAGCATCATTCAGATTCGTAATCAGCACCCTCGAATTGACAAGAAACCATCAATATATTTTGCATATATGAAAAAACAAGGTTATGCCTCTTCTATCCTGGACTATATTTGTTGCATTTCTGCTTTGAATGTATATTTGAGCATGTTGTACAGTGTACTTGGCAAACTGTGAAATACCAGTCGTTCATGGACGCATTGTTGTGTTTGTGAATGTAAATGAAAAACACAATTCAAATGAATATATGATAATCAAATTTGGTGCTTATCTAATTAAATTTTAACCCACAATGTCACTTTAGTATAGTACCAATGACCTTCATCTGATCATGCGCAGAGTGGAACTACGAACTGGCTTAAAGAAACCGATTTCTGATTTAGGGTCGCAGGCATTGATCAAAGAAAATACTAGGAGGGATGACAGATGCGACCAGTTTACAACACTCTGGTAGACTCAATCAAAGGATACTAAAAAAGAAAAAAAGGAATAACGTTTGAGCCATTTTTTAAATTGCACAATCAAATCTCACACAACACAATGATAATGTTGTAAATCTAGTTTGGTTTAAGTCTGTTAGTGTAAATGGCGGCGGAAGCAGTAAAAGTTAGGGGGACGCAGAGGCAAATCGAGTTTTCGCCGACAGAGGGGAGCCGGAAAATATTTTCATTCACATCTTCCCCGATCGGCTGTTAAAAGATGATTTTGTTTTAATTTTCCTTTTAAATACTCCGTAATTCCCGTATTATATGAATCAGAAAAAAGACGGCATATATATATACCTCTCAAAAAAGTTTGGAAATCTGAGTTTGGCCATTAATTTCTCCCAACTCCAAATTTTACACAATGTCTATTTGACATTATTCAAAAGGTCATTTAATTCTCTTTAAAATGATACCATGCTTGTTATGATCATGCCATCACAAAAAGAGCAGGATTCAAAAGTGTTGGATGAAGTCTGAATTGAAAAGCTGCAAAACGAGCAAAAAAAGTTTGGAAATCTGAGTTTGGTCATTAATTTCTCCCAACTCCAAATTTTACACAATGCATATTTGATATCATTCAAAAGATCATTTAATTTTCTTTAAAATTATACCAAAGAGCAGAGTTGGATGAGGTCTGAATTGAAACGCTGCAAAACGAGCAGAAATAGACGGTCATGAAGGGTCAATACAGAACATGATTCATTTGTCTGTGTCAATAGAGATGAAATCCATTCAAATCAAGCCCCTGCTTTTTCATTGTTTATGTTTTGTTGTGGTTTATGTAGTGATGGTTCGTTATGTGTTTGCTTGTGCAGAGGTGTGTTTGATTCCATGTTAATGTTGATGTTAAGGTGCATGAAAACAACTAAAAGAAACCGTTGAGAAACTCACTCATCACCACGGAAAAAGAACAGTGATTTCAATATTGTGTCATTTTGCAACTTTTAAATTTTGACCTTGCCCCACATTTCAAGGCACTGCACCTCCATGTGAACCATCATCATATCATGAAAATTATGATTTTAAAGAGAATTAAATGATTTATTCATTAATATTAATTACACATTGATATTTACCAAAATCGAGGAGGGATTATCGATCAAAGTAAAAAAAAACCGCTAAGAAACTCACTCATCACCACGGAAAAAAGAACAGTGACTTTCAATATTGTGTCATTTTGCAACTTTTGAATTTTGACCTTGCCCCACATTTCAAGGCACTGCACCTCCATGTGAACCATAGTCTTATCATGTAGGGTATCATTTTAAACAAGGCAAAAGCGATTTTGTGTCTCGCCCACTTATGAAAATAACCAGAAATATTGCGATTTGCGAGGGCACGCAACAGAATTGTATCAAAACTTCATTGTGAAATGACTGGGATGGAATAACACTTGTCATAACAGCCTTGCGCGTAAACTTTAATGTTGACCTGAAAATGACATTTGACCTTACCATGTGACCTCTGACTGCAGCATAACATGCAGGTCGCCTAAGTCCATCTACCATCCAAGTTTGGTTGAAAAGTGACTTCCGGTTGCGGAGTTAGGTGTCATAAGAGAGTCTTGCATGTAAACTTTAACGCTGACTTGAAAATGGCCTTTGACCTAACAATGTAACCTACGACTGCAGCATAAGATGCAGGTCCCCCAAGTCCATCTACCATCCAAGTTTGGTTGAAAAGTGACTTACGGTTGCGGAGTTAGGTGTCATTAGAGTCTTGCATGTAAACTTTAACGTTGACCTGAAAATGACCTTTGACCTAACCATGTGACCTCCGACTGCAGCATAACATGCAGGTCCCCCAAGTCCATCTACCATCAAAGTTTGGCAGTGAAAAGTGACTTTAATACGGTTGCGGAGTTAGGTGTCATAAGAGAGTCTTGCATGTAAACTTTAACGTTGATCTGAAAATGACCTTTGTTTGTTTGTTTGTTTTATTTCCGTCATAAAAAATACATAACAATATATATACATGTCAAGAGATACAAGGACTAACATATACATACACAATGAAATAAATTCTAAACATTGATTAAACAAAAGAAAAGAAAAATTAATGATTGAAGCATGTTAAGAAAGTTAAAAGATCAAACTTAAGACAAAAGACGGTTGGATAACCCATATTCAGCTGCACCAATTATAATTATGTGCGGCTGGTCTTCCATGGGGACCATTGACCTAACCATGTGACCTCTGACTGCAGCATAACATGCAGGTACCCCAAGTCCATCTACCATCCAAGTTTGGTTGAAAATTGACTTACGGTTGCGGATCGAGTTAGGTGTTATAAGAGAATCTTGCATGTAAACTTTAACGTTGACCTGAAAATGACCATTGACCTTACCATGTGACCTCCGACTGCAGCCTAACATGCAGGTCCCCAAGTCCATCTACCATACAAGTTTGGTTGAAAAGTGACATACGGTTGCGGAGTTGCGGTGTCATAAGAGAGTCTTGCATGTAAACTTTAACGTTGACCTGAAAATGACCTTTAACTTTACCATGTGACCTCTGACTGCAGCATAACATGCACGTCCCCAAGTCCATCTACTATACAAGTTTGGTTGAAAAGTGACTTACGGTTGTGGAGTTATGTGTCATTAGGTTTGTGACGGACGGACGACAGACGACGGACAGAAAACGGACGACATTTGGATCCCTAAGTCTCGCCTTCACCTCTGGTGGGCGAGACAATAAAATTAAATGATCTATTAATAGATATTAATTACACATTGATGATATTTACTAAAACCGAGAAGGGATTATCGATCAAAGTCAGATTTCCAAACTTTTTTTGAGGAGTTTACATACGTCTTGCCCCCCCCCCCCCCCCCCACAAAAAAAATGTACCCACCGTTGTTCCTTGGTCTACAGAATCCCTGAATGTGCATATTTCACAGATTTTTTGTTAAAGACCCTGACCGGTGTAAAAACAATCATATATCAAAATAAAGGTAATGATTCATACAATACGAATATACCAAAAATATTACATATATCTCCTTCCAATAGTTAAAAATGTTAAATAAAAATCAAAGACACTGCTCCTCCAAAGTACGCTTCGATTGAGCACCCCCACGTTGCCTGGAAATGATGACGTCACGTTGTGTCAGGAGGGTTGTGATTCCATAGGTTTGTGTACAAAAGCATTGGGTATTTTCTTCCATTTCCATGTTATGAATCCATTTTTTTTTCGTTTTCAGATGAAAATGGCACTCAAAATTATTCACTGTTCAAATTGTTGTAAACCTATAACTATTCACTACCTTTTTTGTGATTTCTTTGTTTGGCTCTTATTGGGCCTAAATTGCTATGTCAGGAAAAGTTGTTATAAATGCAGATAGAATTGAAATCTGCGCCAAATAAGCAGGAAATAAAATATGGCAAAAACTAGTTCAAAACTGCAGATTTCATAAATTCAAGCTTGTGGGTAAAAATATATGTGATATCCCTCTGTGATAGAAGTGAAGAGAATGAAATGCGTTATCTGGAAAGCAAAAAAATCACCCAGTTTTTCTGTGTACAAACCTATGGAATCACGACGCTTCTTACACAACGTGACGTCACGGTCTCGAGGCAGGTGAAAAGCACAATAAAGCCTATTTTCTAAGCGGGGTTCGAAACCCGATAATTGGAATATTCTTAAGCAAAATACTCAGCTGGGAAGCGGTGAAAATGCATAAAGCATACCTTGGTGTATTTAGTAGCTTATAAGCTTTCGATTGGTATATAATTTATCAATTTCATTTTCGGGTCCGGTCTGGATCTTTAAAGGTTATAAAGTTATGATGACTTGAAAATAGCCATGTATATTATGCCCTCAATAGTAGGCCCACCTGATCATTGTGATATCAGCATTGTGATATTACCAAATTAGGCCAAGAGCATTAAGCCAAAATAGGCTTAAGAAAGGAAATTTCGGGTAACAAGCAGATTTTTTTCAGGATAGGTCCAGGAATATGTATAGAATAAAATCGAATAAAGACCTCTCCAGCTCAATCGTGCTAGTAGCTTAGCCGGCTTATCCCAAAAGGCCAATATAATGTGTATTTAGGGGGGGGGGGTCCGGTGTGCACTTGACGGTTGCAATGGTTGCAATGAGAGATTTGTAAGACTTTAAGTATGCTGTGAACGTTAGAGGTTTAACACTCCATTTAGATTTACTGAACCAAGTCAGAGCACCAAAATCACGGTAGAATACAGGTAGATGTTTAGTTTGTGCAGCCCACATGGTATACTCATGGCAAATAGTTTGGTAATACAGAACTTATATATATTCGAATATTGAAGTGTGAAATTGGTTAATGGACATTTTACAAATTTGGTGTTTATTGGAAAGGAAAAAAGTTATTACCAATGAGTTTATATGGAACAATCAATATATCACATTTAAAGGAAAATCTATTTATAAACCAAACATAAAAGAAAAGGGATTCCCTAAAGTTACTGATATGTTAGATGAATTTGGACGCCCACTACGCTGGAGGGAAGCGAAAGAAAAGGTGTTAAAGTTTACTGAGTATTTTGAATTGTATATTGCTATGAAACAATGCCAGGGAAATGGAAAGTTTTCTTTTTACAACAAAACTACCATCATCTTGTAAAAGATCCTGGGGATTTCCCTTCTCTTTTCTGTGAATCTGCATTCAGACAAATTCAGAATATATCGACAAAACAATTTTATCGCACTTTTTTAAATATCAATAACCAACCTCCGAGGTGTTTACTCGTTTTAATCAACTTTACAATATCGATAGGCAACAGACTTCCAAATTGTTCACTCTTCCATTACGAATCACTATTGACACCAGACTTCGAATCACACACTATAAAATTTTAAATAACTTAATACCTACATATGAATGGCTCACAAAAATAGGAAAGAAAACCAATGCATTATGCTCTTTTTGCAATGCTAGACATTGGATCATTTGTGTTTTTGCATGCCCTAAAATAGCATCCTTTTGGAATGCGTTGCGTATGAGAGTGATTGATTTTAATCCTAATTATTTCTATTCATGTGAAACTATTTTATTTGGATTACTAGAACCATTAAGTCAATCCACCTTAGCATTTTATTTTCTAATTCTACTTGGTTAACAATTCATTTGCGGTGTAAATACCAAGAGGCTCTCCCTAGTTTGAAACAATTTAATTATTATCTTTATCTTATAAAGTTACTGAGGAAATTATTGCAAAAAACAAAAACAAACTCAATAAACACAATGTAAAATGGCAAAACATAAACAAGAATTTTTCCATTGCATAAATTGTAACCACTGTAGATTAGTATTTTGTGTTAATTGTCTTTTTGTGAGTTTGTTTTATCTTCTGTTCATGTTGTAGTGGTGTTTTTTTTTTTTTAATGTCATACGTTCGGTCATGTTGATACATGAAAATGTCATATTTTTGGGGTTGCGCTATATCCCGGCGATGCCACCAAGACGACTATATGGACCGACGGGTATTACCGTACCCCTTTTTTCGGTCAATGGATCGTCCTGGCGGCAGGACTAGGGTACAAGTTGCATGTAGATTATTCTGAGTACACAATTTATTTAGGATATTTTTTATGTACTTTTACAGTTTGTATCAATGTTCTGTTTGATTGAAGTGCAACGATATATGTTTTGTATACTTTGATTGTGTTTGTGACGAATAAAAACTGCAAAGATAAAAAATATATCGAACTTAACCGCTCAGGTTGACTGAGTCTATTGCCGTCAGCTATTAGGCCAAGAGCATTAGGTTTAAAATGGAAATTTCTGTTAACCAGCTGATTTTTTTTTCAGGAAAGGTCTAGAATAAAAAACCTAGAATAACATATAAAAGTCCTCATAAATCCTCTTTGATGGTTTTCCGTATTCTAAGATGGCGTTCAAAATGGCCGCCATTCACAGATAATGGACATAAGCGCTCATTATCCACACTAGACATCTAATTTTGGTGCATATATTTCATGGTTTAAAGGGGTAAAAATCTTAGAGTGAAAATAAACACATAAACAGACCAACAGCGGCGTACCCCGGATTTTCCAAAAGGGGGGCAAATTTTTTGGAGGATATTTCGTCCGCGAAAAAATTTGACAAGCAAAAAAAAAAGGTCTTCAACCGGAAATAAAGAACATTTCGTACCAGAAAAAAAAATTGACAAGCAAAAAAAAGAAAGAAAAAAAGAAAGGTCTTCAAGTTCAAAAGAGGAGGCACACGTCGGTTTTCTTTGCATATTTACATTACAAATTATTAATTTTGCTTCTTAAAAGGGGGAGGGAACGTCCCCTGGATCAGTTGTGACTCGTCAGGGGGGCAGGGGTACGTCCCCTGCATGAGTTGTGACTCGCCGACGCAGAACTCTTTGATTTATATATATATATATATATATATATATATATATATATATTGGCGAAGAAGCTCAAAAAGCATTGAAGCTAAATACGTAGCCTGGATTTCTTATAAATCAAAGAGTTCTGCGTCGGCGTCATAATGTAGAAACAAAAGAAGACTTAATAGAAACTACATGAGGAGACATAATCTTCCAAATTTTCGGTCATAGACCTTATTCAGGGATGATTTTATTATCCAAAAATGATATATACTTCGGGAATTCTATCCTTGTATAGAGTGCTCGATGTCCTTCACAGGAAGAGCTTTGAATAATAATAATAATAATTTGATGAACCTCCAGTCAACCTTGTGAACTTGTGTTTATTATATATATATATATAAATGTGTAAAGTTATACATGTACAACAGCTTTGGCAACTCTTTTTATTTAAATATTGTAAAGAAATTGATGAAGAGAACAATTTTTCCAAAGGGTAGATAGCTCTGGGGAACCTTGATTTAAGCTACGCCTACCATTGTTCTCTTCATCAATTTCTTTACAATATATATATATATATATATATATATATATATAAAGATGGCTTCCAAATATGGAGTCTAAATTGACTGCTGTAACTGAAAAAATGACATACTTCATTAGAAATCCACCTGAGAGATATGATTTATTGTGGTGTCTAAACTATGGTTTAAAGGGTAAATATATCAGGACAAGTAAATATGACAGTCAGTGGTCCAGTATGTCCAAAAATCAAAGACGGTTTCTTAAAATGGAGTCTAAATTGACTGCTGTTACTGAAAAGAATTACATATATAGTTCATTTAACATCTGCCTGGGAGATAAGATTTTGGTGTCTAAACCATGGTTTAAAGAGTCAAATAATACATAAGGACAAGTTAAAAGGACAGTCAATGGTCCAGAATGTCAAAATAATCCAAGATGGCTTCCAAAAATGGAGTCTAAAATGGCTGCTGTAATACAAAATAACATAGTTCATTTCATATCTGCCTCAGAGATATCATTTTGGTCTCTATACAGTATAGTTTCAAGGGTCAGATAATACTTTGGGATTGCTCATGATATGCAATTGTCCATTTTGCATGAAAATCCAAGAGGGCTTCCAAAATGGCTCGCAACTCCCATCACTTACAAATTTACATACTTCATATCCATCTGTGAGAAATGAATTTGGCAAAATAGGACAAGTAACAAGTATGTTCAGTCTTCCATTATGTGCAAATATCCCAAGTGGTTCTAAAATTGCGCAAAATGCCTGCTGTTATACCTACCCCTGAACATGCTGAAACCATAGGATTACCTTTTCCCAATGTATTTTAGCGTTGACACTGCAATTGTTCCCCAAAGGTGGATATTGTATGAATTCACACTATTTTTAAATGATGGGATTCATTGAGACGCCATTTTGGAAGCCATCTTGTAGTTTTATGCAAAAAAGACAACTGCATATCATTGTTAACAGTCCCAAAATATAATTTGACCCTTGAAAACATAGTGTAGACACAACAATCATAGCTCTCGGGTGGATTTTTAATAAATATGCAAATTTTTCAGTCACAGCAGTCAAATTAGACTTCATTTTTGGAAGCCATCTTGGATTTTTGGACATACTGGACTACTAGCTATGTCCTTGTAACTTATGCCAATGTATTATTTTGAATCGGGATTTTAGGCTCTGGTAGCCATTTTGGATGCCATCTTGGATTTCTAGGTACCCTGGGTTGCTTATTTTCACTCTAACCTGTATCAACAACTGTTCTTACCCCTTTAAACAATGAAATATGCACCAAAATTTGATGTCTAGGGTGGATAATGAGTGAGTTATGTCCATTTTCTGTGAATGGCGGCCATTTTGGATTACGGAAAACCCTTAAAGAGGATTTATGAGGACTTTAATATGTTATTCTAGACATATTCCTAGACCTGTCCTGAAAAAATCAGCTTGTTACCAGAAATTTCCATGTTAAACCTAATGCTCTTTGCCTAAATAGCTGAAGACAATAGACTCGTTCAACCTGAACTGCGAAGTTCTATATTACCTAACTATTTACTATATGAATAAACCATGTGGGCTGCACGAACTAAACATCTACCTGTATTCTACCGTGATTTTGGTGCTCTGACTTGGTTCAGTAAATCTAAAAGGAGTGTTCATCATCTAACGTTCACAGCATACTTAGTCTTACAAATCTCTCATTGCAACCGTCAAATACACGCCGAAAAAAAACACATTATATTGGGATAAGCCTGCCAAGCTACTAGCACGATTCAATTTCAATTTATTTTATTTCATTTTCAACAGAACAAAGTAATGTGGTCAAAATTGTTACAGTGAACTTATACAGACAAAATAAATTCAGGCATGTACAGTATATGATATTTATCTATAAGTAAAAGCAAAACAAAACAGAGTATTATATATAAGCAAAATATCATAACCATTTTAAAATAAAATTCTGAGAAAATGGAGGGATCCACTAAAAAGCAGTGCTTGTATTGTGTGGACCCCTCTAAATAATTATTTTAGAATAGCCTACGAAGACAGACACGAAGATGACAAAACAGGGAACAGCAAAAAAAAAAAAAAAAAGAACAAGAAACAAGAAAACATGGAAGCACACACAAGGGAAATGAAAATAAAAAGGGAAAAGAGATAAAGAAAGATAATAGAGCAGGACTTCAACGCGCGGATAATAGCAAAAAAATAAAAATAAGTTGAGGCATGAAATGGTGAATTTAATGATATAATTATTTAAAATTGAGGAAATGATGACCTGTATGATTTCAGAAAATTATTTTTAAGTTTCATTTTAAAAGAACAGAGGGATGGGCTTTTAATGATATCTTCACTAAGGGAGTTCCAGAATCTCGGGCCATCGTATATAAATGTTTTTTTAGCTAACAGTGTTCTTAAAAGAGGTAAATGGAACTCATTAGACTGTCTCGTAGGGTAATGATGAAATGAACGATTTTGAGGGAACATTGAATCAAATACATGAGGAAGTGAATTGTTATTATATATTTATACATAAATTGGCCTAAGTGAAACGATTGAGCTGGCGATGTCTTTATTCGATGTTAAATATCCAATAATCAATACGTTAAAAACTATGCACTTTGTCATACAAATGAATTGCTTCACAAACATGAAAATTTGTTTACTTCATCAGTATTTTAGGATACGTCATCTTCATAGGTTTTATACCCTTACTTAGTTGTAACCAGGGATATTTAACTCGAATATTTCCCCATCATATTAGCATGATTAGCCCGGGATGAAAAAAAGAAGAGACAAAAACTAATAAGCACAAAAACTCTGAAAAACCCATAGGCTATTACAACTGTCGTGATTAAGTTAAGTAATTGATTATTGGCAATTATCTATTAACTCAGGTGAATAATTTGTCTACCAAAGAAAAAAAAGACCTGTTAGTAATCGTGCTGTGGAAGGCTAGAATGGTTATTGGCCATATCTACGTCTTTTCATATTTTTTACCGTATACATCATCTTCCAATTATCCAACTATGGGCACTCATATTCTTTTTTTTAAGTCTTGTATGAGGGCATACTAATTTGTTTTGATATAACCTACAATGTCCTATTTGACATGCCCTATATCTACTAAAGCCATCAATTTGGGAGATATGACGACATGGTTGCCACGGTTACGTCAGTCCCTCATCTGAAAAAATGAATATCCGTTCTGATCGAAATCGAATTCACACGGCGGGTTTGATAGAATATTTTTTTTAAATACAGAAAAAGAAGCATCCTGAAGCATGAGTGACATGCATTTAATGGAGAGGGTTTTTTTTAATGAGATGTGCACGTGGTATAGGCCTATTTTAACCACCATGGTCTCGGGTGCACTTTCAAGGTGGTGAAGGCAAGGTGATGGAGACCATTAAAATCAAAACGGCATTGCCATGTGATAAATTGGATGGATCATTTTAGCGTTGTGGATACTAAAGAATGGATACAGCCACGTCCCCTTTTTTATTCAATGCAAAGGTGTATAATTGTGACATCAACAAAGAAAGAGAATGATAAATAAAACAGATTAATAAAAATGATCTATTTAAAGTCTTAAATAACAAAGTTTAATTAAGCATGGTCGTTTTAATTGTTTATCAACTCCTGTAAATTTCATACAGTAAACAGCGTTTTTACTGGATATGACGAATCGATGACTGACAGATGATCATGAACGAATCAGAGACACATGTTTTTCAATCAGTCGCTGGAGCACTGTACGGGCCTAACTATACATGGATCACCACTTTGTTACCATGTATAGTGCATGGGCATTTCTTTTGCAATTTGCATCACTTTTCATTTGTAAATTTTCTGTATTATTGCTGCATGAAGCCCTGCGCCAAATGAGGTCCGGATATAGGCCTACGTAAAACAAATAGAGGAAACAATGATATACATTTTGAAAGCTGAGAAAGGGATGGAAAATTTATTCGTACATGGTATAATTCTGACCCGGAATTCGGACTGAGTGGAAATTTTGAATAACATATGCCTTGCTGTCTATAGTGATTTAAGCCGAGGAATATCACCTGTTCTGAAATATTAAGCAGGAAAAAAAATTACAATCTGTGTGGTTCAGAGTTTTGTCTTTCTTTTTTTTTATGTCCTCCGTCGAAATTAATTTCATAGCTATAATCAACTGCCACAGAACAACCCGCTCTTCCCGTACGTAAAGAGAAGTTGTGTATGAATTACACACAAATATGGTGTGTATAGGTATTTGGACACTCCCAACGTACAAAATTGAGTTCCTCTCGCTCTTGCTTATCGAGAATATAACTCGACTCAACGTGATTGGTGGGAACTCTCAACGAAACTTTCAAAAGCGATTGCCATTGGTCCATTTCACGGAGAAGGTATTGTTTTTGCACACGCTCTCGACAAACATGGCAAATTTAATTCTTGTACATTTTTTATTATTATTATTTTATTCGGCATTTCAACAAAAACAGTTTACTATCAATTTACAAGAGAATATACAATTACAAGTGAAAGGGAAGTATACAGAACAAGTCCTGGTTGCCTGGAAAAGGAAAAAGTTAAATAAATTACTGTAGCCCGCAGGCTTTCCTCCCCGACCTGGACGTGTATGTTAACACCCCAAGAATAAAAACATATATATAGATTATTATATTAATACAAACAATAATTCATATAGAAAAGCATATTGACATTGAGAACAATCAAATATAGTGTGATTAGAAACGTAATTACAGGACAACTTAAAGAAGGTGTAGTAAATTGGTATTTAGATATACATTTAAATTGGCCAGGTAAATATAAACTTTAAAATGAAGTACAATGTATTGGGAAAAGATGTATAAGCAGTAAAACAAACCTAATAAGATTTGGAATTAATAACAAATGAAAATATGAATGTGAGAATAATGTACCGGTAAATGAGTGTATATTTAAAAAGAAATTTGTCAGGTTCACTGTTCACTTAGGAATTACAATATATATGTTTGTTTAACGTAATTCAAACTAAAAGTATATAAAATCAATGGGTTAAAGAACATTATATTTGACAAATTAATGCGGTGAGTATAGAAAAAAATAATTTGGTTACACTTCGTAATTCCGAAACACGTAAATTTTCTATACCTCGATTTTTGTTAGTCCGAAAACGAAATAAGGATCGTTATTCCGAAGGTTCGTTAATTTGAACAATGAAATAATCTGTGGCAAAGCCGGGAAATCCGGAAGGGCAAGCGTGGGGGGGGGGGGGGTGGGGGTAGAAACACCGTTTCATGGAAGGGGCAAAGCCAAAAGGGGCACTTACATGAATATGTAAAAATGGGCCTTTTGTAGTAATTAAGTTGAGCAAAGCCCTAATGAAATGATTTCTGATTATATATTTATGCTTTTTACGCGGTTTGGAAAAATCATTTTTCGAATTCTAAAATTGGTCAATAATAATGGGGCTCATTAGGCCATACTGTTAAAAGGGTATCCTGCGCGAGATGTTGCGAGTGCTAATCGCAAGCTTAAACTTTTTGAAATATCAATTAGAAGTTAAAATCAAACATTCCGAGCAGTTCTCGTAATAAAAAAAAAGTGTATTAACAAAAGAATTAACGAGAGCACGAAGCGCGAGCTGAAAATTTATGATATTCCAACCTGAAAACTGGACATTCTAAGCATTTTTATGACCAGAAAAGGGGTGAGTACCTTACTGCATAATAACTGAGGCTAATAAAAAGTGATTTTCTAACCTGAAATGTATTATGTTGCACTTCCGAAAGAGTATTTAATTCCGAAAAAGGGCACATTTCATTTTGAAAAAGGGAATTTTCCCTTTTTGAAGAAAGGGCAATTTTTCTTGCGAGGATTTTTTTTAATTATAACCAGCAAAAGCTGTTAAAAATGACACCCTCCCCTAAAAAAAATCCCCTTATCTGGAGGTTATTCACATGTGACCAACACACAGTCCCAAACATTATCAATCCATTCGCCCGATCAGGCAGCAATATTGCTCAGAGAAAATCAAAATTAAGATGTTTGATCCAAGCGCCAATTCTTGTTGTAATACATGCTTTGACCACACCAGACAGTCATGTTTCATCCTCCGTTGAAACTATTACTGCATAATATCCTGGGTTTTTTTTATTACAATACCATTTTTGTTACTAAAATAAATTAATTTTCATTTTCGGAAAAAACGAACCTTATTTCGTTTCGGACTAACGAACCTTCGGAATCACGATTGTGTTTTCTGACTAACGAACCTTCGGAATATAGATAGTTCCGAACTTAATTTCGTTTTCGGATTAACGAACCTTTGGAATTATGAATGTTACCCTATTTTTGGTATCATTATTAATGACTAGCCAGAATAAATAGACATTGTCTTAGGTCAAAATCGTGCATGTTTAAGAATACATTCACACAGATAATTTCTTCACCATTTGGTATATACATCGTGAATTAATGTATTTTTTTAAATCAACGTATGTTTTTATTTATCCAGGAATAGAGACAAATTACTTTTTTTTTATTATTCATAAGGCGCTTTCAGGTTTGCAAGTCTCCTTTGATAAGCGGAAAATCGAAGCGTTGCTATCACAATGAAATCACTATATGAATGATTAAAAAAAACAATAAAAGCACACTGAGGTCAAATACAGATTTGCCAGGGGATAAGTAAAAAATAAGATGTATTTTTCTCAACTATTTTGTACCATATCAGCTAATAGCAGTCCTACGGCGTCGACATGCATTTCACTTTAACTGCCTGTTCCATGGGCATTTCCTATCTTGGTAGAGTTAAATTACATGGCGTTCTATTCAATTTAAGTCAGTCATCCCCTCAAATCATTCAATTACTGTAACTGTGGGTTATGACGTCATCTATTTGATACTAGTACCTCGAACAGCCATGCTGTACAAGATAATAATACGAATGCTATACATTACCCCGTATTTTACAGATTGATGTAGTATTTCTTTTTTTACATACTCTCTTCCTTTCTTCTATTCAGAATTTAATTTCCCCTTTCTTTCTTTCTTTTTTATTTATTTTAGTACCTCGAACAGCCCTGCTGTACAAGATATAATAAAACAAATACAATACATTACCCCATATTTTACAGACTGATATAGTATTTCTTTTTTTTACTTACTCTCTCCCTTTCTTCTATTCAGACTTTAATTTCCCCTTTCTTTCTTTTTTTTTTTTTTTTGTATTTCTTTATTCTCTTTCTTTTTTATTTCTTTTAGTACCTCGAACAGCAATGCTGTACAAGATAATAATACGAATGCTATACATTACCCCGTATTTTACAGACTGATGTAGTATTTCTTTTTTTACTTACTCTCTCCCTTTCTTCTATTCAGACTTTAATTTCCCCTTTCTTTCTTTCTTTTTCTTTCTCTCTCTCTCTTTCTTTCTTTTTTATTTCTTTATTCTCTTTTTTTTCTTTGAGTACATTGAACAGCCATGCTGTACAAGATAATAATACGAATGCTATATGCATTACCCCGTATTTTACAGACTGATATAGTATTTCTTTTTTATTTACTCTCTCCCTTTCTTCTATTCAGACTTTAATATCCCCTTTCTTTCTTTCTTTCCTTCTTTCTTTTTTATTTCGTTATTCTCTTTCTTTTTTTTATTTCTTTTAGTACCTCGAACAGCCATGCTGTACAAGATAATAATACGAATGCTATACATTACCCCTTATTTTACAGACTGATATAGTATTTCTTTTTTTACTTACTCTCTCCCTTTCTTCTATTCAGACTTTAATTTCTTTCTTTCTCTCTCTCTTTCTTTCTTTCTTTCTTTTATCGCTCTATTTTTATCTACTCATGTATTTATTTACTCCTTTATCCCATATCTCATTCATTCTTCATTATTGTTTTTTCCCCGTACTAATTATACCAGTTACAAAGTCTACAGTTTGTTTCGTGCTTAAAGAAATGCAGATAATTTTACGCTTGGATTAAGAATATTGGTAATGATAATGTTGGCAACTATTATCTTTTCACTCGTGATTGTCATGAAACCTGGCACAGGAAGCGTACTATAAATTAACAGTGACCATTTTACTGTCGTGAGACACAGCGAGAGGTCTAACTATCATTAAAAGAATATTGCATGAACTGATTCAACACTCTATAAGTAATAGGTTGGAGAGTGCGGTAATCCCGTAACTCATATACCATTGCGAATTGTTCCCATATTATTCAAAGTAATCCACTGGTTTATCAATAAGCTTGCACTCAATCTCCCATACCACCTGAATTTTTAAAATATTATTCACCTTTTCTCTTTAAAGGACAAGTCCACCCCCAACAAATAGCTGATTTGATTAGAAAGAGAAAAATCGAACAAGCATAACACTGAAAATTTCATCAAAATCGGATGTAAAATAAGAAAGTTATGACATTAAAGTTTCGCTTAGTTTCACAAAACAGTTATATGCACATCCTGGTCGGTATGCAAATGAAGGGACCAATGACATCACTCACTCCCTATTTCTTTTGTATTGTACTATATGAAATTTGAAATATTTTAATTTTATCCTCATTGCCCTGTGGAACAAAGTTTCATTCCACCCTGAACATGTGGAATTCAATTGTTTTAACATTTTGTGGTTCAAATAAGAGGATCCTGTTTGTCAAATCCATCATCGACTCTCTCATTGCATATCACTGAATTGTGCTTATATAACTGTTTTGTGAAAAATAAGCGAAACTTCAAAATGTCATAATTTTCTTATTTGACATCCGATTTTGATGAAATTTTCAGCATTATTCTTAAATAATTTTTCTCTACTTATTCAAATCAACTATTTTCTGGGTGGACTTGGCCTTTGATTAAATGATAATGGTGAATTATAATAATTCATGACAATGCAGCATAAAATCCATCGAACAAAGGCATTAAATGGTCTTTCAGAGTTATTCATCCAACGCGGTAAATTGACTTCACTTTGTCAACCGTACACTATTTTACAGTATAGGGTCATATTCATACCAAAACAATATGTTGCAAAACATTAAAAGATCACAGCTCGCCTACAAATTTCCCAAGAGTAATATCTGTCGTCTATAAGTTCAGCCAATATTATGACTGATTAACCTAGACGTAATTGGTTATACCTTGGTCACATTTGTTCTACGGCGGCCGTACGGCGAGTCGAAAACAGCCGTTTTAACATTTTGTGTACCAACTACATATAGGTGGTTTGAATTAAAATTAATGAAACGGCTGTTTTCGACTCGCCGTACGGCCGCCGTAGATCAAATGTGACCAAGGTATTACTACAATGTAGTATATACCAGCTTAGCGTTTACCAGCAAAAATGTTGCCCTGTCGAGTTAGCGTAAACAGAAACATATTGAACATGGTATTTGTAATTATGTTGTAATGTGTATCTATTTTGTTGGCCCCCGTTGTGTGAACATGGAGTACCGGGAGAACAATAAGCTAGTAGAGAACATTATAAATTTTGTTATTACAGCCACGTCTATGTGAACATTAATTGTATTCAGAATGTCACCATTACGTTTTTTATGACGCTGTCATACTAAATGAGAATAAAGGTAACAATGTATAGTTTTTCATTAATGAGGAATATTCATAGGACTCACAAAAACTTAACCCCCAAAACATTGTAGCCTTCTGATACCGTAAACTCAATCCAACTATATAGCATGTCGAAGGAATAAACAGGAAAATCATTCTTCTTTCATCCCGAACTCCATAATCAAACTTTATCTTTGATATTTTTCCGTGGGTAATTCATGTATATCATACGTTGCATAAATCCTTTAATTTTCATCCTGTATACTATATTTAAGGGGAATCCTACCCAAAATAAAAACTTGTTTTAGGAAAAAGAAATGTCAGACAAGCTGAGAGGTGAAAACAATAAGAAAGTTATGATTTTGTAAAAATTCACTATTAGTCCAGGATAGGCCCCATAGAGAAGGGGTCGAACCTTGTTTTTTTAGATATACAATGTTTTTTTATGATTTCTTGTCAATTCGAGGGTGCTGATTCCGAATCTGAATGATGCCACTCTTGTAACCTTGAGCATTTTCCGCATATTGGCAAAATCCAATATGGCCGCCAAAATATGCAAATTATACCCATGAAAATCATAAAATTGCACACACATTAACTATAAAATGCATGTAGTTGTTGTGCAGAAGTGAAATACTCGTTGGAAAAGCGATATTTGACAAAATGTTTATTTTATTGATATTCTAAATGGCCGCCATAACCCCTGTATACTTTATTATGTAGAATATGAATGGGGAAAAATACATTTTAAACAAGAGCACTATTATTGCATGTGATTGTGACCTACGAGTAGACTACTGTCTGAAAACATGATTATTAACAAAACTATGTCATTTGTATACTATCTAATGTGATAAATGCTGTATTATGATATTCAAAATGGGTGTCATAGACTCCTTATACTGTGTTCAATATATTAAAGGGGACAAATAATTTTCACAATATTTGAATTTGCTTGACTATAAAATGCCAATAACTGCGAAATATTGGTGTAACACTGTCTGACAACAATGATTTCTAACAAAACATATCATTTCCCTTGCAATTTTGGTAATTATGCTGCATTTTGACATTCAAAATGGCTGCCATAGGCCCTATCTGTATTATGAACAAAGCGAATGAAGAAACTAATTTTCACAAGAGTAAGAACAATAAAATGAATGTAATTGTAATCTACGAGTGAAATATTGTCTAAAAACATGTTTTCTAGCGAAACATATCATTTCCTTTTTCATGAATGAGATAAATGTTGTATTGTTAAATTCAAAATAGGGGCCATTACAGTATTATCTACAATATAAATGGGGACAAATACTTTTGAAAGAATTAGGATTTGCCTGACTATGAATTCCATATAATTCTGTTGTATAAGGAATATATTGTTTTAAAACGAGATTTTTTAATGAAATATAGTATTTCCTCTCCCATGTAGGTGATAAATACTGTATTTTGACTTTCAAAATGGCCGCTACAAGCCCTTACTAAATTATGTAACATGCGTATAGGGAAATTAATTATCACCAGAATGAGAACCAAAAACGCACATAACTTTGTGATGTATAGGTAAAATGTGGTCTTGAACATGATTTCTAACTAAATTCATCACATATTGGTCGAGAAGGTAATAAAGGCCTTACTTTGAAATTCAAAATGGCTGCCATAGCCTACAGTAGTATGTACATTGAAAATGGGGACAGATAATTTTGACAATTCTTACTATGAAAATTGCTTCATTTTTATGTAAGTGTTAAGTATTGTCTAAACCCAATGATTTCTAACGAAATATATCATAGCTTGTGTCAAAAAGGTGATGAATGCTGCATTTTAAGATTGAAAAATGGCCGCCATAGTCCCTTATCTTAATATGTAAAATTCTAATGGGGAAAGATAATTTCCAAAAAAAAAATACCATATTGCAGCCATTTTGAATTTTAGAATATAGCATTTGTCACCTAAATAACATAAGAAATGATCTATTTCGTTAGAAATCATATTTTCAGACGATATTTCACTCATACATGCAACACCATTTAGTCAGGCAAAGCCAAATTCTGTTAAAATTGTATGTTCCCATTCACATAGTACATAATAGGTCCACCGTTAGGGCCTGTAGCGGCCATTTTGACTTTCAAAATAAATTATTTATCACCTACCTGGCAGAATAAATGATATATCTTGTTAAAAATTATGTTTTCAGACAATATTTTACTCTTAAATCACACTTATATGTATTTTTTGGTGCTGACTCCTGTGAAAATTGGCGGGTTTCCCAGATCGATTGTACATCATACAGTCAATGTCTTTGGCGGCCATTTTGAAAGTCAAAATACGATATTTAACACAAACATGATACCCGAATAATGTATTTCGTTGAAAATTATATTTTAAGACAGTATTCTACCAATTTACCACAAAAACATGCGTTTTAGCGCTCACATCGTACATCATAATTTTAGGGCCTTAGGCGGCCATTTTAAATTTCAAAATGCTGGATTTATCACATACATGACGTGTTCAATAATAAATTTCGTTTTAAAACAATAATGTTTTTAGTCAGTATTCTACTTGTTTATCTTAACAAATTGCATTTTAGTGCTCACTATTGTGATTTTTTTTGTCACCATTCACATTGTACATAATAGTGTTATGGCTTTTGGAGGCCATTTTGAATATAAAAATACAGGATTTATCACATACATGACATACAAAATTAGATATATCTTTAGCAATCATGTTTTCAGGCATTACTTCACTCATATATCATTATTACTTGCATTTCAGTGCTCACATTTTCCTTCACTTAATTTTCCCAATTTGTATTGTACAGGGATCTGTGGCGGCCATTTTGAATATCAAGACAATAAATATTTTGCCAACAATTATTTTTTTCAGTTATTATATCACTCCGGCAGCACAATTGAATGTATTTTATAGCCAATGTGTGGACAATTTTATGATTTTCATGGGTAATTTGAATATTTTGGCGGCCATTTTGGATTTTGCCAATTTGCAGAAAATGCTCAAGGTTACACGAGTGGCATCATTCAGATTCGGAATCAGCACCCTCGAATTGACAAGAAACCATCAAAAAACATTGTATATCTAAAAAAAACAAGGTTCGACCCCTTCTATCCTGGACTATATACCCATGGAGACTTCAAATTGGCCGCATATGTGAGGTCATAGTGATGTAAGGCAAGATGTACTTCAATATATAAAATGGCTAAAATGTCATTTTCCCAGAAGTTGTATTTCAAATTATATTTTTCTTCCATGACCTTGTAAACCAATATACTACCTGTGTTATATTTAGATTTCTGCCCCAGGGGAATGGGTACTTAAGAGAAAACCAAAAATCCCTATTTTATTAAGTATATGGCCTATGGGAAAGTTGTCCTTGCCCCTTGTCATAATATACTTACCCAGTTGCCAATTTGAAATCTACATGGTCTTATAGTGATCTCAATTTTAAAGCGGCTATAACTCTCTTATTGCTTGTCCGATTTCTTTCAAACTTTCACCATTCTGTTTAATTTATATTTCTCCTGTCCAACATATCACTTTATGGCCAAGGCTGGATTCCCCTTTAAATGGAGAATGGTACCTACCGGGGTACCTACCAATCAAGCAAAAGTGATATGCTCTTTAAAGGTTAAGTCCACCCCAGAAAAATATTGATTTGAATAAACAGAGAAAAATCAAACTAGCATAACGCTGAAAATTTCATCAAAATCGGACGTAAAATATGAAAGTTATTTGACATTTTAAAGTTTTGCTTATTTTTCACAAAACAGTGATATGCACAGTTCAGTGATGACATGCAAAATGAGACAGTCGACGATGTCCTTCACTCACTATTTCTTTCGATTTTCATTGTTTGAATTATCCAATATTTATTTTTTTACATATTTGACAATAAGGACCAACTTGACTGAACCTTATAGTATTAAACAATGCTTAAACAATTCCCTACACTAAGGCAATGAGGAGAAAATTCGAATGTTTCATATAATAAAATACAAAAGAAATAGTGAGTGGATGACATCATCAGTATCCTCATTTGCATATCGATCAGGATGTGCATATAACTGTTTTGTGAAATTAAGCGAAACTTTGACATGTCATAACTTTCTTATTTTACAACCGATTTTCATGAAATTTTTAGTATTTATAATGCTTGTTGGATTTTTCTCTTTTTATTCAAATCGACTTTTTGTTGGGATGGACTTATCCTTTCATGAATTACTCTCATAAGTAATTAGAACTTTTTAAACTCAAACATATAATTGAATAGGTTTACAGGTGTTTTTGTAATGCTTTTAATGCATGTATTTCACATTGTAACAACTAAAAGGAAACGATGTTTGGATTTTTATACCAATATTTCACTCATTTTTATCAAAATTTCTGTATGTGGTGGAAGACATTTATATCATTTTACAAAACTACGTCATCTTTTATATCTTAAGTAAATGTTTTCAGATTTGAGCAGGACGGATTCTTGGGACGAGCGATCACTCACCCCCCGCATACTTTTTTTTTATCCGTATGTTTAATGAGTACAAGGTGCCAGGGGTGACTGCTGGGTGGGTGAGTTCAGTTGTTTGACTTAGTGTCTTTATGGTCGTTGGATGAATGAGGAGCGTGGTATGAATGTGAGTGCGTTTTGTTTTGAAAGTGATTGTTTGTCGGCCCTATTAATGCATAGCTCCGGTGAAGTTAGCTGACCCTACAAAGTTCCACCTGAGCGATGGATTTGAATAACCAATTCCATTGCTCAGGTTGAATGGTGTTGTGGGATTAGCAATCCTTGGCTGGAGCTGTGCATTGGACTTGACTGCTCGCTCGTCCCCAGACACCCTCCTGTCTTTCGTTTGTGTTCCTGCTTAAAACTAAGTTTTTTATTGTTTAAATTAAGACGTTTATCAATAAGCATCCTTCCACCACCACATGTGTTTGTATTTTTTTATTACTTCATCTTTTCCTTTTAGTATACATAATATATTAAGTTGCATTATATTTTCGTCATCATTTCAAGTTTGATGTTTTTAAATCTGTACACTCTATGTATATATGCCTGTAAATTGTACGCAATTCAGCCTTTTGGCTGCAAAGTGCAATAATTTCAATAAAACCTTTTCAATTTCAATTTCAATTTCAATTACCCCCCCCCCATCCCTCCTCGGAAACGAGAAGCGAGGTACAGGTAGGCCCTCCGGTAGGCTCTATATTATACTCACGCCATAGAGAAGTCCCGTTGCTACTGTAAACCCAATTGCCACTGCAGAAGATCCTTGTATATCTGTCCTCCGAGGGTCGATGGTAGCAAAGACCATAAAAACAAGATGGAAGGTGATCACAAATTCGACCCCGAAAGCTTGCCACAACGATACCCCCTCATCGTAATTGATCAAGGTCATTCCGACATTGGTCTGTTTATCAGCTGGGGTGACAGCCCTGAGGATAGCGGCTCCACATACGGAGCCTAAGCATTGCGCCACCACATAGAACAGTCCTCTGCTAATGCTGATCTGACGGTAGATGACAAGCGGGATGGTCACGGACGGATTAAACTGAGCCCCGCTGACATGTGAGAAGCACTGGATCAAAGTAGCTATCCCTAGTCCATTTGCTAAAGCTATGAGAGTGTTTGTTGGTGTGTTACCCCCAGACCATCCCACCGAGGACCCAGGGGCTATAGGAATGAATATAGCAAGAGCTAAACATTCTGCGAACACTCCCCGCCAAAAATCCACGTTTCCTAAATCATCCTTTTCCCAGCGCGTTTTCTGAGAGTCGTCGTCTGCCGTCTTTGGGATGCGGTACGACACCAAAACATGTCCGACACTGTTGAAAACCATTGAGATTATATTTTGGTCTAAACAATAAAAAAATAATAATCACAATCATGCACATCTATTTTTATGAAAACCACAGATCAAGTAAGTATTCCACAGAATTCAGAGTCGTGAGGTAGCGAAACGGTAGCGAGTCACCTGTGGGGAGTTTCAGAGAGACATCACTTTATTGATAATCCTCGACAGGCACGAAACTGTGATCGTGCATCCACCGAACACCAAATATCAGATAGACCAAAGTACAGTTGACGATGAACCTTTTTATGCGCCGAAATCTGCTCTGGATTTATATGCTCTGCGGCAGTAGATTCAGGGATCGCCTCAGATTTTCATTCGATCCGATGTGGCGCCACTGACACCCCTGATAACCGTACCGACAAGAGCTAAACATTTACTTCAAACTTTCATTTGAATTTTGTTCACGCATGAAATGCATATTAACCATTTAACTTTTCACACGACAATACTCATTTGTCCTAATATCTGTTCATCAAGTAATCGCGGAAAATGAGAATATTTTCACACATTATTTCAAATCTTTTACTTATTCATAAAAAAGAAAATAATAAAGAAAGCGGAGTGACTACTATATTTATACACCAATCCATACTCGTATTCTTTCTAATTTCATTTTTTCTTGTGCGTATCTGAAAAAAAATGTTTCTAGCTTTATAAAAAGAGGTAAACGTAAAAAATGCCTATCATTATATATTCTTACTTACCAACATGCTATGCCAAAGAAATTTTTAATTAAAATATCACTATGCAATCACATACTGCACAACAATGGGTTTGGAAAAGGAACAATTAAATTGATTTTTATATTTTCTACAGTGATAAACCACAGATTTCCTTTGTATTTTTAAATATTTATCGTTTACTTATTCTCCCCTGACATAGTTATAGTTACAGTTTTGATTCAAATAGTTACAGTTTTGATTCAAATAGTTACAGTTTTGATTCATATAGTTACAGCTTTGATTCATATAGTTACAGTTTTGATTCATATAGTTACAGTTTTGATTCATATGTAATATTTAGATATCATGCCCTGTGTGCTTTAACCATAGATTTCCTTATTCAAATGTTATCACACTATATAGTTAAAAATGACATCCTATAGCTACAGATCATTATCATTATTTTAACAAACTATATAATTATAGTTTGTCGAAATAATGATGTCACAAAAATATATCATCTTTAATTAAGACGATTATTATAAAGATGTAAAATAAAGGATGTTATTCATGGAAAATAATAATGATACCACAATTTTTTTCATATATCTTATTTCCTTTGTTCTTATTTTTTTGTGGTATATCTTTGACATTAGTCGAAAACTAGACATGAGTTAGAGAACAGACTGACATCATTCGACACAGCGAAGACCAGAGCATGAATGATAGATAGAGACTGAAGTCGAGATTGAATTTCTCGTATGATTAAACACTAACCTTTTCTGTAGCGATACGTGCGTGGTATGAGAAAATGAGAAAGGAGTATGAACATGATGAAGTGTTCCGAAGTAGAAGAAGAAAAAGCGCAACAGAATAACATTGACTCGTTGAGTTCGATTGTGGGGTCCGGGAGAAGGTATAAGCAGACAAAAAAAAAAACACTGATCACTGGCTTACAGATGGGGGGGGGGGCGATCGAGGGGCCATAGACCCCACAAGTTTCACGACGAAGTAAAAATAGAAAAAGAATGAAAAGGAAATGAAAAAGGGTGAAATATAATATAATTTTCTGAATGTAATCCAAAATATATCAAGGTCGCAACATTTGCCCACGCGTATCGCTATCTCAAAGTCTTCTAGAATTTTTTCTAATAGGTCATTAATTATGCCCCATTGAATTTTGAGTTTATCACGCCACTAATATTTATAATAAGGGAAAGCAATGATAACGGAAGGACAATTCGCAAGAACAGATTTAAAGAACACATTTAAACAATATCATTGATCGACTTCAACGACAAAATTATGTTTTCGATGGATCATTATAAAAATTGACATTCCCCTTGTAATTCCTGATGATTTTCAATCAAAATGAATGATTAAGATTGTCACATATTGGAATAGATTTGATTAGTCTGGTTTCGTAGGTGTGACCAAGGCATAGAAGGCACATGGTCATAACAAACCTGTCAATTACTGAAAGGTCGAGAAGAGAAAATATCATTTCCACAGGCAAACCACGTCATGTTAGTTGATTTGATTTATTTAGATGTTTCATTCTAGTGTCATCTCAAACATGATCATCAGATGTAGAGTGATGTTTGAGATTCTAATTTATGATCCAACGTGCCTTCTTAATGAACAAGGAGAGAAAATGAACTCTTTCGTTCTGCTGGGTGGGGATTTTGATTTGATTTGATTTATTGTTTCACATTCCACAAAAACATATATCTTGAACATAATTATGAGAAGATGACAAAAAATACATAGTTGTACAGTGTTTTACAAAGAAATACAAAATCGTGAAATATGAGGAACCTATTCAAAAGCAAAGCTTGTAGACATATAGGTCCCCAGAAGAAAATAATCAAGGATTAAAAACTCCTAACGCAATGAAGCGAGATAAATCAAATGTAGAAAAATAATACATTATAAAGAGTTCTACATGATAGACAAACCATTGCATCATCTTTTTTTAATTGTGATAACTGTCCAATTTATTTAAATATCTGGCCAGCTGAATCGTTGCAGTCCAGATTTATGAGATAATATTGAAAATTTAGATTTTCTTGCTCGTTCGCTTCGTTCACCTACATTTGTGCATCAAAATTAAAAACCCACCGCCCCTTCGAATAGTTAATCATCTAATAATGCCCACTGATAATGATCTCACATAATCCTTTAAATCGATTATACATTAAACTATCTGAGAGACAAAAAAAATATTTTTCCCAAAGTACCCAACATATTAAATATGTTGTCCGTTTTTGTAGTTGACAACCCCTTTTTTCCTTTTAAGTTCTTGAGGAGGCAAATGTCTACCCAATCTTCTATTGTCGACGAAAATAGATTTTCAGCCAAATTGACCCACCCACCACCCCCCCCCCTCCCTCTCTCCCCCTCTAAAAGGGAAAAAATACGGGCTTGCAAAAAGGGCAATGCAATTGCAATATGTATAGACAAGGAGCAGTGTTATCTGCAAGAAGGGAGACAGTTTCATCCCGTTCGCGTCTGTTATGTCCCTCAATACTGCATTTTGTTCTATATTTAGGATGGTAACGATGCACCACTCGGGGTTGATGATACTCTTAGCATCGTGGATGCGTGATACTGCAAATGTGTCCTACACTAAATATATTCCTTGCCTCGCATCCCCATTTCATTTGCATTGACAAGCATCTTTCTCTCCCTCTCTCTTTCACTACTTCTCTCTCTCTCTCTTTCTCGTCCCCATCTCGTCCTCAAAGTGTTAGCCCATTCTCTATTCATCTTGTCACTCTCTCTCTCTCCCTTTTCTAATTCTTCCTCATTCATAATTTTGCATGCGCACCACTCTCCTCTCCCTTTCTTTTTATCCCCCCCCCCCCTCTCTCTCCCTCTCCCTCTTGGAAAGGAGGGAGGAGGCCACCACGGCCAGCCATGGAGCCCGATCTGATGAAGCTGACGTTATATAGTTTTAAAGATCATGGTAAAACGGCGGCAAAACAACGATGTTGACCCCCATGCCTACACTTTATTTATACAAAATCCCAAAGTGCATGGGGGAAAAGGGCTTATCGAATCTCTTGTTTTAATACGCATATACAGTTTGCAATAATAAAAACTTGTTTCCTCGTTGTATATACAGTTCAATTTTTATAAAGACTGTATAATGCAGGTAAATTAAGGGGATAGTGCAATTGTTTTCGTATTTATGGCAAAAGAAAGGGTTTTTTATATCCCTTTTTATGGTGGAGGCCTACATAGATGTATTTATTGAATTAAATTGTCCAATTAAATGGAAATTTGGTGCTCGCTGGTTATCAACAAATTTACAATAATTTGTATATTTTTTATCAATTATGTTTTCTTCTAAAAAAATGGAATATAAGTAAAATAGAGAACAACGCCATCCCCCTTTTAATAGGAATCGAATATAATGTTCAAACAAATGAGAGCTACATGGGTTTATCATGGTGAAAATAATTTATTTCGAACTTGACCGAGCGAAATTATTGGCAATAAATATATGGTTAATTTGTTTTGCAAGATGAGCTTATGTTAAAAATATATATTTTATTTTGATGAGTGCATGCTAATTGAGGATAGATTATTTTTAATAGCGATGGTGCTAAGAGCACTATTCATGAATGCAGGGGCGTCGATCCATTTTTCAGATTGGGGGGGGGGGGCAAGATCATGAATCAAGTACCAAAGGCGCTCGATCACACAAGAACAAACAAACTCGCCCCCACACACAAAGGGCTCTATATATATATATATATATATATAGCCCCTGGTCTTGGTATAATTTTATAGATACTCTTTCAAAGTTTAATTGTGGATTTTTTTGCAATTTCATTTCTGCTCTTGACTGTTATATATTTATATACATATATATTTATTTATATATGACTCATGAGAGACAAATATCTCACCAACAAAATGATGCGAGCGCGAAGCGCGAGCTGAAATTTTTTAGTATACTGACCTGAAAACAGGAAAAAGGTACCTGTTTAGGACTGTTTAATTGTAGTAACTCATGAGGAGGATACATATCTCACTACACAGATAATGCGAGTGCCGAGAGCGAGCTGAAATTTCTTTATATTCTGTCCTGAAAGCTTTTTATCTAAGCATTTTCGGTACTAATGATTAAAATGGGTATCTAAAAGAACAATAGATGCGAGCGCGAAGCGCGAGCTTAAACTTTTGATATTTCGATCTGAAAAAATGACAGTTTAATGGACGTTTTTAATAAAGAACAAGAAATATATCCAACAAAAGATTATTGCAAAGCGAAGCGGGGGGTTCTTTTGAGGTTTAGATCTGAAAACGGGACATTCTATTCACCTATTTAATCATGAAAAGTATGGGTTTTTGCTACAGAATTGATGCGAGCGCGAAGCGCGAGCTGAAAATTTTTATATTCCAATCTGAAAAGCGGACATTTTGAGCACGATTTTAAAGGGGAATCCAACCCAAATAAAAACTTGTTTTTATAAGGAAAAGAAAAATCAGACAAATTGATAGGTGAAAGTTTGAACAATATTGGACAAACAACAAGAAAGTTATGAATTTTTAAAAGTTGTAATTATTGGTAATCACTATACTCTGGTGACTTCAAATTGGCTGCATATGGAATGTCATAGTGATGTAAGGCAAGGACTACTCTTCCATGTAAACCAATACATATTATGGCTAAAATGTAATTTTTCCCAAAAGTTTATTTCAAATTATATTTTTATTTCATGAGGACATAAAACAATATACTACCTGGGTTATGTTTAGATTACTGCCCCAGGGGAATGGGTACTTTGGAGAAAACCACAAATCCCTGATAATAAAGTACATGGCCTATGGGAAAGTTGTCTTTGCCCCTTGTCATAATTTACTTACCCAGTTGCCAATTTGAAATCTACATAGTATTAGTGATCTCAATTTTAAAGCAGCTATATATTTCTTATCGCTTGTCCGATTTCTTTCAAACTTTCACCATTCTGTTTAATTTATTTTTCTGCTTCCCAACAACATTTTATAGCAAAGGCTGGATTCCCCTTTAAATAAAGAACGAGTTGTGTATCTCAATCTCGCTTGTTGATTTATGTGTAACATTACAATCTTATTTTATTTGTGCACATGCGGAATTATGGGGGGGGGGCAAAACGATATGTTTGCCCCCCCCCCAATGGGGCGATCGCCCCCCCCCCCCCCATGATCGACGCCTCTGCATGAATGTATTAGAATCATATTCATAAACAATACATGGGTATCGATCCCGGAGGGATGGGGATAACTCCCCCCCCCCCCCCCAAATATTTCAGGTGGGGGATGCCTGTGTTTTCATCCCCCAATAATCTGAGATCGGACATCATATTTTAATATGATGAATTATATGACAAGTAAGATCATAATACTATAATAATAATACTAACAACAACAATAATAATAATAATAATAATAATAAGTCTGGAATATGGAAGCAACGAACCTCGCCAACTACCTATATCCAATCCACCTGATATACTGACGAGTATATCCCTCGATTATGATAAATGTCAAGCAATATACTCCATTATCAAGCAAGCATCTATCTTATTGGCACAACATCGACTGACACTACCCTACGGTGAAAAAGAGAAGGCAAGACTTAAATGCTCCTTTCACAAGAAACTTCAAGAGCAACTTAAATCCAAGCGACTTCATGGCCACCATGAAAAACAGACGCATCGGGAGTTCGTAGACCAGAAAGACACCCATGTCGGCGGGACTAAGAGGTGAAACTGAAGGGTTCATCTATATGCTATTCAGGACCAGGTGGTGAGGACCCGTGCCTACGAAAAATCTATCCTCAGAACAGACACAGACGACACTTGCAGGATGTGAGGAAAAGAGACCGAAACAATCATGCATTTGGTATCAGCATGTTCGACTCTTGCTGGAACTGAGTACATCACAAGACATGACAATATTGCCAAACTTATCCATTGGCAACTACTGAAGGATCGCGGTAAAATGACTTGTGATCACGCTTGGGAACATCAGCCACAAACGATCACCACGATCAATAACATATATTGGAACTGTGGCATACTAACGGATAGAACCATCAACTGCAACAAGCCGGACATCATCGTCAGAGACAACAACGTAGTAAATATCATTGAGGTCTCTGTTCCCCATGATATCAACATTGCTGTAAAGGAAAGAGACAAACGGCTCAAGTATCAAGACCTAAGGATTGAGATCGAGAGGATGTGGAACGTGAAAGCAGAGGTCACACCAGTCATCATTGGTCACTCAGGAATGATGAAGAAGGGAATGGAAGCCTGCATAACCAAGATCTCTCCTCACCTTCGGATGTACGACATTCAGAAGGCAGCTATCTTGGGTACAACCAGATTGATAAGAAAGACTCGGACATTAGTAGTGTAAAGTTCCTAGTTGCACTTGAAATTACTTGGTGCTTTTTGTTAGAGCAAAGTTATTCAAGAAAAAATACGGACTTGATCCTGTTTAGAGGAATTATAATAATAATAATGATTATCATGGTGATGGTAGCATTCTTCTTCATAGGTGGATCAAGGGGGCCCGAGGGGCCCGCCCCCCCCCCCTATTGGCGGAGCAAAAAAAATGAAAAAGGGGAAAGAAAGGAGGAAAAAAGGAAGAGGAAAAATAAGAGGAGGGAGACGAGTGAATAGAATAAGGTCAGGGGAAGACTTGGAAGATAATTTTAAAAATATTTACTGTCCCTATATTGAATTTTTCGCTCGCGCATCGCGCTCGCATTGCCTGTTTGATAAGATACAAATCTTGCTCAATATGCTGATAATTATGTAGCTTAAAATATCAAGTTTTGAAGCCAATATAAAAAACATATTTCAACTCGGACATCGAGCTTTCATTAATTTGTTTGATTTACAAATTGATTTTTTAAAGTGCTCTGTAAAATGTCCGTTTTATGGTGTGAATACATAGTGTGAATATCAACATTCCTGCTTGCGCTGTGCGCTCGATCGCATTATTTGATTTGCCAAGTAGGCCTACCTATTGTCTTTGTGTATTCCATAAGATTCTCAAAATATCCCTTTTCAGGGGCCCGTTTCATAAAGGACTTGCAACTGTTGTAACTTTGCCATTATGGCAACTACCATAGTAACAGGGCTCAGCAGCCAATCAAAATCAAGGTTACCATGGTAGTTGCCATAATGGCAAAGTTACAACAGTTGCAAGTCCTTTATGAAACGGGCCCTAGGCAGGCGCGCCGGAACACTTTCAGTTTTAGGGGGGCAAAATCCCGAAGGGGGCACAATATTTTTGACAGCGTGAGATACCGAAGCGATCGAGCGGGAGAGGGTGTGGGACCCCCCACGGTAAAGGCTTTGTGTAAAAATGGAGTATAAAAGTTGCGTTTCTAAGAGCATTCAAAAATAAATTTCTTGAGAATTAAACATAGAATTCACTACGAAAGACTATACTCATAATTTATGAGACCCTATATGAAATCTACGCGCAAAACGATCGCTTCGGAATGTGGTTTTCATGTCTGATCAATTAAATTACGTACGCTTATATTGACTCAAAATACCAGAAATTACATTTTTCATGCAATATCCTTTCAGAAACATTTATTTATGTACATTTACATACACGGACGACGCGAGAGAGCCAATCATCATAAGTTTCAAGTAATTCCTGTCAGAACAAGGAGTGTATTAAGCAGAAGAAGCGTAACAACAGAAACAAAAGAAATTCTAATGAATGTCTTTTCAAATTCAAAATGTCATACTGTTCTGACGCGGCAGACGTCGATAAGCACTTAAATCCCCGCATTCTATGCAAATCGTTTCTGACATCAGCATTGGAGAAAGTCCCTGATTATCCATGCATGGGCAATACGTTTCATTATATACCGAGGTTGTTTTACCTGACTGCTAAGAAAGCACGAATGCCTGTGAGCAAGCAACCAGGGGACCAACGGCTTAAGTTCCTCTCCGAGGGACCTGGTAATGAGGATAAATACCTTACCAAAGGGCACTAGCGCACCACTTGGGAATCGAACCCGGGTCACCGGAATCCGAAACCCCCGCTCTACCGACTGAGCTATCGCGCCTCCCCATATTTTGTAACTGGAGGAAAAAGAAATATGACAAGCTTAATTGTCTAACAATTTAAAACTTTTCTGAAAATCATTAAAGTTTAAAACATTACTCGATTTATGTGTTTCCTTTTGCATGTTTTGTATGGCTGGGAAGCACTTTTGGATGACTCCTTCAAAATCTTTTTTCTTTACATATTTTACACGCGCACGCATGTTTATTGAGATACGTAACTTGATCGTTATTCAAAACATGCTAAAATTATCTAGTTTCAGTTCAGAATATAAAAAAAAATTCTGCTCGCGCTTTGCGCTCGCATTATAAATGTAGGAAAATACAAAATAACCCATCCTTTTTCATGATTTACAAAACATAAATAGAGTGTCCCGTTTTTAGGTAAGAAATCTTATTTTGTCCGCTCGCGTTTCGTGCTCGCATCAATTGTTTGCTTATAATTATACCTATACGATTAATGATTACAAAAAGTGCTTAGAATGTCAACTTTTAAGGTCGGAATGTCAAAAATGTTCAGCTCGCGCATAGCGCTCGTATAATTTAATCGTTGAAATATATATCGTCTTCATGACTAAATGAAAAAACGTCCATAACAAGTCCCTTTTCGATCAGGCCAGAACGCATATTAAAAATTTCTGCTCGCGCTTCGCGCGGTAATTATCTAGAACGTCCAGAATGTTCAATTTTCAGGACAAAATACATAAAAATAAAAAATAGCATGCGCTTCGCACTTTTTAAATATAGGGCTTATGAGATTATTACACATTTATGCAGTTTTATAAGAATAAAGCTAAGAAATGACTGTTATAGGACATGGGCGTTTTGCCCACCCCCCCCCCCCCCCAGATTTTCACGACCAAGAAAATAAAAGAGAAAAGGAAAGGGATAAAAAATATGATAGTATTTTCTAAATATCATGCCAAAATCTATCACAAACTTGGATTTTTGTAATAAAAATATCAAAAATTTTCCTCACTCGCTTCGCTCGCAACTTCTTATCAATTTTACGCGATACGCCACATCGAGCCTCCTCAAAATTTTTGGCTCATTGCGTCACTGGGACAACCTCTTCAAAGAAACAAACAAAAATCAACTTTGAGTGGCCGATCGGGGAAAATATGGGTGAAAAAAATCCCCCCCCCCCCCTATTGGCGGAATCTGGATCCGCCCATGTTCTTCTTCTTCTTCCGGTCAGTAAAGTCCTCTTTATAGAGTATACTAGGAGTCGTGCTTGACGTCTGAGGCCACAATCACAAACACATGACATTTGCATTTTGGTGCAGTTGAACAAAACTAATTCAAAACATTCCGATGGGTATCGATCACGGTTGTGGGGGTGGGAGAAATATCTCCCCATTTCAGGTGGGGGTGGCGTGTGTTTTCACCCCCCCCCATAAATTGCAATTGAATATCACAATATTTATGATGAATCATATGACAAGTATGATCATGTTTGGATTTGAAATCAATAAAATAAACTTGATATAAGAAGAGTACATGCTGACGAATCACAATTTTAATTGTACGCATGATGACCGTCCCTTTTCCTCTCTGAATATTGTTATTGAATGAAACCATTCCTTTCAGTTATCATTAAAAACAGATAATAAAGAGAGAAAAAAAAAACAGGATGAAATAGAATAACATGTTTATGTTTTTACACATGACATTATCTTTTAAAAATTTACCCCTCCCCGCAACCAAGCGATTGGGGTGCGCCCCGTTTATTTTACTACCATTTTAATTGTCACTTCATTTTATGTTATTCTTTATCCCGATTTATGATGTAAAATAAATGGAGAACCTATAAAAGAAATTAAAATTCAAAGGAGTGTATAAATGGGTAATGAACCAGAATTTCCTCAAAATTTAGGTAAAGAAAAAAAAACAGCTCGCGCTTCGCGCTCGCATTTATCTAGTACATACGTAACGGTACTTAGGCTTGTTGTAGAAATAAAGCTTACATGAATTAATAGTGTGCAGATGTGGGGCATGGGGACCATGGAAGAAAAAGCGTGGATTAGATTGTATATTACTTTCAAATATTATGTCAAAATCTATTACAAAATTAGATTTTTGCATTTAAAGGTCAAAATTTGTGCTAGAACACTTCGCTCACTCGCAGTTTCTTAAAAAAATTTGTTTGCCTTAACGTCATATCTGGCCCTCTAAAAAAAAAATTACACAATTGCCCCCCCCCCCCCCTTAACTAACAAGAAATCCCTCACACAGAACCGAAGTTGGTTCAGTCATCCCATGGCTGAACGCAGCAGGAGGGGGGGGGGGGGGCAAATGGGCAGTTACTCCCCCCCCCCCGAAATTCTTAAAAATAACATTTTGTAGTTAAAAATTTTAACAAAATTAAACAAAAGCGTGTATGAAATCCTTTAATTTCACTTTAGAAAGTGCAAAAGCGCCCCAATGGCAAGCTCGGTCACTTTGCTCCCTCGTTTTCAAGTTTCTGAGAAAATGTTTACGCGTCTTATCCCTCCCGGAAAAAATCTGCTTACAACCATGGTAATCCCCCAACCAGAGATTTTTCCAGTCATCGACACTCTAACAGCAAATCTTGCTGTGTTATTTTACGAAGCTATTAGCTGAAAATAAATACCAAATTTTTAAATGCCTCTCTGTCTTCATAATATTTTACTCTGCAGTGCCGCGAAGTATGACGAATATGAGCTCGCGCTTTATTAAATGGGATAGTGGTGTAGAATTTTCCTTTACGTAGATACAAGCCTTTTGGCGCGTTCTTTAAAGCACATGTGCTCCAACAAAAATGCTGATAGTTTGAAAACAAGCACACGAACCCCAATTTTAGTATACCTTTCTCCAGGGCCGTAGCTAGAGGGGGGGGGGGGGGTATGGGATGTGACACTCCCCCAACATTCATGCCCGGCATTCATGGCAGTCGCTAAATGGAGGATAGGGGAGAAAAAGAAAAGAGAGAGAGAGAAAGAGATAGAATAAAGACCAAAAGAAAGCAAAGAAAGAAAGAAAGAAGGGGCGGGAGCCTGATCTACGATCTACAGTTGGCAAATTCGTGATGACAAGTCCACAAGTTTGCAGTTGGCCTACATTTTTTTTTGAAATAAATTTTGCTGTAGAAGACTTTTTTCTTCAAATTTATGGAGTCAGAATGTGCTTGGGGTGGGGATGGGTGGGAGTGGGGGTAGTTTTTGGTTGCAGTCAATCAAGTAATTGGTGCAATCAATTCCAGGCTTCCAACATGCAGTTTGAAAGCATTTTAATCCCTTTTATTCCAAGAACTGTCATAAAAATAAATCCACCCAAAAAAAAAAAAAAAAATGATTTTAGTGTTTTAAAATCATATTTAAACACATTTAAAATAATGTTTGCCTATTAATTAATCGTTATCAAAAGAGTCTAGTACTATATTTAGGTAGCCTACATGTTGCTAATTATCTGCCCCGATTCATGTTAATAATTACTGTTAATATTGTTTGATTGTGATCCTGAAAGTTGAATCAGGTTTGCAGGGGCGGCAGAAGGGGGGGGGGGACAGGCAGGGGCCGCGGAACCGGGGGGGCTGGGGGGGCTTCTGCAGCCCCCCCCCCCACTTTTTTTCAAAACCGTGTACAAAAACGTAAAAATTACCATATGATTGTGATTTTTAGCATGGTCAGCCCCCCCCCCCCACTTTGAAAACCGTTCCGCGGCCCCTGACAGGGGTACTTGCCCTCCCCCTCCCTCCAAAAAAAAATTCTCGAAGCCAAAATAATTATAATCGTCACCAATGGACTTTCCTTTACCGACGACGTCCTATATGAAAGCATAACATTGAAGAGCGCCATCTTATCAGCAACAATATGAACATCATGAGACCTGGGTCGGAAGTTGTCTGTGTAGCTGTCGGATCAATAATTCCTGATCCCGCCACTGGATAACGGACCTGGGGATTCATGAAACTAAGGAGATTCGTATTTTTGCTCAATTAGGCCTATACTAACTACTATAGACCCTAGTCAAATTAGCCGGGAGTACCGCACGAGACTCTCGTCTTCGAATCTGTGAACGATTTCCAGTGGTCTGTGCTCGGGGTCTTTGCTGTTGCAAATCATGCGCCGACTCCGAGATTCGGCCTGCTGAGCTGAGCCTGTGGCTGTGCATGTGCAAGGTACTGAAGTACCCGGTACGTTCCGGAGTGCCAAATCTGTGGAAAGAATTATGCAGTGACATATTTTGCCCCTTCCCTGAGGAACGATAGCGAAGAAAATTGTAAAATCATGGCGAGCCTGGTGAAAATGTCTGCAACAGTTTTTCTGTTTAAATTATTGCTTGGACTCGTTTTATTGTTTGGTGAGTTGCCTTTTTATTAATCTTAGCAGTATTCAAAGATTTCTCCGCACAAGAAATCAATGAAAGTTCATTCACCTGTCAAGTGCCGAAATCAATTGAGTGCGCTAGTCAAATACTCAATATTTTTTATGACTGTGTTTAGTAAATGAAGAGGCTTTAAAGCCTTTAATACGAGGAAATTATTTGTAAACCAATTTTCGGCATTACGGTACTCCTATGTGTTTAACTTAAGATTGCATGCCAAAAATTTGTTTACAAATTATGGGTTTGTTACATATTTTTTCTCTAAATTGGGGATTTGTGAGGTGTCAATTTGTTGAATACTCGCACTGTATGTTCAGGCCTGAAAATGGGACATTTTAGGCACCTTTTGTAACCGTGAAATGGATGTGCAGATTAAGATTTAACTATTAATGTGCGCGCAAAGCACGCCAATGTTTTTCTTATATGATATAAAAATCAAATATAACTAAACTCCCATGATGCAGCGGATATAAGCTTTGCAATAAGCTAAACGTAGGGATTTGTGATGGCCAAATTCTTGTAAAAATAGATTGAGCGCGGGAGCGGAGCAACCGCTCAAGTAATTTTGCACAATTACTTGTAGGCCAATTCAAGCACTTTGACTGCATTTAAAGACAAAGTCCACCCCAGAAAAATGTTGATTTGAAAAATTATAGAGAAAAATCAAACTAGCATAATACTGAAAATTTCATCAAAGAGGGATGTAAAATAAAAAACTAAAGAAGGTTCATCATCATCATCATCATATCAGCCATGTTCAGCCCACTGCCAGACGAGGGCTTCCTCAAGTTGGTGGCAAAGGTGCTTCAGCTTGTCTTGTGCTGATGCAATCCAATTTATTCCAATTAATTTTGTGAGCTCGTCACTCCATCTCAATTTTTGTCTACCCCGATTTCGTGATCCTAGCCATGGTCTCCATTTGGTCCACCTATTATCATGTGATCTTGCAAGGTGGCCAGCCCATCTCCATTTCATTGATTTAATTGCTTTGATTATGTCTATTACTCTAGTCTGGCTCCTAATCCATTGTATGGTTTTCCTGTCACGTTTTGATATCCGTAGCATTATACGTTCCATACTGTGTTGAGTGGTTTTTAATTTCTGTTCCATTTTCTTTCTTTCAGACCAGGTTTCAGAACCATAGGTCATTGTTGGTATAACACATTGGTTACAGACTTTTCTCTAAGGCAAATTGGCATATTGCTCTTCATAGTGTCATTGAAATTCCCAAAAGCGATCCATCCAGCTCTTGTCTTCTTTTAAACTTCTTCCAGTTGTTCATGATCCATTCTGACGTGTTGCCCAAGGTAGATATACATGTAATGATCTACTCTCTCGATTTCAGAATTATCCGTTATGATTCTTTGCTCTGTAGCAAATTTGTTGAACACTACTGTTGTCTTTTTCATGTTGATCTTCAGGCCTACTTTGTTACTTCAGTGTTGAGATCGTTGAGCATATTTTCTAGCTTGTGTCCATCATCAGTGATTAGAATGATATCATCGGCAAATCTCAGGTGGTGGAGACACTCACCTTCAATGTTTAGCCCCGTACTTTCCCAGTCTAATTTACGTATTATTTCCTCCAGTGCAGCGTTGAACAGTTTGGGTGACATGGTATCTCCCTGTCGCACTCCTCTGTTGATGGGGAATTCATCACTGTCTTTGTGCAGGTGAAAGGTTGCAGTTGCTTGGCTATACATTTCCTGAATGAGTTTGATGTAATTATGGTGCACACCTTGTACCTGTAAGGCTGTTATTACTGCCTGAAATTCTACACTGTCAAAAGCTTGTGCGAAGTCTACAAATGCCATGCACAAGTCTGTATTTGCAAGTCTTCTCTAATACAGGCGCGGATCCAAGGGGGGGCCGAGCCGGCCCCGGCCCCCCTATTTTTTGGCAACCCCCCCAAAAATGTCCTTTTAACTTGAGAGAAATGCTGAAAAACAAAAAAAGAAAAGTACGAAGGAGGTAATATACCCATGTTTAATTTACGGCCTCGTAACGGCCGGCCCGTTCCCTACAGGCCTACTCGCAGTGGCACCGCATTCTGTTGGTTCACCAGCAAACCACGCTATACCGCAACTGGGTGCGCATCAAGACATCCTTGACATGGGTCTCCTGCGCTCCATCAACGGCCGATTAGCTCTGCATAGGAGGATTACCATATATGCGCACGAGTAGGCCGTAAAGCAATATTTAAAAAAATGCTTAAAATGTCCGGTTTTCAGGCCTTAATATTCAAAGATTTCGAGCTCTCATTAATATTAGATTGATAAATAAGGTAACATTTTCATGAATTCATAATAATGAAATTGTCCCTTTTTTCAGAATTGAATATCGATATCGACAAGTTTCATCTCGCACTTAGGAAGAGGAATAGGAACATAGTCATTTTCATATGACGACAAAATGTCCTTGCAATTTCCCCGGTGCTTGGTCTAAATGATAATTTTAAAAATCGGCTCGCGCTTCGCGCTCGCATCATTTGTGAAGTACGATCCATATATCCACTCCACAATTTTCCTACGATGCTTGAAATAGTGCTTAAATTGACCATCTTCAGATCGCCATCATTTTTTTTCCAGCCCGCGCATTATTGATTTTCATAATGATGTATTTAGAATTCCCAGATTCTAGGTCTAAATTTCAAAAGCACGCGCACACAATAGATATGCAGTTTGTTCTTTATTCAAAACGTGCATGACTTATCCAGTTTCATATCAGAATATCAAAAATTTTACATATCCTGTTTATGTTTACAAAAAGTGTTTGGAATTTCAATTTTTTAGGTAAAAATGTCCAAAATTTTCAGCTCGCGCTTTGCACTCGCATTATTTGATTATTGAAATATGTATCGTTTTCATGGGTAACTTCCCCATCAGGCCAGAACGTATATTAAATATTTCTGCCTGCGATTCGCGCTCACAGTGATGATTTAGTTACACATCTTGTTCATGATCACAATCATTGCTCAGAATGATCAATTTTCAGGACAAAATACATGAAATTTCCTTTAAAAATTAGCTCCCGCTTCGCGCTCGTACTTTTTAATTCTAAAAAAGGGCTTATATATGAGACTATTATTTAATTATGTTTTGTGAGAATAAAGCTAACAAGTGACTGTTAGGACTACCTATTCAAAGAAACAAATAAAAACAAATTCAAGCGGCCGATCGGGGAAAATATGAGTAAAAGATTTTTCGGCCCCCCCTATTGGCGAAAGCTGGATCCGCCCCTGTAATAATTGGTTAAATGTGTGAAGATGGTCTGTAGGAGAGAAATTACCACTTCTGAATCCGGCTTGTTCCCTCGGTTGGTTAAAATCTAGGGTTCCAGTGATTCAGTTTGTTGGAACTTTTGTAAATAATTTGTAGGTATTTGAAAGTAAGCCAATTGGCCTACAGTTTTTGTCTCACCTGCATAGCAGAGTGAGACTATAGGCGCCGCTTTTCCGACGGCGGCGGCGTCAACACCAAATCTTAACCTAAGGTCAAGTTTTTGAAATGACAGCATAACTTAGAAAGTATATGGACCTAGTTCATGAAACTCTGCCATAAGGTTAATCAAGTATTACTAAACATCCTGCCTGAGTTTTAGGTCACATGACTGAGGTCAAAGGTCATTTAGGGTCAATGAACTTAGACCATGTTTGGGGAATCAACATCTAAATCTTAAGCTAAGGTTAAGTTTTTGAAATGTCATAACTTACAAAATATATAGACCTAGTTAAACTTGGACATAAGGTTAATCAAGTATTACTGAACATCCTGCTTGAGTTTCACGTCACATGACCAAGGTCAAAGGTCATTTAGGGTCAACGAACTTTGACCAAATTGGGGGTATCTGTTGAATTACCATCATAACTTTGAAAGTATATTGGTCTAGTTCATAAAACTTGGACATAAGAGTAATCAAGTATCACTAAACATCCTGTGCGCATTTCAGGTCACATGACCAAGGTCAAAGGTCAATGAACTTTGGCCATATTGGAGGTATCTGTTGAATTACCATCATAACTTTGAAAGTTTATGGATCTGACTCATGAAACTTTGACATAAGAGTAATCAAGTATCACTAAACATTCTGTGCGAGTTTCAGGTCACATGATCAAGGTCAAAGGTCATGTAAGGTCAATGAACTTTGGCCATGTTGGGGATATTTGTTGAATTACCATCATATCTCTGTAAGTGTATTGGTCTAGTTTATAAAACGTGGACATAAGAGTAACCAAGTATCACTGAACATCTTGTGCAAGTTTCAGGTCACATGATCAAGGTCAAAGGTCATGTAAGGTCAATGAACTTTGGCCATGTTGGGGGTATTTGTTGAATACTGTCACAACTCTGTAAGTATATTGGTCTAGTTCATAAAACTTGGACATAAGAGTCAAGTATCACTGAACATCTCATGCGAGTTTTAGGTCACATTACCAAAGTCAAAGGTCATTTAAGGTCTTTGAACTTTGGCAATTTTAGAGGTAATTATTAGATTGCTGTCATAACTTTCAGAGTTTATAGATATAGTGTATAAAATTTGGATATAGGGGTAATCAAGTATCACTGACAAGTTTTAGGTCACATGATCAAGGTCGAATATCAATGAACGTAGTATTGTATCATATGAATGGTGTTTTTTGTGAATAATTATTTTATAGTAGTTTTCAAAGTCAGCACTGCTGCTATATTGAGGCATTCCACTTGTTTTTTCTTTTTCCTTGAAATGTGGGGGGGGGGATGATTGTACACGCCGTCCTCCCCACTTTGAAAAGTGGAGGGGATACATCCCCCATCCCCAAGGGATTTACGCCCGTGGAAGTATACATAAAATGCGAGCACGCAGAGGTATGATTTTTGACAATTAGACCTGAAAAGGGATATAGTTCCAATGGTGACAGAACCTACATGTAGCTGCCCGGGGGGGGGGGGGGGGGGGGGGCACTTCCATTGACGAGTGGATACCATGCATGAACATGGGGTTTCGAAAAGCACCCTAAACAAGTATTTTCCATGGTGTGAAGTCCTACCCTTAACAAGTATTAGAAGCAAAACAGTAGGGGAAGGCGGGGTAAGTTGAGCATAGGGGCAAGTTGAGCCACCGCCCCCAGGCCAATAATGAATGAGTCAGACATTATGGTGGTGTCATGTATTGATGACCCATTACATAACCATTAACCCCACCACATTGTTTTCAACTTTGAAACAAAAGTATATTTTTAGAGGGAAAAATACAAATTTCAGCCAAAAAAGTAAAAAAGGGTGTGAAATAGATAAGTGTTTTTTACACACACACTTTTTTACATATTATAAAGCATAAGAACAACATTGTCAGTCCAGGTATGGATCTTCATTCTTGTCACAGTCTTTTACATGATGGATACATAAGAAATGTGTGGATGCGAAATTATCGCATTAAGTTCGGACTGGGGTAAGTTGAGCCAGCAAACATGGGGCAAGTTGAGCCATGGTAATTCTTATGGTAATGTAAACAAAAACACAATCAAACCTTAAAAGCCATCGATATGCAGGCAGAAAAGAGCAAATTCACATGACAGTTCTTTTACTTTTAGAGAATGTTGGTATTTTTAGAGAATTAGCAAGTGAAAAGACTTTAAATAAAAAATTGACATGCTGGTTCTTCCCGCATACATTTTGTACATAGTTTTTGTGGCTCAACTTACCCTCGAAGGTGGCACAACTTACCCCATAGATGGGGCAAGTTGTGCCACTTGACATCGTTTTTTTCAAAGGTCACAACGACTTTCAGTGTGGGGGTAGAAAGTTGTATATAGGTGAAAAAGATTTCCCAAGAATCATATTTAAAGGCAAGGTACTTATTTCTACAATATTATTAGTCATATCAATTCTATCATGCAAAATGCAAAAAGTGTCACAACTTACCCCGCCTTCCCCTACCCTTAACAAGCATTCCCTTACTTTGACCCCCTAAACAAGTAGATCTACAGCGATAGTTAAACAGCCCCAGCATTAGCAGCAATATATTTTCTAGTATGTGTATGGTCATTTCAGTTAAATACCATTACCAGAGAAGCACACAGACAAACGTACATCGGCGTTAAAGTTATAAGGCCGCTGGGTATACGTACAACCCCATCTCCTGCAGGACCCTAAACACGGAGTGTTGGTGCAATAAAGTACATCCTTTATTATTGATAATCTGTTTATATACCCTCGCAAATTGGACCGTAAACATGTAGCTTTCCTAGTTTTTTTGACACCCTTATTACATTACATACGTAACGTGCCCTTGAAAAAGAGATCCTTTTTATGTTTTACCAAATTAATTGGCCTAGTTGTGTCAGTAAAATATTTAACCCACTGCAAGAGAGAGGTTTAACAGACTAAGTGGAATATGATATATTATCACCCGTATCAGACATCTGGGGAGCGTTTCATGAAAGGACTTGTCGGACGTTTTATCCGACAAGTCCCATTTTATCCGACAGTTACCATAGTAACAGTACCTCTCAGCCTATCAACATCAGAGAAAGATGTCAGATCTGACAACTTGTCGGATGAAATTGTTGATGAAACACTCCCCTGAGCTGGTCATTTACAAAATTGGACTGCCCTAGATTTTCTGAATATAGGGAAGGGAGAGGTGTAACTTTGCTCAATCTCTATGCGCGTATTGACTTTGCATGCAGAGACGACGCAAAATATACCTTTGTATTTTCCTTGGTCTCACCTCCGGGCATTTGAGGATGCGACCGACGTAACAAACAATAAAATATCGCTGTACTTGTTTAGGGGTTCATTTCAGGGAATACTTGCCAAGAGTATCGTTTTGTTTCCAATACTTGTTAAGGGTAGAGTTTCAGACGCCAATACTTGTTAAGGGGTGCATTTCAGAATATGGAAAATATGTGTTTAGGGTGTTTTTCGAGACCACATGGTCGCGCATGGTATCCACTCGTCAATGGAAGTGGCCCCCCCGGGATTCCCCTCAAGGCCAGTCAATATTATATAATAATCATCTTCACATTTTGTACAGACGGTTTCGAAATAGTTCAGTTGGGAATAGGTTTCCGGTGTATCATTGCAGAAAAAATTTTAACCTTAAAAAAATATATTACCTTAAGTGTCTAGTGAATAAATTTATACATTTTCATTGTAGATGATTATTCAAAATTTGCAATTATGGCGACCATCTTTAAATTTTTGTGGAAAAAATTAACTTTTTACCACAATACCATAGATATTGTCAGTATACATTACTCGATATTGCTCTAAAATGAGACAGGCTGCCCTAATCTCTTGTCACTGGCACACTACTGAATTGCTTCTTGGTCATTACTTGTTGCAATATCAGCCATGCCTTGCTCTACCATGTCTACTGCAATCTAGGGAAAACTGAACAATTACGACGACTCTTTGCTTTGATTGTATATTCAGACACCAATGATGATATACTTGTAGTATTTGCTATGAACTTTTGAATTTTGGGTGCATTGTACTGTTAATTGAAAGTATATTGGTCTAGTTCATAAAACTTGGACATAAGAGTAATCAAGTATCACTAAACATCCTGTGCGCATTTCAGGTCACATGACCAAGGTCAAAGGTCAATGAACTTTGGCCATATTGGAGGTATCTGTTGAATTACCATCATAACTTTGAAAGTTTATGGATCTGACTCATGAAACTTTGACATAAGAGTAATCAAGTATCACTAAACATTCTGTGCGAGTTTCAGGTCACATGATCAAGGTCAAAGGTCATGTAAGGTCAATGAACTTTGGCCATGTTGGGGATATTTGTTGAATTACCATCATATCTCTGTAAGTGTATTGGTCTAGTTTATAAAACGTGGACATAAGAGTAACCAAGTATCACTGAACATCTTGTGCAAGTTTCAGGTCACATGATCAAGGTCAAAGGTCATGTAAGGTCAATGAACTTTGGCCATGTTGGGGGTATTTGTTGAATACTGTCACAACTCTGTAAGTATATTGGTCTAGTTCATAAAACTTGGACATAAGAGTCAAGTATCACTGAACATCTCATGCGAGTTTTAGGTCACATTACCAAAGTCAAAGGTCATTTAAGGTCTTTGAACTTTGGCAATTTTAGAGGTAATTATTAGATTGCTGTCATAACTTTCAGAGTTTATAGATATAGTGTATAAAATTTGGATATAGGGGTAATCAAGTATCACTGACAAGTTTTAGGTCACATGATCAAGGTCGAATATCAATGAACGTAGTATTGTATCATATGAATGGTGTTTTTTGTGAATAATTATTTTATAGTAGTTTTCAAAGTCAGCACTGCTGCTATATTGAGGCATTCCACTTGTTTTTTCTTTTTCCTTGAAATGTGGGGGGGGGATGATTGTACACGCCGTCCTCCCCACTTTGAAAAGTGGAGGGGATACATCCCCCATCCCCAAGGGATTTACGCCCGTGGAAGTATACATAAAATGCGAGCACGCAGAGGTATGATTTTTGACAATTAGACCTGAAAAGGGATATAGTTCCAATGGTGACAGAACCTACATGTAGCTGCCCGGGGGGGGGGGGGGGGGCACTTCCATTGACGAGTGGATACCATGCATGAACATGGGGTTTCAAAAAGCACCCTAAACAAGTATTTTCCATGGTGTGAAGTCCTACCCTTAACAAGTATTAGAAGCAAAACAGTAGGGGAAGGCGGGGTAAGTTGAGCATAGGGGCAAGTTGAGCCACCGCCCCCAGGCCAATAATGAATGAGTCAGACATTATGGTGGTGTCATGTATTGATGACCCATTACATAACCATTAACCCCACCACATTGTTTTCAACTTTGAAACAAAAAGTATATTTTTAGAGGGAAAAATACAAATTTCAGCCAAAAAAGTAAAAAAGGGTGTGAAATAGATAAGTGTTTTTTACACACACACTTTTTTACATATTATAAAGCATAAGAACAACGTTGTCAGTCCAGGTATGGATCTTCATTCTTGTCACAGTCTTTTACATGATGGATACATAAGAAATGTGTGGATGCGAAATTATCGCATTAAGTTCGGACTGGGGTAAGTTGAGCCAGCAAACATGGGGCAAGTTGAGCCATGGTAATTCTTATGGTAATGTAAACAAAAACACAATCAAACCTTAAAAGCCATCGATATGCAGGCAGAAAAGAGCAAATTCACATGACAGTTCTTTTACTTTTAGAGAATGTTGGTATTTTTAGAGAATTAGCAAGTGAAAAGACTTTAAATAAAAAATTGACATGCTGGTTCTTCCCGCATACATTTTGTACATAGTTTTTGTGGCTCAACTTACCCTCGAAGGTGGCACAACTTACCCCATAGATGGGGCAAGTTGTGCCACTTGACATCGTTTTTTTCAAAGGTCACAACGACTTTCAGTGTGGGGGTAGAAAGTTGTATATAGGTGAAAAAGATTTCCCAAGAATCATATTTAAAGGCAAGGTACTTATTTCTACAATATTATTAGTCATATCAATTCTATCATGCAAAATGCAAAAAGTGTCACAACTTACCCCGCCTTCCCCTACCCTTAACAAGCATTCCCTTACTTTGACCCCCTAAACAAGTAGATCTACAGCGATAGTTAAACAGCCCCAGCATTAGCAGCAATATATTTTCTAGTATGTGTATGGTCATTTCAGTTAAATACCATTACCAGAGAAGCACACAGACAAACGTACATCGGCGTTAAAGTTATAAGGCCGCTGGGTATACGTACAACCCCATCTCCTGCAGGACCCTAAACACGGAGTGTTGGTGCAATAAAGTACATCCTTTATTATTGATAATCTGTTTATATACCCTCGCAAATTGGACCGTAAACATGTAGCTTTCCTAGTTTTTTTGACACCCTTATTACATTACATACGTAACGTGCCCTTGAAAAAGAGATCCTTTTTATGTTTTACCAAATTAATTGGCCTAGTTGTGTCAGTAAAATATTTAACCCACTGCAAGAGAGAGGTTTAACAGACTAAGTGGAATATGATATATTATCACCCGTATCAGACATCTGGGGAGCGTTTCATGAAAGGACTTGTCGGACGTTTTATCCGACAAGTCCCATTTTATCCGACAGTTACCATAGTAACAGTACCTCTCAGCCTATCAACATCAGAGAAAGATGTCAGATCTGACAACTTGTCGGATGAAATTGTTGATGAAACACTCCCCTGAGCTGGTCATTTACAAAATTGGACTGCCCTAGATTTTCTGAATATAGGGAAGGGAGAGGTGTAACTTTGCTCAATCTCTATGCGCGTATTGACTTTGCATGCAGAGACGACGCAAAATATACCTTTGTATTTTCCTTGGTCTCACCTCCGGGCATTTGAGGATGCGACCGACGTAACAAACAATAAAATATCGCTGTACTTGTTTAGGGGTTCATTTCAGGGAATACTTGCCAAGAGTATCGTTTTGTTTCCAATACTTGTTAAGGGTAGAGTTTCAGACGCCAATACTTGTTAAGGGGTGCATTTCAGAATATGGAAAATATGTGTTTAGGGTGTTTTTCGAGACCACATGGTCGCGCATGGTATCCACTCGTCAATGGAAGTGGCCCCCCCGGGATTCCCCTCAAGGCCAGTCAATATTATATAATAATCATCTTCACATTTTGTACAGACGGTTTCGAAATAGTTCAGTTGGGAATAGGTTTCCGGTGTATCATTGCAGAAAAAATTTTAACCTTAAAAAAATATATTACCTTAAGTGTCTAGTGAATAAATTTATACATTTTCATTGTAGATGATTATTCAAAATTTGCAATTATGGCGACCATCTTTAAATTTTTGTGGAAAAAATTAACTTTTTACCACAATACCATAGATATTGTCAGTATACATTACTCGATATTGCTCTAAAATGAGACAGGCTGCCCTAATCTCTTGTCACTGGCACACTACTGAATTGCTTCTTGGTCATTACTTGTTGCAATATCAGCCATGCCTTGCTCTACCATGTCTACTGCAATCTAGGGAAAACTGAACAATTACGACGACTCTTTGCTTTGATTGTATATTCAGACACCAATGATGATATACTTGTAGTATTTGCTATGAACTTTTGAATTTTGGGTGCATTGTACTGTTAATACATGTAGGCCTATTTGTAAAAAGTGGATTTAACTGAATTGGTTTTCACAATTATCTAGGACTTTGTTTACAACCACTTTTCTGTTCTTCATATTTGGAGTGTTGCCAATAATGAGCATACGGCCACAACAAGAATTATTTGTTTGTGTGCTCTTTAAAAAAACAGTAATGTTAAAACTACACCACCGGTGTTTAAAGGACAAGTCCACCCCAACACAAAGTTGATTTGAATAAAAAGAGAAAAATCCTACAAGTATAACACTGAAAATTTCATCAAAATCGGATGTACATGTAAAATAAGAAAGTTATGATATTTTAAAATTTCGCTTAATTTCACAAAACAGTTATATGCACATCCTGGCCGGTATGTAAATGAGGAGACTGATGACGTCATCCACTCACTATTTCTTTTGTACTTTATTAAATGAAATATGAAATATTATAATTTTCTCCTCATTGTCAAGTGAAACAACTATTAATTCCTCCCTGAACATGTTGAGTGAGCATTGTTTAAACTACATTGTATATGGTGCAGTCAAGTTGGTCCTTATTGTCAAACCTGTAAAAAATGAAATATTGTATAATTCAAACAATAAAAAACAAAAGAAATAGTAAGTGAGGGACATCATCGTCATGTCTCATTTGCATGTCACTGAGTTGTGCATATTTTAGAACGTAAGATGGCAGCCCCCATAAGCCGTTCTTCGAACGAGTTACCTGGCGATGAATTATTGGTAAATTGGCGCTGATTTTACATGTACATGTTTCCAATACTGGTTTGACATTGTGTGCAAGATAATTGGCTGATAATTGTGATTTTTCCCAAAGTTATTGAAATTTACTGTCATTTTATTTTTTTAATTTTCAAAACAACCATTTGCCCGATCGGGCAACTGACTTTGAGAAATGCTTGCCCACACGTCATTTTCACTCGCCCCGAGCAAGCGGGAACAAATAATCTAGAGATTGTTCAGATCAGGATAATTTACCGGATCAGAAATAGCACAATTATTTGAAAACTCGGGCTGGTGCAGATGGCCCTATTGCTCCCAAATGATTTATGTATAGCTGTACTGCCCTGGGTCTAAATCACAATTGAATGCTCACTGGTAATGGGAGGACGCTTTCCTTTGTGGCTGCATGCAATTGTCAAGATGTTTTTGCTATGGGGGGGGGGGGGAGCAGCAGTGGCCGTGGGCATGTATGTCAGATGTTTGGATTAAAGGAAGGATGAACACAGCCATGACTGCGGACAAACAAAGGATTTTCCTCCTTTCCCTCTATTGCTAGGATTTTAACCCACACTTGAACAGAACATACATGTATTTAAGTTTGCTGAAACCACTCTCTCTTTGGGCATACATGCAGATGTTCGGATGTTTTTTAAGGGAGGGTGAACACATGCAGCCATGATTGTGGGCAAACAAAGGATTTTCCTCCTTTCCCTCTTGTGCTAGGATTTGGACGGGGTCCATAACTGGACAAAAGAAATTATATCAATTTACATTTAAATGTATTTAAAGATAAACAACTAGTTATTTTGTTTGAAAGATGATTCCAAAACCTGGGTCCTTCAAATACAATTGTCTTTGAGCAAATAACGTATGAGTATGTGGAAGGTGAGAGTCCCTTTGGCGGGTAGGATAAGAATGTACGAGGTTGGTTCTTTGAAACATGGATGAACAAATTTCCGGTAGATCATCTTTTGAGAGTTGAAAAATGAATGTACCCAAATGAAATTCTTATAGATCATGAATTTTCAGGATTTTATTTATGTATAAATAATGGATTTGTGTGTGCATAAAAGTCAGATTGGTTAAATCAACGTAATAGCCCGCTTTTGCAATGTAAATAACATATCTAATAACGTCTTGTTTGTATTGCCCAAGCCAATATACCATTATTTAGTTGTGATGAAATGAGAGTTTAATAGTATATAATCAGGAAAAAAGAATTTTAGCTTGTTTAAAATACCAATACTTCTAGAAGTCAATTTACACAAGTAATTAATGTGACACTTCCAAGAAAAATCATGATCATGAAATTTGGTAGATTCAACCAACTTGACAAGGTAAAACTTTTAAGAGAATTACTAAAAATCCTAAAATTGGTTTTCTTAAGTGACATCTTGTTAGCTCTAATCCAAGACTGAACTGATTGAAGTTCTGTATTCAAAATATTAAAGGACAAGTCCACCCCAACAAAAAGTTGATTTGAATAAAAAGATAAAAATCCAACAAGCATAACATTGAAATTTTCATCAAAATCGGATGTAAAATAAGAAAGTTATGACATTTTAAAATTTCGCTAAATTCCACACAACAGTTATATGCACATCTTGGTTGGTATGTAACTGAGGGGACTGATGACGTCATCCACTCACTATTTCTTTTGTATTCTATTATATGAAATATGAAATATTCTGATTTTCTCCATCTTGTCATGTGAAATTGAGTTTTATTCCTCCCTGAACATGTGGAATTAACATTGTTTAACATTATGTGGTTCAGTCAAGTTTTATATTATTGTTAATTCTGTAAAAATTGAAATATTGTATAATTCAAACAATAAAAAACAAAAGAAATAGTGAGTGATGAACATCATCGACTCTCTTATTTGCATATCACTGAGTTGTGCATATAATTGTTTCGAGAAAAATAAGCGAAACTTTAAAATGTCATAACTTTCTTACTTTACATCCGATTTTGATGAAATTTTCAGCGTTATGCTGAATAGATTTTTCTCTTTTAATTCAAATCAACAGTTTTCTGGGGTGGACTTGACCTTTAAGTAGTGTATGTGGGTCAAGGTGAGACAGAAAAACCACACTTGAACAGAACATATTTAAGTTTGCTGAAACCACTCTCTTTTTTGGCTCATTCCTATTTCAGTGAAACAATAATGGATGTTCTGTATTGATCTCCCACATCAAGGCTTTAGTTCAGGAATACCAGCAATAATGTCCCTGGCCTTGCAAAATATTTATAAAAATTCACTTAAGCCAGTCTTTTGATCTAAGCCTACATGTATAGCAGCACATGATCAAGGACATTTATGTCACTGTGTATACATTTTAAGTCAGGCATTGAAACAGATAATAGGATAAAATAGGGATAATAATCAAAGATGCTTAGCTTTGCAACTGTTAATAAAACTTTGAAGACTTTGAAAAATTGAATGGTGATATCATATCACTATGTCCCTGAATGACAAATACAATTTGTGAAAATCATTAAGAATTTATTCAAAATATGCACCATAATAAGATATTAAAGTACACACCTGAAGAATCGAAAGTATTTTATAATGACTTTTTGTGGTCATCATTGTAAAGGGGAAGTATTACTATTCAGATATATAACTTCTTTTTTCAAAAGAGTGATTAGAGTTTGCAGAAATCAGCTCTAAAAAATTATTTATTTTCATGCCATATTTCTGCCTTCATTGGTCCTCCCGCGAGCTCCAGCTGAGTGATGTCACACAAAGAGCAGTGAGCAGCTGAGCTGACAGCAGCCCATTGAAGACAATCTTTCCAATCAGCGTTTTTTGCTCTTAGAATTGTTTGTTCCTCACAAGATTGGTCTTATTATATAGATTAAATTTTCCGAACAGTGAAGTAAAATGCACATTTAACATATTTTTAGTAATTTTTCATTTAGCTTAGAGTTAGAATTTTTTTTTCAAGAAATATGTGAATAAACTAACCATATTTTCACTTAGAAATCACATTTGCGTCACATTGATATAATCAATAGAAAGCATAAACATTCTTCTTCACGACTGAACAAAAATGATGAAATTTCATTACCTAGCAAATTTAGGAACCACAAAAAACCACGGCAATGTCCATCACAAAATGATTTGAATTGAGGTAATTGCCGAAGCATTTTGATTAGGCAACAGCGGCAAACAGACTTTACTTCATGTACCATTAAAAACCCGGAAGAATGAAGCAAACGGTCTGTGGCGAAAGCTGTACATCGTTTTGACGAGTGCAGAGACCCTGGTTCGAGTCCGCTAAATTTTTTCCGGGGATGTATGTTTTTTTTAAATTATTATATTCCTTTCCCATTCCTACCCAGCTTTTTTCTCGTTTTATTTTCATGTGAAATTCTATATGTGGAAGCGCCGTGGTGTAGCGGTTTTGACTCTCGACGGCGTTATTGTCCGTCTGGGGGGCTGAGAAGGGTCTCTAATAATTTCATTTTTAGCATTTCCACGACATCTATAACACTTTTTAGTGACATATTTGAGTATAGAAAGACAAGACCTTTCCATCCATATATAATTTGTCTATAATCATCACCTTCGTGAATTTTGTGTGTGTGTGTACTTTTAAGGGTATTTAATTAGTGAACTATGTCAGTTTTCAGTGAATTGGGGCCCATATTTGATGCCATCTTGAAAATAACCACTTTCGCGTATGTGGATTTTAATAGATTTTTATTATGTTCTTCCTTAAGTCAAATAGTATAAAAAACCATTGATAAACCATTTGTTGCAATTTTTTGGGGGTAAGGGTAAGTTTGGTTGTATATTGACCTGACTATTACTGCATTTAACAGAAACTCCTTTTACCTCAAAGGGGCTCCAAAATGGCAAATTTTCAAATAATAGGATAAATATGAAAAAAGGTTGGGGTTACTTCGGCAACCAACCTGAGGGGGGTAGGCTTTGCTGTGCCAGTAAGAAGTAACTGTTTTTATAGGAATTATAGGGCTTCCCCTTCCAAGTCATTTACGAGGAATAAATTTATGTCTTGTCCTTTTTCTTAATTAAATAGAAAACAATTAGGTCCGATTACGATCACGATCGATTACGGCAATACGTAATTCAACCACACTTTTATACCGAGTTTAGCTTCAAATGTCCCCTCATTTAATGAAGAAAAAATATATTCATGTTAATAAAATATTCTTAAGTTGATAACAATTCAATCAAAGACAAGATGTGAGCTTAAATAGTGGATTTAAAAAATATTTTGTGTGGAATTCTTATTGTGCACAATCACTAACCAATATTTTTTTTTTCATTTTATATTTAAATATATGTAGTCCCAGCTTTTATTCATATTACGTAGTACATAAATGTGCCGATTTTTATTTTACCGAACCACCGAACTAGGCCTTTGTGTTCGGTTCGGTCCGGTTCGGAAGTGCCAAGTTCGGCGAACTTCCGTTCGGTTTGGCAGTTCGGCTACAGCACTAGTTCATACGCTGAAGAATGCTGCGAGCCCACAATTTCTCAAGTTTTAATGGGCCTCCATATTCTGCCAATATAGGAGGATTGGATTTCTTAAACAAGCGTTTTGCTTTAGCAACCACGGTCAAAACAACACCTCCAGATTCACAATTACTCTGGATAAATGGCTTCACCTGTTGATCAGCCTCTTGTGTAAGCAATAGCGGTCGGCCCCATGGTTGTTTCGGAAGATGGGTCACAGTTTCCTCCGGTGCAGATCCTTTCACTTTGAGATACGCCTTTTTCACACCTCTCACAGTACTTTCGTTTATTGGTCTCTCCAACTCCTTTGTGAATTTTTTAGAAGCTGCGATAACACCATTATCTGCTGCATACTTTCTAACTTCAGCCCTAATCTCAGCAGTGTAGTGGGTATATTCACCCCGCTTTTGATTGCGTGCTCCATTGCTGGTGCTAGGCTCTTCAAGTTTCAAAATCTCCTCGTTTGCTGCATTTACCATGGCGCTGTCAATCCCTGATTCAGTCAGCTTTTTGTCGTCAGGCTTTGGTAGACACTGCTGCAAACTGTCAGATTTACTAACAGGTTTGAAATAGCGATACATTTTGGTTTCCTTTTTCTTACGAAAATACGAAATTGAAATTGTGCAGCACTAAAACTGTGAAGCATGGAATTCGGAAGTGCATTGACAGTGACGGGTTACGCTATCTTTCCTTTGTTTTAAGCAGGTCGGAGGTCAATGCCTAATAAGGAAAAGGGAATCCCCATTGACGCGTTCGCGAGTCCGACTGCCTAAAATAGCACGTTGTTGACAAGGTGTAAAGTCAATTCGTGTGATTTTAAATTGGCAGTGATGTTAAATTCGCGCTTGCTGTGAGCTGCGCGAAAAGCGCGAAAATAAATGTCGAGCAAAAATTACTGGTTTTACAGTACAATTGAATATCTCATTAATGAATATGCAAGCACGCAGTGCTAGATAAAAAAAAACGTTTCAGACCTGAACAGAGTGTAGAATACATTAATATAGGTACTTCACTAAATAAAACAATGCGAGCGCGAGCTGAAATTTATTCATACTCAGACAACCTTAAAACGGGACATTTTACTGAGCACTTCTTTAAAATCACATGTTAAACCAAACAAAGAAATAAAAGCTTGGTGCCAGAGCACAAATATGTTTGTATGTTGACTTTAAAACTACACCCATATTTTAAGCTCCATTATAATAATGTTCTTACGCAAGATAATGTATCTCATCGAACTGACAATGCCAGCGCGAAGCACAATCTTGCCAAAAATTTATGATATGGAAGAATTTATATTTTCTAGGTCTTCCCCTCACATTTTATTTACTTGTCTTTCTCCTCTTATTTTACCTATTCCCTTTTCTCCCCCTCCTTTCCCACTGTTCTCGCCTCCTTAAAAACATTTTGTGCCACCAATAGCTGTTATTGTTATTATTATTATATTACCATTCTTATTTATTACTATTATTACTATCATTACTATTATTTATTATTATTATCATTGTTATATGATGATGATGAATGTTGATTGTCATTTTTAGGAGTGCACTTGTTGAAAAAATAAAATAAAAAGAAAGGAGGTTAAATTCCAAAACAAAGGACCCTATTTCAATTTTATCATTTTTAACCACTTCATTTCCCCCCTTTTGTGTGCGTGATGTGATAGAGAGAGAGAGGGGGGGGGGGAGGCTGTATCATTGTATGGCATCATTCCATTCCTGATAGTAGGCCTGGTTATCATCATGATTTTTTTAAAATAATCTTTTATCTTCAATAATTTCAAGGTATAATTAAGTCATTTCGTCGCCCCTGCTTGGATAATGCAACGTATTTGTGTTAGACAAAATGGCTATTGGACCAATGGGCTATAAGACTAAATGACTATTGGACGATTTGGAAAAATTTGATGAAATTGTTATTAGACGATTTGGTTGTTAGACGAACTGATAATTAGACGAAATAGCAATTGGAAGGGATTGATAAGTAGACGATTTGGATATTGGACCAACTGATATTAGCCGAAGTAGCTATTGGATTAAATAAACATTGGACGAACTGATTAATGGACGAGTTTATTAGACTAAATGGGTGATAGACAAAATGTTGGACGAAATGGCATCAATGAGACAAAATGAAGGTACATGTAGACCATGTGGCGAGTGGACTTGATGGCAGTTGACGAATTGGCAATTTACCGGCTTTGATGCCCCAGCACTTCTTTATATGTAGCTGATAGGGAAAAGACTTCTCTTTCATCTCAATGTGGTTTCAAAAGAATAAAAGTGGGTTAACCACATAGCAGAAACGTTTTTTGCCTCAATAGGTGCTCCGAAATAGTGATTTTTTTTCCAACAAATAGGCAAAAATGAGAAAAAGGGTGGGGTGAATTTGGCGGCCTCCTGAGGGGGTGGGCGTCGCTGTCCCAGAACTTCTTTAAATGTAGCTGTCAGAAAAAAGTCTACTCTTTCGTCTCCAAGTAGTTTTAAGAAAATAAAAGTGGGTTTACTGCATAGCAGAAACCCCCTTTCTGTCTCAATTGGGGTTCCAAAATGCAGGTTTTCCCGTAAATTGGTAAAATACGGAAAAGGGGTGGGTGACTTTGGCAGCCTCCTGAGGGGGGTAGGCTTTGATGTCCCAGCACTTCTTTACATGTAGCTGATAGGGAAAAGACTACTCTTTCGTCTCCATGTGCTTTCAAAAGATTAAAAGTAGGTTTACCACATAGCAGAATTGCATTTTGCCTCAATAGTTTTTTCCAAATGGCGATTTTTTCCAAGAAATAGGCAAAAATTAGAAAGGGGTGGGGTGACTTCGGCGGCCTCCTGAGGGGATGGGCGTCGCTGTCCCAGAACTTCTTTATTTGTAGCTGTCAAGAAAAAAGTCTACTCTTTCATCTCCAAATGGTTTAAGAAAATAAAAGTGGCTTAATTTACTGCAGAGCAGAAATGCCTTTTGCCTCATTGTGGCTCGTCTCCAAGTGATTTCAAGAAAAAAAAGTGGTTTTACTATATACCCAAAACACCATTTTGCCACATTGGGGGCTCCAAAAGGCATCATATCTTTTTTTTAATAATCAAGCAACGGATAGGGGTGGGGTACCTTTGACAGGCTCTTGCAGGACTATGGTTGAAGGTGCCAGAACGTAATAGCATATAACATGCAGAGCAATGCCTCCTCTAACTTTTCTGAGAGGTTTCATAAACATAAAAGTTGCTTTTACATATGGAAAAGGCCTTTTGCCTTCATACCCATCTGAGTAATATATATACTTTTTTATCACTACGCACGCATTACATGCATTTCTGCATGTAACATCAACAGAGCTTATACCAGACCGATTTAAGCTATTGTACTCCCTCGAAAGGCGTGCCCGCGATCGCATTGTAGTCAGTATCATGGAGGTTGCTTTTTGGTCACTTTGTTGCAACATCGAGTAATAAATTTGGAAGTATTTGCCCTTTATCTAAGCAAATTAAGACATAAATACTAATATGAAGCATATCAATTTTCATCTTTCATAATAATAATATCATCTTTCATGTGGAATGCTGATATTTTGCATTAGTTCCTGATGTTCATGATAAAACAGATATCAACTGACTTTTTAACCCAAAACATTAAAATTTTGGCATGAATTATCACTTTAAAAAATATATTAACCGGACTGTCCAGAAAACGATTGCAATAGATTTCTACCATCTAAATCATAGTAGAAATCTTAATCATTTAAAATTGTCTGTGCAAAAAATGTGAAAATAATTGATTTTCATGAAAAATCCAAGATGGCCACCAAAATTGCAAATTTTGAACCCCATGTGACATCAAGCTCAGGCAATACAAAAAAGTTGGAAAACAAATATATCCCGATGGTGCACAGGAACCCCATTTCCGACTCGACTATTATGGGTAGTATAAAAAAAATTGTTACATTCTTAATGGGAATTAAACTATAGGGAAAAATATAGTAAATGGCAATGAACCCAAAAGATTATTCAATGAATTTGTTAGACAAATTGTGATAAGACCATTTGACAAATTATCTAGTTTAAGCATTTCATCAAATCTGTTTGCAAAAGAGAAAGATAGGAAGGAGCTCTTGTACATGTAAATAAGTTTTCCAGGGATTCCTGGATATTATTGTGCATGTAATGTAAGCCTATTCTGGTGGTATGATTATCAAACACATTTTTGTTGCCAGCCTGTTTGAACATTATATAGAAATACTTGGAAGCATGAATTATTTACATGATAACATGTGTTAGGCATGTTACTAATGAATTGTATTGTCTCTTGTTTGTAGTGAGTATAGTGAGGATAAATGCAGTTTCAGGAGTCTATCTACTATGCCTTCTAGCATTACCTCTCATCCCAAGCCCTACTACAGTGTTGCATCTCCAAGGTAAGACAAACTTTGTTCACAAATGCTTCAACACATTATGCAGTTGAAATTTTGAAAAATATGATCATTCTTATTTTCTCTGTCAATTGTGAAAGTTTGGGTCATAAATATAAGGCTTAGTGCATACATCACCTTGACTGAGTATACATGTATAAGGTCTGCTTTTACAAATTTTTTGCTCATTCTCCTGAAGACGACAAGAACACAACTTGTTGAAACGTTGAGTTTGGGTGGTCCTTTTCAGGACCAACAATTGCCAATGAACGATAGTGGTGTACCATGAACCCTCTTTTCTAATCAAATTATCTTTCATTTGTAAAACATAATGGGTGGTATTATTCTGATAGATATGGTTTAGATAAACCTGTGTTAACTAAGACCACACTTTTATGAAGTGCCAGTTGTCAACTTATTCACCAATTCAAAATTATTCTTATCTTACTGCAGAAGTGAAAAATTTGGAAGTCGCAAAATGGGAAGAATGGGAAAATACACTATGTAATGAATTTTAGTGAATTAATTGGTACAGTATACATGTAATTGCCACGAATATGGAAGAAATGTTATGAAGCCAGCATTCTATGTATATAAGTGTGGTTTAAGATTCCAGTTTACATGTAGGCTCGGATTAAACATAAGTTTACAGTGATATTATCAGAGTACCATTCATCAAGTTGATTTTTTTTTCTTGGGGGGGGGGGGGGAAGGGGGGACAGAGGGGTGTGTAGTTCAATAGCAGATCTACATATTTTAAAGCTTATCAAATATTTCAGCATAAAAGTTGTATTTTGTTTGTAATACATGTATTTTGACGTTATAGTTAAATGTGAAATTTTATTTACCAGTATATTTCAGCAATGCTATTAAGATAGATTGATTAAAAATAAGGTTACACATTAAATGTAAACAAACATTGGTTGCTTTGTAATATAGTTGATGAAGACAAGAAGGAGGAAGGCCTATTTGAGAAATTGAACCAACTATTAACACATAATTTTGCTGGAAATGACAAGCAAAGATTAACACATTGTTTAACAACAGTTCATGATTGTAATTCTCTGCATTTTCATTGTGTGATTGTAATAATGATAGTGTTGAGTGCGTGTACGCTCTGATACCGTCACTCATGCTAATCCCTCCAACTCAGGGTAAAAAGTGGGGGAAGCTAAATCAGACTTTCGCACCTAGCAATCTTGTTAACAATGCCTGTTAGCATTGTTTTACTCACTCTCCAAAGTGTCACTGTCTGCAATATTAAAATCCTAAAAACCAATGGAATAATTGAAATTTTGTAAGGCTATTAATGTTTATCATTTACATTGACTATCAGTTTACCAACATATACCAAATTTACCAGCAAGTGTGGGTAAGACTTTGAATTATCAGTCATATCAATGAGTGATACAAACTGCCAAAATTGGTGAAAATATAGCGTAAATGTTATGAACATTTCAAAATCCTATTCAATATTTTCAATATCTAGATAATTTTTAATAAAAAAAATCTTATTACTTTTGCGAGAATTTTCCCGAACTGATTTGGTTGGTAGATTATTATTTCTAATTTTTGTCTCTCCTGCATAGCAGAGTGAGACTATAGGCGCCGCTTTTCCGATGGCGGCGGTTTCAACATCAAATCTTTTTATCTAGTTATTAAAAATAATGATTTTGAAATGTTATATAAAATTTACTCTTTATTTTCATCAATTTCGGCATTTTGTATCACTTATCGAAATGACTAATAATTCTTACCACACTTTCTTCTAAATTTGGTATATATTGGTACACCAATAGTCCATGTAAATGATAAACATTCATAGCCTTACTAAATTTCAACGACTTCATTGGTTTTTAGCATTTTGGAAAGTGGGCAAAATGATGCTAACAAGTGTTGCTAACAAGATTGCTAGGCGAGAATGCCTTTAATGGCCCGCTCTGCTGAGTTGATATATATAGCCTATGGGCGATTAACATACGTGCCATCCCAGCAAAAGTCCTCTTTAATACAGATAATTGAGTAAAAATGTTATTTCTGTACTTTTTTAAGTTTCAATAAATAGCTGAATTACAAATTGAAAATATTTTTTTGTCTCACTCATTTTGAAAGTATTGTCATTTTTTATAAAAATTTGTGCACAATTTCTTTCATCATACATGTATTAGTCTGTATTTTTTTAAATTTGAATTAATTTGGTTTGCCATTTTCTTCCCTATTTTTATCTTCATCCAGGGAGTCCAGGGCGGTATATGAAAACTGTTGTCATTCTGAGTGCCCTTGGATGTGTTACCCAAATACTTTATCAGGTGGTTTTAGCGGCCCTTGATGTTTATAATGAAACTATAGGTAGCTGTAAGTATTTCCCCAGTCTTTGCCATTTTTATACCCCCGCCAAACAAACTTTGAAGGGACTATAGGAATCAACGTATGGTCATTCGGTTGGTTGTTAACATGTATCTTCCGCTTCAAACTGCTTTCTCAATTTTTAACCAATTCTCATGAAATTTAGAACACACATCTTAGGGTATGTGCAAGACACATTTTATGTTGGAAATGTGTTTCCATGGTAACGGTGAAATATGTAAAAAATCAGGTAAAAATCATACGGTTCAAACTACTTCCTCAGTTTTTAAACAATTCTCATGAAATTGGCATACATTTTTTGCCTGTGTCGGAAATTGTGTTGCCATGGTAACAATATACTAAATTGGGTAAAAATCTTTTGATTTATTAAAAACTTCTTTTCAACTTTTCGACCAATTCTCATGAAATTTGGCTCACTTGTTGGTTTTGAGGTCAAGATGTGCGAGACACATTTTATTTTGGTGTGTGTCTTGGAAACATGTTGCCTGGTAACAAAATTATATGGCAAAAATTAGTTAGAACTACTCCATCAGTTTTTAACCGATTCTCATAAAATTTGGCTTTATCATGTTTCCATGTTAGTGGTACATCATGTCTTTATTAGAGATTACTTAACATTATAAGAGCATACATAAATTACAATACATTATACATTACAATCAGAATACATTACTGTATTATATTACGGTCTGATAAAGAAGATATGGCGAAAATTGACTGAAAATATTGTTTTTGAGGTAAAGATGTGCGAGATGCATTTTTGGGGGTTATGTTTTGGGGAAATTGTGTTGCCATGGTAACATGACAAAATTAGGTAAAAATATTGCGGTTCAGTTTTAAACCAATTATCATGAAATCTCGCTCACACAATGGTCATGAGGTAAAGATCCATGTGCAAGACACATTTTGTGCATGTTTTGGAAATTGTGTTGATATACAGAGAAAATTAGGTATAAATTTTGCGGTTTGAACTTTTAAAAAGTTTTCAACCAATTCTCATGAAATTTGGCTCACACGTTTTTCTTGGTCGAAAGATGGGCAATACTTATTTTTTCAATGTGTTGGCAACTGCATTGCCATGGTAACAACACATTACAACAAGTAATGTTTCCCAAGATTTTGTATGTTTATGAATTTCAAGAACCAAGTTTACAAATATAGGCCTACATAGGTTATGTTGTGATGAAACATTGATGAGTTATGTAGGAAATAGCATTTTCCAGCCATTTTGAAATTATTGATGGTCTTCTTTTTACATTTTGACCTCATATTTTAATCTAAAAAGTCTTAATACTTTACTTTAACAAACAGGTAATGCTACAGATACAATATGGAGGCAGTTGGGATATCAGAGGTAACTATTTCATTTCTCAAATAAATATTATCACAAAAAACATCCTAATAGATTACTTCCCATTTGTGAAAGTTTCTATATTTGCTTTCAATGTTTTGTCTGTTTTAATCTGACTAGCTTTTCATATTCTGCTACTTACAACTGTTTTATTATTACATGTAAATTAGGATTACTGTTTTTCAATTAGTGATCTTTTAATGATTAGGGATGTAGAAATTAAATGTTCCAATCTAGACTGCTGACCTTGCCAAGTAGGAAATTTAATCAGAACTTTATACCCTAATCCATAAAAACATGTTGTGTAGGCATTGATCGATATCTCAAGAACACTCCTTATGACAATGAAATACCGGTAGGGGAGATTGGGGTTAATTGGAACATTTTTGACAAAAATGGCTGTTAAATCCAAATAGATTTTATTCGAGAAACAATCAATATATCAGCTTAAGCATATATCTAAGGGCTTCAAATGTACCCTATAAAACTTTTAACTCTATGATGGTTACTGAAAAAAAATCCACCTTGAGCAAGACCATCGCAAGCGTTCCAACTTACCCCATATTATATGGGGTAAGTTGGAACACTGCATGGTCAATTAAGAATTATACTTAAACTACTTACAACTTTAATATTACATGGTTTTAGTCCATTTGCTTTATTTTTTTTCAAGTTCAAAATATCAAAGGTGTGTATTCTGATTTGTTGAACTTTATGTTTTCTATTATACAGCCACTCACGCAGCCGACTGTGTAGTAGAATTCCACGTTTTTGTGTGCATTTGATTTTACATGCAATTAAGTGTAACGGCAATTTCGTGTACTTCCGCATCAAATTTCCATGACAAAAATTCATTGTTTATATTTTTATGCCCCTGCAGACGAAGTCCGGAGGAGGGGGCATTAAGCGTTGCCCCTGTCCATCCATCCGTCGGCCCATCCGTCCCCCACTTGGTTTCTGCGCAATAACTCGAAAAATGTTTAATGGATTTAAAAAAATTTTGGTGTGTAGGTAGATGACACCAAAATACAGGTGAAGTTCGAATTCGGAGTCCGCAGATCAAAGGTTAAAGGTCACAGCTCATTAAATATGCGAGTTGGTTTCCGCGCAGTAACTCGAAAAATATTTCATGGATTAAAAAAAAATTTAGTGTGTAGGTAGATGACACCAAAATACAGACTAAGTTCGAATTCGGAGGTCAAAGGTCAAAGGTCATTAAATATGCGAGTTGGTTCAAAGGTCTAAATTATATTGGTTTCTGCACGATTTTAAGTTTAATCATATTGAATGAATTTCTGATCGCGTTACGCGGGGGCATCTGTGTCCTTCGGACACATTAAATTTCTAGTTTAATTAATTAATTATGCAAATAAGCATATGAAATTTGCCCCAAATTTGTTTTTTTGTGTATGTTTTTGCCTTTAACTCAATTCATTTAGCTAGTAGAATGCTAATTTTTGGTGAGAGTATAAATTTTTACATTTATAAACAAATATCTACTAAAAAATTGCAAAAAATATAATTTTTTTTAATTTGTAGTCTTTGTTTTTCATTGTTTTTTTTTTGATGAAATTTGTCGGGTACCATTTAAAATAAAATGAAATAGATCCATTTGAACCAGCAAAATTAAAAATCATACATTTATGATTTTTGGTTGAAAAACACAATTTGCATTGACCTTGTACATGGAATCATGTTTTTGAGAAAATTTTGGTCCAACATGCACATACAAAATGTTGCGTAATTTTGAAATCGCACACCCGGGCATCGCAAATTTGGTCTCAAATGATGCGCAAGACTTAAGTAAAAAGACAGCGAGTGGTGCGGTCAAAAGATATCGCGCGACGGCATAGTGACAAAATTTGTCGAGGGGGGGGGGGGGCTCAAATTGACCCCCTCCCAGTTTGATAATGGTTATTATTGCATTAGGGGCCTACAATTTGCCTTAAATTCACACTCAGACCTAACTGAGAAACAAAACAAGCATGGCTTACAAGACATGTTAAAAAGAGTGTGAAATACTGTATACATTTTTTTTCTCATATCCAATGTTTTTATTCATAATTATGTTGGGGGTAAGTTGGAACATGTTACAAATAGCCCCTTCAATTTTGTTTATGAGCTTATAGCGCAAATAAGGGACTTCACCATGGCATATCAGTAACCTTATTTTGTAGCTTGGTACAAGTGTCTATTATACCCCCAAACTGGCCAACTTGATCTATAAACTTCTCTGAGATAATAAAAAATAATTTCTAAAAGAGGAAATAATTACTCAGAAGGTGAAAAAACAAAATTTCCTTTCTAACTTCACCAGGCTTGTTGCACATATGTTGTCTATATGGTGGATGGCTGTTGATAATGGCAATAAAATGAGGACAGTATTGCATAAATTTATTTAAAGGTGTTAAAAGAAAATTACAAAATTTCAACTTACCCCGCGTTCCAACTAACCCCTATCTCCTGTACATTTAATTAACTTGAATATTCATTTACTATGATACTGGGCATTTTTGTAGTTTTCAAGTAGCAACAAATTAAAATTTTGATTGAACATCAAGGTTCGTGTATACTTCACATTGTTTTTTTTTAATTTGCTCCCCCCATTTAATTGTGACTTTTGGTATTGAAAGGAAATTGAAAGTGTAGCTCCATTATCCGGTTGAAAGCTGATTATATTTCACTGATTAAAGGGATGCTCCGGGCTAAAAAATATATCTCAATAAAGTAAAATACACAGAACAAAATGCTGAAAATTTGATCAAAATCAGATATCATCAAAATTATTGAATTTTAAAGATTTGCATTATTCCAGTGAAACAGTTCTAGGCATGTCTTCATAAATATTCATTAGGTGGGCTGATGATGTGATATCCCCACTTGTTCTTTTGTAGTTTATTATATGAAATTAGGTTTATTAAAGAATAAATCAATTGGATTGACAAGTAATTAAAGATAAATACCAGTTGTGGTAACGATCTCAAAATGAGTTTGAACAGAATCCATTGAAATTACCACCAAAGTGTTTGTTATGTATAAATAAAAATATGTGCCAAATGACTGGAAGAAAATGTGTAATTGCTGAGAAATGAGCAAAATAAGCACAGAATTCCATCAAATGTCAGGTATTTTTCAAGACAATATTGATACATTGTCCCACATATGCTTTTCTATGTTTGTGATCATCACAATTATCGATTTCGAGCTAAGATGTCATGATTTTTGTCGCACCTGCAAGCAGAGTGAGACTATACAGTGCGTCCCAAAAAAAACTATACACTTTTGAAATGGCTGCCAAATAAAAAATGTAGCACTTTGGGGAAAAAGACTTACATATATGAAAAGCCAATAAAGTCAACTTTCAAATGACACCAAAAAGTTGGAAAACTATTCATGCTTGAGCGAGCACTGCCCACTGAAACAAAGGGTATGAAAATTAGGGTGGGCTGGAATAAGCCTTCCAATTTATGTAAGTTTTTGAGAGGCAAATCCTTTCGAACTTGCAAAGTTAAGGGCGATGTGATAAATTAATGATCAACCATGACCAGTTTTGGTTGCTTAAGCAAATTTTATAAATTATTAAATTGAACTTCAATGCATGAGTGAACACAAGGTACACTTTTTGGGGAGCATTTAAACTTTATCATTTGGATCTCTTTTTGGGCAGCATTTCAAATTTATCATGTGGATCTCAGCAATGTGTTCATGGGCGTCGGGAGAATAGGGGGTGAGATAGGACTTAAGTGAGAGAAGTAGGTTGATGGAATAAGGGTCAACAGAACATTCAGCCCCCGCCCCCTCCCTCTCTCCCGCCCTCCCTCCTGTTGAGAGACTGATGGCTATTGTCATGTACGCGTGAAGTCCAGAGCAGAATGTTGATTTAATGATTAATTCTGAATTGGGACATCAACTTTTTCCTATCAATCATTTAATCAACAATTTATCAGTAAATCAACTTATTCAATGTGCAATGTGATCAATCAAACATTCAGTTTTTTTCAATTAGTTATTTCATTAATCATCATAATCATTAAATTTCTTGGTAGTCATTGAAAAAAAAAACTGACCATCAGCCACCGGTCACTTGGCAGTTAAGTTTTGAATAGGCTACAAATGATGCAGGAAGTGAGACAGAGAGAGGGGGGGGGGGCTGGGAAATGGAGGTGGAGAGGGGAGGGTACATATGACTTTTAATTTGTAAAAGGAAAAAAAAAGAAGAGGAATGCCCTTTTAACCAAGTCTTAGCATATCTCGCCCTCTTGCTTGTAACGGGTACCATCACATTACTCTGACTCTCACGAACACACTTTTGAGGTTCACAAGATGAATATGCTACAATAAAATTACAATTCCTGTTCACTCATGCATTACATTTCAATTTAGTAACTCATGAGATTTGCCTAAGAAACCAAAACTTATCTCACTCATTAATTTAGCTTAACAAGTTCCAAAGGACTAACCACTCAAAAAACTGTAAGGCTAATTCCTGCCCATCCTACTTTAGCTGAGCTTAGTCTCTCAGGAGGAGAGAAGCGGGGGGGGGGGGGTGAGATTGAGAGAGGGGTTGCTAAATGTTCTGTTGACCTTTATCCCATCAACGTACTTCACCTACCTAAGTCATATTACCCCCTCTTCTCCTGACTGTCGTGAACACATTGTTGAGATCCACATGATAAGACAAAATGCTGCACCCAATTCATGATCACTCATGCATTAAATTTCAATTTAATAACGCATTAAATTTTCACAAACAACAAACTGGTCACAACTGATCTTTAATTCACCAAATAACCATCAACTTTGCAAGTACCAAACAAAAAAAAACTGAAAGAAATTGGAAGGCTAATTCCAGCCCACCCTAATTTTCATACCCTTTGTTTCAGTGGGCAGTGCTCGCTCAAGCATGAAAAGTTTTCCAACTTTTTGGTGTCATTTGAAAGTTGACTTTATAGGCTTTCCATATCTATAAGTCTTTTCCCCCAAAGTGGTACATTTTTTTATTTGGCAGCCATTTCAAAAGTGTATAGTTTTTTTTGGGACGCACTGTAGGCGCCGCTTTTCCGATGGCGGCAGCAGCGTCAGCATCAAATCTTAACCAAAGATGACAGCATAACTTAGAAAGTATATGGACCTAGTTTATGAAACTTAAACATAAGGTTTATCAAGTATTACTGAACATTCTGTTTGAGTTTCAGGTCACATGACCAAGGTCAAGGGTCATTTAGGGTCAACGAACTTTAATAGACCATGTTGGGAGAATCAACATCAAAGTCTTAACCTAAGGTTAAGTTTTTGAAATGTTGTCATAACTTCGAAAGTATATGGACCTAGTTCATGAAACTTGGCCAGAGGGGTAATCAAGTATTACTGAACATCCTTTTGAGTTTCAAGTTTTCATGTAGGGTCAATGAACTTTGACCAAGTTGGGGGTATTTGTTGAATTACCATCATAACTTTGAGTTTATGGATCTGATTCATATTACTTAGACATAAGGGTAATCAAGTATCACTGAATATCCTGTGCGAGTTTCAGGTCACATGACCAAGGTCAAAGGTAATTTAAGGTCAATGAACTTTGGCTAAGTTGGGGGTAATTTCTGAATTACCATCATAACTTTAAAAAAAAAATTGCCATGGCCATTAAAAAAAAAAGAAATTACCAGGGGCTTTTAGGTTGCCTTGGCAGTGTTTCATTGTCCAATCTTGTATTTTGAAGATATGCTAGTATCCTTGTGTTCATCAACCATTGACATTTATATAATTTACAGTCCTTTTTTATGCCTTTGAAATGTAATGTTATTAAATATAGTCCACTAATTTTTTATAATTTGATCTTTGTGTAGTCAAAATATATATATTTTTTAATTTAAGTTTATTTTTTAAAGTTTATTTTTAAAGCAGTGTGTGTAGATCTGCATTGTATGTCATGTATTATGCTCCAGGACAGGGTCAGAATACATGTATTTTATTAATTCGTATTTCCTATCCCCATATAGCCTACTTTGTATACCAATACGAATCAAATCCAAATGAGGAATAACCAATTTAACGCAATCCTTCCTTCTTTCATTTAGGTACCATTGTTTACATTTATTGTAAGATGGTAACGTTGCCATTCAATTTGTCAGGATAAATGTTCGAAATTTTGAGTTTCAAGTTTTCACTTTTTGCTCTGTTCAATGAACTCTCTAGATTGGATGACCTTAATGGAATCAATGTTGCCAGATTAGTCGTTCCTGATGTCATCCTCTTGGTGGTATCTGTGATGGTATTTCTCTCCTGCAAATACATCCTCACCCCACCCCAGACAACTCAATCTGCGTCCGCTGAACATGGCGAACCACTCTCCCCAGTCATGGAACGGCGTCCTCGACGAACGTCGGTTGTTGTTGAGGGACTACGGTCCTGCAACATCATGATCTTCTGTGCACTTTCTGGAATCATCCTTCCTTCGGCCATCTCTGCAGTGTACTTTGTGAGTTTCTTGGTGGTGGTGACCTGGTGGTCTTTCTATCAGAGTTGGGGAAGAGTCTTCAAGTCAATTGAACTCCTATGGCTCATCTACAGTGGTGCCCATGTCATCATCCTCTATATAGTCCAGTTCCAGTTTTTCCAGGAGTTGGTACCATATGATTCTGACGAAGGGTAAGATTGAAGCTCTTGCATAAATTCATTCAGATTTAACCTGTGCTGTGTTGTGATTTGTGTTTGTAATGCATTCAGATGAATGAAAACTGTACTTAACATTGATTTTGTTTTCTTAACAATTAAATTGCTACAAAAGAATTAGACAAAATTCATTTTTTGTGTGTAATTTATGTGCAAAAAGATGAAGAAATAGTTGTACATGCATGTATCATATTCTGAGTGAACTATTATTAAAACTTCCAGCTATATTGGAAGGAAATGGTGTCTTATTGAAACTTGTCAATGTTTACAGCTGTACCATCTCATAATTGCTGAAATTAAAGCTATACATGTACATGTCTAAAGGTTTAAAGAGGTTTTTTCTCTCATGTAGAGCTGGTTATACAGTCTGTTTCACCCAAAGGCTCATCAGTTGAGACCACAATTTACATTGTATATATTCATGTATGGCTATGGTTTATTCTGCACTGTTCTACCTCAGTCACATTTGCTCTACGGCGGTTGTACGGCGAGTCGAAAACAGCCGTTTTATTCATTATTATTCATACCACCTATAAGTAGCTATGGTAGGAAAATGTTAAAACAGCTGTTTTCGACTCGCTGTACGGCCGCCGTATAGCAAATGTGACCGAGGTATTAATAAGCATGTCATGGTGAGGTTTCCTAAATGACCAGTGTACACATAATGTGTCATTATGACCCCTCTATATATTTTCCTTCCGCGGAAGGGGTGGAACAAGCTTCTCAACGATACACGTATAATTGAAAAATAAAATATAAAAGAATTGACAATGACAAAATAGCAGTACTATTTGTATTTATGAAAACAATATTTGTTCAGATATTTTAAGATTTGGTTGCACAATTAAAATACAAACTAACACATCATTTGGAATTTTTGTTAGGCCCCCAAATTATTCTGCATCATTAGGATCTTTGTTAATGAGAGCAAACGATCCAGAAAAGTTATATTACGTGTTGTAAGGGATCTTTTGAATATTTTGCAACACAAATGCATTCTTTAATACCTGAAGGTTAAAAAGTATAGGCTCCTGTAATTCAATTGTTATAATCAATATCAAATAATATATTTAAGAAAAAAAAAAAAACTTTTTATCCCACCGCTGCCACCATGATGTATCTCGTGATTTATGTTTCCATAAAGATCAAGGGAGCTTTGGTAGAGTTGTTAAGTCAAGATAATGAGTGATCAGTTGGAAGACATGATGGTATCGGCAGGAATTACTACTGATCACTTTCTGTATCATAAACTTGTACCTACTTTAAGTATGATTTTCTTCTAACCATATTATATCTATGTCCTAGCATTCATTGGTCTTACATATACGGTATCATTGGTTCCATGCAATATGACAAAGGTATTGACACCAATTATATTCAGGGAGAAAACTATTTTGTTTTCTTTGACCCTTTATACACCACTTCCTTCCACCCATGTAGATTGAATGTACCAGCATTGGTTGGTCTTACACCCATCATTGATTCCCTGCGTTGTGATCAAGGTGATGATCCAAGAAAGATAGCCATTGCTGATACTGCTGGCTGGACAACCCTGGTCAACCCCTGGATAGTGTTCCTCTTCTATTGGTTCTTAGGACATGAAGTCCAAAGGTGGTTTGCAGGACCGGTAAGTTTATATTCAATTTTTGATCATTTTCATACAAATACACCTCTTTGCCTGTCACACACCGACTATTTGGTTGGTTTGCCATTTTTGTTTTTCTTGAATAGTATGAAGAAGAAAGAAAAACAGAATATTGTTAAATTTTCCATTTGAGTAATTTATGTCTCTTTTTTTCAGTTTTGTCAATATTGATCATTCAATGAGAGTCATTTGTATTTTTATCCCTTATCCCCAATTCAATTGATTGAATGCAAATCAACAAAGATATTGGGCAAAGTGCAATATTTCGGATATGGATGAATCTTATTAATGCCATAGGACCAAAATAATGTCATTTGGTTTGCTCTAATATTGCTATATAAAATTTATTTATAGCTAGATAAAGTACATACCTAACAAGTTGGATTAATATAAAGTACTCTTTACATTTACTTTTAATAGTTCTTTTTGTTATATAATGGCAAAATTTACTTTCAGTTTACAAGTTTGAAAAAATACAGAAAATGCATGTTTGCATGCCATTTTTTGAAACTCAAGAAAATTTGTATTAAAAGATTAAACTTACAAGTACCTCGCAAGTACTTAATTTAACTAAAGCAAAATGAAAATATAAGTTTAGAATGCATACAATTATTTCTAAAGGATAAGTTTGAATTTGGAAGCAATATATTTGAGTCCTATAATATGTACCAGACAATATGTTAGGTGACCTGTAAAACATATCAGTGATTGATTTTCAGGATTTGTAAAATATCATTGCTGTTCCTGAGAGTGATATTTGGGGTTTCACACCTGTAACTACCATTACAGTTCAAACATGGCTAGATGATTGCTTTATCGTCTGTTAAAGACCCCAAGTTTAATAGATACTGAAATCTTATATGACATTTATTATTTGTGTAAGATAAGAATTTTAAAAATAAATAATGATTTTGGGAACATTTTGTTGTTCCTAAATGAATTATCACTTTTTTCAACCACCTTTACACATTTCAACATGACAATAGGATATTAGAAGTGGAATATTTGAATGACACAACCACTCCCACTTGGAAAGATTGTATGACTTTAGCACTTTGGCATATGCACAAGAATGATTCAATGTGGAAATTATACAATTGTGTATTTGTGAAAGGAGAATGGAAATCCACATGCATATACAATAACAAGAGGCTTCCATTTTGGTACAGAATTGAGCCGTGTAAAAATCCTCATAAGATCTAATGGGTTGATGTACATATATTTTCAAGCCTTGAAATAAATAATACAGCAAACTATAATCAGATTGTAGAAAAGCAAATAAATGTACTATTATAAAATAATTCAGTCAATTTCTTTTTGTTAGGAAGTTGAATTCAATGGTCTTCCTCCCACATAGTGGAGTTTGGACCTGCACATTGAGCTCTTAAAAAGACTGTACATTTGATGTTAATTTATTTCTAGTTGAGGGATAATCTTTGATGTTGATAATCAGTCACAGACTGGATGTAAAGGCCAGACTAACACGGACATGAAAAGAAGACAACATGATATTGATATGAGTTCATGAACATGTGGCATGTGCATGCCAATGTCAGAATGACCTTTTTAGACAAGACCTCATACATATAATGCATATATTGCATCTTGATCATATAAATCATTGTAAATGTATGAATTGGAGGACATAAGAAGAAAATAGGTTCAATAAGGCACCGGCATGTGCTGTTAATTCTTTTAAAAGCACATGTACATTTCTTAACCAAACTTTTCAGTAAAACTTTGTTATTGTCTGGCTGCTTTAGGCTATGGTCACACCATTTTTAAAGCCAATTTCGCCTGTGCACTGAGCGGTGGCCGTCCAGGCATTGGTTTTGGGGGCATCGCTCGGTTGCTGTTCAAGATTTAGCGTGGAGTTAAAATTCTGGCGGCACCTGCTCAATTTCCACTCGCCGTTCTAAATACGCTTCGTGCCCGGGTGGTCGCCGTGCGGGCACCGACGTAGATCGGTTGCCATCGAACAATTTAGGTCAAAATACGGTCAAAGTACACTGCACCTCTTTGGCATATTGCCCGTCACCATGGATTGCAAGTTCATTTCTATGCAGACGATGCACAATTGTAGTGTTCGACCCAAGGGTGAGAGATGATGATGCGGATGCTATTTCACGTCTGACTACCTGCCTCGCAGAAATCAGGCAATGGATGGGACTGAATTTTGTCAAGCTGAATGATGACAAGTCTGAATATCTAGTCATTTCTTCACCACATATGCGAAACAAGATTGTACCACAAAATCTTCAAGTTGGCTGTGTGTCTGTCCCTCCTTCAGAGAATGCTTGTAATCTTGGTGTCTTCTTTGACCAGTGTATGAAGATGAACAAGCATATTTCCAAGGTATGCCAGGCAACTTACCGGCTATGGAACTTATTGGCTATAAGATCAATACCCCCTCTTTTAGAGGTGTACAGAATGCTGCTGCATGCCTGCTAACTGGTACAAATAAATATGACCACATCACCCTGTTCTCACGGAGTTGCATTGGCTACCAATTAAGCACAGAATCGAATTCAAAATCCTCCTTACTTTCAAGGCTGTGCATGGTTTAGCTCCAGGATTCATGATCTTCCTCATAGAACAACGCCGTGTACATCCTGGCTTACTACGCTAGTCTGGTACTGGTGTCACTCTTCATGTATCCATCACACACCTAAGGGGATTTGGAGACCATGCCTTTTCTTCTATCGCTCCATGCCTTTAGAAATCTGTCCCTTCTTCGCTTCGTGAAATTGACAGCATTGAACTCTTCAAATTGTCCCTTAAAACTCACTTATTTGCAGGGGATGTGTAGTAATTAACTTATTGGATGAGCCTGCACATATGAATGTTTTCAACAGAAATATGGCGCAATATAAATGCTGTAGATCATCATCATAAAAAATTGAACTTGTTGGATCAATGGCTGTCGAGCGGTCACTGGCCGCTTTGAGATCAGTTGATGATATAAAAAAATTCAAGATCGGCCGGGCATTTGCTTAAAAAACGGCCGGCTGCCGGTTGGAGACCGCCTGGGAATCGGTGGGTCATCAGCCGATCACTGGTTGGAAGCCAAACAGAAAAGTTCCCCCGATTTGACCCAGATTTGGCCTTGAGTTATGGGTAATTGACAGGGCACTGCACGGCCATCGATAAGACTTAACAGCCTGCTCGACTTCTACAAGAAATGTTGGCCGATTCCTAAATTCCAGCAGCGCTCGAGCAGGCTACTAATCGGTAGGTCGCCGCTGTGGGTTGTGACTGAAGCCTTAAATTCTTTTTAACTACACAATGTTAATGTAATGCTTATGTTTTATTTTTGAAAGTCAGAGTAAAGATTTGACATTCGTTTTCCTATTTTGGTTCTGCTATATTACAGAATACATTTATAGTGAATGAAATTAAAGATAATCTTACTACATTGCAGCATGTTTTAATGCCTGATTTCTGAATAATCTGAATCTGATATTCATTCAGCATTGTTAACTTGACCAGAAGTCGAATGTACATTGACATGTAGGGACATTTTGTGCTAACATTGTGCATCAACTCTTCAATTTGTAATCATATTTTATATCCTATTTCATTACAGCCTTTTCAGGTATGTGCCATGTCAAGAACCCTTGCATAGTGTGTATTGTGCATGTAGATGTTTGTATCATATTGCCTATTAATAATTCATATATCTATTGGTGAGCTGTTAAACATTGTATCTCAAATTAAAACAAAAATCTTGAAGATACAGCTCAGAAAAAAGAGCTGTAAAACAAAGTGGCAATCTTTTGCCTAGAAAGAGTTCTCTACAGGATTCAGGAGATCATTTTTACCTACCCTTAAAATTTATTTATTTGCATATATACGAGGCTTAACAGCCCACATACTGTATACATTACATGTATGTAACTGCTGTGCATCATCCAACTCATGCACCCTTCCCAAAGATGTAATGAAAACAAAATAGATTGTACACTGGTTTCATCCCCTGAATAGAGGGTTGATACTATTCCCATTTAGTGTTGTGAGTCTTCATTCCTTTAAATTACATCTATTATTTACTAATTTGGCAAGTCACACCACAGCAATAATCACCCCCACATAATATAGGCCTACTATATGGTAGCTATGATCATGTGACTCTTTTGTTGGGCATCGTAACAGTCATCTGTGGTGGTTGTCATCATGTGACCTGCTTGCTAAGGATGTGTTCAATGTCGATTTTCAAATTTAAACAGCAACATGAATCATGATTGTAAACTCAATTCCAAAACGCTGAACACAAACATGATCAGCAGTGCACCGTTCAGTGTCGAAAATATAAAGCTGTTAGTGCAGCTTTAGTGCTCAGTTTGATCCATCACAAGAAAGGTCAGTTCTGGCACCTGTTTGTGTAGGCTTCCACTGCGAGAGCAAATTTAAAGATGTACCAAAACGCAATTGTGTTCAATGTCGCGTTCGCGATGCTCAAGGTCGTAAATTTGAGCTGATCGTGTTTACAATCGCATCTTTTTCGACATTTGAATTGTCCTCCGAATCGTGATTTGAAAGACGTTTACTTTTACGACCTTGAATAGTGGACATTGAACAAACCCTTTGTTTCTCATTATATCTGCATTTTGTAATCAGGTTTTCAATCATGATCCATGTTGCCGTTTAAATTTGGAAACCGACATTGGACACACCCTTAAATTAAGGAACCATAACAGTGGATAATAGCAAGAAGGCGATTAACTCATTTCATTTTTAAAGTCTATATGAAATTTAGTTGATTTAATGATTGTATTCATTTTCAAGTTTGATTTCATTGTCAGATAAAGAGTACATATTGTGTAAAATACATGTTGTGTGAAAGATGCATCTAAATCTGCTGGGAAACTTTCAATTGAAATGTCAATACCAAATATTTCAGGTCTCCTAGAAAAGTAAAGATAAATGCTCATTTTTTTCTTCATTTTGGTAAGAAATCACTTCTCAGTCATGGAATAGGGCCAAAATCTAAATCAACAATATGTGCATAGTATGTAGCTTATTGAATTTGTAGGAAAGTGTTCAAATGGCCTTTATTAAAACTTAATTAAAAGATAAAATAAAGAGCTAAAACAACAAAGACCGGAAGCTGATATGTCTTGAAAAATAACAAATAAAAGCAAGATAATAACAACCATTTACCTCGATGCGTGAACTGAGCTCATATTTTCCCCTACATAATCTAACTTAATCGATCCTTAACATGAAATTCAGCCCCATCGAAAATCCGAAACGACCTTATTTTAGCTTTGATCACTATGTCTTTGTTTGAATTTTAAGTCAGATTTTGCCAAATGAATATACATGGCAGCAACACTGTTTGTTGACATTGTGTTTGCCGTATGTAATTGCTAATTTCAGCACATATCAAGAAGAATATACGGCGGACTGAGACCCTAAATCTGAGAATTAGAACGATGAAATCAAGATCGAAACTGAAATAAAGCTGTTCTTGATGCTTAATGAGGTTGAAACTCGGGTTAAGATCGATACTTGGGAATTGATTCAGACAAAAATTTAGGTTAAATTAGTTCGCTGACATCGTGTTGTTGCTAAAGTGCACTAACGTTAGGGCCTAGATCTAGCGCTAGCGTGCATTGAGCGAGGCCAGGCTTCTACGCTCTGCAGCGGCAGTGTTGTGTGTCGGCTCCGAGTTCCAGGCTGATCCAGGACCCAGAATTTTTTTTTGCTTAACCTTCCGGTCCGGGTTCAAGCCGGGTTTTCCTTCCAGGCTCCAACATTATTTTAAACTTTAAACTCTTTTGTAATGTGTAAATTCATTTTATTTCATATATTTGAATTAGAGGCTAGAGCAACACTGATTCATTGCACATTCAAAGTTAAAAATGGTTTTAAAAAATCATTGTCATTAATCACATGCTATTAGTAATGGATAAGTAAACAGCTGTGCCTGTAGTTTCATCTTGATTTCTCAGACAGACAAGTTTCTATTCAAGTAGTTGATACCCTGGATAGTACTGTACAGCACAGGAATGACATCATACTCTCATGACAGCCCAAATTCTGCAACTCTATCTTGAATTTTCTATGATGTGATCCATCTTATTTTGTCTGTATTACTCACATATTTATTACTCATATACATTATCATATGTCTGTAAGTTATGTGCTTTTATAGAAGTATCATTCTTTTTTATTATTATTTTTTTATAGTACTATCAATTGATTGAGATAAGAAAAGAAAAGATGAAGTTTTATGCCTTCTAAGGCATTATAGTAGTAAAACACAGCTTGATTGCGACCTTGTATATAATATTGTGTCAAATCCTTGAAACTTATGTACAGTATGTCCCCATTTTCTGTCTTTGAGTTAAAACAAGCAGTGTTGCTGATTTTGTGTCACTGTTATATCCCATGCTTTGCATTAAATTGTCATTTTGTATAGTCTGATTGGGAGCAAAGAATCCTATCAGGGAATAGTAAAAGATATGGGGTAAGTATCCAAATCAGCATCCAGAGCCTGTTTATAGAGAGTGTTCGAATACAAAACTCACTTGCTGCATTTCATAACCACCCCCCCCCCCACACACTCACAAAAGTTTTTGCCTGAACTAAGTTTACTTTAAAGTCGAAAAGGATAATGAATGATATAAAAAAAAAGATAGCATGCAACACATTTTTTCCAATTTGCTTTTTTTAATTGTACGCCAGTTTGAGTATGCCAGTTCCCAAATGAAGAATTTTTTTTATCTCTGTGTATGCATGGCTGCAAGATATATTCCTTGTATTTTATTATCCAATATATTTTCATATTCATAATCCACTCTTTTATCACATTTTATTACATTGCACCATCAGATAGACATTTTGAATAAATGCACTTTAGAGTTTAGACTGTATTGTAAATTTTTTGTGACATGTGTGATAAACACTCCACCCCAAAGTGTATTAGGAGCATCAAGGTAAGAAATCAATCAATCACTGAATTCTGTCTACATGTAAGTAGTTATCATGGAAGCATGTATTGCCACATATTATTTTCTATTGAACCACAGCACGTTGTGAAACATAATGATTACAATTATTCTTTTTTTGGCACTTACATGTAATTCATTCATTTTTTTCCTAACACAACCAAGCCTTGAAATAAGCAGCTGCTGACCAGGGGTATTTTATTTTATTGTTATGCGCCTGGTCCACAGGGTTTGAACATGAACCAGGCACAATTTCTCTGGAATCCGGGGCAATTCAAAACACACACAAACAAGCTTAGCTCACAAGCCAGCACAGCCAATCACCAAACCACACCCCAAACACAACACAGGCAGCGGTGGTACCAAGGGGGTGGGGGCACTTTTCTTTAACAGGTCCTTTTCAAGTCAGTAAGGCCAATATAAAAAATTTAGCTCGCACTTCGCGATTGATTTTGTGTAAAAGGCGAAAAAAATTCTGTACTCCTTTGCTTAGCTCAGATTTAAGAAACGGGGCTGCCGAAAAATGCGCTAAATAAAGAAATTTTTGGTTTTGTTCTGAGTTTGCAATCTTTCTCACAAATTGAAAAATTGAAATCTTAACCAAGGTTAAGTTTTTGAAATGTCACCATAACTTAGAAATTAAATGGACCTAGTTCATGTAACTTGGACATAAGTATTATTGTACAACGCCTACTTAGCTTGTTGTACGCAAGCAAATGGTAGGCTGAATGTCAAACATTCGTAACGTTGCACACAAGACGTACCATCCAAAATGTACCGTTGCATGGCTTTAGGAGGTGACGTCTCAATACGATTTAGTTCATTGCGGTCAGTAAAAAGGAAGGTGCAATACGCGTATAAAGCCTGCTGGCTAAATGCACATTGGTGCCCAAGGTCATGTGCGCTTGTGGGATTAGCTTTTCGCTTTCAGTATATTTGCTCCCTTTTCATAGATTACTAACGGAAAAATGTTTTTTCATTTTTTCGATAAATTCCGAGGCGTTCAACACAAATAGCGAATATTCTTATTCGTGCAATGGTGCGAGATTTCGCATTCAGTGAAAGAAAGAGACACTCTATTCAACTCGGCTAACGCCTCGTTGAATAGAGCATCTTTCTTTCACCTCATGCGAAATCTGGCACTATCTCACTCATGCAACATGAACAACCTGCCTGAGCGTTAGGTCACATGACCAAGGTCAAAGGTCATTTAGGGTCAATGAACTTAGAGCATGTTGGGGGAATCAATATCGAAATCTTAACCAAGGTTAAGTTTTTGAAATGTCTTCAGAACTTAGAAAAGTACATGGACCTAGTTCATGAAACTAGGCAGAATTGTAATGGTGTATCATTAAAGGTCTTTCCCGAGTTTCAGGTCACATGACCAAGGTCAAAGGTCACTTAGGGTCAACAAACTTTGGCCATGTTGGTTTTTTTGTGGAATTGTCATCATAACTTACACATTTTATGGATCTAGTTCATGAAACTTGGACCTAAGAGCAATCAAGTATCCCTGAACATCCTGTGGGAGATTCAGGTCACATGACCTAGGTAAAAGGTCATTTAGGGTCAACAAACTTTTGTAATGTTGGGGGTATTTGTAGAATTGTCATACATGTAACTTTAAAAGTCTATGGCCCGTATTCTGAACTCGGGTTTAAATTAAACCCTGGTTTAAAGTTGTGGTTTAACTATGGAGAGCCAATTGGAGCACAAATCCCTGACAGTACACATTCGATTTATTAACTCATATGACACCCAAATTATTCATAATTGTCTGGGAATGATAACTGAAGTATTTTTCTTCATTATGAAAGCAAAAGGAAACAAAATAGTAAACATAAGAAATATGCAATATAAACAAAATTTTGGAACGTTGGGCTCCCCATAATTTTAGCACATACTTAGACGCTGGTCTAAGTTAAACCTGACTTCAGAATACAGGCCTATGGATCTAGTTCATGAAACTTGGACATAAGACAGTCAGTCCGCAAGCCCTGAAAAAGTAGCTTCTTTTATCCAAGTGATATTCATGACTAGAGGGTTTTTGCATAGTTAATGAGCTTGGTGCGAACCAAAACACCTCTTTTTACTCGGCCATTGCTGCTCTAAATATTGACCAAATTTCATGTTTTTGGTATCTTTGTAAAGAAGAAGAATCATTCTTTCAGGTCATGTGTTTGGATTTTTAAAAGAATGTTGTAATATAGGAAAAACTTTTGATCTAAAACATGAAACAAAATATTTTTTTTCATGCAACAAAAGTTGTTGTTTTCACACTTAATTTCTGTTTGGGCACAAATGATTTTAAATCATGATAAAGCTGAAGATCTAAGCTTTAATATGATATAATTTTTATAAGAAGATGTATTTTAGATGGGTCAGCAGCCAGCTTTTCAAAGGCCAAGTACATTTTGCAGCTCAAAAACAAGAATACTGCGCTCGGATTGGTCATAGAGACCACACACCCACGCAAATTCCAATGTTCCCCACACTGGGCCTCTGCAAGGTCACACTCACCATGTGGTAATCTCTTCAAATTACCCGTGCCTGTTTGTTTTGGAAACAGTATTCAGCCAATCAGAACTCTGGATTTTATGTTACTCAGAAATTTCAGAAATCTCGTCTTGCATCTTGATGGAAAAAGCTGGCTGCTGACCCATCTAAAAGATGCCACATATCAAGAGTGACATTGTAAGAAAGTATAGAGTTTGAGCTTTCTGATGATATAAATAATGTTGGTGCCTAAAACACAAAATGTTGCACAATTTGCAAGTGAAAACAGAGGAAGAAAATTTTGTTTGATGCATCTTTTCAGGTAAAAAATTCACTTATTTATCAAAATATTTCATTCAAAAGAAATGACCAATATAAAAGAGTAACATTTACTCTTGCCCATGGTACAAAAATAATCAATATTACTCAAGGAAAAAGTGGTTAAATTCTTTGAGAAAGAGAAAGTCTCACAATTCACGCGATTTTGCAGGGACATGAATTCAGCCACGAGAGGACTTGGATAAATCTTGCTCATTTGCTCATTAACACAGGGGCTTGCGGACTGACTGAAGAGCAACCATGTATCCATGGATATCCTGTGTGCGTTTCAGGTCACATGACCAAGATCAAAAGTCAGTTAAGGTCAATGAATTTTGGCCATGTTGGGGGTATTTGTTGAATTGGCATCATAACTTATAAAATTTATGGATCTAGTTCATGAAACATAGACATTAGGGTAATCAAGTATGAATGATTGTTTTGCACACATCATAGGTCACATGATCATGTTCAAAGGTCTTTTGGGTCAGTGAATATAGTATTATCATATGAATGTTTTCTTTTGTGAATAATTATTCAATAGCTGTTTTCAAAGTCAGCACTGCTGCTATATGTTACATTTATGACAGAAAGTTTGCTCAGCTTCTATGCTATAATGTAGAACTCTATGTTATATGGCAATAAACAAAATAGGTTCACAGTGCTTTAAAAAAATATTAATGAAAAGTGATAGTTCTTTTTGTCAAATGATTCAAAGCTACATGTAATAATGCATACTTTTATTCAATAAAAACTCACAAATTAACACAGAGCTCTGACAAAAGGAACATGTTAAGAAGGAAAGGTACCAAAGGTATTGTCTTATTTATGTGAACAGATGTGAGAAAGAAATTTTTATTAATAAATCAATAAACATGATTAGGACTTTTAAACATGGATGAAAGCATAATTTATTGCTAGTACTGGTATTATAGATAACTATGGGATTTTCAATGGTGGTATTTACTGCAGTGTGGTGTATTTCAGTGTAATCATCTACCAGTAACTTTCTTGTATATTGTACATGAAGTTTTATGATAGCCAGAATCAGGGGTGGTGAAATGTATTTTCGTTTGGAGGGGGAGGGGGGGGGGGAGGGCAAAACCAAATAAGAGGCACTTATAGTCAAAATGGGCATTTTGGCGCAATGGACATTTCCACCATGAGACTATTATCTGCATGAAGTAGTTGTGTGTTTTGTAGTAATTAAGTTGAGCAAAGCCTTTTTGAGGTGATTTCTGATTATATATTAAGGCTTTATTTTCCCCAGGGAGAGCGTAGCGAGCGAGCGGTTTGGAAAATTTTCAGATCTGAAGTTGTATAACTCACTTTTTGCTGTAGCTCGGAGCCTTCAACTCGGCCCGGAATCGGCTCGGAAATTTTATAAGAATCAAAGCCCGTCTCGGTTTGGCTCGGTAACCTGGACCAGTTTAATCTGATGTGCGTTGTGCAAAAAAAATGTAATGTTTTGACCTACTTGACTGTAACTACTGTGACTGACATCACCCCTCTGACCTTGTCCTCAAAAGAGGACACACGCCTGAAAATCTTATCTTTTGTTTACACGCCACTACCAAAACATTAATATTTCACCCCTCGCACAAAAAAAAGTAATTTGTTTGTCATCACTATCATCGCGAAGGAAACATTCTCATTCGGAATTCTTTATGACCATCACCGATAACAGTTACATACATAGCTCATAAGACAAAGAAAATTAATGTAAACATGACAACCGGGCCCTCGATCAAGCGGGTGATTGAAACCAATCACATGACTCCATACACACACATGCAACGTGCACTGTGCACTATATGGACACATAATACACACACATTGTGATAAAGGCACAGTACAGCCGCACAGTCACATGTACACAGAATAGGCACAGGGCGGGCGGCAGCGCAGGGGCGCATGGCTCGCAAAGATTGCTATACGTTGGATTATATCGGGCTGAAAAAAACATAGCTAAATACTTGGGGCCAATTGTCATGCATGGACAGATCGGACTACCTATTAAATTTATGAATGAGCGGTAAGGCTTGGCTTGAGTCTGCCTCTAACTTTGTAAGGCGTTGCAATTATGGATTTTTAGTTTTATCGCGATGACGGAAACAAGTTGTAAAGCATTCGGGTTAATTTTCCGGGTTGAGAGAGCTTGGCAATGTAGCCCGGTTCGTAATTTCCGAACCGAACCAGCTTAACCCGGCAGGACTCAGTTCGGAAGGTGATCCGAGCTACTGTTAAGAGGGCATCCTTGGGAGATGTTGCGAGCTTTCATTTGGAAAAAAATGACATTTTTTTCCTACAGGGAATTTTCGGGGGCAAATGCCCCCCCCCCCCCCCCCCCCGGTTCTGCATAGTCTACAGGCACAGACCCTTATTGGAACTTTGATCAACAAGTGTGCCTCCATGCAAAGACTAGCACTTACAAAACTTGCTGAGCGAGAGAGCCTTCAGTACACAAGGCATGAGTAGGCTGCACATTCAGACTCTTAACTTGAGTGAAGGGTTTGCCCAGCAGACTAGGTTCTGCAGCCCCTGGCCAGAATAATTGTTATAAAGGTACTCGATTTTGTGATCATGGAGCTATTAACACAAGGAGATCTGGTTCTCTTGAACGCTTTGCCCCATGCGCGGCACCGCTATTCCCCTTACAGCAGGGTGGTCCATCACGGCACCTTCACACAGGCGCAGGCCACTTGTAAATCAGCCCTGATGTTAGATATTGTTCCTTTGCCCGAAGGAAGTGATAACAAAGGATTAACAGAGGAATTGGAAGAAGGATCTCCTTCCGTGTTAATAGCTCCATGATGTGATCAACTGCACAAATTGCACAATTAATTGCTCAAAAGTATACATCAGACTGCTAGACGGGTCAATATATGGTTAGACCTGGAACAAATTGCAACCAAAGGTTTTTGCTCCATTTCTGGCAGTATTTGACCTCAGGAATAACATACTAAAAAGCTACCAAAATCCACATCTGATAAAGTAGTTATTTTCAGGATGGCATCCAAGATGGCCGCCATTCACTGAAAATAGATTTACATGTAACTCACTCATTATCCACCGAAGAATCCTATTTCGGTTCATATTCCATGGTCTAGGGGGTAAAATAATTTGTTGATACATCATACAGGCTCGAGTGAATATAAGCACTCCAGGGTAAAGCTCCAGGGAAAATCCAAGATGGCACCCAAAATGGCTGCCGTCTGCTAAAAATCAACAATTCATCCATTACTTCAGTGGCTTTAATTTGGTTTCTATTCAATGGTTTTAAGTGTGAAGTAATACATTGGGACAAGTTACAAGGACAGTCAGTGGTCTGGTGGATCCAAAAATCCAATATGACTTCCAAAAATGGAGTTTAAAATGGCTGTTGATACTTAAAATGGACAAAGTTAATTTCATATCCGCCTGGGAGATATGATGGTTTCAATGGTCAAATAATACATTGGGACAACAGCCAGTGGTCCAGTATGTTAAAAAAATCGGAGATGGCTTCCAAAAATGGAGTGTAAAATTGCTGTTGCTACTTAAAAAACAAGTGGAGCACCTCTGGCAGTCTCGCCTGCATTACGCGATTCAATATAGTAGCAGTGCTGACTTTGAAAACTATCAAATAATTATTCACAAAAAACACAATTCATATAATAATATACAACGTTCATTGACCTTGATCATGTGACCTAAGACTTGAGTAAGATGATCAGTGATATTTGATTACCCCTATTAACTATATCCATAAACTTTCAAAGTTATGATGGCAATTCTACGATTACCCCCCAATGTGGCCAATGTTCATTGACCTTAAATGACTAAAAATCCATGATGGCTTCCAAGAAATTGATTCTGAAATGGCTTCTAATACTTAAAGCGGACATAGCTCATTTCATATCGGCCTGGGAGATGTGATTCGATTTCTAAACCACTGGTTTCAAGTGTCAAATAATGTATAAGGATGAATCCATGACACATGCTCTGGCGACGATTGCTCCAGTGACAAATGCTCCCCAAAATGCTACATTTGCTCCACGACATTTGCTCCCCCGATATTTGCTCTGGCGACAGTTGCTCCGCTGACATTTGCTCTGTCGATATTTGCTCCGCCGATTGTTGCTTCGCTGACAGTTGCTCCGCCGACAATTGCTCTGGCGACATTTGCTCCGTCGATATTTGCTCTGCCGATTGATACTCCGCCGACATTTGCTCCGCCGACAATTGCTCCACATTTAGCGATAAATGCTCCGGCGACAAATGCTACCCGAACGACACATGCTCCGGCGACAATTGCTCCTCCAATATTTGCTCCGTCGACAATTGCTCCATCGACAATTGCTCCGCCGACAATTGCTCCGCCAACATTTGCTCCACCGACATTTGCTCCGCCGACAATTGCTCCGCATGTAGGGACAAATGCTCCTCTGATAATAGCTCCGCCGTAAATGCCATCCACCGAAAAATTATTGTTCTTTTTGTAAAAATAACAACGCTTCTTCTCCAAAGCTGTATGGTTATCATTATTATATTCCTAATTGAATTGCTCAGCGGAAAGAAATAGTTTTGCTCAAATTAAATTTCCCATCAGCGCTTTTATCTCGATTATTTCTCCCTTTCTTTCCTTGAAAACCACCTTCTCCCCCGTCCCTCTCTCCTGTTTTAAAATTTCTCTCTCTCTCTGCGTTCCCAGTAAATTCTGTTCCTATTCCTTTTACACCCTCTCCCTTCTTCTCCTATCTCTTTCTTCTCGCTCTAATGCTATTTTGGTCTGTTTTCACTGTTTATTCTTCTAACTTTTTCCTAGCCCCTCTAATGGAATTGAAACTAATAAAGTTTTACAATCTTGTTAGAAAGGTGTTTCCTGTCACTTTCACTCCATTTTCTTTTATTATTTTTTTCCCTTCAATTACGTGCAGTGTGAAAAAAAACTCTCCTCTTAAAAATTAGTTTTTACAGACTTGCTGAGGACGTGCCTTGGAGCCATTCAAAGAATAGGCATTGTTTTATCGCGCTGAACTAACCTCAAACTGCAACAGAATAATCTGTTAAAATATGATCATGCATAAAGGTTGAGAACTACATACAATAACAAATGACAATGAACGACTTTTTAAAAGAAAAAAAACTTTTTCACTTTCTTTTACAAAGTTATTTTTCCGATATTATGTCAAAACCTAGCCAACACAGCTTATAAAAACAAAATAGAAAACAAGGTCGAAAATCATTTACAATATGACAAAGTAAAAAAATAAATAAAAAGCATATACAGCTAAAACAGGCACTCATCACGCTATGCCAAATGCTTGTCAAAATTCTTGTAAAAACCAAAGATATGAAGTGTAAGTACATGGGTATAAAACTACCAAAAATAAATTTCGCATATAACATGTATAAGTACAGCGTAAAAAAAAAGTGAATAATCTTAACAAAATATAAGCTGGGTTTTTATCACTTTTAACTATATATACGTGAAATAAACTAAGATGAGTAAATACATTGCATGTATGAGGCTTATATCTTTAAAAAATAAAATAATAAGATTGCAAAAATATCATTATGGTATACATAATTTTGCATCCATGGAACCGGGGGATATGAAATCATTTAAGTATCAAGATATAGGTAAAAATAAGTATAGCTTAGGATAGGTTAAGGAATCGTTAAGTTGTTTTTAATTAGGATTTTGAAGATCATTAGGATGTCTGTTTCAGTCATAATGGAGGGCATGTCTGAACAACTATTTAAATAATTCTAAACCCGGATTTGGTAAAACTACATTAAGGGAATTTGCCTTTCTAGTATTAAAAATGTGACGGAAAAAAAAATCCACTTTCGTGACATTGATGTATATGTGTAAGACAGTCAATACATTAAAACATTAGGGTGGTTAAAAATAATATAGTCTTTAACTGATACTTGGCCAAGAAAAACAAATCTGCAGTAGGTTTCTTCCTCTACTTGTCTCATAATAAAAAAATACCAGTGACAATTCGTGCAGATCTTTTTTATTTGCAATCTCTAAAATTTTCTTTTAGAAACATCTAAGGCAATTTTCCCGTACTGCACATAGCAAGGGTGAATGATAGATTTGTAATGTTTGTACGATGTATTAAAAATAGCTATTGAAAGCTACCCAGCTAGCACAAAAACATTATAAAAAATATTATGATAGTGTTAGGTAAAGGTTACGAAAACATTTTTAAAATGTCAAAATATATGGTTATACGTATGGTTAGGGAAACATTTTTATATAACGTTTAGCAATAATAAAACGTTTTTTTGCATTTTTTTGAAAAGTTATATTGATGTTTCAAAAACATTATTTTCTTTCAGCATAAGAACATTTGACTAAATAGGTTCATTATTGCGGACTGAAATAATCGCTAGAGGGTATTCATTTGTCTCGCAATCTACTATGGTCAACAAGGAAATTCGTGATCACTCTCGCAAAGAGTGTTCACTAGCTTTCTAGGAAATTCGTGATCACTCGCAAAAAGTGTTCACTAGCTCACAAGTTCACGAGCTTTCGAGTGCCGCTGCAACTCTTTATCAAGTGACGAAAATGATCTGATAACGTAGTCTATTTATACCAATCCCCAGGACCGTACGCACGAACGCGGGAACAATAGGTGGGCACTGAGCCGTTGTGTGATTGGTTGGGCGTTTCACCAATCAGTGCATAGATGTATGGTGTGGCCGGTGATCCGTATATGCAAATAAGCCTGAGGTATATGCAAATACGCCGTGAGTCGGCAATATGCAAATAAGACAAAATTGGCGGGCTCGCTAGTTTCCCGTGGATGGGGGTTGACTAGATGAGCGGTCACTCGCTTTTTGCTAGAATGATCACGAATTTCCTAGAAAGCTAGTGAACACTTATTGCGAGAGTGATCACAAATTTCCTTGTTGACCATAGTAGATGGCGAGACAAATGAATACCCTCTAGCGATTAAGAACATTTTGGTCAGAAAATTATCAAAATGTTAAACGCGAGGATTAAAATGTTGTATAATGTTATAAAAACAATCTTACAAAACATAATTTGGAAAACACAAGTGAGACCTTTTCGAAATGTTATTAAAACATGTGCTACCAGGGTAGGGTATAGATCTGCACGTGTTATTTGTATATACATGCCAAGTAAAATAGGTTCAACTTTACACCTTTAATATAATTATTTTCATTAATATAAAAGGTGCAAACCAATGTCACACTAAGAGCATCTTTAAAGGTGCATTTTTGTACCTACTTTACACCTTCAGCTGTTTAGTTACAGCTTTAAATGTGCTCCAGGTGTAACATCGCGAAACATGCAAAGTTTAACCTATTTTTATTAGAGTGTATATTCTATTTCGACTTGTCATCTATTATAAGACCTAGGTATTTCATTGTTTAATCTGTTTTAACTTTTTCCTTTCATTGCAAAATTAAGTTCATCCAACAATGACTGATGACGTTTAAAATCTGCCTGGTGTTAGCCTGGGAGAAATTTGTATTGGTTAAAATTCTTGTTTGGTTTGGTCATGCATGAATTACTTTTGGAGTTAGAAATTAATATCACCAGCATTTAAACAGAATGCTTGCATCGCAAACTATGCCACGTTGATGACAGTTCTTGCTATAGCTAACGATGAATAAAAAAGGGCTTATTATCAATTGATATACAAGCATTTTGTTGACCTCACAGTTACCACATGTGCTAACCCTCTTGGTCTACTATCAATTTGATAACTGCCGGTCAGTCTTATTTCTCATTTTATCAAATGGCAAAAAAAGGTTGATGAGTAAATCATTTAATCATCTGATCATATTGACCAAGTAATGATAGACCAATTGGATATTAGACGGAATTGGTTTAGCCTGACTGGCAATTAGACGAACTGACTGTAGACGAACTTGAATTAGACAGTGTGATATTAGAGCAGTAGCAAAAAGTCGTTGCAGATCAAGTGAAAATTCATCCAAAGAGATTTCATTTTCACTAATCATACACCAAGATCGTCAATTTTCATTCAATTTTGACCAAGATGTTAAAATCTTATGCCTCATTTTATGAAGCGATGCATGCCTGAATTTGCTACTCCACAGTTCAGAATTCTTGCGGGGGGGGGGGGGGGAGTAATCAGTGAGCAGTACAATAATGGGTGGCAAATAGTAATGGATTTTGACAGCATAAAGTTATTTTTTTCCATTATGTTTTTTTTTTCATTGGGTATTTTGTTCGTTTACAAAAAAGGGTTTTCCTTTTTCAATGTAACTCTTTGTTTTATCATTTGCGAAAAAAAAAAATTCTTTATCAATCAATTCTAGGGACCAAGAAGCAAATAGCTAGTTTCTCCGTTTCTTACATTGGTCTACGATACCAGCTGATTCCATAAACATTAGACTACTTTCTTAGGGTATATACAAATTTATGCATGCACCTTACGAGCACTTAAAGACAAGCTATTTTATTCTATCGAAGAGCCGAGCCGTAAGAACCGAGCTAGATGTTTTGATATTTTTATATTAAAATTAACCTTGTCAGCCGATATATAGGCCTATATAGGGTATAAAGTGGCACAACAACATGAATGGTAAAACAAAACAATACAAAAAAGTATGTAACAAATATTTTCATCAGAGCAAGTGTCTTGCCTTCCTTTAGGCGTAGTAACTGTCGGTAGAGCAATCGTGAGCAGAGCAATTGTTAGTCGAGGAGCATTTGTGGCAGGTGTTTTATTTAGGTCTTATGTTTATTTTTTTAAAGCAACATGCCGAGAAACTGTCGATGGAGCAATTGTGGACGGAGCAATTATCGGCGGAGCATTTGTCACTACATGTGGAGCAATTGTCGGCGGAGCATTAGTCCCTACATGCGGAGCAAATGTCGGTGGAGAAACTGTCGGCGAAGCAATTGTCGACGGAGCAATTGTCGCTAAAGCATGTGTCGTTCGGGTAGCATTTGTCTCCGGAGCATTTGTCGCTAAATGTGGAGCAATTGTCGGTGGAGCAACTGTCGGCGGAGCAAGTGTCGTTCGGGTAGCATTTGTCTCCGGAGCATTTGTCGCTAAATTTGGAGCAATTGTCGGTGGAGCAACTGTCGGCGGAGCAACAATCGGCGGAGCAAATGTCGGCGGAGCAAATGTCGGTGGAGCAAATGTCGGCGGAGCAAATGTCGAGGAGCAAATGTCACGGAGCAAATGTCACATTTTGGGGAGCAATCGTTGCCGGAGCATGTGTCTGGTTACCATTAGGATAAGTTATAAGGACAGTCAGTGGTCATGTCCAAAAATCCAATATGGCTTCCAAACATTGATTCGAAAATGGCTGCTGATACTTAAAAGTGGCATAGCTCGTTTTATATATGCCTGTGATATATGATTTTGGTGTCTAAAACTATGGTTTCAATGGTCAAATTATACATTAGGACAAGTTATAATGACAGTGGTCTAGTATGTCCAAATTCCAAGATGGCTTCCAAAAATGGATTTAAAAAATGTTTGATGTTACTCATAAATGTTCAATATCTGTCTGGGGAATATGAGTTTGGTGTCTAAACCATTGTTTAAAGGGTCAAGTAATGCATGAGGGCAAGTTACAAGAACAGTCAGTGGTCTGGTATGTTAACAATTCCAAGATGGTTTCAAAAAATGGGGTATAAATTGACTGTTGTTACTTACAAGTAAACATAGCTCATTAGAAATACACCTTGGAGATATGCGTTTGGTTTCTACACCAGAGTTTAAAGGGTCAAGTATTACATTGGGTCAAGTTGAAAGGACAGTCAGGTGTCAAGTATGTCCAAAAATCCAAGATGGCTTAATGACTGCTGTTTAAAGTGGATATAGCACATTAAAAAAATACACTTGGGGAATATTTTATTTGTGTCTATATTATGGTTTAAGGGTAAACAAATACTTTGGGACTAGTTACAATGATATGCAGTTATCCATTTTCCCTTAAAATCCAAGTTGGCTTCCAATAAGGGGTTCTAAAATGACTGTTGTTACTTAAAAGTGGACATAGTTCATACAATATCCACCTGTGAGAAATAATTGTGGTACCTACACTTAATGTATGGGGACAAGTTTAATTGTTTCATGAGTTGGTAACAGCACCCATTTTGATGAAATTTGTAAATCTACCTTGGATTTTTAGACAAAATGGAAAACTAACCATCCTTGTTACTTGTCTGAATCTGTTATTTGACCCTTCATACCACAGTGTAGACACTAAAATTATTTCTCACAGATTGATATTGTATGAACTCTGACCATTATTGAGTGATAGGAGTCGTTTTAGATGCCATTTTTAAAACCCTCTTGGATTTTTAGGCAAAATGGACAACTGCATATAATTGTAACCAGTCCAAATGTATTGTAGTGTGGACACCAAAATCATATCTCCTTGGGGGATTTTAAATGAACTATTTTTTATATAACAGCAGTCATTTTAGACTCCGATTTTTGAAAGCCATCTTGGATTTTTCGACATACTGGACCACTGACTGTCCTTGTAACTAATTTCCTGACTTTTAAAACCATGGTTTAGATGTCAAAACCATATGCCCTTGATGGATATTACATGAAGTATGTCTATTTGTAAATAACAGGCTATTTTATACTCCATTTTTTGAAGCCACCATGGACCTTTGGACATACTTGACCACTGACTGTCCTTGTAACTTATCCCAATGTATTATTTGACCCATTTAATCATGGTATAGACACAAAAAATAGACACAAAAAATCATATTCCCCGGATATTGAACAATCTATGTCAGGTTTTTTTCAAGTAGCAGCAACAATTTTAGACTCCATTTTTGGAAGTCATCTTGGATTTTTTAATATACTGGACCACTGAATTTTGAATTTGAATTCATTACATTGTATGCCTCCACTAAAGGGCAACTTTGCCATATTCCTTCCATCTTCCTACTCCAAATTTCTATTTAAAATAAAATTGTTAACCGTTACCTTCTAATAGAGCGCTTTGACAGTCATCACAATGGAAGCTGAAAAGCCTGTCTTTACAAGAGTAATTTCAGTCCTGATTTTTGTTAAGCTTTTAAAGATAAAAGTTTACCATTTCATTAACCTACATGCTAACCAATTAATAAACACTGCAATATAATGGAATAAGCTCTTTGTTCACCCTACATTAACTAATACACATTTTCCTTGCAATTGTTTTATTATTACGATTTCTATTACATTAATTTAATACAGGATGGCATCAATATTTGTTACCAGCGTAAAAGTCATCCTCTCCTTTATCATAAGTGCTCAAGCGGAGCGATGTAATTGGGAAGAGATACCTATATGGACTGTTGGATACTATCTCTTGGATGCAGCGAGATTGATGGTTTTTTTTTTTTACATAATCAATAACCAGCAGTCTATCAGGTTAATTACAACTTCATTGTGCCGTGCTAGTTCATAAAATTCTTAAACACCCCGGTGAGAGGATTCGAAACCATTAACATTAAAATTCATAACACCTCAAATAGCAGAGCTTGTCTTTTTTCTTGGGGGGGGGGGGGTGGTTGATTATGTTTCCATCATGCATAAAGTCATATTTTTTTGCATCAATGCAATCAGAGAATATGGTTCATATGATCCTACAATACAAGGGTGACAGGACTGGGGGCACTTTTATAATAAGCATTTACAAAAAACAAATTACCATCTACTTATTGAATGAACAGCCCCCCCCCCTTCAAGACCAGCAGCCCTTGTAATATATACTTTTTATTGAATTATTGCATCTTGAATCATTTGATTGGACTTTTTAAGCAACAATCTGGACATTTTGAATATGATTTTATTTTATATGTTTATAGATTTTCTGAAATACCGTTTTTGCTTTATTTGATCTGCGTTATTTATGAGTTTCAGTACAAGGCTGCAAGCACAGCTGGTGACTACTTGATTACATTTAATGAATGGGCTTGAGCTATTATGTCTTTGCTTGATTGAGCTTGAAGATGAGATGAGATGTTAAGGTCAGTGGGTGGTTTCATTAAAGATATCAACCTAGTCAATCAAATTGTCACAGGTCAGTAAGTCACTTGCAAGTATCATTAAAACCCTTATAGCAGTGATGAAACTACTTTAGTTGTGAACTTTGACTATACAACGTTAATGATACATACTGTATTTTAATAAAGTACATGTATTTAAACCCACCCACCTGCTTAAGGACAGTCTGAAATAAATTAGCATGTATTTGCATGAAATCTGAATACAATGCACATGAAATGAATTTGGAGAATGTGAATGCCTCTGTCTCAATTTAGTCCATACCTTTCTAAATCAAGACCAATGTTGCATTATTTATCAAGCTTTTTTTGGTTGAAACATTATTGCATAGTATTGCATACCCCAATTCATCACCTGTCATAATACACAGTATGCTATCTTCAGTAGATAAAATGTAGACTGGACTCATGCTGACAGCCAGATAAAGCTGTAACTCTATTTTGTACCCATCCTATAAAGTCCAGGTTTAAACTGTGCCATTGAATCTTGAATTTAAAGAAAGATAATGTATTGTTTCCTCATAGAGCCAGCAAATTATCATTACCTTGGGCAGTTTTACCTATTTGTGTGGAGTGAGGCAAATCTTTTGATGAGATAGAAGCATTACAGTGACTATTATAATAGGTTTAAATCCTCTGCCTCAACACATCGGAATCAATTGAATATATGGGCCATTCTTTGCAATTATGTGACCAAAATTATGACAAATCTTGACTTTAGTTAGTTATAACTCTCAAAAGTTTATAGATTTAGGAATTCAATGTTTATCTGACAATAACATGTTTGGTCAACTATCATTTGGAAATGTTTCATACTGACAACAGCATGCATGTTCAAGGTCAGAGGTCGAAAGAAGTGGGGTCATGTGTGTGACACTTTGTAGAAGTTACAAGAGGGATCAGTGAGTCAATATGTCAAAACTCCACAATGGCTTTCAAAAAATGAAGTCTAAAATGGCTGTTACTCACAAATGGACATTTATATCATTTAAAATCCACCTGGGAGATATGGTTTTGGTGTCTTCAACACATGATCTCTGTTAGTTCTATAATCTACAAGACTCTACATGAGAATCTGTCATGAACAAAATAAGGGTCAATTAATACTTTGGGACTGTTTACGAAGATAGTCAGTGGTTCAGTAAGTAAAAAAAAAAATCCAAGATGGCTTCAAAAATGGAGTCTGAAATGGCTGCTGTTACTTGCAAATGGACTTAGTTCATTAAAAAAAATCCACATGGAAATTATTGGAAACAAAAACCTTAACAGAATTTCATTATTTCTTAACTATTTTCGCTGATTGAGGTATAAAATCAATGAGCAAATAATGAATTTTTCAAAAATGTGGCTTCCTTTTTGAAACTCGGATACCCCCACCAAGTGACTGTTTGGTATCCTCTCTTCAAATTGTTTTTGCTCACTCATGCATGAATGAGGAATATTTTATGTGCCCAGGTGAAAGAGGAGACTTTAAGCATTTCAATGATAACCGATTCTTTTGTATTTGTGATTAAGTAATGATGAATCATAGATAATTTTTTTTTTGTGGGATGGACTGTATAATAGTGGATGTGTCAGCACAAGACATCACTGATTGCTCCTGCCTGGGATGAGACACGGGTCTTTGTGCCTGCAGTAGGCTCAAAAAGCTGGAGTCATCTCTCCCTTAATGGCACAAAGATTAAAAAGCTTACCTCGAAGAGGCATCAGTTTGGGTATTTCTTTAGCTCGAATTGAAAAGCAGCTGGCTTTCTCTTTCCTTATTTGTAACATATGGTACTGTAGTCGACTTGTTTCACCAAGTAAATATTTAGACCTACGTAGGCAAGTGGTTGCAATATGATATGGATCAATGCTCGCTCATGTAGGCTATGAAAATTAAACTAAATGTTTGCTCTAAAAACTTGAAATAAAATAGACATTTCCCTCTTCGTCAGCATATGGTTGATCAAAAGGAGCCAGAGATTTAAATTATGTTTCCAAATTGAATGCAAAATACATACGGTAGATATGGGCCACTATTATGTTCATGTATTTCTTACCTGCAAATTTCAGAGTTTCATGTTTCACAAAGTATTTCCCAAAGCCCTATCTTGTATTTTAAAAAAAAAGTGTCACATAAAGAAAGGTGTGCCCAGGCACTCACCACCTGTGACTTGTGATAAATTGTTTTACATGCTTTATGATGTATTGAAATAGAGGTGAAAGGGAAAGCATGGTTTAGGCAATTCTACAATGTGTGCTAATGCAATTCAACTGAAATTCCATTGCAGTCAGGAAATTTGCATGTATTTAGGTTAACATGCTAAAGTGTCATTTTTATTGTAGTTGCAGGTATTTCAAGTAAGACCATCATACATGTACACATGCATTCACATATCACAGCTTGCAAGCCTGGCTTGGTATTAATTAATAAGCATCCTATAACACTAATATTTAAGTTTGTCAAATTCCATGATTTTGATTACCAAAACTGCATATGGCATATTTATGGTATTAAATAAATTCAAGACTGAGTTTAATAGATTTATGAATGAATTCATACTGTAGTACCATGAACATTACCTATAGGGACAGTGATTTTCCATTTCAAAAATTGCCTTTTCTGTTTCAGAAAATCTTAAATTTCATTTCAGCATGTCTGAAAAACAAAAATTCCATTTCCCCATAGACTTTGTTTACATGAAAAAGTGACAATGCCGTTTACATAGAAATCAATGCAAATATTACGCATTGAGTAGTGATGTCACAGTACTCCTGCTGGACAAAGTTTGTATCTGCCACTGTACTAACAGTGCTTTAGAATCCACTCTAATCGAAGAGTTATAAGAACAAAAAATATTTAAGAAACCCATTTACCATGAATACATCCTCACCTTCCACATAATTAGCATTATTTGAGGGTTGAATGAGATTTTGTTTTATAAATAATTTTGAGACTTTTGAACATTGTTTTGAGCAGTTGACGGTTTTCGCATATCCGCCATTTGGATTTGAGGATTATATGTACCAAACTTAATTTGATTATAACAGCACTGATTGGTACATGGCTGTATACATGCATGTATCAGTCGCTGACTTAATCATATTAACCCTATATTGCATTGCGTGGTCAGCTGTTTCTTGCCTCCTGTCAAAATGAGTTTCGCCACCAACCATGGAAAGTTCATCAAAGTTATGTAAATAATGTAAATTTTGCAACCATTATGTCGATGCACTGTGCATTTTGAGGAAAAATAATTGTTTTCTGTGATTTTTAGTTTGAAAAGCCACTTTTCATTTCAAAAGACCATTTCCGTGAATTCTGTCTTTTTTCCGCGATCGTGCAAAATCACTGTCCTTCTACCCACCTTTTGCACATATAAAATTCCCACTCACACACAAAGTTTTAGCAAAGCCAAAATCATTTGCTGACCACTTGAAGGTATATATGAGTGACATTGTCATGGTGAACAAGCAAGTATCCAGAGTCCGATTTAACAGCACTTGAATCTGCCTGAAAAGTTTGACAAGTCATGCCAAAAATTTAGTCTGCTTTTCAAATGCTTTATTCGATTTAAGGGTCTGAATGTGCAGCCTATTAATGCCTTGTGTACTGAAGGCCCTCTCGCTCAGCAAGTTTTGTATGTGCTAGTTTTTGCATGGAGACTCACTTGTTGATCAAAGTATCAATCAGGTTCTGTGCCTGCAGACTACCCAAAAATAAGGTCATCAGTCATTTCAGAGAATGCACAATTAATGCATTTTCAAATGCATGCATTCTACACGTACATGTAGCACCAATAGATTTTAAAATTTGACGGTGTGTGCCTGCACATTCCACCCCTCCCTCTCAGATCCATGCCTGGCGTAGTGATTTTTAAGCCTTTGCTTTCAATCTGAGGCTTTGGAAAATTGGGGGTTAAAATTCCACAACATGAATTTTTTAAGAACTTCGTCACATTATTCGACATTCAACCCAGATGTTCATGAGTTGTACATTGGAGTTTATTCCTTGAATTTCAGTGGACTGCACATTTGCAAGTGCCTCAAGATTAAGCACGAAAAACAAAGTTTGAATTATAATCGATGCATCCATTTTCGCAGGCAGCCAAGAAAATAACATCATGAGAATAAAAGGGTACTTGTCTATGTCATTTATGCCTATATTTATCTGCAAACAAAGTTGCTTATCATGTTTAATTCTTTGTCAGACATTAATATCTGATAATTACGTCCATATTCTGTAACCATTTGTGTGGAACATAAAAGGTATTAATTTACTATATTAATCTTGCTTTGTGGGTTAACGTTAAATCACCTATATGCTTTTCACATTGCATTTCCTTAACCCCATACTATCCTTAACCCCGGACTATCCTTAACCCCATACTATCTTTTTTTGGATTCACACTGTCTTTCTTAACCCCATACTATCTGCTTAGATGGGGTTAACGCCTTAACCCCGGACTATCCCACAGCTCATGAATATGGATGACTTTACCATACAGAGCGTGAATAACATGCAATTTCGACTTCTGTGATTGGCTATTGCTTAGCCCCACTTTTCCTTAGCCTAGTTTCGTTTCACACTGCATCTCTTAGCACCGCAATTGTGGTGCTAGCACCACAATAAGCCGGCTAACCCTGCTTTTTTGCAGGGCCAGATAGTACCGTACTATTTACCGTGCTAGCCCACTTTGCTAAAACGTAGTGTGAAAACGAAGTGGGCTAAGCTTAACCCCGGGAAATTGGTGGGGCTAAGACCCCCCTTAGCCCCACCAATTTAGGACAAAAAGTGCAGTGTGAAAAGCATATTATTGAATGAAATATTGTCACATCTTTGCTAAATTAATTTGCATTGTTTGGTTGTAATAACTAAACTAGATTTTGAAAGGAAAAAGTGAAATTTTAAACAAAAGGATCTTTTTTATTATGTCTAGCAATATGTCTATTAATTTTGTTTTCTAGAGACTTTGGTTTATCAATATCAATATTTATATCAATTTTTCTTTGATTATTCTTTATGAGATTATTCAAACTCATTGAAATATATTTTTCTTTTTATAAATTTCAGGAATATGTGGAGATTGTCAGAAGGAAGAGTCCAAAGAAGAGAGGAAAGAAATCAGGAAAAGATGAAAAACAGGTAATTTTGGTGTAATGTTAAATTAAAGAAATTTATACAATTTACCTGATTCATATTATGACTAGACCTATCAAAATCATTGTTTCCATTTGTCCTTTTACAGTATCATTTAGTTTTTTTTTTTTTTTATGATTGAATTCTTTCATGATTCTGTAATTTTCTTAAAATATTATGCAGTAGATTTCATATATTCATTCATCTGTTGTAGATAACTTCCAATGTTTTTTTTTGTTCTAAATAATTTTGATGGATGTTCATTAAAGGCATTCCATCCCAGTCCATGTTACTACTGGTAGCTAAAACATGTCAGGCAATGTTGTTTCATATATATGCTTAGTTCTTCATTATTTTTTGCAAATTATGTTGCAAAACATAAAATCACGTTAAAAGAAAGATGTAAAACAAAGACATTACTATCGTCAATATTCAAGAAGTTGACAACTAGTTAAATTATATTAGCAGTCTCAAGTGCTTAGGGTAGAATAACCTACTTGTATGCATGGAGGTGCTTTGAAATACTAATGATGTGTTACAAATAATACCATGGAACATAATGTTTTATAGACTTATAATATAAATACACATATCTTTGGTTATTCTTTCTTGCTTTGAAGGTGATTGAATTATGTGAATATTACATTTTATCATACTGCTGTGTTTGTTCTGTTGATTTTCACTTGGTTTAATGCCAACAGTGCAAAGTATGTGTACAAACATAATACAGTATGTCCCACAAAAAAGGAAACCCATTTTCAGCGATAGATTTCACAATTATTAAATTTGTTTTTTATATAAATTTGATACTCAGAGCAAGGATGGGATCTCATCTCTAATTTGAAATCAACAGCGTAGCAAATGGTTCACAAATGGCAGATTTCAAACAATAAATATTAAGGCATATCAGAAATGATTTGCGCAGAAACATTTAAATCTGAATCCACTCTCATTTCAGAGATCAGTGAGAGAATCTTAACAAAGAATATAAAAGAAATGCTAATGAGCCAAATAAGCACGGTCGTCGTATCATGAACCAATTTTACTGCACAACCCGGTTTCGACATTAAAATTTCAAACTCATCTTGCTCATTAATGCATGAAGTGTTCGTCTCATATTAGGTATCAAAATAAAAAGGAATAATTGAATTATATGATTATGTAAATGAAATATAAATTATTTGCCTCGAAGACATGAAAATCACGGTTTACTTTTTTCTGGGACGCACTGTATATTCCCTTCTAACTCTGAAGCAGACAATGCACTGTTAGAAATATTAATATTTTACTTGATGCAGAAATTTTTTTAGCTATAATTAAAATAAGTGACTATAGTGCCAACTTGATATAAGCATGGAGTGTTAAGATTGTTAAATCCAGAATGAGTAGTCTTCAGGGTTGGCAATTTTCTTTATTAGAAAAATAAAAATAAAAAAGATCGTATTTAATTGATTTAAATCAGATTTTTAGAATTTTTTATTTTTTTAAACAAAAATTTTAACAACAAAGCGCAGACACCAAAAATATAATCCTTTACACTAACATGAATTTCAAAATCATACATTTCACTACTATGATTATTCTTAGCTTTCTATTTCATAATTAAATCAAGTCAAAATAGAATTTATAGAAAATATTAACATCATGAAGATGCTGACATTTTCTGTTGTGTCTGCATCCTCTGGTGTAGAGAGCTCAGGACTGACTGGTTCAATCTCCAAGTTGGTGAACTGTCTTGGTACAGCTAATGCTGCATAGTTAGTGTTCCTATTCAAAGCTCTTAACATGAAATGATTATCAGTTTTTTGGAAGAATTCCATGACTCTGAGACTCACATTCTCCAAAGAGAAACACTTATTTTTTTCAGGCCAAGGACTGAAGATCATATGTTACAGAAAACTGCATTTATTTATTGTTTGTTTAAACCTCCTTTGTTCTTTGAGACAAAGTTGGAACTCTTTAACTGTTTCAAAGCATTGACCTGCAAAGCTCTGACCGATTGGGGAAAAAAAGTTTAAAGTTTATTTCAATGATTTCTTTAAAAACTGTCCTCTTAAAACACTTTTGGATTTTGACATTTTTACCATCAACAAAGAAAAATATTGCAGGGAAAATTGTTGTAAGTCCACTAATGTACATCTGCGATTTTGCAAGATTAATCTGATATTATTCAATTCAATATGATTTCAATTGCTCTAAGTAGATTTGAAGGATTTATTCATGTTTGGATGATATAAAGTTGATAAAATCTTTTTCTTTTGAGTCAAAGAAATAAAACTGCCACACCAAAAAACATTGTCAGACATTTGTACATGTACATGTTTCAATGGAAGTGATTTAAATCAATGATTTAAAAAAGTGATTTAATTCGCGATTTTAATCAACATGATTTAAATCGGCCAACCCTGGTAGTCTTGTGTGTTTGGGGTTCATGGTATAAATATCACATTTCCACATGCATGTCATGTAGTTTAGAGTATTGATTATTTAAAATGATTTCAAACAATCCACAAACTTTATAAACATATCTAGTAATAATTTTTATGATCAAAATAGCATTGATGAAAATTGATTGTTGATTTACTTATGAAATGAATCATGTAGCAGTTGAATATCTGTCTTAGAACAACTCATTTTCTAGAAAGAAAAAGAAAATGGTTTGATACTTTGCTTAAAATTATAATTGCTGCCATAATATTAATGCTTTACATCTCATTTTCAGCTTATTCATTCATTTACAAGATTTCCTTTGTCCTTTAGTGTAATTTAAAGCCATGAATACTTTGGTCATCATTTTAATATAATGATTACTGCTCAAAATATTGACAAACCTAGTCAGAAATTTGAACCTTACATTGTAGTATTTTACTTGTGTGATGCCCTCATAAAGCCATTCACCACTTGTATTAGATATTAATGTGTGATGATAAATGTGGTGCGATCACATCATAATTACTTTATCTACCCCATGCTTTCTTCTACTGGAATTATTTCCTTCTTAATTTACCCATTATCCACCTGACCATTGACTCTTTACAGGAGACAGATGAGGTTTGTTCAGACATCTTTTGATATATTTTCCACAATGCTTTTGCTCCTTTTCTTTCAGAATTTAAAGTCATGCATGATTCCTGATTTACACTTTTTTTCATTTTCATAAAAATGTGTGTTTTGCTGTGCTTTCATTGCCTGCATTTTTCTTGCTTGACCAGTGAAATCCTATATCCAACCTTCAGAGTGTGACTTTACCTTTCATTTTTGTCTCGCCTGCATAGCAGAGCGAGACTATAGGCGCCGCTTTTCCGACGGCGACGCAGTGGCGGCGATGGCGGCGGCGGCGTCAAAATCAAATCTCAACCTAAGGTTAAGTTTTTGAAATGACATCATAACTTAGAAAGTATATGGACCTAGTTCATGAAACTTGGACATAAGGTTAATCAAGTATTACTGAACATCCTGCCTGAGTTTCAGGTCACATGACTAAGGTCAAAGGTCATTTAGGGTCAATGAACTTAGACCATGTTAGGAGAATTATTTTCAAAATCTTAACCTAAGGTTAAGTTTTTGAAATGACATCATAACTTAAAAAAGTATATGGACCTAGTTCATGAAACTTGGGCATAAGGTTAATCAAGTATTAGGGAACATCCTGCACCAGTTTCAGGTCAAATGACCAAGGTCAAAGGTCATTTAGGGTCAATGAACTTTGGTCAAGTTGGGGGTATTTTTTGAATTACTATCATAACTTATGGATCTAGTTCATGAAACTTGGACATAAGGTTAATTAAGTATTAGTGAACATCCTTCCTGAGTTTCAGGTCACATGACCAAGGTCAAAGGTCATTTAGGGATAATGAACTTTGGCCAAGTTGGGGGTATTTGTTGAATTACCTTCATAACTTTGAAAATTTATGGATCTAGTTCATGAAACTTAGACATTAGATTAATCAAGTACCACTGAATATTCTGTGCGAGTTTCAGGTCACATGACCATTGTCAATGGTCATTTAAGGTCAATGAACTTTGGCCGTGTTGGGGGTCTTTGTTAAATGACCATCCTAACTCTGAAGTTTATGGATCTATTTCATAAAACTTGGGATATAAGAGTAATCAAGTATCACTGAACATCCCCTGTGAGTTTCAGGTCACAAAACCAAGGTCAAAGGTCAGTTAAGGTCAATAAACGTAGGCCATGTTGGGGTAATTGTTGAATTGCCATCATAACTTTGAAAGTTTATGAATAGAGTGAATGAAATGTGGACATGGGTGTAGATGACAAGTCTTAAGTCACCGTTCAAATGTCATCTATGGTCAATGAACATGGTATTATGTCATTATATGAATGGTGTTTTTGTGAATGATTATTTTATAGTAGTTTTCAAAGTTAGCACTGCTGCTATATTAAATCGCGTAATGCAGGCGAGACTGCCAGAGGCGTTCCACTTGTTTAGAGCTACACTCCTTTTAAAATCTATGATTTTATTTCTACGGCATAAATACTAAATCAATTGTGATTATTTTATACCTTATGCGAAGCAGACTATATATTTTTTATACCAGTATATAATATATATTGGCATTTCATTCCTTTTGGTCTAATTTGTCCATAATGTGTGTGTGTGTGCTTGTGTTTGTGTTTACATGTATTTGTGTTTTTGGCATATTGTTTATTTTTTGACATATTTTGTAATTGAGAACCCTGTCATGTTAGAAAAACTAGAAATATTTTTATTAACTTTTTTCATAGCATAGCTTTTATTTTTAGTTTTGCATTACTTCATTACATCATTATGTAACTTCAATTAAATTATCAAATAATATCTTCAAATATTTGGATATGTACAGAAACTGCAGTTAATTTAGAATATGTTTATTTATTTAGGCTTACTATCTGGATACATACGTTGCTTTTGGTATTTGTAATCATCTAATTAAAGATGTTTTCATCTTGGGTTTCTTATCTAAAACTTGTTAAATTGTTTGGTGAATATAAATGTAATCAATATAACATAGTCCTCTGAGGAGAAAAACGTAAACCAAAAGACTTTAATTTTATTTTAGGATTTCTATTTTTCATTACTATCAATAAATAGTTACTGACTTTTGAGACTTGTTCATTTCTTTTTCCCTAGGCTGTTTCAAGCTTTATAATTTCTTTTTGCTAAAGCTGTTCCATACTTTATCCACACGGCTGTTCCAAATGTCTTCTACGTTATACAACAAATGAACTGTTAACATGTCAGGGTCCGTATAGAATGAGGGATATCATGTTTTTTCATATTTCACTTTCACAAATCTTCAGCATTGATTGTGCTTAATTATGATTCCTAAATTTCTTAAATTAGGTCTTATAATGTACATGTGTACTGTAAGTACTTTCATAATATTTAAGATGTTGCATTTGATAGATCATGATCAGAAAAAAAACTTCAGAAAGGTATGCAATTATATATGCTTGCAATTCAAATACATTTTAATACAAAGCTCCCATTTACATGTATTTATATTGCCTTTGTTGATTAATTGCATTTGCTTGCATCTTTCTTTGCTGCTTAATATATTCCCCCTAAATAGATAAAGAACAAATATTAATTTAAGTGTGATTAACTAATTTTAAAATAGTTTTTTTTTCACTGTAAATACTGTAATGATTAAACAAGACTTCCTTTCTTTTAGCTTACCATTTTTTCAGAAAAAAAATAAACTTGGGGATTTTTTTTATTAAAACAAATTCTGTTTATGTTAGGTATTTGAATAAAATGAAAATTGCTAGACATTTTGATATAAAGTACACAACATATTTCAGGAAAAGTGGTTGTTAAGTTTATTGTGTCAAATGTTATGTTTTCAAAATTGATATAAAGGTGAAATGTCTTCAGAATTATATGTCATGTGATAAGAATATTTAGGATTAAACTTTACAGACAGAAAATATATGTACTTAAATTCTTAATTCAGAATGGACATGTATGTAAGTATTATTCCTCATTCATTTTCTACATTTCAGGTAAATGTTTATTTTTTTTACTCCTAAATTGGCTTAGTTGTGATGTCTAGATATAGGATTAAATTATTACATGGTTTGCAACATGTACATTGGCACATGCTACCTATAATATTTAGGTGTGAGAGACCCTTTACACTTGCTCTGTATATTAAAGCCAGTATCCTTTTCTCCTTTCCAGCATCTTGTTGGAGAAGGTGCAGGTACCTCCTACCAGACCATGGACCCCACCCCTCAGCAGACCCAAGAGGATGCTACTGATGGTGAAGTTGGGGCCACCGGAGCAGAGTCTGCACCTACCAGTGGGGATGAAAGAGGGGCGCACAAGATGAGTGCCTTCACCACCTTACTTGGGTTCCTAACCAAACAGAGCTATATTGTGGGTCTTATACTTATGATGGTAATCTCTCACCTTGTTTCTTTGAAATATTTGTAAATTTTGTTGCTTTATTGCAAAGACAATACCCTTCAGTTCAGTTTATGGATATTGCAAAGAATAAAGATCACCAGATATCATTCTTGTGTGATGACAGGCAATCAGTGTTATTGGTTTTCACATTTTGTCTGTTAAAAGGTAAGTCTACCCCAGCAAAAAGTGGATTTGAATTTTAAAAAGTCCAACGAGCAAAATTATGAAAATTACAGTGAAAATCCAATATGAAATAAGCAAGTTATAACATTCTTAAGTTTTGCTTGTTTTTCATCAAATGTTCATAATACTGTGATATGCAAATGAGAGAGTCAATGATTTAATCACTCACTATTTTTTTATTAAATTATGTGGAATATTTCATTTTTTTGCCCATGCAACAATAAGAAAGGATCTTCATGAATCACCCTAGGCTGCGACAGTGGCAGTCCCATATATCTAAGGAGGATTGAACCTAGTTTCACATTAATGAAGAAATATAAAGATATTTCATTTAATATAATACAAAAGGAATAGTGAGTGGGTGATGTATTCAGTTCACTCATTTGAAGTCAGACCTAAGCCCTGTTGCATGAAAATTTATGTATTAATTTTATGCAACAGGGCCCAGGAAGTGAATATAATTGTTTTTATATAATTAAATGAAACTTTAAAACATAACTTTTTTATTTTACATCTGATTTTCAGCTTTTTACTAGTGTGATTTTTCTTTTATCATTCAAATTAACTTTTTGCTGGAATGGACTTGCCATTCAAGGGATATGCAAGTCATAGTAAGAAATCTACAAAGTTTATATTTATTGACTTGTAAATTAGCTATAAATTTCCTGCAAAAGCCCCCTTGGTCCTTGTAAAATAACCTTGAGATTATATATTGTGCGTTCACATTTAGTTTTATCTTTCAATGTTTATAAGAATAATTTTGATAATCTATGTATTTCTTCTGAATTGTTACGGACTTGTGGTGCATGAGTTTCTATGTAAATGTTTAATTTGTATATGTTGGGGATTATTATACGCCCGTCACGCCCGACCTAGGACGGGACGTATTATTGTTTCATGCTCGGTGTACGTCCGTCCGCTAACTTTTCCTTGTAAACGCGATAAATTCAGTTTGACTTAACCTAGGCTCATATAATTTGGTGTGTATGATACTACCATGGATCTCAGGAAACCTATTGATTTTGAGGTCAAGATCACAGTGACATGTTTTCATCTTATCCTTCTGAAGTCCTTGTTAACGCGATAACTTTAATTTAACTCAACCTCGGCTCATATAATTTGGTGTGTATGATACTAGCATGGATCCCAGGAACCCTCTTGATTTTGAGGTCAAAAGGTCAAAGGTCAAGGTCACAGTGACATGTTTTCATCTTACCCTTCTGCAGTCCTTGTAAACGCGATAATTTCAGTTTAACTTAACCTAGGCTCATATAATTTGGTGTGTATGATACTAGTATAGATCCCTGGAAGCCTATTGATTTTGAGGTCAAAAGGTCAAAGGTCAAGGTCACACTGACATGTTTTCATCTAACACCCTTCTGCAGTCCTTGTTAACGCGATAACTTCAGTTTAGCTTAAAGGAAAATGAAAGGATAGATTTATTATCTTGTCATAAACTGATTACATTTCACTGATTAAAATAAAATTAAAATGAGGCAGAATGGTTTCCTATTTCCCATGATATGCCAAGTCAAAGTTATCAAAATTTTGATATTTGAAAGACCGTGGAGATCGCCATTTTGCTCATACTCCCTATATCTCCGTGGGGGGTTGTGACGTCAGCGACGTACAACTCGGTGTCCGACCTCGGCGCTTGCCTGTGATTGCTAGCGTGAGATACATTGGCCAAAGTGGATCTGGCTGCCGAAATTGGTCAGAAAGGGGAACAAAATGCAGCTTTTACCGAATTCCTGATCCGCAGAAGAGGCCAGAAATCTCTATAAAAAAAATGGGTGGCTGCTCTAAAGGTGGAGAAATACAACAATTACTCCAAATTCATGAGGAATGATGTTGTTCGTAGCGAGCATTTTACCTATTTCTTCAGCCGAGTATTGGGGCTCGAAGTCGTAGGCTCTCGGGCTTTCTAAGTTCTATTTCAATACAAACGTCCGATAAGTTTTGTTTTAACTTAAAATAGACGGTAACAAATAATAAACAACGTTAGATATATTGAAATATAGCACAATTAACAATTTACCGATACTCAAACGGGACAGACAACCAAACTTCCAACATAACACGATCACTCGGATCAGGGGCCAGCACTCAAGGGTTTATAACATGCCGCCGCGCACAGAAAAATCAAGCCATAGCAGTCGTGTGTTGTGAACAGCAGAAGTAAGATCTCAGCACGCGCGACCCACTAGTTAGAAATCTACTGCCAAACGCGGTTCATGGTGCTGGGTTACTCGCTATACGTACGTGTGAGTGGGCGGCCGGGGACGGCTGTATTGTCTGTACGAACAAATTTAGCTTTGTCAAATTTGCCAATTTGGATATCGTAAATAAAAGTGTAAACATTTTCATCAAAACTCATCAATTTGTGTTTTAAAGCATAAAATAATTTAAATAACCTTTTTGATAATATTTTAAAGTGTTTTAGGTGTATATTTTATTCATTTCTTGTAAAAAAACATCTTTATTATGCAAACTCGGGGTTGGTTTCAGCCTGTGTATAGCTGCACATGGAAGTTAGCACCGAGAGCAGTAGTACGTCACTGACGTCACAATTTTGAACGAACCTCGCAACAATGGCGATCTCCATTCAGAGACTTCGATCGTGAAGAAGCCTAACTTTGAAGAGGTGGTACTCCACTCTGGGAAATCGGATTTGGGTATAAGTGGATTCATTTTGATTATCATTTACTTATCAATGATATTATGTGGTATTACATTTTGGGTTTCATTCTCCTTTAACCTAGGCTCATATAATTTGGTGTGTATGATATTAGCATAGATCCTAGCAATTCTATTGATTTTGAGACCATAAGGTCAAAGGTGAAGTCGCCACCTTCCACTTTTCTTGCTTGACCAATGACTCAATTTTCTGCGTTACAGACGGGCGTATAATGTGCTCGCCTTAGCGACACTCTTGTTCTGTATTTTAGTTGTATATTATTTTTTTAATCACTATTAATGCTTTTATGATTATTGTTTTGCCCAAGGTATGTTTGATTTATAATTATACAAATATGATGTTCTTCGGGCTGGATGTGTTTAAGATTCATGTTTGTAGATCATATACACCATAATGTACAGATAATCATCAGTGTTCTAGCAAGACCCATTTTAGGGTTGGTCGCTATTTCATGGAATTACAAAGTATTTTTAGGCCAAGTTTGTGGTCTTTAAGGCCTCCTCACACCTAACTGAATTGTTTGAAATATGCCTTGCGATGGCTGCCGAAAGGCATTTTTTGTAAAATCGTTTTCAATGGTAAACTGATAATAAATCATATTTACCCTTCGTGTAAGGGTTCGTACATCTTCTGAACTAACAGCTGCGATTATTCAAATTCACGCGGAAATTTCGAACATGTTTAAAATTTCTCGACGAATTGAAAAATCGTTGGTCATCTGTTTGAATTCGCATCTCTTATTTAGTCTGCTGTAATCGTTCGTTTATTGTTCGTGTGTTATTGTCACACATAGTCCCTCATCGCATCTTGAAAGAACCCTTAACGAAGCAACACGATGACACAAACGTACAAGAACGCCTGATCTATTCCCTTATCTTTGTTTCTAATCGCACGCCATATCAAACCATTGCTCACTGTTCGTTTGTCTTATTGGGTTATATCAACCCTTCCCTCGCCTTCGGCTGCAATTTACTCAAAGAGGTGAACCAAAAAATATATATCCTTCGCATGTCATATCTATCCTTCGCAGATGTGGTTCACGGTACACCATGTGGAGTGTTATAGAAACAGTGGATAGAAGAAGAAAAGAAATGGATAGGCGAGAAAGTAGAAATTTGAGAGTAGAGTAATCTTTCTTGAATGTAGTCCTGAAAAGGACGCATCCTACACCAAGCCAGCTTAGACCTTACTCGTGAACGCATCGCACACACCCGACACCAACTCCACAATCTTAACTCAGCCATCACTTCTACTCAAACTCAACTTAGCCGACGACTCAAGCCAGATGATCTAGACAAAGTTCAGACTTTCAACAACCACACCGCTCACCAAGCCTTCCAGTCCACCATACTGAAGCAAATCAACAAGTTCACTCCACTCCCGCAAGCCTACACAAGCCAACCAACAACCCTCTACCGAAGTCACCAAGGGCACTGTAATCAACCTCAGCCAACACCAACTTACCCAAGCCGAACACAAAGTTCTCTCCCTTGGACTCAACTTCGCCATTGCTCCCAAGAAGATCCCTTTCTCCGACATAGTACAACAAGTCGAACCCAAGCTCCGCTTTCTCTCCAAAGCAGCCGCCAACGAAATAAGACCCAAAGTGACCAATGTCCTCTACCACGCCAAGCCACCAAAACAGAACCTCTCCAAAGAAGAACACACTGCCATCCAGGACCTCCGACAAAACCAAGCCATCCACATCCTTCAGGCAGACAAGGGCAACGCCACCGTTATCATGGACCAAGACGTATACGAGGACAAGATCGAAGACATTCTCCAAGACAAGGACACCTACTCCAAACAACTGCTGACCCTACACCGATTCGAGGCACTACCCAAGGCACTCTACTTCCAACTCAGATCTTCTTCAGCCAAGTCACCTATTCTATTCGGACAACCCAAGATACAGAAGTCTAACACTCCTCTCCGCCCCATCATCTCTACCCGCGGGTCACCCTGCTACAACACAGCACGCCATCTCGCCAAAATCCTCCAGCCACTCGTAGGCCAAACCCAGCACCACGTCACCAACTCCAAGCACTTCATTGACGTCATCTCCAAGACCAAGATCCAGCCCTCCGACACACTCGTCAGCTTCGACGTCGTCTCCCTCTTCACCAGCGTACCTGTAGACCAAGCATGTGACATCATCAAGCAATGCCTCATCACTGACCCAGACCTCGCATCCAGAACCAATCTCGCACCAGACCAGATCCACGACCTCCTCCTCACCTGTCTTCACCCCAACTCCTTCAATTGGCGCAACAACTTCTACAAACAACTACAAGGAGCAGCCATGGGATCACCTCTCTCACCAATCATCGCTAATATCTTTATCGAACATTTCGAGCACCAAGCACTCAAGACTGCGGACAAACCTCCCTCACTCTGGCTCCGCTACGTCGACGACACCTTTGTCATCTGGCTGTACAGCACACCTGACCTTCACCAGTTTCTTAACCACCTCAACCACCAGCACCCCAGCATCAAGTTCACCATGGAGACCCAATGCGAAAACTCAATTCCTTTTCTAGACGTTCTCATCACCAAGACACCACCTGGATTCCCGTCTCACCAGGTGTACTGGAAACCCACCCACACCGACCGCTACCTCAACTTCCGCTCACACCACCCATCCGTCCACCAATCAGTCGCCGACACTCTCATCAGACGAGCCCACCAACTCAGCGACACGGCACACTTACAGCAGGAACTCAAGCACATCACCCATGCACTCACCACGATCAACCAATACCCCAGAAGAAGGATCAACACTCAACGTTCCCGCCACCAACAGCACCAAAAACCCATCCAAAACTAAGCCTATTGCCACCATAGTACTTCCCTACATCGGCAAGACTTCACACCGACTACTATGCATCCTCCACTCTGCCAACATCCTCGTCAGACACCAATCCTCTCGCAAGCTACACTCCATCCTTCACTCTCACAAGGACAAGCACCCACCCAACAAGCAACCAGGCGTCTACAAGATCCCCTGCGACTGCGGCAAAGTCTACATCGGAGAAACCGGCCGGGACTTCGACACCAGACTCAAGGAACACAAGACCCACCACCGACACAGCGACTGGGAGCGATCTGCCATCGTCAAACACGCACAACAAGAAAATCACCGCATAGACTGGGACAAGAGCCACCTAATAACCAATATCCGCCACTGGAATACCAGAAGGGTTAGGGAAGCCATTCGAGATACATCAACAAAACACTGTACCTCAAGACCCTGGCCTCCACATCAACAGCATCTGGCACCTAATCCTACGTCACCACCCAGCTTCCAACCAATCCACAACTAACTCCACAAGCAACCCGCCGTCCACCGTCACTCTACCAAGCCAACCTACCCAGCACAACAGTCTAATTGCACCACCAACCGAACCAGTGACTTCGCCGACGCACACACCTCGCTATAACCTCCGTCGACGACCCAACACCACATCCGTATACCAGGCCACCCACTCACTCCCGCCAAAGCCTACCCGACAAGTCCGCCAACCAACACGCACAGAGCGCCACCACTGATGTATCTACTACGCCGCCGACACACACACACGCTGCTGTAACTCATCCCGCTGTCTACACACCACGTCCGCATACCAACGCCAACTCGTTTCCCGCAAAAACCGCTGATCCACGCACAGAGCGCCACCTACGACCTCAGCCCGCCGTGACCGCCGGCCCAGCGCTTTCCCCCACGTCTGCACGTACTCCACAAGTACCGCCGCATGCCGAGCGAACACTCACTCCTGAAGATGGACAGTCAACCTGCCCAAAACGTCGAGTCTCTACTGCTTCTACTCATCATCTCTACTCGCCGACTCAAGCCAGCATCTCCTCATCCATCCTACTACTCAAGCTCTTTTCAACTCATCAATCTCTTCTGGTTTACAGTCCTTTTCAGGACTACATTCCAGAAAGATTACTCTACTCTCAAATTTCCACTTTCTTGCCTATCCATTTCTTTTCTTCTATCCACTGTTTCTATAACACTCCACATGGTGTACTGTAAACCACATCTGCGATTATACATGCCACCATGCAAACCTTCAAACAACATATTTATCCTTAGCTTACCATTCGTTGATAAAATTTGACAATAGTTACTGATTGCATGAGTTGACGAAATTTTATTTGAATTCGTTGAATTTGCGTGCATTTCGTGCATTTTTCCCATTCGTCACCCTTCATCCGCCTACATTCAGTCAGGTGTGAGGGGGCTTTAAAGCCCAAAGTGAAGAAACAACATGGTAATAACAATCTGATATTGACAAATCATTGGAAATAAGAGTATTTAATGTAAATTATGTAAATAAAACAAGATTAAAGATGGAAATTAATGCAAGTGCAATTCCTCTTTGCAAGGAGTTAGTTTTGACACACTTTACATTTGAAATTAGTGGTGGGCGGAAGAAGTGCTTTTTCTGATGAGTGGTGGTAAAAAATCTTCTGTGCCAGTTGGGCCCGACCACTGCAGACCACCGTAGCTATAACAGTGATAATCATGACACCAGTCATATAACAGCTCTTGAACAAAGATAATTAATATTTTCTGTGTTATTTCAGAAATTTAGATCTCTTTATATTGTATAGTTTTCACATTCTATAAGACTCTTTATAATTCATTATTTTATGGAAAAAATTAATGATCACCAAAATGCATATATAATTGTATGTAAATAAATCCTCTCTAGTCTCTATGTTTGGTATTCTAAGTGAAGTTTGGCTTAATTTTATAAAAATTACCAATTTAGTCTTCATGGAATGCTACGTTTGGTTTTTATTCAGTATTTATAACAAATGTAATTGAATTTATAATTTTTTAAATTAATTTTTGATATTTTATCATATAATTAACTTTTTGGATACATTTCAGTACAAGATTAAAATAATATGTATTTGATGAATAAACTGGCTACAGGCATTCCATAAAGGTGTAGTCAGAGTCAGTATATAGTTTCCTTATTAATTCTACTTTTGCTCGGAAAAAACAAACCAATATGTTTTTGTGTTTACATGTTGTCTTCATTGTATTGTGGTTGATTTATTCTTTGTATGATTTGGTCCTTTAGCTTATTTTATTATTTGTCAGTCTATCCATTTCCTTTTCTAAAAAGTTACAACAGAGGCACCTTTTTATGCTGGTCATGATGATGGTAAAGGAAAAAAATTGTTTAAGTAACGACTTCAAAATAAATGCATTACCTTAGCAATCATTGCTTGTCACTCCATCCCCGTTGCTGTAATGCTTTGGACACTCCTTTGTGTAAGTCAATGTGCACTGTTGCATAGCCCTACTTTATTATATCCCTTACATTTAGTTTGTTGCATTGGGCTTCTAAAGCATATGTGAATAGTGTAGTTTCCACTACAAAATCTGGAAGAGGGAGAAAAATGTCTTTTGCCAGGATATAGTAACTTTCAGAATCCACAAATTCCTGGTCACGCCATCACAGTACTGTGTGTGATGCGTCGACTGTTATTCCACAGGCACGGTGTGGCTGGTATGGCGTAGCATACTGGATACAGTCTGGGACATGAGTGTATTGACCCACAGTTTGGGCTAGATCGTCAAAAGACATTATATACTGTATAATATCATGCAATTTTGGAAAGTCACAATAAATTGTATAACTCCACCATTTGTAATGATCAAACAACATTCACATTGGACTTTCATCACCATCACCAAACTGCAAGCATTGTGTGATGTTATAACGCAACAATACTCACAGTCATGCAAAGAAGATGCCCAGACTAGTTTTTAGTCAATTCTTAAAAATCAAAATGATAAAGCTATACAAAGAAAATTTTGTTTTGATAGTTTAAATGATATAAACAAGTTACAAGTGTAGGCCTCAGTTATTACAAAGTCTGTTTAACCACACTTTATTGGGTATAGATGCCTACATCTGTGTTTGAGCATTACATCAGTCTTCGAGCCAAATTCCCAAGGGTTCGAAAGAAGCATATGGTAAACGAAACAGGATACAAATTTAGATACAGAGCATGGTTTTAGTATGATCCAAAGGGATTTATATTATGACATCCTGGTATATTCATCATGAATATATTGAATGGACATTTGTTATTAATACCTATATAATTCCAGAAACAATAATTCCAGAAACAATCTCAAATCCATAAAAATTATATTGGTTTAGATCATTGTGCTTGTCCTATATATAGTTTATAGTCAATGTATGTTTTATGTACAACTCTCTTTTTGTCATATCTTTCTCTGCTTGTTACTGTATTTAACTATACACATGTATGTATGTTTGTTTAGTGTTTGTATTTGTTTATTCAGTGACATTGGAAAGAAAGGTAAGCCTGCTTATCGGTACATGTTTAAAAATAGCAAGGAAGAACTTGATGGTCTCCAAATCAATTTGAAAAACCAAGAACTCTAGACTTCTCAATTTACCTGTGCTGTAAACCTTGATGAATAGAATTGTCTTGTTTAAGCACTTGATTTCTCTTTTAAACTAAGAATGTGAGCTAGCATTTTCCCTCAAAATTCTATGATGAAGAATATTACAGATGAAATAAAATTTTAAGGCTTTTTTGTAGCTAAATACAATATGAATTTTCTATTTTGCCGCATATTCCCTGCACCTCTAATTGATGTTTCATGTGTTATATTATCCATAGGCCTGGAGTATTATCTATTTGAGTTGGATCACCTTTGTGCTTCTTCTATGGGCTCTGCTCATCTGGATCGTCCCTATCAGTACCACAAGGAATCGCTGCCTCTACACATCACCCCTCCTGGTCTTCTATGCTGAAGCCATCATTATTATCACCTTCGTCTATGGTCTTGAGACTAACCTACCTGAGAAGGCCAGCGGTATTGATCTCAAAGAAGTTGGTCTTAGACATTACAAGTACCCTTTTATTCCTCTACTTGTGGAGGTGAGTCAGCAATATGGATGTAGTTATTGTTCATTATATAGTAAATAAAACTTTGATTTGGTAGATGGCTCGTGGTCAAGCCTGTATTAACATCTTGAACACCTGCTGTACTTAATATGAATCTCTTGGATAATACAAAGTCTAGGACCCTTTTCACACGCAGTTGCAATCAATCACAACTCCAAAGCAGAACTTTCAGTCTATGAGAAGTGTACATGTGGTAGATGTGAGTCTGATTTTTTTTTTTTAGTTACATTTAAATACAACATATTTATAAACCATCAACAGCAAAAGCTGCTTCTTTTCTTTTATTTTTTCCCCATATATTTTTATGACTAGAATATGATTGATGTACCTTATAAAAGAAATTATGGCATATACTGGATTAGAATTTTATTATCGTTTGGTAGATGTGTCATTTTATTTCAAATTTTTAGCTTGTAATGTGGATTAGAATGAAAGATTCAAATGATCTAACATTAATGTCTATCATATGCTCATTGAAATACAGTCAAGAAAAAGTGAACCTATTTCCCATTTTTGTCTCACCTGCATAGCAGAGTGAGACTATAGGCGCCGCTTTTTCGACGGCGTCAACACCAAATCTTAACCTGAGGTTAAGTTTTTGAAATGACAGCATAACTTAGAAAGTATATGGACCTAGTTCATGAAACTTGGCCATAAGGTTAATCAAGTATTACTGAACATCCTGCCTGAGTTTCATGTCACATGACCAAGGTCAAAGGTCATTTAGGGTCAATGAACTTAGACCATGTTGGGGGAATCAACATCAAAATCTTAACCTAAGGTTAAGTTTTTGAAATGTCATCATAAATTAGAAAATATATGGACCTAGTTCATGAAACTTATACATAAGGTTAATCAAGTATCACTGAACATCCTGCATGAGTTTCACGACACATGACCAAGGTCAAAGGTCATTTAGGGTCAATGAACTTTGGCCGAATTGGGGGTATCTGTTGAATTACCATCATAACTTTGAAAGTTTATGGATCTGATTCATGAAACTTGGACATAATAGTAATCAAGTATTACTGAACATCCTGTGCAAGTTTCAGGTCACATGATCAAGGTCAAAGGTCATTTAGGGTCAATGAACTTTGGCCAAATTGGAGTATTTGTTGAATTACAGCCATAAATTTGAAAGTGTGTTGGTCTAGTTCATAAAACTTGGACATAAGAGTAATCAAGTATCACTGAACATCCTGTGCGAGTTTCAGGTCACATGATCAAGGTCAAAGGTCATGTAAGGTCAAAGAACTTTGGCCACGTTGGGGGTATTTGTTGAATTGCCATCATATCTCTATAAGTGTATTGGTCTTGTTCATAAAACGTGGAAATACGAGTAACCAAGTATCACTGAACATCTTGTGCGAGTTATAGTAGTTTTCAAAATCAGCACTGCTGCTATATTGAATCGCGTGATGCAGGTGAGACGGCCAGAGGCATTCCACTTGTTATAACATTGATGGTATGATTTGTTGATCTCTCCTTCACATAGATGGCATTTACTTTGATGTTCTGGCTGACATTGCGTCAATTCCTGAGGGAGCAGAAGCTACGTAGGCACAATGTTGATGAAGGCATTGTTCTTCAGCCATTTGGTGTCATTTTCTCTGGTCCAGAAGAAGAAGTGATGTGTAAGTATAATTCTCTGCATCTCAAGGTGATTGTTATGTTGTAATGACATCATCGAGTCAACTGCAGTTTATTCTGGGATACTGCATATTTGCACAAATTTGATTGACGTATTACCATGTTTTGGGTTATTGCTTGGACTTTACAGTGGTGATTTTTCTGCTAATGAAAACATGCTTTTTAAAAAGAAGTATTACCATATTACCATATTTTTGATTATTTCTTGGACTTAATGGTGGTGATTATGGTGGTGATTGAGGATCACTCAGTAGACCAGCAGCATCATGATTGATGCTGCTGAGTAGGGCCATCCTCCCATTTTCATTTGTCAATTTCACATGTATCATTTTATATGTATTGTTATTCATTTTTAACAGAAATCAATTCAATTCAAGTAACAATGTCTCAGGGTAGGGTATGCTCATTTAAGGACACAGTCACAAACAAAGGATGTTTTAATAACCCTGAAGCCCATTTCATAAAGAGTTAAAACTATGGTAACTTTGCCATTATTATGGCAGCTACCATGGTAACAGGGCTCAGCAGTCAATCACAATGAGGATTGTGATTGGCTGCTGAGCCCTGATACCATGGTAGTTGCTGTAACAACAAAGTTACAACAGTTGTAAGTCCTTTATTAAGCAGGCCATGGAGTGACTTGAAATTCTGTAATTATGATGATCATAAAAAGCACAGGCAGATTAACTGTTTCCATATTGGCCTGGTATGGCATTTATTTGTGAAGTGAAGAGCTCAGAGATTCTCACTGAGGATGTATTCATTATATGTAATTCTCTTTGGTCATATTCTTTCTTTTCTGCTACAAAGCAACGGACGTGGATGGACATCATCTACACCGTGGCCACAGTGTCACTATGACATTCTTGGGTCAAACTCTTAATGCTTTACTGGCCAAGTACTGGATCCTATTATGTGGTCTCATGTTCCTCATCATCAGCCTTCAAGGGACTGTGGATATCTTCAAGACCATCTATATGTTACTTTTCTTGATACTGCTTAATATCTTTATGGTAAGATCCTTGGCATTGATTAATTAAATGAAGATAAATCTTTTGTTGCTCATTACAAGTTAGGACTTGGTTTATACTTTCTGTCTTTCCTCTGCCATCAGTGGTATTGCATTTTTGTCTCGCCCACCAGAGGTGAAGGCGAGACTAAAGGATCCAAATGGCGTCCGTCCGTTGTCCATGGCAGGTTACATGGCAAGGTCAAATGTCAGTTTGAGGTCAACGTTAAAGTCTACGTGCAAGACTCTCTTATGACACATAACTCTGCAACCGTAAATCACTTTTCAACCAAACTTGGATGGTAGATGGACTTGGGGGACCTGCATGTTATGCTGCAGTCGGAGGTCACATGGTAAGGTCAAAGTTCATTTTTAGGTCAATGTTAAAATTTATGTGCAAGACTCTCTTATGACACATAACTCCGCAACCGTAAGTCACTTTTAAACAAAACTTGGGTTATAGAGGTATTTACAGGACCTGCATGTTATGCTGCAGTCGGAGGTCACATGGTAAGGTCAAAGGTAATTTTCAGGTCAACGTTATATAGGGACAGTGATCATCCGTTTCTAAAAATTGCTTTTTCCATCTCAGAAAATTCTTTAAAATTCAGTTTCCTTATAGATGTTGTGTACATGAAAAATTGACAATTCCGTTTACATAGAAAATCAATATGTAATGAGTAACGATGTAATAATGCTCGCATTGGTCAAAATTTGTATCTGCCACTGTACTATTACAACGTTTTAAAATCAATTTTAATCGAAGAGATTCGGGTACAAAAACTATTTAAAGTGGTTAAATGAGATTTTATCGCTGATTTGGGGACTTTTCGGACATAGTTTTGAGCAGTCAATGACTTTCGCCTATCCGTCATTTTGGCTTTTATACAGCGATCATGATATTATGACCAAACGCAGAGGGCAGCAACACACAGCCATGTTTCTGCCTTTATATATGTGGATGTGAGTGTAAACTAATTTCGATATGATCGAGTGATGGAGGGGCTCAAGTACATACACGATGTGTGGATTGTCATGATTGTTGTAGCGAAGTGAGATCGTGTTTTTTTCCAGTTGATATTCGTATTTCGATGAGGATTTGGGAGTAATTTCTGTTGCTATTCTGTGCATTTTGAGAAAAAATATGTTTTCCGTGATTTTCCATTTGAAAAGCCACTTTCCGTTTCAAAAGGCCGATTCTGTGAATTCCGTCTGTTTTCCGCGATCGCGGTAAATCACTGTCCCTAGTTATAGATTACGTGCAAGACTCTCTTATGACAAATGCTATTCCATCCCAGTTATTTCACAATGAACTTTTGATACAATTCTGTTGCGTGGCGTTGCAAATTGCGACATTTCTGGTTATTCTCACAAGTGGGCGAGACACAACATCGCTTATGCCTTGTTCTAGAATTTATTTCAGCTTGCAGTATACAAGTCAATCATAAATTTGTATGTTGATTTACAAACAGCTCAGTTGCAGATCTTTTGACAGAGGCCTGAAGTAAGTAAGTCAGTCTGTCTCTTTCTCTTTTTATATTTAAATCTTTCTTTCTTCCATCTACAGCTCTCGTTTACTTTATTCCGTTTCATCCTGCGAGTGTTTGGCTGGATAGTTGTGCTCTATTCCATGGCAGTGCTGTGTATGATATACACCTATCAATTCACTGATCTACGCAACCTGTGGATAAACAACACCTTTTTCACAGAAGAAGAGTATGTTTCATATAAATTTACTTTTTCTTTATAAAATTATTGCATAATTTTATATAGTGAGATATGCTATTATTATGTAATAGACACTGCATATTGAGATGGTGACACAAGTGATAATTCACCCTTGAAAAATGGGTGAGAGAAAACCCAGTTTTTACCAAAGACTGGATAAAAAAGCCTTTTCAGGTTAAATTAATTTCAGAACTCAATTTATGAATGAATACCATTGATTATTTGTAGATTCATATTCAATATATGATGAATTGATGATTTTTTTTTTTACTTCTTTTAGTTCCAAATTGATAGAATTGCTTACTATTAAGGTTATGATGTACTGGTGGAAATATCTTAAATAGAAGAAGGATGAAGGCTAAGATTATGAAAATAATATTTTTTTCAAAGTGGGAACTGTCTTGTCATCATTTATCTATATTGGACTTTGGAAAGGGGGATACTCTGTCTTGTAGTGTTTAACTCAAATATATATCTTTTTCATTTATTTGTTTTCCAGGCTTGCAGTGTTGGGACTCCAAAAGTATGATGATCTCGGCATGCTGATCACCAATCTTCTTATCCCAACAGCTTTCATCATTCTAGTTATGATCCAGCTTCATTACTTCCATCATAAATTCATCTCAATTAGCAATATCAAGAGTTCAGGTTACCGGTAAGATGAAATTCAAATTTCACACTTGAAAATTTGATTTCAATTTTTAAGAATTCATTTTCTATTACTTTAATGCAAATGGGAAGTTTTGTTTTTATTAATGTCCTTTTTTTTATAAAGGGTAACACCAATTTTATGATCTGAATGTGATGAGATACTCAAGGAATAGATTGCATAAGGTTCAGGATAGGGTACACTTTTTGTTAGCGTAGGGGTCAAATTTTCAAACCCATTTAAACTCTCCGCAACCGTAACTTTTAAATCAAACTTGGGTTGTTGATGTACTTGGGAGACCTGCATGTTATGCTGCAGTTGGAGGTCACATGGTAAGGTCAAAGGCTATGTTGAGGTCAATGTTAAAGTTTATGTGCAAGACTCTCTTGAGTGACAAATGTTATTCCATCCCAGTTATTTCACAATGAACTTATGATACAATTCTGTTGTGTGCCATCGCAAATCACAATATTTCTGGTCATTTCCAAAAGTGGGGGTAACACAACATTATTTTGTCAAATTCAGCCTTGATGCGTTAAATGGGAGCCTTGCAAATATTCATTTCAAGGCAGATCTTTAAAACAGTGGGAAATCTAGGTAGTGGCACTTCTGGCCGCCCCCCCCCCCCCCCTTTGAGGGGCAAAAAAATAGTTTTAGGGGAATATGTCTGGTACATGTATATGCAAGTGAGGACCTTTTTTGTTTTTTTTTGCTTGTCAAATTTTTCCTGTACAAAAATACCCTTCATTTTGCAATATCCAAATCTGCAGCTGCTTTAAAACAATTCATTTTAAAATTTAAACCAAATTTTCCCCATTTTTATTTCACTTTTTGAACTTCTCGAACTTTATAATTATTAATCACTTCAGAGCATGATAATTTTCATATGAAATGGGAAACAGACCAATAATTTCAGGAGAGTCCCATGTATGGGAGTCCGATATACATGTTGAATTTAGCCATCCTTGTAATACTGTAGAGCAAGAATGGATGCCATACTATGGCCCAGGTTATACTTGTCTTGTGCATTCAATGACAGGATATTTGATAATTTGTTGAATGTGATTTGCCTCTACTTTTCAGTCCTGGTAGTTTAGATGAAGATGGTGGATCAGAGAAGAAGACTGATGATGAAGGATCACCTGCTGCTGATGCTGTCATTGAAGTTGATGAAACAGACAAAAATTCTATCAGTAGCAAGAAGAGTAAGTTAACCCCCAAAAAAATACATTATGCACTTCAGTGGACCATTGTTATGTGTGTGAAGAACAATCACATTTTTTCAAACTGTTGATTATGAAAATTGATGCAATTTCAAAATAGCCCAGGTCATAATAGGGTTAATATTGTGTATTTTTCAAGGTTCACCAACAACTGGATTGACCTGGAAGCTGAAACTGGCGAAGGCTTATCACCTCTTCAATACTTATCTTGGACCATGTCAGGTATTTCTCTGGAGACTCCTGGAAGTCCACATGATGAAGTTGGTCTTTTTGACTATCATCCTGGTCGTAACTAAAGAAGTAAGTCCAAACAACTTTCGATCTTCATATATTTAATACATTTAGAGTGTATGAGGAAGAATGTGAGGTCCTTTCTTTTGATCTTTGTAACCATACACATTGCTTGTATTATTATATTCAAGTCAGGCATTTGAGCATACTTCACTTGAATTTCTGCATGGAACTAACTTGACTTGTATTGAAATTGTATTGAAATTGCGTGATTCGCCCCCCCTCCCCCCCAAAAAAAAACAACTCTTTTTTTGTCAGTAAATTTACTAATTTACTTTTTGTATTAAAAAGTAATACATTCAATTCTAATTGCAAAAGGAAGTGTAGAGATGTTTTCCTAACTACTGATATGAATTTAAATTCAATTCAATTTTATTTCATCTTGTTGAAAGTTTGAAGAGAATAAGCAGTGTATAAAAACATGTAAAACAAATTTTATTTTCAAATTTATGTGTTAGTAAAAATACAGAGAGTGGAGGCAGTGTCGTAACAGGCGGGGGGGGGGGGGGGGAGGCAGGCTGCTCCCCCCCCCTCCCCCGGCAGATTTTACTGGGAAAATAAAAAAAACAGGAAAAGAAAAGAAGGGAAAAAAGGAGAAGCAAGGGAAAAAGTGAAAAGAAATCTAAAAGAATAAGAAGGGAAAAGGAAGGAAAGGAGAAGGTGTGAGGAAGAACAAATCATCCCGAATTACTACTACATTAGCATGATTAGTAAGAATGGGAAATAAATTAAAAGTTTTAAAAAATGGCATGGGAAAGGGAAAGAAAAGAGGCAAACAAAAGTGGGAAATGAAAGAAGAATTGAATGAGTCAAAAGCTAAATTGGAAAACAAAGAAAAGGGGGGGGGGAAGAGAAGAACTTATTAGCACAACTGGACTGCCTATGATTGAAAATAAAGAACAGGCAGAAAGATAGATGGCATATAACATTGGTTATGGGGTTTTATAAGCGTGCTAAATTTTATGCAATAACGGTCGCAATCAGGACACAAAATGTCCTTAGCTAAGGACTAGACATATCCCCCTATATATGTTATATGATGTTGTGATGTCCCTACCTATAACGTTAAGCTTTATGCTGGCAAGATAGAGTTACTATAGAAAGACTCTTAATCTTAACATTGGCTAAATCTCCAAAGCTACTGGGGGCTCTGCCCCAGACCCCATGCAGTAGCGGCTCTTCATCTGTAACCTTCAAAGGGCTGTATAATGGCCCCAGGCCCCCATGTATGGACCCTTCCTGCATTGGCTTTATGTTGAAGCACTGGCTTACGGGGGGGGGGGGGGGGGGGGGGGGTGCTTGGGGTTCTATAACCAAGGGGAAATAAAAGAAAATGAAGGAGGCAATGAAATGAACTGAATAGAAAACACAATATGATATGTTATTTGCTGAATATAATGTAAAAATCTAATGCATAATTACAATTTCATTTCAAAATGCAAAAAATTTGATTTTATTACCACATGTGTGTTTATGAGGATGATATTGTCAAAGGTCATCTAGGGGTCAAAAGATCATATTACATATTTAATTGATCACGAAATCAGGTGAGACTCATGGTTCATGAACCATCTTACTTCATTTAGACATAAGTATCAATGAAGAAAAAAATAATTCTTTGTCTGTTAGTTCTCTAGTCTAAATGATATTGGGAATGAACTACATTTATCACAATCTGGTTTTCTGGGGCATTGTGGTCTAGTGGTATATGACTCTTGTCTCTCAATCTGAAAGATGTAGATTCAATATGTAATGCTGCATTTAATAATTATTTCAAATCATTATTTAACCAATTAAACATTCTACCATTAAAGGACTTAATAACACTGAATTATTTTATTTTCATGTACAAGTTCCATACCAAAATTTTACTTCCCAACTTAGGATATTTTTGTCCCAAATTCAACAATCCATACTTATAATGCACATCATAATGATCTCATTCACCTCCCTCAAGTTTGAACTTCTAATGTTTCTAATTCTTATAAAAATAGATATTCAAAAATTATGGAAGAAACTTCCCTAGGACTAAAAATGTAGCTCCATTTTTTCTAGATTTAAAAAGTTATGCAGGGCAATGTTAACCTCTTAACCTCCCTCAAATATTAACATACTTTTGTTTCTTGCTACATGAGTGTCACATATGTTTCATTATTTTGTATTGTTGAAAATTGTATAGGGGAGATTGGGGTTAGTTGGAGCAATTTTGACAAAAATGGCTGTAAATTCCAAATAGATTTTATTCAAGAAACAATCAATAACCCTACATGTATCTAGGCCGGGGTATTTTGGGAGTTCATTTGGCCGGGGGGGGGGGCCTCCCAGGCCCCCCTTGAGATCTCAGCCGTCGACAACGCGATCGCACCGAAAATTTGCACGCAGATTGTCTGGGATATAATCTACAAAATTGTATTGTTATTTATTTCATGCGAATTGTTATTAAAGGACAAGTCCACCCCAACAAAAAGCTGATTTTAATAGAAAGAGAAAAATCAAACAAGTATAACACTGAAAATTTCATCAAAATCGGATGTAAAATAAGAAAGTTATGACATTTCAAAGTTTCGCCTCATTTGTCAAAAGAGTTATATGCACATCCTGTTCGGTATGCAAATGAGGGGACCGATGACATAGAAATGAAACCTCAAGGTGTCATTTGACTGAAAAACTACAGCGAAACAGCTAAAAACATGCCTGCTGCACATGTAGGTTACTGCCTAATCTTAACTGCCTAATCCTAAAAACATGCCTGCTGCACATGTAGGTTACTGCCTAATCTTAACAGCCCAATTTTACGGTCAACGTAAATTTCTATAGTATCTTCAAATTCCACCTTCTGAACTGAATCAAAAGAAATACATATGAAAAAATACATGTTAAACGAAACACTCCCCTATTTTGTTATTTGGTGGCCCCTTTTTATAAGCCTTGCTTCTCTGGGGTCAATGTGTTTTTGAATAAAATTTTGTAGTCAAATTGTTTGTATTGTTTTTGTATTTGATGGTCAAACAATAAATTGAATTGAATTGAAAAGACAGATAAATTAGAAATTGTAATATACAGACATAATGAGAGTAATCATTGTAATGGAAAATATATTAAACATGACATCATGAAGAAAAAATTTACTGTGATAATTATGTTAAGGTTTTTCAATTCATTACTCTGTTGGTATAGAAAATGCATATGAGAATGATTTCCATCATTGTTCTTGAACCTTTTGGGTTTTTTTAAATTCATTTTAGCTGACAGCAGTGAATGGTATTCTCCTTCTGATCATCTTCCTCCCGATTGCCATACCATCCCTCCATCGTGTCTGCTGTATGATGTCAATGTTATGGGTCTCTGTGGTATTATTAGGAAAGATGGTCTTTCAGTTGGATTATTCCAATTGGTTTGATGTGGATATCACGAAAAATTGCACAGAGGTAAAGAAAATTCTTTAAAATAATGAGGTTTAAAAGAGGAGAACGGTAATGGTGATGGCAATGATGATGTTGTTAATGATGATGATTATGATGATGATGATAATGAGATGACGAAAATGATGATGATAATGAATATAATGATGATAATATGTTGCCGTTCTTCGGTGTGATAGCTTTGCAGCATAGATTTCTTTATTTCACAAATTAAGGATTGCTGAAACTTACTAGATGTACAACAATTCACCTTGATTCTATAGACTTTTTCATAAACTTATTGCTTGCTGTAACTACATTTATGTACTTTTTACTGCTTTAACTTTTACTTGTACTCTATCTGTGTACTTTGCTTTCTGTTTTTCAGAATCCAGATTTCCCTATTCAGGATAACTTCTTCATTCCAGACTGGTTTGGTTTCAAACAAGTGGGCTATTTTTACAACTATGTAGAGGTGAGAAAGAAAACCTCATATATATTTGACAGGTGTATGTGTATGTAAATGCTACATGTCTTCTTGTGTTATTGTAAGTTAAACCATTAAGGAATATATAAAAATGCTAAGATGCTTTAGCCAGAAAATTGAAATAAGGTTTGTTGTTTTAATAGGCATCTTGTTGAAATAAAATAGCAGGTAGATACAACTGAAGTAAATTCTGAAGGTTTCCATGCAAAAACTCATAGAGGCTTTATCTAATACCCAATGTAACCGAGTATCATGTTGTCTCTGAATGGCAGATTGAGTATAATTTTTGGGTTTCCTATTATGGTGTCAGAAAATGTAATAAATTTCAGTCTATTTGAATTGAAAAACAAGACTAAAGTGGGTTTTTGTCTTGCCTGCATAGCAGAGTGAGACTATAGGCGCCGCTTTTCTGACGGCTGGGCAGTGGCAGCGTCGTCAACATCAAATCTTAACCAAAGGTTAAGTTTTTTAAATGTCAACTTAACTGAAGTATATTCACGAAACCTGGACATAATGGTTATCAAGTATTACTGAACATGCTGCCAGAAATTAAGGTCACATGACCAAGGTCAAAGTTCATTTAGGGCCAATGAACTTAGACCATGTTGGGGAATCAACATCAAAATCTTAACGGAAGGTTAAGTGTTTGAAATGTCGTCATAACTTTAGAAAGTATATGAACCTAGTTCATAAAACTTAGACATAGGGGTAATCAAGTATTACTGAACATCCTGCCTGACTTTCAGGTCACATGACCGAGGTCAAAGGTCATTTAGGGTAAATGAACTTTGGCCATGTTAGGGGTATTTGTTAATTTCCATTATTACTTTGAAAGTTTATGGATCTGGTTCATGAAATTTGGACATAAGAGTAATCAAGTATCACTGAACATCCTTTGTGAGTTTCAGGTCACATGACCAAGTCAATGAACTTTGGCCGAGTTGGGGGTATGAATTGCCATCATAACTTTGAAAGTTTGTGGATCTAGTTCATGAAATATAGACGTAAGGGTAATCAAGTATCACTGATCGTCTTGCACAAGTCTTTGGTCACATGATCAAGGTCAAATTTTATTTAGGGTCAATGAGCTTAGTATTTGATCATCATATGAATGCTGTTTTACATGTATGTGAATGATTATTCTATAGTCATTTTCAAAGTCAGCACTGCCGCTATATTGAATCGCGTAATGTAGGCGAGAGTGCCAGAGCGCTCCACTTGTTATTTGTTGTATCTCTCATTTCTGGTGAGTATTTAGATATTATTGATGTGATTTTTATTTTCACTTTATCCAGGGTTATGTTGCCATCATCATTATGCTCATCATCTATAGCATTGTGATGTTACATCAACAGCAGTATCGTAATCAACGAGGCTTGGTAAAACCTGACTATAGCATCGTCTTTAATGACATCACCAGGGAGTGTGCTGATAAAGATGGTTTGCCAGGTTGCATTAAATTCCTCATTAATTACTGCTTCTACAAATTTGGTTTAGAGGTGAGACCATTCATATATTATACAAATATACCGGGTTTGAGAAAGTATAGTGGAAATATTTTATCCAGGGTTGGTTCGGCAGTTACTATTTTTCCGTGGGGCGCAGCCCCGAGGGAAAATGGTAACATCGACGGACCAATTGAGGATGAATACTTCCACTATACTTTTGAAAGAAACACCTGGTAAATTAGTTTTATATCCCTTCCATGTAAAGTTTGAACAAAAAATATTTGTAATCTAGTCCTAATTGATCCATCTCCATGATCTGAACAAAATCTAGATTGACTTAGCTCTAATTAATGCAGCATTAACTTTTCATCTAGGCTACGCGCAGCTGCTGGGCCTGATTCGGTGGCTACACTGGCCCCCAAGCTCATCACTCGGGCAGGGCAGTGGTATGTTGTTGCGTGGCGGCTGCAAGTGCTCGAAAATCCTCTTACCGGTTGTGAAGTTTGTGAACTAACTAACCCTGCTGAGCTAAGATCAAGACAACCCAAATCTTTCTATGATCCGAATCATGGCTATCATTATTTGTATTTTCAGCGTGCAGATTCATTGTAAACATGCAAGACGCGATTTGACATTGACATGTGAGTTATCGGAAAGTTTGTGATTCAGTCAGCATTGAGCTTTTAACTTTGCTGATTGTGCAGCTGCTCTCAGCGGAACCACATAAAACATCTGCGCCGTCACATCACTAGACTTACCCTGTGGAGGCAGACTAGACCGCTGTGCCTGAGTGATCGTGTGGTTTTCAGTCGGATGCAAAATAGTCAAAATCTACTGTGACGTCACAAACTATTTTGATCTCTGATGAATTTCATTTTTCTGGTGAAAGTATGATTAGTCACGTGAAGGCCTCTCGACCCATCAAATAGCAACAAATTTTAGTAAGGAATATAATAAAAGTAAGTCGTCTTGGTCCATAACATAAAGCTGAGTGATGGATCATAAATATTCTTATCATCAGTCCCTGAACTTTATGTCATAGGGCTCAGGTCTTGTATTTTAAGTTTGTGAGAAATTAATTTTTTGGCTCCATGACATTTGCTTCAGCGACAACTGCTCCGATGGAAAATCCTCACGTTAAGCCAAACATAAAACCTAACCTCCAAAACTGAATAAACCATGATCCTTATCTTGACAATATTCTGAACCAAACACTCTATTACAACCCTAACTCCAACCTTTTGCCCTCTGAGATATTACAACAGGAGCAAATGTTGTGTCACCATTTGATTCATATTTTAGTATTTCAAGCATGTTGAATATTCATGATCGCATCTTAAAGCATGTGGTATAGGCCATGACTGAGCCTGTCAGACTTTCTTTTCTTTGTTATAAAAAAAGAACAGTAAAATTCAATGTTTCATTCTAATTGATTTCAGATCTGTTTCACCACTACCGTCATTGTTGCTGCTGTACGTCTCGATGTCTTTGCGTTCATCTTCCTACTCATGATGGTCCCTCTTTTGTTTATCAAACGTCGTAAATGTGCCATCTTGTGGCCATTATACATGCTTGTCTTGATATTTCTGTTCCCTGTAGCCTATGCCTTAGCGCTTGGATTGCCTCCAGTCTTCTGTATAGGTAATAATCAATTAGATGTTTTACAAATCAACATATTGTTTACTCAGAAAGAATGGTTGGGATGAATGTTTCTCATGATAATACATTGGATTGTTAGAAAATCCCATTCTTCAATGCAAATATTGTTCTTCTTCACCTATATATTTACATTAATGCATCGTTAGAAGAGAGAAATCAGAATGATAATCAGTTGGGCAGTCATTCTCGACACCCAAACATTTTCTTTTATATACAGTATAATATTATTTTGATTGACTTCATATCAAGTTTATTTTGTATTAACGATGTTCAAGAAATCAAGACATTATTATTTTTTATTCATTATGTAGTATGAATATATTGTTTATGTTATGGATTGCTTTGTATATTGCATATAATTATGTCACATTTGATATTGTATCATTTTGAACGCAGAAATAAAAGCAAACAAACAAACAACAAACATTACATTAAAAAAATGTTCTCAATAGTAAGAGAACATTAACCCTAACTAGGCCGGGCTTTTTTGGCTGTTCTGTGGCTGGGGGGGGGTTGATTCAACCCCCCCCTGAGATCTCAGCCGCCGATCGCGCGAGCGCCGCAAAAATTTGCACGCTGGTAGTGTGCGATGTAATCTACAAGGCTGTATGGTAAAATTTTCCAAAATAATGAGATTTTATTTTATATGAATTAATTATGTTAATTTATGCATAAATCATACTTTTTGCTCTAATTCACTAAATAAAGCTCCTGGAATGCTAATTTTTGGTAAAAATATTCTTTTTAGCATTCTTAACAATGGCAATTGAAAAAAACTTCGGTTTGGAAATCAATTTCTTATGTATTTTATTGTTTTATGAATTTCTTATGTATTTCCTTGTTTTTCACCCTTTTGTTTTTCTTTGTTTTTTTCACCAGATTTATTGCACAACCTTTTTGAAGCATGATTATGCTAAAATCATTTGCTTTCAGCTGTTTGAAGTAAAAATAATCATATCTTTATGAATAAGATGAGAAAACTCAATTTGCATTGACTTTGTACACAAAATCACGTTTTGGAACAATTTTTGGTCTGACATGCACTTACAAAATGTTGCGTAATTTCGGGACCGCGTACCCGGGCATCGTAAATTTGGTCTCAAAAGATGCGTGAGACTTAAAAGTATAAACTCTGCGAGTGGCGCGGTCAAAAAATTTCGCGCGGCGGAATGATCGCAGAAAATGTTGAGGGGGGGGTTGATTCAACCCCCCCCCGGCCATTTTAGGGTTAAGGTCATTAAGGTTGGTCTTTCATATGAGTTAAGTAAATAAATATGATTGTAATGTCTTTATTCTTCACTATTACTCTTCACTGTTCTTCAAAAAATATAACAAATTATAATGTTAGTTAATGCTAAAACTTGTCATATAACACATCCTTTTTTTTATTTTTTAGATTATCCATGGACTGATGTTCTGCCGGCGCGTCTTAACACATGGCTGTATCTGTCTAACTACCTCACTCCTCGAGACCCTAACCCAAGCGCTATCGTTGGTAAGTGCCATCTAATCACACACTTGTGCCACTTCTTATTTACAGTGCAAATGGTTAATTGCCAGAATTCAAAGACTGAAGTAATAGTATATTTGTACATTGCAGACACATTATTCTGATGTGATGAGCAATATATAAAAGTTGAATATTAATATTATCATCATCATATTAATTTTTGGAATCTTTCATAGCATTGGAAAGCTATTTTGGTAGTAATTTTTCATCTTGAAAGTATATTCCCAAGCTTATTGATTTTGAGAGAATACACATGTTCATTGATGCATTGATTTGACCAAACAGCATGTATATTTGTTTATACAAGGATCTTCTATATGTTATCCAAATGAAAAATTATGACATTAGTCATTATCTGTATTTTAGATCAGTTATTTGAATCAATCAATGATGGGACTCTACTTAATGAGCCAATATGTTTCTTGGATGGAAAGCAAATGTAGAGAATAGGGAGAGAAATGTTATCCGGATTGTTATCACATGCTCTTAAATCCATGTTCACTTTATGAATCATTGCACTTAACTTCTTAATTAGAAGGCCCATATGGAATATGGTTGATAAATGTGTTATTTAACAGTCCCAAATGTATGTTTGCTTTAATCTTGCTAACATTTGATAGATTATGCTATAATTGAGTTCTTTAAATAAGAGTTGATGAAAAAAAAATGTTTATTTTATATTTTTTGTCAGCGGATTTCTTTCAGCTACTATTTGTATGTCTCCAGTGGCAAGTATTCCGTGTTGAAAAGAATCATGATATCATCACAGGAGGAGGTGATAACTATGAGCTCTCTGTGGATGTTGAGAGAATAGATCTGTATCCAGTACCAAACTTTACTTTCAATAGGTAGGACTATACATTCTTTTTGCTCTTGTTTAGATTCAGACTGGTAGAAACTTCTATTATCTTTAATCGTTGAAACTGTAACATTATATATTGATTTGTTTATTTTTATATACTGACGTTATACTTTACTTTGAAGATTTAGATATGTTTGATTTTATAAATTAAGCAATTTAACTGTATAAGAATTAAATGTATTTTGAAATGATTAGGTTAGGTGTATGGGATATTGTGGAACGTATTACCCTGTCCCATGATTAAAATACCTTTATCCCTAAAGCCGCCGAGGGGGGGGGGTTTGAATCAACCCCCCTCGCTCAACATTTTCCGAGAGCATTCCACTACGCGAAATTTTTTCGACCGCACTGCTCGTTGACTTTTCACTTTGAAGTCTTGCGCATCTTTTGAGACCAAATTCACGATGTCCAAGTACGGTATGCGGTTCGAAACTTACGCAACGTAAGTGCATGTCAGACCCAGAATTACTCCAAAACGTGATTTTGTGTACAAAGTCAATGTAAATTGCATTTTCTCACCTTATTCATAAAGATATGATTATTTATTGATTTTAGTATAATTACATGTATGCTTCAAAAAAAGGTTCTGCTATAAATTTGGCGAAATCAACAAAGAAAAACAAAAGGTCAGAAAATGAAAATAGATAAGAAATTCATAAAACAATAAAATACATAAGAAATACATTTTCAAATCTGAGTTTTTTTTTCATTCGTACTTGTTACCAATGGTATAAAGAATATTTACACCAAAAATTAGAACTCTATGAGCTTTTTATAGTGAATTAGAGCAAAAAGTATGATTTACGCATAAATTAGCATAATTAATTCATATAAACAAAAGTTTTATGATTTCAGAAAAATTAACCATACAGCCTTGTAGATTGCATCCCACACTATTATCATGCCAATTTACACGGTGTTTGCGCGATTGGTGGCCGAGATATCAAAGGGGGGTTTACCCCCGTTTGATATCATTAAAATTATCATTAGCCAGGTTGGGATAGGGTATATAAAACAACAGGTATGATTGTCTGCCCATCGTGAATGTGCAGTATTTGTATAATATCAAATAATAGAATATTATTGAGTCCCATTGTACTTTTGATTTCTCAAATAACAAACATTTATATATTCTCATATTACAGGTCATATCTGGATCTCATAAAGGTTTGTTTATTCAGTTTACTTTTTAATCATGTTTGCCTTTAAACTTGATACATCTGTCATTTCGTTTATAACTTTGGTTTAGAAATCCTTATGTACGTGATGAAGCAATCTTAAAATTATACTCTTTGGGGGAGGGGGTCAGTCTAGTTTATTGATATCTAATTGGTTCTACTTGAATACCCTCAAAAGAGAAGTTACAAAAAGTTACATTACAATTGAAACTGAGAATATTTATCTTATGAAGATTTACAGATTTAGTATTAGGATATTCTGGCAATAACAGTTTTGTCATTCTGTTCCTTTACACGGATATAGCATTTAGCAAGCTCAACAAAACATACATATATTTGTCAAGCGAATGACCAAAATGTAGTAAGCCATAATTTGATAACAAATTCACAGAGCATGGTATTTGGATATGCCTTCTACTTCACCCTGGCGATTGTATTCCTGTGTGCTACAACTCGTATCAGCATCCTTGGTCTGTGGTACCTCGTCTTTGCCTTCTACTTCCTTTGGTATGGCCCCAAGTTTCTTACCAAACCAACTGATAAAGTCCTGAAACAGTAAGTACACAGAGCATCCATGTTATAGGGTCAGATGCATAAAAAGTAGCAATTGCTTTTGCTAGGCTTTTGCTTGATTCTGTATGCATAAAAATGAGCGAGCAAATGCTTTTGTTAGTAAGATCAAGCAATCGCTAACTGACTGCTAGCATTTCCTTGACAGTTAAGCTATTGCTAAAAAGCACATGCATAAAACAAGCATTTCGCTTGTGCGTTTAAGCACTTGCTTGGGTTTTTTAAGCTCCGTCAGAGCAGCTTGAGCGTTTGCTTGATCAGGATATTCGCGTTTATTAATCATGTTTATGTACTTGAGAGAGAACCCCAAGGTGTACCGTAACCTACATGTGCCCTTGTTTTCCTCCTGATAAGTGCCAACCAAATGCCACATATATAAATTTATCAAAAAGAAACTAGTTAGTATGACACCACGTCTGAGGAAAAGATGTTATAGGTAAGAAGCGGTAATTTGCACTGCCACACCTTTGTGTTTGAGTCCTGCCTTTTCTGAGAGTCGTGTTCGCACCAGCGTGACCTCGCTATTGTTCAAACTGCTAGCAATTGCTTTCTGAAGGCAAGAAAAGGGTTCAAGCACGAGCAAGGGGTTATGCATATGAAATAAAGCAATTGGCTGAAGCATGATCTTTTGCTTGGCTAGCTATTGCTTGTGCTTGAGGCAATTGCTTGCCAGCAATAGCTACTTTCTATGCATCTGACCCATTATCATGTGACCTTTTTACACCTCGTTACATCATATATTTTGTAATTTTGCATTGTTGATGGTTATAATGTGCATAGTTGTGCACTGAATAGAGCCCTACCTCATATTTTAATTGCATGTTACTTTTAAGCAGGGATGCCACTTTTCCGTCTTTATACGGAATTCCGTCTTTTTCCCTGTTGTCCGTCTTATTTCCGTATTTCCGACTTTTCCTGTTTTCTGTGTATTAAAAAAAATCGGAAGTCCTCCTTTTTCCCCCCTCTCTCTCGATTGCGATGCATGTTTGCCAGAGATCGCTTTTATATAGTACATTATTTATAAATACGCGCACTGCCCACTACGTTCATTGAGTTATGCTATTATCAAGGCTTTCCGATTGGAATTCTCAATATCCTGGCCAATCAATGCGAGCAACAGGTTCCGAACGCACGCACATAGACAAGCGCAAAGCAGCGGCACGAATCGCGATATAATAGCGACTGGTAAATACGTCTGTAAAGATGATGATGTCATCCAAGATGGCAACTTACAATGACCAACGAAAGGATCGAGGATGACTAAGTTTTGATCATCATTCGAAAGGAATTAGCGGTAACTGCGGTCTAAGGTACAATGTTTCTGAATTTTATATATTTCTCGTGAATTTGGATGTAATCATTTTTTATAATGTGACATTTTATGTACCAAAAACGATCCGAAGATCGGGTTTCCGCTCAACGTTAGATCTAACGTTACTGTACCTCGAGCGAAGTTCGTGCAGGCTCCACTCCACTTCACTACCGCTACACTACACTCCACCTACCCGGGTAGGTGGAGTGTAGTGTAGCGGTAGTGAAGTGGAGCCTGCACGAACTTCGCTCGAGGTAACGTTACTGCTGCATGCTGATACGTTGTCTTTATGTACGGTTCAACAACTCTTCAGTCTATGTATTGGTGAGTGGACCCAACGCGGTTCAGCGGAACAACCAAAATACAGAGACTGAAGCTTTTGGTCTAGCGTTCTATAAGAAACACACAACTAACTACTGTCAGTTTTTCAAACCTTGCCTTCAAAGTCATTGATCACAACAAGGTAAGAAGCCACTTGGTCCTCCCCCCCTAAATTTGAGGTGGGGGGACGGACCCCCCCCCCCCCCTTTTTTTTTTTTTGCTTGCTTGTCCAATTTTTTACCTGTGTCCATCCCAAAATTTAAGGTGGACCCCCCCTAAATTTTTGGGCTTCCGCCGCCAATGCGCCAATGCGCCAATTCACTGTTCTTACACACTGTCCCTGCCCGCGATAAGTTTCAATATTTTTGGAGGACACCTAGTGGCATCCCTGTTTAAGTTATATCATATTTTTATGTTCATTTATTCATACTATTTCATATTTTCAGGTGGAATTTCTTGGTAGGATACACCCTGTTTGTGATCTTTATGAAGGTTGGACTTCAGATCATGGCATGTGCCTATGGAAATGATATCGATAGTCATAATCTATGTTGGATTATGCAACTATTAGGTGTCATCTGCTTACAGACTGACTATACTGGTAAGATATGCTAATTCAAGACATTCAAGATATAGTTGGGGTGTGGAACCTTTCTTTTATACTCTTGATTTCAAAGCTTAAAGTCTATTGTCCCTGTTTCTATTGAAAAAAATATCATTGCATGTACTGTATATTTGAATTGAAACAAATAATATAAAGTAGAGCCGAGTCAAAATGTTTAAACGCTGTTCAAACTACTTTAAAAAGTATAAATGTTTTCCTATTTTGATAACTGTTTGTCCGTATGGAGAAGAAAAAAGAAGAAGAAAAAAAACCTTTCTAAAATGTTGCTAAACTTTTACATTTCACATCCTTACATTCTTGAAGTAGCCATCCATCTTCCATATTTCTTTGATTTATTTTTTTAGTTGGAAACTATCAAGAAAATGAAGAATATTCCCTTGCTCTTGACTGAAAGTTCATTTTCAATTGATTTTACACACTCTGTCTACCTACATAAAAGTCTACATATGGAAATTATATTGCAACAAATTGTCATCCCACATGTAGTTTGAGTGTGACATGAACTGAAAACCATCTTTCAGAGTCAATAAAGAAGAAAATTTCATTCATTTTGTTGATAGCTTCAAACTAAATCGTAAAACAATTTTTAAGGACATGTGGAAAATACAGGTAGATGGCCATTTGATCGGTAGATGGCCAGATGTGAAAAAGAAAAATTCAGCAATATTTGGGAAAGGGATAAAAAAAAATGAATTATTTTTTTATAATACCCCCCTCGGTTACCCCTAACCATCCGTTTATTAATATTGTCTAAATATTTTTAAGAATGAATGTAATGACTCAGGCCTAATTTTAAGAATCCACAAGGAGCATTAATTGAAATGAGAGAGGAGAAAGACAAGAAAAATAATAAAATCAATGCTTTTCATTCTTTCCTTTAACCCTTATTTAACTGGGGGGGGGGGGGGGTCAATTTGACCCCCCCTCGACAAATTTCGCCACTACGCCGCCGCGCAAATTTTGTTTAAATCGCGCCACTCGCTGACTTTTTACTTTCAAGTCTTGCGCATCTTTTGAGACCAGTTTTGCAATGCCCGGGTACGCGGTTCCGAAATTACGCGATATTTTGTAAGCGCATGTCGGTCCCAAAATTGCTCAAAAAGGTGATTACGTGTACAAAGTCAATCTAAATTGTGTTTTTCAACCAAAAATCATAAATGCATGATTAATTTTGCTTTTGTTGGTTTAGATGGATTTATTTTATGTTATTTATGATCGCGAAAGGGCCCCCGACAAAGTTCAGCGAAAAAAACAATAAAAAACAAAGGTTATTAAACACAACATACATTGGAAATTAATTATTTTTCAGCAATTTTTTATAGATTTTTGTTAGAAATGTAAAAATCCATATGTTCACTCAAAATTAGCATTATACTACATGTAGCTATATAAATTGAGTTAAAGGCAAAAACATACACAAAAAACTAAAATTAGGGCAAATTTCATACGCTTATTTGCATAAGTAATTAATAAAAAATGTAAGCAATTAATTTTTTGACAATTTTACTATAAAATCTTGCAGTTTATATCCCAATCTACGCGCTTGCAAATTTTCGCGGCGATCGCGCAATCAACGGCTGAGATCTGAGGGGGCCAAATTGACCCCCCAGTATATTTTGGTCTGAAATAGCTCCGTTAAGATAGGGTTAAACATGTCAATATGATTTATGAATGTTATTCAAATATCTACCACTCTGCTTATCAAATTCATACAATTATGTTCAAAGGCCTGCATACTTAAGTCCAGTTTAAGTGAGGCCATGGTCTAACTCTGTGCTGAAACTAACTTTGCTGTGCTCAACTCACCTGCATTAAAGTTTTGAGCATGTTCAAAACTTTTCTGCGTGCAAATCAGACTTGCATGCGTTCATGTGGTCAACTGTATGCGGGATTCTGTCAATGCAGGCGGGGAGTGAAACAAGTCGAACGCAAAGCATGCACGGAACGATGTGACAGGGCCTTTATGAATTCCTAGTGTAGAGATCTGTTACAGTTATTCCCATATATATAGTGGGTGCATCACGGTCTAGTTGTTCTGACTCTTGCCTTTCTAACAGAGGGTCGTGGGTTTGAATCCTAGCCATGGCGTGTTTTCCTTCAGCAAGAAATTTATGCACACTGCTGCACTCGACCCAGGTGAGGTGAATGAGTACCCGGCAGGATTAATTCCTTGACTGATAATAACAATGCGCCTCGGACTAGATACAAATGCCTATTATTATTATTATATGAATTAAGTCATTTATTTTTTGAGTGTCATATAAACTGGTAGATTTAATCTCAGTTGTTAGAGTTTTATGTGACAGTCCACTACTCATATTTTACCACAACTTTAGACCAGAGTTTTAATATTTTTAACCCAAGTTCGGAGCATGCATGGGTCTTCGTGTATATTTATTATTATTCTTTTTTTTTCTACACAACAGAGGAGATCTGTGAATTACCTGCTGACCAAGCTAGACTTACATGGGATGTGACTTGTTTCTTGTTTGTGGTGTTCCAGAGGCAGATTTTCACCAGTAACTACTTCCTATATATTGTCTTGGACCTAACTGAGGAGGAGAAACTGGCCTCAAAGTAGGTTTTATTTTATACAAATATTGACAGCGCATGAGGATGACTGTAAATTGTCACTCCCAAGGTCTATCATCTTGAAGCCTTTATCTGAGGTGTGATAGACAAGCCAGTATGAAAAGCACCAAGGGAGTCATGATTTCCAGTGTCATCAGAATACAGAGCAGTCCATATTTGTTTTATATTCCTTGTTGTTAATCACATAACTCTATACCCAAGGGTTTCAATTTAAAGACCGCTAGTATAACTCTTATCTTATTTGATTTGCTTAATTACTTAGTAATTTAAACAAGCTACTTTGCTGCTGGCCTGAGCGGGGCAAGCAACAACTGATACATTACATCCACATGGCCTGCACGCCATTGGCTGCGTGCGCCTGACTGCGAGTAGAAACAGCGCAGCAAAGTGCAGCCATTAACTCAAGCCAGCTAGATGCGCATAGCAAGACAACTTGTGACCCCGCCCTCAGTTCTTGCGCTTACTATCAGAGGGTTTTATAGAAGGAATTGAGTGTAAGTCAAACCCCTTAGATGATGATAGATGGAATAGCACTGCATCACATGATGTTGTTTGGACCAATCAGTGATAACAATCTTATGAGGTATATAATAATCTTAAGCCAAGTTAGCAAGCTTCAACTAATGTTGATACATTTTATCTGGAGCACTTAGGAAATAAGGATCTCATACTCATTCTGTAATTTAAAACAAAATCTTTAAGAGAAAATCTGGAAACTTGGGCTTTGGAATCTTGTCATCTATTTTTTACCGGGTAACAACTCTATCACCATACTTTTAATTGGTCTGTGGCACAGTGCCAAAGTCATATTGAACTAGTAATAAGTACATCTGTTCCAGATCAGTTCTGACTCTTTTTTTATTTTTTTTATTCAGGCAATCCTTAAAACCCTTTTTGTTTATATCTGACCACCATTTTTTCTCAATCTTACTTCACTTCACAAATTGCTCAAGTCATAATGATTTGAGAGAATTACAAATTTTCATAATAGGCAAAAAAAAAAAAAAAATTGGTTCAGGAATGTACATGTTTTATGCAATTACCCATTTGTTAATCTGCTTTAAAACTTCATGAATACCCATAGAATTATGTCATGCAGTTTATGTTAACTCAAATCTTGTCTCTCAAAAGAATTTTATCTCTCCTTCATGTTCATTGCACATAGAAAACTCTGTTTTGATAGTCTTTTTTATCTCATCTGTATTGTTCAAACAGGGGTGCTGAGCTTATCAACGAGATCCTAGCAGCCAAGGTTCGCAACAAACAATTAGAGGAGCGTCGTATACTGGAAGGTGTAAAGAGAAAGTAAATTCAAACTATCATGAAACTGTATTTGTAATCTTGTGGTTGAGAAGTGGTCAATTGATTTACAGAAGTGTCAAGTTAGGTTACAGAAAAATTAAAGACTTGTGAAAATCAAATATAAAAGTATCCCAGCAGACTTCTGGGTAAACTTTTGATACTTTTCTTTTTAGAATTGATGATGGTGATGGTCAGATAAAAATAGTGATAATTTTACTACATGTATGTACATGTGGATTTTTTAACAAAAGTTTCAAGGACTGTTTATACAAAATGAGAGATAAAATTACATGAGAATAATTACCACTTTATAATGAAATAAAATATTACAGTACAAATTTCGATCATTCAATTGAATAGAAAACACATAACACACAACATGTTAATGTTGAATAAACAGAATGACAAGAGAAGACAAATGAAAGACATTGTAGATGAACAATATCAGTCAATAAATGGAACGTTAAGTGATTGAAGATATAATCTGCAAAATATTCAAAGTAGCTTCAGCAGAATTTGTTTCTAATGATCGAGAATGGAAAAATACTTGACTTGACTCGTGTTTTCTAACCACTGATAGATGCTATCGATTATGATATAAAGAGGGGGAAGGGGGTTTATGTTGTGTGACTTGAAGTGACTTGTAATCTTCTTTTTCATATCTGCTGGGACTTATTTGATGTTTGATGTCATGTCGTGTCATTGTCAGAATTTTGTTTTTCATTCAATATTTCCTATTGGAAATGTTGTGTGCATCAGCAAATGTGCAAGTAACTTCCATCTTCTAGATAATTAACATTTTCAATTACAAGGGAAATATTGGATTACATATGAGAGAATATTGCAATTATTTCATAGCAAACATGATTTCATTCATCTGCATGACTGTAATGTTTCAACTGTTCAGAAAGTATATATATCTCGATATGAACTTATGAACTTTTTTTAAAAGGATGAAGAGAATCAAAGAGAAGCAACTCAAGCTGACGAGTAAAAAGAATCAAACATGGCAGCCAAAGTCTCATGCAGAAGGTAAGCTTTCAATGAAAATGTACAGACAGATCTGCTTTAATTAGTCACCACCTGAAAATAATCAATGAAGACCACAAATTAGGTTTTCCATGAATTTTTTTACACATGGAAGTATGTATAAAAGAACCTTGTCCATAAAGACTAACTGTTTGTTTATAGTTACCGTATTTCTATTCTGTCTATCTAAACGGCTTTAAAACTGTGCCTCTGGAATATTGGTCCTACCTCTTTCTCAACTGGATCAAGATGGTGGTAAATTGAGGATGGTTTAGAAGTCATCCAGGATCCCTTTGACAGATTATCTCATCATCTACTTTCTCCCCTCTTGTGGTAATCAAAATCATTCATATCTTAAATGCTTGAAAGAGGAGAAAACTTAGTCAAATATATATGCTTGTAATGATCAATCAGTTAAAAGAAACTGTTCCTTTGTAAAAAAAAAAAAATTCAAATGTTATTTCCTGCTGTACTAGTAAAAAGAAAAATTATGAAAAATTGAAATCTGTCTGATTTATTACAAGTAATTATGTACATATTCATATATTTTCATGTACCACTACCAATTACATGTATGTAACACTTTGGCATGTGTATTGTGTCTTTTGTGGTCAATACTTTGTACAAAATGTGCTTGTTTTCTCTGATTAATGTTTGTCATTGAAACACTACACAATTGTATATCTATGCTAAATATATTGAACATGGACTGTACATTTTTTTTAATTGGATGACATATGTAGTAGGAGTATTTGTTGAAATGTCATATTTCTTGTCATTCAATCTAGTATTCTGCAACTTAAATCCTATCTTAAGTATATGTTGTAGTGAACTTTAATGAACAATCATAGTTGGTATTCAAAATATAGTCTTTATTTATAATTGGTATTGCACAATGTTGCACTTTTTCAGCCTTCTCTAAAATGTTTGTTTTTTGTAAGATGTGAAACACTATTTTTGTATTCTATAGAACTAATTACTGTATCAAATGAAGTCAGTTAATAAAGAATTATCTTCAGTATGTCTTTGCATCTAGGATGACTGATTTCAAATGCATGTGGTACTTGCTTAAATTCCTCTTGTTTGAATCAGTAGTATCAGGTCTGATTGTTGAGAAGTATAGTCATTACTTGTTTCACTATATTGTCACTAGATCTCGTGGGAGAATATACGTTTGATGTAATTAAATTCTACAGTGCGTATCAAATTGAAGTAAAATTATATATTTGTAATATTCCTGAAGCTTTTTCCACATTTAAACATGGGTACCGAACTCTTCAAGCAATGATATAACTGTTGAATTTTTTTTGGGCTTGAGTGAGCACCACTTTCTTTTGAAAAATTCATGAAAAATGACTTGTGCAGAACTTTGAAATAGTTATGTGAATAAATTAGAATTTAATCATGAAGAACACATGGACTTTAGCTAGGAAGATTGATTCAAAGATATCTTTTACCTTCTTAACTAGTTTCCTTGTCCAAAACATGTAATAGAGTGTCATTGCGCCCTCCCCCCACACACTCCAAGGCCATTGTGATATCTGCTTTACATGGAGCTGTGATTTATATCAAGTGACTTAGGTTTGATTTTCCTTCTGTTAATCATTGTCAGGTTTAGAAGAGTGTGGAGAAACCTATATTAAATTAAAGGTCAAGTCCACCCCAGTAAAATGTTGATTTGAATAAATAGGGAAAAATCAAACAAACATAATACTCAAAATTTCATCAAAATTGGATGTAAAATAAAAAAGTTATGGCATTTTGAAGTTTCGCTTATTTTTCACAAAACAGTGATATGCACAACTCAGCGACATTGAAATGGGTCAGTCGATGATGTCCGTCACTCACTATTTCTTTTGTTTTTTATTGTTTGAATTATACAATATTTCATTTTTTGCATATTTGACAATAAGGACCACCTTGACTGAACCATTTATTATTAAACAATGCTAATTCCACATGTTCAGGAAGGAATTAATAGTTGTTTCCCTTGACAATATAGAGAAAATTAGAATATTTCATATTTCACATAATAAAATACAAAAGATGTAGTGAGTGAATGACGTCATCAGTCTCTTCATTTGCATACCGACCAGGATGTGAATATAACTGTTTTGTGAAATTAAGCGAAACTTTAAAATATCATAACTTTCTTATTTTACATCCGATTTTGATGAAATTTTCAGTGTTATGTTTGTTGGATTTTTCTCTTTTTATTCAAGTCAACTTTTTGTTGGGGTGGACTTGTCCTTTAGATATAAAATGTAAACCTCCTGAAAATGATAAAAATTTAGTGAAAAAATGCTGGAAATAAACTTTTGTTTACATTCAGTCATGTTCTCAGATCCAGCTGGCACATAAAAATTAAAGGTTCTGCTTACCTAGGGTTAAAATGTTAATTTGGGTGGCAAAGTTGTTACAAAATTTTTTAATGTATCTGTTTTATTTCAATTGACTAAAGATGCAAAAGAAATGTGTGAGAAATGTACCACACGTTCAGTTTGTTTTCGCTTTTTTCCTTGACACAGCGTGAAAATGAGCATTTCTGCGCAAACTGATTTCTGCAAGCTTTACAAAAGTGGACAGTGCTCACTCAAGTATAACATTATGTCAAAATGTTTACTTTCACTTGATAGATGAGACCCGAACCCAAGAATATATGTGAAAATATTTCCATGTTGTATATTTTTCAATTCCCAGGACTTTTTCAAAGTGTTTTTTATTGATGTGCACTGTATAGTAAAAAAATAGTCCTATTATTTTTATGATACCCATGCACGAATGCATGCCTACTAACTCACCTTTCACAAACCTACCCCCATCTGGTTCCTGCTAGCAGAGATGAGACTTGACCTCACAGAGGAAGAACGATTGTTTAAGTTGTATCCATGGCGACGAGGCTTCGAGGGAAATGAGGGTAGGATAACAGGAAAAAGAAGAGGAATAAAAGACAGTACATCAGAGGAATGGATTGATAATGCATGTTTAGAGTCATCAACCTGGAACCTTTTTTATCTTTGATAAAGCTACCTTAGGATTGAGCCTCAAATCTTTGTCTGTTTTGACATTTATTGCATTTTTTTCTCTGCATTTTAAGAGAAAATAATAGAGGGAGAAAATTGTTAAAACAGATAAATTTTTCTCAACTGTGTGATCATACCACTTGATTACGGATATCATATTGGAATAGAACATAATTTTTCCCCCTTTTAATTGCCAACTTCATATATGAGGTAATATAAATAGAGTGAAATAAAGTAAATTCATACACCAACATCTCCGTAAAGTTCTTTAGCTTTAAGATCTAAAGAGGCTTTCAGGGAAAATGGCTTTAGTTGTTAAAGAATTAAAATCAGGATGGAATGTGGAAGCATATTTTTATATTATCCATGATGTTCTGCATTCTGTTTTCTATTATGCATGTAATATGATCTAAATCATAAAATATGATACCATGTTAGGTTTTATAATCTCAAGAAAAAAAGTGTATTATTGTATGAGATACAAATTCTGTACCCAACAAAAGAACGCAGTAGGCCTATCTGACATTTTTTATTCAAAGTTTACTTTTTTTCATAAAATTAGTCAGTAAACTGCCCTTTTTCACATGGCTTATCTAGTTTTCTGAATTTCTTTTGGAAATTTTGAGCGGATTAAAAAAACTTGGGTACAAGCAATGTAGATACTGCGTTTTTCAATGGAGAGGCAGAATTATATGTGTATAGACAGTATTTAGTCTTGAGATAATGATATTAATATTCAGGAGCGGATCTAGGGGGTGCTGAAGGTGCGGGCGCTCCATGGACAATTTTAAAGAAAAAAAACGGGGGAAAAAGAAAAAAAGAGGGAGAAAGAAAGAGAAACGTAGTGGGGCAAGAAAAAAAAAACTATATTATGTTATTTCATATTATATTATATTACATGAGAGATATTTTTTTCATAACTTTATGAAACATAATATGCTTAGGGCCTATGTGTTCATCACTCCTGGTGCTCGCATTATCTGTTTAATGAGATAAATGTTCCTGTTCAAGAGGATTAAATGGTACTAAAGCATCCCGTTTTTCAAGTCAATAGTCACAAAATATTACCTTGCACTTCAAGCTTTTATTATTTGATGTAGTGACATATGCTTCTTTTTCATGGCTGCTTAGAGTGATTGCCCAATTTAAAGGTCTGAATATAAAACATTTTCAGTCCTGCTTAGGTTCGCATAAGCGTATTGGTGAGATATGTCTGCTCTTCATGAATTCCTAAAAACAATCCTTAAAATGTCCCTTTTTCTGGTTTGTATATCAAAATATTAAGCTCGCAATTCACGCTCGTATCATTTTGTTAGTGAAATACGTATGGTCATAATGAATTCCTATAAATAAGCTTTAGAATGCCCCTCTTCAGGTCTGAATATCAAAAAAATCAAATCGCGCTTTGCGCTCGCAATACTGATTAGTGAGACGTATCATTTATATGATGACAATACCACAAAAAGTGCTTCATGTGTGTAGATGTAATTTATAAAAAAAAGATCTACTGACCAGGAAATAAATGGGAATGATTGGAATTGTTTTCCAGCCAGAAGACCCCTTCCCCCGTCTTAGCAAATGCTAGATCAGTAAATATGGGTATTCTTGACACATTGTACTAGGCCGTCCTATATGTTCTCCACCCAAAAAAAATGCTATTGTGACTTCAAATTTGGCCCCCTACGAAATCCTGGATCCACATCTGCAGATTGCCTACCCTAAAGCAAGAAAAAAAAACAAGGAATGAAAGAAAGGGAATATTACGCCGCCCGGGGAAAAGGAAAATGGAGAGAATGAAATTACTTCATTCAATTGCCCCCCCCCCCTAAAAAAATACCCATTTTATGCATTTGAAATGTATTTATATTATCTATTGCGTTTCCTTTAAAAAAGGGAGGACGAGAAAAGGGGAAAGAGACTACTGAATTTGTTATACAGTACAAAGAGTACCAAATTAACCCATTTATCATCGTTTTCGAAACATTGATTAAAAAAAATTACTTTTAGCGCATTGATTGAAGATGACAACAACCACATTGCGCCCAAATTAGCACCCCTTAAAAGTCCAACTCTGGATCTGCGCCTGGGTAGACAAAGTTAACATATAAAAATGTCATAACTACTCTTTACATACATGTTGTATCTCTAGTGATGCATAATTATGTTTGATCTTGATTTATTTATGCTAGTTGAAGAAAGGTCACAGCACGGATATATGTAAAAGTAGTTATCTATATACATGTATATATATTCATATAGTCACAACAGTTTGGACTGTAATTTAAAGCTGTAAATTTACTTCAATAATCGTGATGTATCCACCTACTTTAATAAATTTTGATCGTGCATCCGATGTAAATTAATTTTAATGTAAAATTGCAAAATTTATTCTGTAAAACTCATTTTCATTACATATCCTCCACTTCATAACTGTACTTTTAGGCACGCACTTTAGTAATGAATTGGAGTAGTGATAGTCAATCATAACACTTTTATGGCATACACATTTGTATAATCTAGTAATGAATTGGAATAGTGATAGCTAGATTTGGGGGGATTTACCAAAGCTAGAGACAGGCTTTACAGTGTATTAAAACACTGTGTTTAAAAAATATATGGTTCCTTTACCCTTTGAATCCTAAATTATTTGGGGCGGCCGAGTCCCATACCGTGAATTATTTGCACATATCGACCAAATTCACAAAGTCCCATGATTCAAGCCTCAACGGCATCTTCCCCCGCTGGTATCTGGCCCGGCTGAAGTTGCTAAGCTTCTTGGAGACCTAGTCTACCGACAGAAAATAATATGTTTCGTGTCTGTTTCAGGCTCAAAATCACTGCTTTGACTAAAGTCACATTCCCCATAGTCAGCAGGTGACTCTCTTTGTATTACGTTGTGTACTTCATCAAATGCGACAGAAGCCTCCGCAGTAGAGTAGCATATTTTGGCCATTTTGGATGCTAAAACTTTCCGAAATCTATACCAATCTTGACTGAAATTATGGACTAAATATCCCTACATGTACTGGAAAGATGACATCATTTTGAAAAGATCACCTGACATTTAAACCCATGTTTTTAAAGTCACATGGGTCTGGTCTATTGGGTATTTGTAAGTTCATTAGGGTTAATTTTTCTGGTTTTGTGAAAGAAGTTATTGATACTTGATAAAGAGATGAATTTATTGTTGATGACAGCACGCAGAAGAGTTTAACATTGATCTACAATCAAAATGAACAATGAAAGGTATGTTGTTGACTTTGTGTATTATGTGTTGTCATGGAAATGAGATGGTTATTTGTTTGTTACCATGTTATAGCTATCAGAGGAACAGGAGGTTATTACATGTTTGAGGATGTAGATGATGATGACCTGAGTGACCTGGAAGCAGAAGGCATCATGTCATCAGGAGAACCATCAAGTCCAAAGAATCCACTTCAGGTAGGTTCATGAAAAAGAATGTTTGATACAACAATGAGAAGAGTTTTATCCCAAATTAATCTCACATATTGGCAGTATCAATCAAATATGGCATTGTGGATAGTGTGAATTGAAAATATAATTCTCTTTTTTAAAAAATGGAATCAATTTTAATATACAGTTGAGGCCAAAATTTTACATACACCCATGGAATTCAGTGAAATTTGTTCGCTTGCCAAACATCGTAAGCTTTACTTATCTTCAGAAATATAAATTCTACCATGATGAATTGGGTATCAAATGAAAGAGTGTATTAAGTTCTTTTACATGATTGGGATGCCATTGGAATTAAATAATATTTCAGGTAGAATTTTCTTTGAAGAAAAAATAATATTTGTGCCAAATGTAATTCTATTGTTATATTTTCAAACATTGTTTCATAGAAATATATAAATGTCAAATTTTCAGATTTATATTACATTTTGTATCATGACATGTCACCACTGAACAAAAGAGTGTGATATAAAAAGTTTATGTTGAGAAATAACTAGCACAAATAAAAAAGTGTTATGTCAACTTTTTATTTTTAATTTGTCTAAAATATGAAGGTCTTTGGGGAAAATGACACCTAAATATTTTTCAGCTCCTGATGACAAAGCAATGTGATGAAGGGGCATGACATACTCCTTTGTTTGATATCAAATTTGTCATGATAGCACAAAGATTTTATAAGATATGATGTTTGGCAAGTGTCAGTTTTTCTTTGAATTTCCTGGGTGTATGTAAACTTCTGGCCTCAACTGTATATGACTCACAGGCTAATCATGTAACATGAACCACATACACCAGTCTTATTGTTTATATTCAACTCTCTTTTTCTAGCTTGCATTTCATGGTATTATAGAAGATCCCAAAAAAGCCATTCAGATTGATAAAGAACACCAAGCTGCTATATCAGGAGCAGAGGAGGATCCAGATGATCCTGATGCAGATGCAGGTCAGTATTATGTCTGGGGTTTGACTTTATTATTTTCATGAAATTGCAACTTGGTCTACAATCACTGTTATTTCTCCTTACTGTTTGGTCCCATTCCGCATTTGGTGATTTCAAGATCATTGTTGGTGTTGGTGTTGAGAGCATGAAAAAGGCTGCTGAACTGAGCTCCAACACTCAGCTGGGTTCAGAAGTTTGATACGGAATGTGTTATTGAAACATGTAGCTTATGACGTCACACTTCTGCCAATCATCCCAACTTCTTGTAAGAAGTCTTGTCGAATACATCGGTGAAAACTTGCAGGAATTTATAGTATGCAAGGTGTAAATCACTTTTAGAAACAGGAATTGTGATGTATTAAGCACAGATGATTTGCACTATCTTGACATCACAATTATGCCCATACTAGGGGTTGGTGAATCGGGGAAATTACATGTGGATCGTCGTTGACACCCGCTGTAATGCTTGGTTCATCAGACGGCATTTAGCACCATTGCTCAACACAAACTGCCAGAAATGAGTAACATTTATTGAGGTCAATCCCAACTCCAGCATCATATCAGATGTGATGCTATTGTTGGTGTTGCCACAACACCAACCTCATATTTCGTCACCATGCTTGAAATCACCCAATGTCTAAGGTTTGTCTATAACCAGTTTGTCTTTCTGACCATTTTCTAGTAATATCTACTTTCTGAAGAGGTTAATGTACACACATACAAAAGATACACAAAAATATTTATTTTGTCTCATTTGAGGATAATCGCTATGTTCAGGTACACAAATATCCAGTTGTGTAGCAAATACATCACTAAGACAGAACTTATATATTACTTCGGATGTTTATAATGAATTTTATTGATTTATTTTTATCTTGTAAGTGAAGTGTAGTATTATCTAACTTCCTTTATCATATCCTTATCTCCTTGTTTGCATCCATTTTACTTTGAAATGTGAATGTTTGTGGCAAAAATAAATGTACATTCTCTTAATCCCTACCCTTGCCATTGTTTATGATATGTTTGCTTGATTAATTTCACTTAAAAAATAAATTATTTGAATTCAACAAATCCAGTGATAATAAATGAACCTTTGTTCCATGTGATGTACATGTATTTAGTAATAATCTTCTTATAATCCTTTTCAATGATGTCTCATTGTTTGAAAATCCCTGATGAACATTGTCATCATCATTTTTTTTAATGATTTGCTCATCATATTGTTTAAACATGTGCTTGAAATAAATCTTGTTTCCCTACATATTTTCTGTGATGAGTTCCTAATTTGTCTATCCTCTTTTCTTTCTTCATATCATTTCTTATGGTGAGTAATAACCCTATCATACTTTTCAGCCATTTGCAAGTTCAAGATCTTTCTCTGACTAATCACATTTTAACCACAAAATCTTATTTCATAATTCCTGTTCTTTTTTTCATTACAATTGTTTTGGGGATATTTTTTTACAATCAAAATTGTATCATTTTTCTATTCAAAACATGAAAAAATCAAATTGCATGTGACATGATAAATAATCTAATTCGTTCCAAATTTGATTTAATTTTTTTCTCTTTTTGAGCTATAGATGAATTTTGATTTACTGAACTGTTTTGTTAAATGAATTTCAAAGGGATTTTTGCTATGATTATGAATCTACTCTCAGCTTGCAAGCTTTCTTTTAGTAATGATAATAATTATAACAACCCCTGTTAAGTATTACTTTTGTAAACATGAGTTGTAAGGTGCAATATCAATCGATGTATCATGTTCTTGGTTATATTTTACCATATTGAACTATTCATTGTAAAAATGCTTTTCCATTCCAAATACATTGAAATATTTAGAAATCAATTTTTTTTTTTTTTTTTGGGGGGGGGGTCAGACAATTTCTCACTATTTATTTTATTATGAATCAGTTGCATGAACTAATTTTTCACACATATTTACACATTCATCGGTTGTATATCTGCTTTCTTTTTATTTATGTGAATGTTGAACTTCCTTTATTTCATTTATTTCTTTATTTATATTCTTTCATCCCATTGTTAGATATTAACTCTTTGCCCAACAAGACAAACCTTTCATGTGCCACAATTTTCAAGGTGCAACCTTAAGTGGGGTTTTGTATGGATTTTGCTAAACTCACAATAGCTTTTGATTGGTTTATTGTTAAGAGAAGCTTTGTGTGTACATGTACACTGTTCAATGAGATGCACACTCCACTAAAATAGACCTAAAGAGGTACACCAGGCTGAAAATTATTATATCTAAATAATTATATGGGTCAATTTATGTTTTGACCCCAAACAAATTGCAATAAATGCTTTCTGGTTCTATTTGACATCAGGAATAACATGCTAAAAATCTACCAAAGTCCGCATCCTGGAAAGTGGTTATTTTTCAAGATGGCATTCAAGATGGCCGACATTCAGTGGAAATGGACATAACTCACTCATGATCCACCCTAGAATCCTATTTCAGTGCATATTCCATGATCTAGGGGGTAAAATTATTTGGTGAGTGACTATAAGCACTCCAGTGTACCCCAAAAATCAAAGATGGCGCCCCAAATTGCTGCCGTAAGCTAAAAATTCACAATTCATCTATTACATAAGTAGCTTTAATTTGGTTTCTATTCAATTGTTTTAAGAGTGAAGTAATACATGTACATTTGGACAAGTTACAAGGACAGCCAGTGGTCTGATGTGTCCAAAAATTTAAGATGACTTCTGGAAAGAGAGTTAAAAATGGCTGCTGATACTTAAAACAGACATAGCTCATTTCCAGCCTGCTCATTTCATATCTGCCTGGGAGATATTTTGATGATAGTATCTAAAACCATGATTTCAATGGTGAAATAATAAATTGACATCAGTTTTCTCATCGGATATTAATGAATACATGAATAGAAAGTTCTGTTTCACCGAAAAAATTTCAAAATCTTAAAATGTCTTATTTTTTATTCCTTGTCTGATTTTGATATTTCCAGTGTTATGTTTGATTTTTCTCTTTCTGTTCATGTCATATTATTTTCAGCCTGGAGTACCCCTTTAATGCACTCTGTGTGCATTGGGAATGAAATGTGACTTGAGTCAAATTTGGCATTCCACTGTATATTAAAGTGGGCAAAGAGTTAGAAGGGATATAATCCACCCCTAATTGCATGAAATGATTATAAGCATGGGAAATATGTAAAACTGCCATTCGATGTAAACATCATGATCAATTGCTACAGTGGGAGGGGAAATGAAAATAAACACTGATGTAGATTCTATTTTTATCATACCATTTTATTAATATTGCACATGAATAGAAATCAAACTTGGTAAGTTTAAATATTTTTTCATCAGTGCAAGTACATTTCTTTTATTTCTGTATGAATAAATTAGAGCAAAACTTTGCAGTTTGTATGATTGCATGCAATGAAAGCGGTTTAGAGATCCTTGAGTTATTCATCAATGCTCTGTTCGAAATATGGCTTAGTGGAGCGGTGCAATAATCAGCCCATTTTATTTTGTGGTGATCTCGAGAATGCTCTAAAGTAAACGAGTGTACCTGAAACCGATGAGAAAGTATCGCAGTAAAACTGTCATTATACTCTTGCAAATGACCATGAAGCTGAGCAATAGTTAGGTTTTTGAAAAGAGGAATAGTTTCGTCGACTGTCCATGTCATTTGTTTTATTGTTTTTTGGGGGGTAAAAATATGAAAGAAATGTCAGACGACTTTCTGGTAAAAAGTTGAAATAAGTAGGCCTTAAACCTAAATCTCCCAGGGTATTTCGATTCTTGTCATTCTGGGGGGGGGGGGGGCATTATGACCCCCTCTTAAGATCTCAGCCACGGATTGCACGATCACAACGAAAATTTGCATAATGGTAGAGAATGACGTAATCTACGCAGTTGCATTGGTAAATTTCACTGAATTCATATATTTTTATTTTATATGAATTAATTATGCTAATTTATTCATGAAATCATACTTTTTGCTCTGATTCACTAAATAATGCTCCTAGAATGCTATTTTTTATGAAAATATTCTTTATAGCATTATTTCCTAACAATTGTGAATGAAAAAAATTCTGGTACCATGACCGATTTCTTATGTATTTTATTGTTTTTTTAATTTCTTATGTATTTCTGTGTTTTTTACTTTTTGTTTTTTTATTGTTTTTACAATGGAAATCGTTCCAGACTTAATTCTGATCATGAACAAGGCAAAATTGATTAAGTTTAAACAGTAAAAGTAGAAATAATGATACATTTATGAATTTTGGCTAAATACACAATTTGCATTGGATTTGTACATGAAATCACATTTATGAGCAATTTTGGGTCTGACATGCTTTTACATAATGTTGTGTAATGTCGTAACGGCGTACCCGGGCGTCACAAATTTGGTCTCAAAATTTGCGCGAGACTGAAAGTAAAAAGTCAATGAGCCGCGAGGTCAAAAAAATTTGCGCAGTAGATATGTCGCGAAAATTGTCAAGGGGGGCCCCCCCCCCCCCCGGGAGAATTAGGATTAAACAACTCTAGTTTTTGCTTGGACGAAATTGGAATAATACCAGAAAACAATCAAAGAAACTTTGCCATGGAAAATTAATTCTGAAAAGCCAAGCATACGGATATGTCTGGAAATAATCCAACTCATCATGACAGTCAACCCTTAAACTTACCAAGAAACATTGTATGACGCAATGACCTCATCACCAAACTTCAGTCTCATGTACTCACTTTGTTGTGTGTTCTGAAGTGGGTGAAGCTCAATCATTTCATTGCTAGTGTTAGTGCAGTGACGCTGCCGTAGCCTGCAAAACCCCATCCATGTTAAACTTGGGAACTTTTTTTTTTTTTTCAGGATAAATTCAAATTATAATTCTAAACAAGCCTTGAAAATTTGGAGAGAATTTTGTAAACAAATGGCAAAATATAAGCAGATTAATTTTCTTTGAAAAAAAAAAAAACCTCTGTCTCCTCTTGCGTGGATGACGGTTAGATATTCAAAATGTTTTTGGTGTAATTTCTGAGTCCATTGCACCACTCTGCTGGGCCTGAATAGAGAATATGTATAGCACTGAATATTTCATTAAAATTAGAAGTAGTTTAAGATAGATTTGTCATTCTAAAGTTTTGCTTATTTGCATGAAAATAATTATATGCACATCCTGGTCGGTATTATCCGAGGACAGATATCCAAGTGCGAAATACCTTATGCTCCATGTTGCAATACTGCCCACAACTTAAGCTATACTTTAGCTTTCCCTTGAAATAGCTAGTTTGTTAAAGTGTAGTTTAAACATTTGTTTGTGTGAACCCTGAAAAGAAATATTCCTTAACTTTCTATTATGGTCAGACCAGCCCTAGCAACCACCTACATAGAAGGACAAACTGCCCATAAACACTGCATTTTTTTCTTTCTTTGTTTCCCTTCAACATTGAATTATGTATCTGTTTATAAAGAAAACCTAATCATAAAGAACATCTTTCTTGTCTCCCTTGAGTTTACTCTGTTAAGATAAAAAGGCTACATTCATACAACATGAGTGTCACAACGTGATGAATGCAAGCACAATTCAAGTGGCCATTATTATTCTTATTATCATTATAATTGTTGCTGTAATTTTAATGAAAAAGATATTTTTGAAAATGCTGCCTAAACTGATTGGTATTGTATTTATTTTGTTTCATTCCCATTTTTTTTAATAGTTATCAATGTACTCTACATATTGCCTATTAAAGAGTGACATACATTATGTAGAATTATGTAAATTGTATGGTATTATATCTATTCACAACACATTTCTTTTAAGTTTTGTTATTGCTTTTTATTCATTCACTTTGAACTCTATTCTTCTTGAATTGATGACTTTGTTCCTAGACTCTGAGTCAATTGACTATTTTTGTTTCCATTTGATGATTTTGTGTATCATTTTCAATTTTATATAGTTCTCACTTCGTACACTTTCCTCCTATGTGAATATATCATCATTTGATTATTATGTTATCACTGTTCAACATATTATTACATAAATCTCATTTTTGTGGTTGACATTATAATATCATTAGTCATTACATACTTGTTAGCTAAAATTTACATCATGGTATATCATGCATGAAATTTTGACGGAAAAAATGTTGCTAACAAAAGCATAGATTTATCTATGATTCTGGAATGTTACAGTTAGGAAGGGTTTATTAAAACCAAAGACCCAGACCAGAGCTAATAATGAAATTGACAAGTTGGAAATATGTAAGCTGAAAGTACATTCACCACTTGACAGCTGAGAATTTGCATAACAAAAATTCAAATTAACTGGTTCCAACAATGGCTTTATTGCGCTTCTCAACGGCCTCAATGCCGTGACGTCATGTTGTGGTCATGGATTGTGAACCACCTCGTTTTTTCAATTTTGTCAAGAAAAATATGTAGTGCTCAAATGGATGGAAACCCACATCTGTTCACTATGTTTTTGTGATTTCTTTGTTTGGCTCTTATTGGGCATAAAATCTTATGTCAAGAAAATTTGTTACATATAATCTGAATGCAGATAGACTTGGCAATGTGCACCAAATAAGTGGGAAATAAAATATAGCAAAAACTAGTCCAAAATTTGAGATTTAATCAATTCAAACTTGAGGGAAAAGATATTTATGATATATCTATATGATAGAAGTGAAAAAAATAAAATGCATATTTTTGAATGCTGAAAAATCACCCATTTTTTTTCTGTGTACAAACCTATGGAGTCACAACACTTCTAACACAACATTAAATCACAATCTTGAAGCACAGGAAAACCTATTTTTGAATCCTGATTATTGGAGATATTTTGAAGCAAATTACTCAGCTGGTAAGTGGTAAAAATTGAGTTACATACCATTTCCAGTGTATTTTATAATTGAACAAAGTATTGTCAATTAATTTCAACATTTTTCATTTATTATCCTTTTCCAAGAAATGAAACTTGTATTGTACATTATGAAAAAGATCTTCTAACAATAGGTTTAAAGTAAAGACAAAATAATTATGTTTAAAGTAGTTAGTAGGGGCAAAATGAACATTGGAGTACAGCCCCCATGAATAACATTTTGTTAATATTGTTATATAGGACTTCTTGCTTTATTTTTTGCCTTTAAATGATTAATTTCTATTACTGCAACATGGTAACATCAGTAATCTGTTCAATATGACCTCACATATGATAATGTATCTTCAAATATTGTAAGTATACGTTGCTACTCATTTGCTTTTACACATTGCACCAATTTTTTTGTGATGGAAATGCAAACCAATTACATGGGACTGTGTAATCTTATTGAATAGAAGCATACTGGTATTGATTTTTTATATTTGTTTTAAAAATGATTAAATTCTTTTATAATTTTGTATACAGTTTCATATTCAACAGCTGTCAGTGGTGAAGGAGGTGATAAAGATCGTTTTAAAGGTAAGATCATCATTATTATTATCGGCAGCGTATCCCTTCAGAAAAATTTGAAACCTGTGTAACGGTTTGGTAAAGGATCAATAATTATATTGTATTGGATGGCTCAGAATGGAATACAAGAAATATTCCAAGAGTTCGGGAAAATATTCCACGAATTGCAGATGAGTGGAATATTGGCCCTGACGTGTGGAATATTTCTGGTATTTCATGAAATAAAGCCATCCAATATAATTATTATCATCTATCCCCCCCCCCCCTTCCCCCAAAAAAATAAAAAATAAAAAAAGAGGGAGCAATTTGATTTAACAAGTCATATCACTTATCACATGAATGGCATCATGACTTCATAGGATCAATTTTGGTCGTTATGACGTCATTGAGTGTAGTTGTGCTCAATGCTGCGCATCGCATTGCTTTCATTGTTGTACGCGTTGTATATTTCACGCATTCACGCACACACCCTATACTGTTGAATAAGCTCTCATAATCAATAGCAAATTTTGTACAGGAGTCTATTGGATATTTGTTGGATTTTGGTCCTTTTTAGGGATACGCTCTGATACTGCACGGGCAATTGATGCACACCAAAATACATGTTTTTGATGCATCACTAGAACACTCTATACAGATGATAATATGAATTATTCCGGAGTTATTCAAATCTTACATTAGTGATTCTTGTAAAAACTTGTATATATAAGTTTTGGATATCGAGCACCCTCTCTTGGTAATGTTTTTATTCTTAAAATGTATTTTGACCTACATGTAAGCTTTAGTCTATATTGTTAGTATCTATTATGCACTGTTGTAAATTCAGGCAGCAAACTTACTGTTTAGGGGAGAATAGACTATTGTGTCATCCCCCACCTTAATAGTATGACATCACATATTTACGTTGTGCTAATATTTTTGTTCAGATGGGAAAGGCCGTGTGGATGAGGCCCAGGATGATGATGAGACTGCCACTAGAGGGAGCTATGCAGATGATATTGAGATGGACCAGGATGAAGAACCTGAAGGTATCGACAAATCCAATTGAATTCGTTTAAATAATCTATTGAATTTCACCTATGTGGGACAGAAGTATTTGACAGGCATCCTTTCTCAATTCTTAGTTTGTAATTGATCAAAATCATGTTAAAGCCAGTTTACCACAGCCACAAAGAACAGCACTAGCTCAAATTATACCTTGGTTTGCTTGATCCTAACCAGGGTGCAACATTTTAATTAGTAGTCATTTGATCCAAACTTACATAAAAGATAAATGATTTTGACTACTTTTGGCAACATTAATATCAAAATATTTACCAACAAAGTATGCTTCTAAGCTTTCCATAATTCCTTTTCCCGACATTTCACTAAAGATTACATGTAAATAATATCAGAAGTTTCACACTAAAATTCACAGTATGTATCTGATAAAGTCTATCCAAATGCACATATAGTACATGTACCCCTGTGACAAGAGAGTAACTATGTGGTAGGATTGCTTGGATTTTAGTTCCCTTGAGAGCACGGGGCATTTCCTTAAGTGGCTTGTCTGTGATTTCCATCTTTTAAACTTGATTTTATTACTTGTTATATCATTACATTATTCTTAGATCACATGATCATGGTCAAAGGCCATTTTGGGTCAATTATAGTATTTTATCATCATATGAATGTATTATTTTGTGAATAATTATTCAATAGCTGTTTTCAAAGTCAGCATTGTTGCTATATTGAATCACGTAATGCAGGCGAGATGGCCAGTGGCAATCCACTTGTGTTTTTTTTTAATTCGGCAAAAAAAAAAAACAATGCATGTCTCACTCAGGCCTCATCCTGCATTATGCTTGGAGAGGTTAACATTCAGATAATTTTACCAATTAAAAAAATTAAATTATCCATTGTATAATAGGTACTGTTGGAAAGATCAAGAGTGCCCTGGCCCTGACGTGGCTGATCTTCCTGCGTTCTGTGGATACTTTGATACAATTCTTGGATAACATCTCAAAGGAGTACCGCTACGTGGCCAAAGAATTAAAGAAGCTGACCACTGAAGGAAAACGAAGGAGAGCAATGAAAGTAAAGTGATGTTGTTTCTTGCCAGTGATAGAATAAAGATATAATACTCCAAAATTGTATCAATGTTATGGATGGTAGCAATACTCTCATATTTCTTTTTATTTTATGACTTGAGAATTCTACTAAATGAATTAGGCATCATAAATCTGATTTCATTGTTCATAATGATAGTAATAATAAGTATGATTTATGATGCCACAAATTCAGTTTCTCAAATTCAGTGCTCAAGTTTCAAGAAAGAAAGAAGAATAAAAACTGTATCATTGAACTATACACAACAAAAAAAGTAAGTCCCCCCTAAATCAAAATGCTGTAACTTTTGAATGGAATAATTTTGAGATATAATATTTTCAAGGTAGTTTTCTACACTCATTAAGCAACTCCGGGGGAAAACTGAGATTGATCGGTTGGGTCATTCATAAGTAATCAAAGATTGAATTAAAAATGACCAGTTTTGAAAGTCACAAGAGTCGTTTTTCAGATTGTACAAATACAAAGTAGGGCAAAAGTAGTTTTTTGGTGAATTTTATGGTGTTAATGCCATTTTACTATCCATCAATTAGCCACTCCACACTAAATTTTGATAACGTATGTTCATGGTTGAGTGAGCACAATTTTTTTTTTGGTGACATATCATCATACATTTGTAGGGGTTTATGGTAGTATCCTCTTTAACTTGTTAAAACATGTTAAAATTGGAAAATGTTAGTGGCTCCCCTCCCCCAATTACTTGGCCCCTCTCCACTTTCAAATTGTGGCTTCACCACTGATTTCTCCATAAATTCTACTGATCCTTAGAAATTATTAGGAAAAGATTGCATTTACAGAGCTGCCAACCATTACGTTTTTGCCGTAATCATTACGTTTTTTCATTCAAATTACGGCATTATGGTTTTTCTTTTCAAATTACGTTTTTTGACAATTTTGATAATGTGTGTACATAATTGTAGGTATGTGGAGTGAGTGTTGAGCCCGAGATGAGCCTGGTACTTGCGCGTGCGTAGTCGACCGCCGGCCGGTTTTCCAACGCACTTTAATAATTTGATAGCGTGCACGTACATATACGTTAGTTGAATATGCGAGCGGCATGCATGGTACGAATCACGATGTATAGCGACTGGTAAATACGTCTGTAAGGATGATGACGTCATCCAAGATGGCAACTTACGATAACAAATGAAAGGATCGAGGATGATTATGTTTTGATCATCATTTGAAAGGAAATAACAGTAACTGCGGTCTAAGGTACGATATTTCTGAATTTTATATATTTTATCTTAAATTTGCATGTAATTTCTTTCCTATAAAGTGATGTTTTATGTACAAAAAAACGATCCGAAAATCAGATTTCCGCCGAATGTTAGATCTAACTTTACTGCTAATACGTTGTCTTTACGCACGGGCCAACACTCTTCAGGTGAGTGGAGCCAACGTTTGTTCTTGCAGCGCAGAGCGAGGAGTACGATGAATTGGGTAGGGTAATTCCCCAAATGTAGTAAGAGAAGAGTCCATTTGTAATGGAGGGGGATTTGGAGGTTTGAGGGAAATTATTATTCCATTTGCAAAATTTTACAAAAATACTCATCATATATATTAAAGATTGAATCATCAAAAGATATTTTTCATATACTTTAAAATTAATTGTAGTGAAAAAGAAATGAAATTTTGAGGCTATTTTCTTGAATTGATTAATATCAATTCCCTTCGGATAACGGTTCTGTCTGGTTAATTTTCATCAACTCGTATCAAACAAATTCGATGAATTCGGCTTTGAAAAGACCTGGAAAGCTCTTCATTGTCCCCTGAAGTATTAATTCTGGGTGATATTCAACATTTATTGATAGTTTCACATGATTTATACTAGAGAGATGTCCTACTGCCTTTGGAATTCATTAAAAAAGTCGGCACTTTAGCATTCAGTTTAGCAGGAATGGGAAGATTTCTTCCCCGGTTCTGGCGGCCTAGATGTCTGCTCGATAGTGCTGTCACTGCTGGGGATGATTGAGTGTGCGTGCAGTGTGATTGAGGCTGAGCTGTGCACATCGTGAAGTGATTTACGATGGGACTTTTGTGGAATGATTTCAACTTCTTATCTACATGTATAGATCTATTTGAATTTTAGATTAGATTGATTTATGAATAATTTTTCTATATTTGTGGAATGTTACATGTACACTTCCATTTTATGACACTTTAATTTTAAAGGGTAGGCCTACTGTTTGGCAAAAACAATGTTACTTGGGCAGAGAAGTCTGAATTGATGTCAATTTTTTTTTTATTTCTCTTAGTCTACAATTTGGTAGTTTTGTCAGGAAACTCAACATAAAACAATGAATTATTTTAGAAGTGGAAAGGAAGCCCCAGAAAAATGGAGCCCTAAAAATGTTCACTAGAACTGATTTTGGTGCCCCTGAAAGAATTTTTTCTCGACAGATCTTCACTTTGATAAGTGCTGGAGTAGGTTGCACTACAAAATGAAAGGCCTACTTGTCATTTTTAGAAAAATTTGCCTAGGTTCCCATTTGACTAGAATAAAAGTGGCCTTCATGCCCTTTAGAATGGCCTTGATACCCCTTGAAATTTTGGGGCATCCAAGGCCACTTTGCCGGTTGCCCCAAGCTGAAAGTGCCCATTTAAAAATGGCCTTGCCCCTCTCAATTCTTAATTCAAGCCCTGCTACTGACTTAATTAAAGTTGGTAGATTATATCAAACGGCCCAAGACTAAGGGTCCAATTTGTAACACTCCGTTACTTAGCCCAGACTAGGCCTAGAGATTAACTTTTTTTAAATTGTTCACTGCATACATACTTTTTGCATTGGATCTTTGTCGCATGTGGTTTTAAGGTTCGTTTTAACACATTCCTTTTTTTTGTTGGAAATTCCTTTTTTTGGCCATAATGATTCCTTTTTTTGCTTGCACAAGGTTGGCAGCTCTGCATTTATGCAGTAAAAAGAGTTGGGAAAAGAATACTGTTATGCAGTTAAAAGTGTATTTATTTCCATGAAAATGTGTGGTGATAAAACTGATGGATGATAAAAACAACAGCAATTAAGTAAAATTTGAAACCGAATTTGCCCCCAATATTCACTTTATAACCCCTGAAAATGAGTCTGTGACATTGAAAATGCCCCTTTCCCCCCTATGATGCGTGCTCACTCATCCATGAATAAACAAATCAATTTCATTTTTGCATAGAATTATACCCAGAGGTTGATAAACATTACTGCCAAATGATACTGCTAAAGACAGCTTTGAAAAAAAAGTTCCACCACATTGAATAAAGGGTTACTTTTTCCCAAACATATGCACCCATAGTGTACACAATGTCTATGAGAGAGGAACTCAGAATTTCAACAAAAGTGAAATAAGGGTTTGTTTCATGGACGGTTTTTGTTACTTCTGCCAACATTTTTTTCATGAAACTTCGCACATGGCTTCAGTGTGACACTAAGCAAATGGCGCGCACACCAAATAACCATTCGAGTGGGGCCAAGGCCTTGAACTTTCTTTTCATTTGCATAATTTTTTTATCTTGTGTGCTCACTGAAGCATCAAACATCGGGATTTTCATGAAAATCAAATCAAATGAACTATGCCAAAAGGTTTGTAAGGGATATCCATAGTTTGCAATTGATTTTTTCCAATAACGTAAAAACAAGCTAATCACATTCCACATGTTCATTCAAGCATGAATGTTTAATTAAACGCCTTTGAATCATTGAAGCATGTTAATTTGTCATTAACATAACGAAAGAGGTTGAGAAAAGATCATTTCAGTTACCAAATTGAAACAATATTTTGGAATGATATTTGAAAATCGTATTTTTTGTTTTCATTAAATGTTCATTGAACCGTGAATTGATGAATATTGTTGAAGATACTCTTCCCAAAAGTAATTGTCATCATATTTGATCATTTTTATCGATAGAAATGTGTAAAAAATCAAATTATAGCAAATTTTGACTGTGTTTATTCAACCGTGAAATTTTGCAAAAAAAGTGGTATCATCTTTTAGAAAGTACCTTTTACAAGCTCTCTGACTATTTTTCATGATGAGAATGTGGAATTCATTCCAATAAACTGGAATCAAAGTGATGATATTTTGCTTGTGACTTTTAAAAAGTGACAATTTTTCCTTCTGGCAGTGCTCACTGAAGCATGACATAAAATACGTGGTTCAGAAATTATGGGTTTGTTTTAGGGGGGACTTACTTTTTTTGTTGTGTATAGATAATATAATGTAATTTAGTCCTCGGGCCATTAAGTTATCTTGGGAGTAGTTGTTTGTGTGTGTTTCCCTCTTGACAAACAAACCATAAGGTCAACATGTGGAATGTATAACATGGGAATATTAGAGACTTATTGATTGGAGGTCTACTGTTGGACTGATTATAAAGTACCGGTGCATCATTATGGGCTGTTTTATGTTCACTGTATACAAAGTTTAATGGAGTGAAGCATGCCAAAACTTGACTGTTGGTGCCTGACATATTTACTGTTCAAAACAATGATGTGGATTTTCCCCTAATCACACATTTCTCCAGAATAGTGGACAGTCATTGTGTGTTTGCGCCTTAACTCTTCTGAATTTGTATACCTTAAACACTACTATTAAGCTATCAGTCCATGAGTGAATACATGTATCAACATTAATGTCTTATTTAGGAAATCAAGTTAAAAAGACCAATTCAAAATATTACCATTTCCACTTCCATGTTTTTTTTTTTAGATCAGGCTGTGTTGTAATCAGAGTTGAAATGAAAAAAATTGCACCTCTTAACTTGTAAATACATGTTTTACCTCATGATACATAGAAACACAAACCTGCAGAGCTCCAAGACATGTCTGGTAAGGAAAGTGAAAAAGAAGAATTAGAGACTAAAGGAACAGAAGATAAACAGGCAAAAGATGGTGCATCAGGAAGTCCTGCTGATGAGAATGAATCTCCAACAAGGGATATCAGGTAAACAGAGAATGGGATTGTATTGATATGCATTAATGTAGGTTGTTGCTTATTAATGTTAGCAGAATTGAGAAAGTTGTCTTGTCTTATAAAGTGTTATACAGTGTAAAAATGACTACTAACACTGCATGTGGCTGGACAATGATTTTAAAGAGTGTGCTTGTGTACAGTGTGTGCCTCAAAAATATAGTTACAATGTTGAAATTAAGAAATAAGATATTTTGAAAAATTAGGTCATGCAGTTAACTTTAGACAAAGATATTTAGTTTCTTGTTTTATGTTTTGGGGTTATCCTTATTGATTTGGTGCCAATTGTTATGAGAAGATGTTAGATAGGAACTAATGATAGCATTGGATTATACGCTGCTGTTATACAGTGTTTATTAAAAAAAAAGATTACACTTGGAAATAATCCTATAAAATATGTTTGTACATGTAATACCCTGAAGCATTTTCCACATGTATACTTTGTTTTTTTTTTCTTTAATAAAAATGACGATATGACTGTCGGCAAATCTTTCCACTTGAGTGAGCACCCTTTACTTTTAAAAAGATTGTGAAAAATGATTTGCGCAAAACTTGGGAATAGCATTAGGGTATAGAAGAAGACATTAATCATGAAGAGCACATAGCCTTTTAGCTAAGAAGATTGATTTGATATTTTTACCTTATAACTTGTTTCCTTGCCCAAAACATTCCCTCTAGCACCAAGCCCCCATGTACAGCAAGATTACTCATTTTTTCCACCATTACACAGCATGAAAATTGGCGTATTTGAGCAAACTGATTTCTGCAAGCTTTCCAAAACTGGACATTGCTCACTGAAGCATAACATTCTGTCTGAATTTTTACTTTCATCTGATAAATGAGACCCAACCTCAAGAATATATGTGTAAAATTTATTCCCATGTTGTATCTTTTTCAAAGTGTAGACTTTTTATTGATATGCACTGTATTTAGCTATGTTTGAATTACTAATTGCAAAGAAAGTATGGAAACTAATAATATCTTATACAGGAAATAACTTATTTTTGAGAATGATCATTTGTGTGATGCTTAGAAGAGATGCCATTTACTACGATGTCATTTTTTGTAATTTGATGTCTTCTTCCAATAACAAATATTTGGAAAGGCTGTTTTTAATGATTAAAAGTTTTTAAATGTGCTTTTGTGAATATGACTGTATGTGCTCTGCTTTTGTGTGTATAATTGCACTGTAAAAATGTAAGTGTCTATTGTAAACTATCAAGGAAGTTTTGTACAGGTAAATAGATGTAAAGTTTTGACTAAATATATGAAGTACATTGTGATGGACATTTATTAGGAAGTTTCAATTTGACTTTATGTTTTTGCTTACTAAATGTTTGGACACGATGCACTCTTATAAATGCCTGATTTCTAATATTAATACAAAGAAAAGAAAGTTTATAAAAGAATTTACAAAGCAAATGGCATGCTCCAATCATTCACAATACACATTATTCAAAATTTTTTATCAAACATTTTCTAGCTTTTCATTTGGTTGTAATGACATAATTTAGTCATTATCATTGGAGTTTAATGGATTAGTAAATAAAAAACATGAATCATATGCTTTCCATTTTATTTTTACTAGGCTTATTTTGATTTAGCCATTGGTGTCAGATAAAATATTGTTTTAAACACTGCCTTATTATCTTTGTTTTGTTTGTTTATTTTGTGGCTGCATGAAAATTTGTCTTCATTATTTTGCTGGCTGTTTATCTTTGCTGTCATACCCATTCTACACACCCCTGATCTAAAATGCCACGCCCCTTTCTCTGCACCCCTTCTTACTGTTCCGCCCTTCTTGCATGGCTTGCAGAGTATCCATCAACCCTGAGCCTACGTCCGAAGTGATATTTCAGAAGTTCATGGAGAGGTGAGAGTTCATGCGTAACGCTGCATTGTCTCCAGAGAGTTTAGTAAATCAGATCATTAATGCTTAGCTGGGCTAAGAAAAAGGTTGTTTATTTCATATTCACAAAATTGTACCTGATCCCTTGCAGCCTTGCAAGCAAAAGCTTACCAAAATCATGGACTTACTACAACTGGACATTCAATGAGCAAATTTTATAACCACCACATGTTTTCAGCTGTCAAAATTGCTGACATACTCTTAACTTTCTCTTTATGCTGTTCTATGACCTTGCCTGCGGCGCGTGTTTATACAACGCTCTTGTGAACCCGCTGATCATCACCAAGAAATCACCGGCCCTCTTTCGGCCAGACGATCATTGTTCCAGCTCTGATCGTTCTGTTCACGGGAAAGCCCCTGCTTCATGTTACCCACACTGCAAATCGCTCTTAACATCTGGTTTTCAGTGCACGATATTATGCCATTGACATTGTGCGATTGTTGTCTGATCATCACAAAAAATCTGGTTAAATTTTGTCAATCCTGTAAAAATTTTACGTCCATATCTAAATCACTTTTCGAGTGAAGGTTAGTGGGAATTACGAGGAAAGGATTTTTAATGTCTTTCCGCACATGTTTCCGACGAATTTTCTCTGCAATTTTTGTTGTAGATATTCTGATCTTCACAGTGATAGCAATGCAGTCTTTGAGCGGTTGCAAGCGATGTACTGTAAATCCAAAGCTGTTTTCTTATTTTCTGCAATCATTTTGACGGAGCAAGCGTTTGCTGCTGTGTGTACTTCTTTTGGAAGTGAACAAACAACATTGCAATGTGTGGAGCAATGCACAATTGATTTCTGCTGCCCATCTGTGACAGCGTGTATTACGGCCTGCTTGATGAGCGTCAGCTTTTGCGCTCTGTTAGTAAAAGGATTAGTGGCTCGAAGAAGAGGATTCGTTGAATGTCCAGTTGTGGTAGGTCCATGCCAAAATCAGGTTAAATTGTGATTGTGAAAAAAAGGAAGCATTCCTGTTTCCTAATTTAATTACATCTTATCTGGGCCATTTTGTTCTTAGGGATTTAAAAGTTTTCCTTAACAATCATCATCATCATCATTTATTAAGGAAAATAATTTTAAATGTACATTCCTTTTTGTCTCACCTGCATAGCAGAGTAAGACTATAGGCGCCGCTTTTCCTACAACGGCAGCATCAACATAAAATCTTAAGCGAAAGTTCAGTTTTTGAAATATATGGACCTAGTTCACGAAACTTGAACATAATGTTAATCAAGTATTACTCAACATCCTGCCTCAGTTTCAGGTCACATGACCAAGGTCAAAGGTCATTTAGGATCAATGAACTTGGACCATGTTGGGGGAGTCAATATTGAAATCTTAACCTAAGGTTAAGTTTTTGAAATGTCATAACTAAGAATGTATACGGACCTAGTTCATGAAACTTGGCTATGAGGGTAATAAAGTATTACTAAACACCCTGCCTGAGTTTGAAGTCACATGACCAAGGTCAAAGGTCATTAAGGGTCAATGAACTTTGGCCAAGTTAGGAGTATTTGTTGAATTACCATGATAACTTGAAAGTATATGGATCTGATTCATATCATATAAGAGGATATAAGAGTAATCAAGTATCACTGATCATCCTGTGCAAGTTTCAGGTCAGATGACCAAGGTCAAAGGTCATTTAAGGTCAATGAACTTTGGCCAAGTTGGGGGTATTTATTGAATTACCATCATAACTTTGAAATTGTATTGGTCTAGTTCATAAAACTTGGACATAAAAGTAATCAAGTATCACTGAACATCCTGTGCGAGTTTCAGGTCACATGATCAAGGTCAAAGGTCAATGAACTTTGGCCATTTTGGGGTATTTGTTGAATTACCATCATAACTCTGAAATTGTATTGGTGTAGTTCATAAAATTTGGACATACATGTAAGAGTAATCAAGTATCGCTGAACATCCTGTGCGAGTTTCAAGTCACATGACCAAGGTCGAAGGTCATAAAGGTCAATGAACTTTGGCCATGTTGGAGGTAATTATTAAATTTCTGTCATAACTTTCAAAGTTTATGGATATAGTTTATGAATTGTGGACATAAAGGTAATCAAGTATCACTGACAAGTCTTAGGTCACATGATAAAGATCAAATGTCATTTAGGGTCAATGAACGTAGTATTGTATCATTATATGAATGGCGTTTTTTGTGAATGATTATTTTATAGTAGTTTTCAAAGTTAGCACTGCTGCTATACTGAATCGCATAGTGCAGGTGAGACTGCCATAGACGCTCCACTTGTTTATTCCATGAAGGTTCAATCTTCAAGAATGCATTGTTACATCTTGTGATGTATTGAGAAGAATAATAAAGAAGGCAATCTTTAAGAATCATTCTTTTTCAATTATTGATGGGATCATATTGATATTCATTTTCATAGGGCCATGGGAAATATATTTTTAAAACACAAAGTATGCACATCTTCACAAAAACATTATTATGATGATGACACTTTTTTCCCCTCAAGTTGATTTCTTTGGGCATAAACTTTGAGGAATTGGAACGTTTGTGTTGCTGTTGGTTTTCTTTTGATTTGTGACATTGATGTCATAGTCTGATGTGATGACAAACAATGTAAAACTACATATGCTCCATGCTGTAAAAGAGCCATGTCCAGTCATATTTTGTTTATTTGTCATGTCATTCATATCTCTTATGTAGCAATGGCCATGATGAAACATGCTCCACAGCTGAGACCAGCTCAAGCGATCAATTCCGCCGCACCATGATACGCCCCGTTCGTCTGATCTACGCTGCCCTCTATGCCATAATAGCCCAATCACAGCTGGTATGCTACTTCATTATCATTCTCAACCAGCTGTTATCAGCCAGTCTCCTCTCTTTACCCCTGGTACTCATAGTTTTCCTCTGGGCAATGCTCTCCGTACCTCGCCCTACCAAGACCTTTTGGATTACGGTCATCTCGTACACTGAGGTAGGGAAAGCTCTATTTGATAATGCAGTGTTAATTCATATCGATATCATTATGATTATATACATGTATGTACCATCATATCAACATTAGCACCAGTGATATGATATTGTTGGTGATAGTGATTATTTTGATCATTTTATTGAAGAAGAGGGAAAAGGGAAGAATTGGAGAAAAAAGAAGAGAGAGGTGAGTTAGAAGGAGGGAGGGGGAAGAGGGAAAGGAAAAGTAGAAGGAGATGGAGAAGGGAGGAAAGTGATTTTTAACCACAATTGCCATATCAAATATATTCTGGATTGGACTGCATTGGAAGAGAGAGAGAGAAGGGGTTGAGAAATGAAAGATGAGTAAAAAGGGGAGAAATCATTGTCATGATATGGTTCTTGATTTTATACCCCCCGCCAAACGAAGTTTGAAGGGGCATACAGGAATCAGCGGGCGGGCGGTCGGTCAGTTGCAAATCTTGCACATAGAACTTCTTCCTCAGTTTTCAACCAATTCTCATGAAACTGAACACATATTGGTGTTCGGGTGAAGATGTGCAAGACATGTGTTGGAAATTGTTTTGCCATGGTAATGGTATATTTTGGCAAAAATAAGGTAAAAATATTGCAGTTCAAACTACTTCATCAATTTTCAACCAATTCTCATGAAAATTGGCTCACACATTGGTTTTGAGGGAAAGATGTGGAGACAACATATTTTGTGTGTGTTGGATATCATGTTGCCATGGTAACAATATATATGTCAAAAATTAGGCAAATATCTTTTGGTTCAAACTACTTCATCAGTTTTTAATCAATTCTCATATTTTGCCCACACATTCCCCCCCCCCCCCCCATGTGTTGGAAACTGTTGCTATGGTAACGGTGTAGGGTGGGGGTATTAATCACCATTATTGATAGTTCTAATTGCTACTGTTGATAAACTCTTTTGCCTTCTCTCAACTACAGGTAATTGTCATCTTGAAGTACCTGTTCCAGTTCCAGTTTTACCCATGGAACAGTGACATATCAAAGGATCTTAATAGCACTGATCCACTTTGGTTCCCTAGGATCCTTGGTATTGAACAGAAGCCCAACTATGCAGTCCTGGACCTGTGTATCCTGCTATCAGTTTTCTTCCATCGCTCAGTTCTTATTGTAAGACCTAGTTCCCTCTTTTTTCAGACCTCACCATTTTGCTTCCATTTGACTAATGCTTTTATAGGAAATCCTGCAAACGATACATGTACCTCAATATTGATACTGTCAAACCTCAGGTTTGGATTCCCTTGTTCCATATTGAAAAGAGCATAACTGGAACCTGACCATAAAAGTCATGTGCTTATAAAGTCTGATTAACTCCTTTCCCATGAGTGTTATACATACTCTCCTAAATGCTTTGATCACATTCAAAAGGGAATTAATTTTTAGTTCTCCCTATAAATGGATTGACACTATTCAAAGTATAATAAAGATCAGTGTGGATAAATGCCTTGAAGTCCTTTGCTCTATGTCATTAATGCTGCTGTGGATATTGAACCCTTGATACTCAACATCAACACCTGTAGGGGAAGGTGGGGTAAGTTGAGCATAGGGGCAAGTTGAGCCACCACCCCTAGGCCAATAATGAATGAGCAGACATTGTTGTGGTGTCATGTATTCATGACCCATTGCATAACCCCTAACCCCACCACATTGTTTTCAAAGTACTTTTTTAAAGGGAAAAATACAAATTTCAGCCAAAAAAGTATAAAAGGGTGTGAAATAGATACATGCTTTTTACACACACACGTCTTTAAATATAATAAAGACATAAGAACATCATTGTTAGTCCAGGAATGGATCTTCATTCTTGTCATAGTCTTTATACATGATGGATGCATAAGAAATGTGTGGATGCGAAATTATCGCATTAAGTTCGGACTGGGGTAAGTTGAGCCAGCCAGCATGGGGCAAGTTGAGCCATGGTAATCCTTATGGTAATGTATATACGTATATATAAAAAAAAAACCTTTCAAAGCCGTCGATGTGCAGGCAGAAAGGAGCAAATTTACATGACTGTTCTTTTCCTTTTAGAGGATGTTAGTATTTATTGAGAATTAGCAAGTGAAAAGACTTTAAATTAGAAATTGACATGCTGGTTCTTCCCCGATACATTTTGTACATAGTTTTTGTGGCTCAACTTACCCCACAGATGGGGCAAGTTGAGCCATTTGACGTCTCTTTTTTCAAAGGTGACAATGACTTTCAGTGTGGGGGTAGAAAGTTATATATTGGTGAAAAATATTTCAGAAGAATTACATTATAAGGCAAGTTACTTATTTCTACACGATTATTAATTATCAATTCTAACATGCAAAAAGCAAAAAGTGTCACAACTTACCCTGCCTTGCCCTACCCTTTAGAAGTTGGAGATCATATCATGGTAACCTTGATTGTGATTAGCTTTATAGCCATGTTACCTTAGTTGTAACTCTTTATGAAACAGGCCCCTGGGCCCTGTTTTGCTTGAACCATTTTGTTACCATAATGGTAACTTTTGTGCAACGGGGCCCTGGTCCCTCTTTCATTTTATTGTCTCGCCTGCATAGCAGAGCGAGATGGCATCGGCATTGTCAACATTGAAATCTTAACCAAGGTCAAGTTTTTTAAATGCCATCATAGCTTAGAAAGTATATAGATCCAGTTCATGAAACGTGGACATGATAGTATTCAAGTATCACTAATTGTCTTGCATGAATTTTAGGTCACATGATTCAGGTCAGAGGTCATTTAGGGTCAATGAACTTTGACCATGTTGTGTGTATTTGATGAAATACCATCATAACTTTGAAAACTTATGGACCTAAATCATGAAACTTAGAGAAAAGAGTAGTCAAGCATCCTTGATCTTCTTGCACCAGTTTCAGCTTAAATGTATGTGATTAAGGTCAAAGATCATTCAAGGTCATTGAACTTATGAATGGTGTTTTTGTGAATAATTATTCATCAATAGTAGTTTTCGAAGTCAGCATTGCTGCTGCACGCATATTGAATCTGTAATGCAAGCAAGACTTCCAGAAGTGTTCCACTTGTTCAGTGATATTCACAGCTACTTTTTCAAAATATCTATTTTAAAAAATCAATATATGGTCAATGTTGACATACAGACTTTTGTTTTACCCATACAGAGGCATGGACTATGGCAAGAGTCTCGTGTTGTGCCTGATCTCGACAGTCAACAAACAGATGATGTCCGTGCCCTGACCAGTACAGACATGGCTGTAGAAGATCAGAATGGCGATGAGATGGATAGAGCTGGGAAGAAGGATAAGAAGAAGAAAAAGAAGAAGAGGAAAGAAAAGGAGAAAAAGCAGGCAGAAGAAGGTAGGGAGTGAGTTGATGGCTAGTTTTACTACATATTTTGAACTTAAAGCACAACTTTTTTCAGAGCTCATTTTCCGGTAAACTCAATCATGTATCATTTGGAAAGGAGGATGCTTATTATTTTTAAAGCAAAGCATTTAGCCTTAGTAAGACTGACAAAACATTTGAAATCATGTAACCAATTTTTGAGGACCAATCTTATATTTAAAGGGAAGTTCACCCTAAAGTTTGTTGTAAAAATAGCTGAAAAAAATATTAGTGAAGGTTTCAGGAAAATCCATCAAATATTTAAAAATAATTAGAAATTAAAGTTGTTGATTTGTGACGTCGTAAATGAGCAGCTGCTCCATATGTTATGTAATATAAAATGCATAAATTTCTTTCTTTTTTTATGGTTCATTATGATTTTTTTTCTATTTAGGAGCGGGTGTGAAATTATTTTTGTAGTGATTTCTTTTGTCTCGCCTGCCAGAAGTGAAGGCAATACTAAGGGATCCAAATGTTGGCTGTCTGTCACAAACATTATGACACATAACTCTGTAACTTTTAGTCACTTTCCAACCAAACTTGGATGGTAGATGTACTTAGGGGACCTGCATGTTATGCTGCAGTTGGAGGTCACATGGTATAGGTCATGGTGTTGAGGAGATGCCTTCTAGATCCTCTGAAAATTCCATGAGCTTTGGGGGCTTCCCCTCGACCCCGTCTGGGGCGTTGCCCCTGGACCCTCGGCCATTAGGTGCGAGATTCTGGTCACTTCGCTCCCTACGTTCACAAAAAACAGATATTTTTTAAAAGGGCCACTCTCAGGCCTGTGCGAGGCCTAAAGCCCATGGTATTAGAAATATTGGTATTTCGTGGGCATTTTTTTTCAAATTATTCCTCTTGACGATATTTTTGAGGGCCGCTTTTTGGCGTTCCGCCAACTTTTCCATGTCTTTTTATTTGAAAGAAATCCCATCTGGCAAAGAGAATGCAGAGACCTCCACATCCCGGGGGGGGGGGGGGGGGGGAGCACTCAGTATATAATGCATAGTGGGTATGTGCCGCGGAGGGGACCCCCATTTTTACACTCAAATTTCCGTTCCAAGGCATAGCATTTTTGTCTTATTGAGAAAAAGAACAAAAAAAGCCGCTCCAAAGCATATCATTTTCTTCTTATCGAGGAAAAAGAAGAAAGAAATCCGCTCCGAAGCTTCGCATATTTTCCGTTACGCCGTTCCGGCCATATTGATCTGCTCCAATGAGCCGCAATTTGGGTGAAAAGCGGCCGCAAAGCGCTGTCCGACCATCGCCTCAGCGCTATAGCGCACCCGGCGCCCGTGCCGCCGGGCTAGCTGCATGCACGTATGCCCGTTCCATAGGGATGAATACGCAGGCGACCCGTTCCAAGGACCCCCGTTTTCACACGTGTCGTTCCGAAGCCCGTTCCGAGGACCCTCCTTTTTACAATAAGCCCGCTCCAAGGCCCCCGTTTTTTGTCTCGCCCACGGCACATACCCACTACTTTTTTGGTTGAGTGCCCCCCCCTCCCCCGGGGTCCACATCTACATCTTTCTAGCCCTTTTAGCACACTTCCCTTTTCTTTTAGCTTTTGGACATGTTCCTCTCGGATGAATCCATGCTGAGCTAGCATAATAAAATAAGATGTATCCTAGTAAATCATAAAAATTTTACTTGAACTTCTTATTTACAAAATTACTGGATACATCTACTTGAGTCCCTCCCACCAGCACCTCGCCTTGCGAGGCAACATATCTCAACTCTATTGTAGCTCACTAAGAGAATTGGGGCATGAAGCTATCAATTGCTTGGGGGTAAACCTAAGTGCATATTCATAGCTCACTGGGAGATGGCAATATTGCGCAAAAGTTCTGTGAAGTACTTATTTGGAGAGCAAGTTATAAGAAAATAACTAGCATAGCCAAGTAGATAGTATCCAGATAGCTCGTAAGTAAGAAAATCAGGTAAGACTTTTATGATTTGTGCCATATATAATCTACATTAATAATGAATATGTGTAGTATGATTCTTATAAAGACTCATCAATCATTTCTATCATTTTCCATGAAGGTGGAGCAAAAGCTGAGGTGCTTCTATCAACAGATGATGAACAGCAGTCAGAAGTCCAAGATGCTGAACCCCAAGGATCGTCTGATCTATCAGAGCTAGAAGATCCACCGTATGAATTATGTTTTCTTACTTTTAACAAAATATAGAATTAATAATAATTAATTACTTTGCCTACCTGCAATAGAAAGTTTAGAAAAAATGATTCTGATGATGATAGTTTGTTTCCCCTATCCTTCAACACGTTCCACCACCTCCGTTTCATCCAAAATACATTTCAAATGGTTATTCTAACATATTACGTTGTTGTTGCTGCTGTTGTTTTCTTTAAAGTTTTTTTTTTTTTTTTAATAGGATGCATATTAAAGTGAATAAAATTCCTTACAATCTTAGGGTGTATTTGTAAACCACAATGCCCCTTTCAACCCCACCCCAACTCCTATCTCCCTCTAAACCTCACTCATTTTCTTTCTTTATCTGGTTTTGCAAAAGAGAGAATGTGTTACTGACAATTTCTTGCCATCCAATACACTTGTGCTTGGTAATGAAAGATACATGTAGATAAACCTCTTTTTATTCCAAAGAATGTTATTTCAGTCTTGTCAGTGGTGAATTTCCATTGAGTTCTAATGTTTTTCCTTTTTTTTGTTTCAATATTTCAGGAGATGGTATCAGCCTGTGATAAACTTCTATTATAACATGATTGATCCTATGTATAGTGCTGTTACAGATGTCTATGTCTTCATATTTGGTATTCAGTTCATCTGTTTCCTCATCATAGCCCTCTTCTCGTCTGCATTCGGGGTAAGAACAAGTTGGGATATTTTTGTCTCTGTAGCACGTTCACAGGGTTGCGTTCCTTGAAGGAATTACCAATTGAGCATGTAAGAATGACCTAAGTCCATGGCAGTTCATTTCAAGTAAATCTAGATAAACAAAAATTATTTTTGTGTTTGTCCATTGAAGATTTCGGTCAGTTTTTGTCTCGCCTGCATAGAAGAGCGAGAAAAGAGGTGCCGCTTTTCCGACGGCAGCAGAGTTGTCAACATTGAAATCATAACCTATGGTTAAGTTTTTGAGATGTCATCATAACTTTGAAAGTATATGGACCTAGTTCATGAAACTTGGATGTTAGGGTAATGAAGGATTACTAACATCCCGCCTGAATTTCAGATCACATGCTTAAGGTCAAAGGTCATTTAGGGTCAATGAACTTTGGCCATGTTGGGGGTATTTGTTGAATTGCCATTATAACTTTGAAAAGTTTATGGATGTAGTTCGAGAAACTTGGAATAAGAGTAATCAAGTAGGGCAGTTCCACGGTTACGGAGTGACATTCAGAAACACATTTTTAGCATTCAAACAAAGATATCACCCATATTTAAATAGTTATTTGTAAAGAAATGGTACCTGACAGTAGTTGCTGAAACCCACTTTTCAAAAAAATAACATTTGTCATTTTGATCCACTGAATTAATGAGATATGAATATTCATAATCATGGTTACGGAGTTTGAGGGTACAGGCGATAATTTGTCGAACTAAAGCCAAAAGCCATTTACACTGTACTAAGAAGAGGATTTCGTAGATATTGGAGGAAAAACACTTCCGTAAATGGGACCCAGTGAGACACCATTGGCATGCAGTAATGTAATTGATACATGCGCAGTAACTGGCTCTCATACACGTAATCTCGGACGATATTACGTAGTAAAATATAATCATATGAGCATTTGAAATGAACCAGTATACATCATGAGTAGATACCCATGGCAATGCAAAGCATTGAATTAGCAATATATTAGAAAGTGCCGGTGGGAGTTACATTTACAGGAAATTATCCGAATTGTCAAGCTTTTAGTGAGATTTTGAGGGTGTTAAGAGAGGAAATATTCCAGATGTCTTTTCAACATTATTCCATGTAAATTATTTCTATTTTTCCATCAATGATAATCTACATGTACATTTATATCCATATAAATGGTGTTTAATTTCCTTTAAATATTTTTCATTCCTCCAATACAAGTGATTTTCTATTTCAGTATAAACAACTTTGTATTATTCTATGAATAATTTGTCCAATTCCTTCAGGAGGAGAAGGCCACCAGTGATGTAGCCCAGCTGATCAGCTCTAATACAATCCCAATCAGTTTCCTTCTTCTCCTACTCATCATGTTCATCATCATTGTCATCGACCGTGCCATCTATCTCTGTAAGAACGTCAAGGCAAAGTTCATCTACCTTGTTGTTCTTGTCATTGCTATCCACCTATGGCTCTTCTTTATTCTGCCGTCTTACAATAACAAGTAAGTGATATTTATGTTGGTAATTGGTATGTATGCTTTCTCCTATGCTGACCAGGGATGGCATCTCAAAGCACTTTGTATCTCAGGGAAAAGGGCACTATAGAAATATTATTATTAGTAGTATTATTGTTATTATTATTTACTAAAACCAAATACCAAAAAGGAGAAAAAGAAGAGTATGAAGTAATTTGACAGTTGCAGTTTGGTTTAGAACAAATTGGTGGAAATAACTAAATTTTTTTGGAATGGGATCATTCGTAATCTTTGAGCACAAAGCAATACCAGTAGAGTAAACTTGTGCTGCCTTGACTTGACAATTTTTTAAATGTACGAATGCCATCACCATTCATATCAGAGATATGTATGCAATATGTAATATTTATTATTTATTATTTCAAATTTGCATCGTGATAATTATACATAACCAGAAGTTGACAGGCAAATGGATGTTTTGGGGTTTATTGTAATTATTTATATGAAAAATAGAAATGAACTTCCTGAATGGAATAGAATAGTGTTAAGTTACTTTATTCTTGCTGTCTTTTAACCATGCTTGTTAGAAAATTGCTTCTCCTGTTACCTTTCCCTTCTTCAATTTTCCCAGGCCTTTTGTGGACAATAATCCAGCGCAAGTATGGTATTTCTTCATCTGCATCTACTTTGGTCTATCAGCTTATCAGATTACATCAGGTTATCCAACAAGAATCCTGGGTAATTTCCTCTGCAAGAACTACAATCTAGTTAGTTTGGTGCTCTTCTATGGGTAAGGTTTATTCCATCATGTCTGTGCCATGTAACACCGCAAAAAATCAATTAATCTTGCAGATAATATCATTGTTATGATAAATATAGATCAATCTTAAGTTAATTATTTATAAAATATGTTAACTAATCAATGGACATCAAGGACATGATGTTTCATGCCTCATTAATCGGTTTCAATTAAACCTGTGAAATTACACTGGGGGGGGGGGGGGCCCTTGGAGTGCCCCCCTCCATATTTTTGTCTCACCCACCAGAGGTGAAGGCGAGACTTAGGGATCCAAATGTCGTCCGTCCGTCACAAACCTTATGACACATAATTCCACAACCGTAAGTCGCTATTCAACCAAACTTGGATGGTAGATGGACTTGGGGGACCTGCATCTTACGCTGCAGTCTGAGGTCACATGGTAAGGTCAAAGGTCATTTTCCGGTCAACGTTTAAGTTTACATGCAAGACTCTCTTATGACACCTAACTCCGCAACCGTAAGTCACTTTTCAACCAAACTTGGAAGGTTGATGGACTTATGGGACCTGTATGTTATGCTGCAGTCGGAGGTCACATGGTAAGGTCAAAGGTCATTTTCAGGTCAACATTAAAGTTTACGTGCAAGGCTCTAATGACAAGTGTTATTCCATCCCAGTCATTTCACAATGAAGTTTCGATACAATTATGTTGTGTGCCCTCGCAAATCACGATATTTCTGGTTATTTTCATAAGTGGGTGAGACACAAAATCGCTTTTGCCTTGTTTGTGATTGCATTGCAGCCACCAGGAGATTCAGATTTTCGCTTCAGTACAATTATCTCTAACCTTTTTTGTGTGCATATTTGTCCATATCGAACATATGTAAGGGGTGTTATATGTAAAGTAATATGTGTATGTCATTAAAATTGTTGCATATATTTGTGTACATTTACATGCTGTTCATTTGTTTGTTACATAGGCTTGCATTTGAGAGGAGACTATAGGCTCCGCTTTTCTGGCGAAGGCGGCGTCAACATTGAAATCTTAACCTATGGTTAAGTTTTTGAAATGTCATAACAACTTAGAAAGTATTCAAGGTTAATGAACTTTGACCATGTTGGGGGTAATTGTTGAACTGCCATCATAACTTTGAAAGTTTGTGGATATAGTTTATGAAATGTGGGCATAGGGGTAATCAAGCATTACTGACATGTCTTCGGTCACATGTTCAAGGTCAAATTTCGTCTAGGGTCAACGAACGTAGTATTATATCATTATATGAATGGTGTTTTTGTGAATAGTTATTTTATGATTGTTTTTAAAGTCAGCACTGCTGCTATATTGAATTGCATAATGCAGGCGAGACTGCCAGAGGCACTCCACTTATTTTTGAATAAATCTTGCTTAACCCTCAATAGCCCGGATCATCTTGAAACTGCAAACAGAGGGTCGGGGATGTTTTTAACTTTTCATGTATCATGGACTAGAGTTTGTGTCACTTTGGATTGTTAAAATGGATTATTCAAAGTGATATACAATGTACTGCAAAAGGATCAAATATTAATGATTTAGCGGACCTCGCCTGCTTGTCCAATTCAGTGAAGCCTCCAAGCTTGCTACGCCGCTGGGACAGGCGGCATTTGAATATCGTCTCCGTTGGTTCGCCAGTGGGAATGTTGTGTATTGCTACCGCGTCAGATTTGATTTGATTGAACTGATTTTGGATATGGCATCGGTTTCAAAGATGAAACAGACTTTCAGGCATTATTTTAAAATAGTGTCAGTGAATGTTTAATAATTAAAAGTAAAGTTTTTGGAGGTAAGATTAAGAAGTGATGAGAATAAATATGTTGAAGCCCAAGCCAGGGCCAAGGACTAGAATATATAGATCTACACATGTATACTAGTACAAAGTAGGCCTAGAACTTCTGTAAATTAAAATATCTGTTCATTTACATCTTTTGTGCACCATTTATATTTACATGTATTTGCAAATATGCCCCATTGTGCATCTGTTCTATACCAATTACCACTTAAAAGAAATATACTGCTATCAAAGAAATTTATGATACCGCACGGCGCGTAAGTTACTCTTTGAAGGAAACAAGTCATGAAACGTCCTGCTCTGATCTTTTCGCATTACAGATTTATCGTGAAAAATGTTGAGGATGGTCAAAAACAGTGCCCCTCCCCCCCCCTGGGGGGGGCATTATGCTTCTTTATTGCTCTGATTTGAACTGGGCAAAGTTTAGAAACGGTGTGTAACATAAAAGAAAAACATATAAAACATAAGAAATAAAAACAATACAAAACAGAATGAAAAATGTCAATTGTAAGAAGTAAATAAATTTGCATATTCATAGTTATGCAAATTTCCTATGCACATAATCATAGATCAAAATCAAATTATTTCACATTTGGGAAACATTCTTTATTATTGCTCTGTTTTCATATATTTTTCTACTAGTTTAGGTTGAAATTGTGAAAATTTTCCCAAAAAGCGTAAAATATGCATTATGAATAATTAATTACCTAATTGTTCAAAACATATGCAGAATTGTTAAAAATAAATCACACCGTCAGATTCAGCAGATAAAGATCTATGAGCTTGCAAATTTTCAAGTTTATTGGACCTTGCATCTTTGACATTTTTGTAGAGCAAAAAAGCCCAGTACAATAGGCATTAACTTCCATCTAGATTTCAGCATATGTAGATACTTATTGATATTTGATATTGTGTAATCTCGGACATTAGGCCTATACCCATCGTTTAAATCTTCATAGTTTGTAGATTTGAATATTTTATGCTTCTTTTGATTGTAGATGGCGTGTTATTCCATTCCTGACTGAGCTACGTACCCTGATGGATTGGATATGGACCGATACTACCCTATCACTCAGCCACTGGCTACAGGTGGAAGACATTTATGCTAATGTATATCCTATCAAATGCTTCAGAAATAGAGAAGTGGTGAGTGATATGAAGGGAGAGAGGGGTAGGGGAATGTTTGCTGTAGGTGGAAGGCATGTATATGCTAATGTATACATGTACCTTATCTCAGGAATAGAGAAGTGGTGAGTGATGAGAAAGAATAGACAGACAAACAAACAGAAAAATAGGGACAGATCAAAAGCTTTGGGATAGAGGGACTGAAAGATCTAAAAAGTGTGAAGATGAGACAGATTAAAGAAAGAAATATTGAGTTGATTAGTGAGAGAGGATGAAGGATGATAATCAAGAGGAAAAATAAACCAAGGCTTGAGAGAGAGATGAATAAGAAAAGGAATATACTGTTAGTATTAACTAGGCCCGTTTAGGTCCATTTTTGATGCACGTGTACACGGCATGTTTTTCCGGTCGTGTACACGTTGTAAACACAAACAGCCAGCTATGCTTGGTACGATAACTTGCATTGTCTGAATTTCCACCAATAATTCATGAACTGATGATTACAATACTCACATTTTTTTTCACATAATTTTTCTTTCTTATATTAAAGCAAATATAAAGTGTTAGAAAACGACTGTAGATTGCTTTGATATCATAAACGCCAATCTCGATCACTTGAAAGTTTGTGCGGGAGATCGGAGATGACACAAAGTAAAAGTCTGATTTTAGTGTTCCTAACATTATGGCCAAACTTTACATAAAATAATCTTATTTCTTGGACCTTTCATATTTAATGCAAAATGCGATTTCTTGAAAAATCTCGTCGCAACAAATTGCATAGTGTGAGCCGGGCATAACTCACATGTGAATACTTAATTAATGGTTAAGTGTATGCCAACCCTGATCCCATAGCACCAAGGCAAAATAGATCATGATATATGGAGAAGGAATTATACTTATTGTTTTCTTCTGAAAGAGAGAAAGGGAGAGAGAGAACAAAGGAGTTTTTCTTACTTTTAAACCCAATCACCTGTGAAAAAATTGTGTGTTTCCAATGTGCACTATAGGCCTACCCTGTTCCCCGTGGCACCAAGACATCCTGGATCATCAAGTATGGAGTAGGAGGAGGGATGTTGATAGCTCTTATCTTTGTTATTTGGTTCCCTCTCATCCTCATCTCGTTTGCAAACACCACCAGTATCATGAACCCACCTTCATCAATGTCAGTTGAAATTGGTTTCGGTGGATTTGAGGTATGTACAGAGAATTTCTTTTTAAAGCATACAATTTAATAATGGCCAGACCCATTTGAAATTTTTACCCAGCACAGCAACGTTTCCTGACATTCTTCTTTTAAGTCTTGGCGCAACTTTTTAGACTGAATTTTTTGACATCCGGTATGCAGTTTAGAAGTTACTAATCATTTTATAAGTGCATGTCAGACCCAAGTTGCTCAAAAATGTGATTATGTTTGGTTCTTAACTATTAGATCCAGGCCAATAATACATTGACATCAATATGGCTTATAAGGTATTCATGGGGCCAATGCTTAGATCCTGTTAAACTGTTCATTTTGGCTGTGGATGTTTTTCATCATGCTCCTCAGTGATATTAAATTTTTTTTAAATGGTGAAATGCAAAAAAAATAATGATTTGTGATGTCTTCATTTTGGTACTCAGAACTTCTTTTAACCATAATATTTTCTGTGGCAATTCGGTGGAATCACTATACGTTATGCCATCTAACGATTGCAGCTTACAGGCCGAAATTTGCAATGCATCATGGAAAAAAGTTGACATCTGTTGCACGTGCAAGTACTTAAGTGAATGCATGCATGCGATTATTCAGCGCTGGCCGACGCGGCTCATCCAGATATGCTGTTTACTAGGGTCCAGGAGGTAAATGTAGGAGAGAAATTTGCCCAGATTTTTCTTTGCGAAATTCAGACCATTTTTGCGAATTCTTGCCATATGGTTTTCATTTTTTAAAGCACCAGCATTGTGCGTTGCTGGCGCCTATGCGCTATGTCGACCCCACAGTTAATTTACGTCAATAATAATGATGTATCCATCTACTTTGCTCGTTCATGTTTCATGGACCTCCCTTGAATATTATGTATATAGATTTTTGCGCGATAGCACAATCTCCCGGCGAGCCCATGTTGCTTCCGCTCAAACCTATATCATTCTTGCAAGTACGTTAAACCTCTGTTTCTTCTCCCTCGTGGAGTGAAGACATCTCCAAGAAAGTCTCTTCGTGAAAGAGCTAAGTACACTTCCAAAATACGTTTTTAGGCCATATTGTGTTGCTTCTTAGCAACCAGATTCATTGCCAACCCTTCGGTACTGTATGGTTTGGCTCGTTTTAAATTCCCTGAGAGCGACTTTTTAGCGATTTTGTGAATTGCTTCTTCCTTTTTATCCCAGTGTACTATTTTTGTACATGGTGCCTATGCAAGGTCCTCTTCCTCCCATAGCTTCCCAGCGCTCTCTCTTGAATGTTAGCTCTTAGTTCAACGCCCGGTCTTTATTATTCTTGTCCTCTGTTACGTTAATAGTTCTCCTTGCTTCACAGCCAGAGTTTTGGGTGTTGCCCCTTCTCTTACATGTAGGTTCGAAATGTGAATTCCTTCCTCTGCTTTCTTTCGGATTGCAGCCGGACTTCATTTTATTCAGTCTCCCCTTTGTAGGTTTATAGACTTGGTTTCACTCCTTTTAGAGGCTTTTATTAGTATTAATTCTGCCTCTTCTGGCTTGATGGAATATTTAATTAAATTAATTCATAATCTTTGCCTCTCTTTACATGCATATTTGAGGTACCAAGAAATGAAAATTAAAGATTTCAAAGTATAAAAAAGAGATTACCGGTATATGGAAATCTGCTGTTCTTGATCAATTCATCTACAAATGATAGCAAGAAAGAAATGTTCTGACATTACTGGCCACCACACTCACCTCACATTGTTACACACACACACACACACACACAGCACTTCCGTTCTTGTACACCACATCACGATATCATCAAATTATTCTACCGTGTCTTTCCCGGTGTAGGAGAGGAAGAAACACTCACATTTCCCGCATAACAACCTCAGATCACTATCACTTTCAGAATTTGTCTAGCATTCGATGTCTTAGCATGAATTTTGGAAAAGGGATTACAGGAAGGTTCAAGAAACAAAGAAATTGGTGATTTTTTTTTCAGTTGTTTTTTACGGCTTTGTGCCGTCTCTCGTGTGTGGTGGTATCTTTTGAAAAGCAAATAAGAAAGAAAAAATAAGCATAATGGGACTTGGAGGGGGAATAAAATGAATAGCGCCAGCTGAAGTCACACTATAACCACTACGCAAGCTCTCGCTCGGCTGTGACAAAATATTACCTAGTATGCTTGGCGTCTGTTTGAACTTTGCCAGGAACTTCGCTGCTTTGAATCAATGACTTAAGAATAAAGTCGAAATTAGTTTCATGGAGGTAGGTGCGTTTGTTAATCAAACTTTTATGGAAAATTCTTGATTAAGATGGTATTGATAGCTTCCCATTACCCGCGGCTCATACCCCTCTAAACAACATTGCCCTAGGCGGCTACGCCCGGCCACCTGATGTGTTGTGAACTGGCAGACGTCTACGGTACATGTTTGGAAGGGGTTACGACGGGCTGCTAATTATTCCGGTATTTTCTTGAGTCTTTCTCTAGCCTTGTCATCATAACAGACATCAAATATCATGTTACCTATATAAATAAACCAAAACCGATTTCCCTGTGAATAACCTTCGTTCAGGGGGAAATGGAATTTTTTTTTTTTTTCAGGCCGAGTCTGGCTCAGACGACATTTGCTTCTATCTCGCCGAGAAAAAGGTGTGGTTAATAGACTGTTACTTACGGTAATTCATAGCGCTCTAGAGCAGTGTGGGCTTGTTTCACCGAGCACCTCACAGGTCGCATCCGCCGGTGTCCCTGCACACCATAGTGATCGGCCAGGTGTAGAAAGCCTTTCCACGCAGAGCTGCCAGCGTTATTTACGTTTCACTGTCACCCAGGCCAGCACAGGGGGTGACTCCCCCCGTGCATCAGGTCCTGCCTGGTACAGTCATGCCGGCTCAACTAGCTGCGACTGCTGGCAGTATGATGAGTCGGCCCAAAAGACATGTACATGTACGTGGCTAGCAAACCTGGCAGCTCTCGGAGCCCCATCCAAGGAGGAGACCGTCCATTATTGAGGAAGACTATCGTCCGTCGAGGAATCCTTTCATGACTCCTCCATGGGCACAGCTCCCTGGCCTACACCCATAGTGAGAAGCACTTGTTCAGGGGAGCAAAAATCTGTGTACATGATATTTGAGGGCAGTCCATGAATCATGAACTAGCAAAGTAGATGGATACATCTGATTTTCTCGTAAATAAGAAAATCAGGTAAGTATTTTCATGTTTGTCCTATTCGCTGCAACCGATAGATGGTGCACCTTATTGTGAATCCACCGACTTTCAGAAGTTAATGGGTGAATCACCTGTCACCCGTGTGTATTTTTTGTTGTTGTACAGTATGACATGATGAATTGTACAGTAGTTAATAATGTGTGTTCTTATTCTCACCAGCCCATCTTCAAAATGAATGCCCAGAGTGAGGACTTGAATCCCATTGGTACTACACAGTGGAATGATCTACAGGCAGAATTTGCACAGGACTTGGTAAGACAGATTCATATTACATTCAATCATTGCAAGTTAATAAAACGTAAATGTAATTGATACAAAGGAATCAGATTTTTTTTAAGTTAATTATTAGAATACGATTACCAAAATAATAAAAAATACATACATGTATATTGTACTCAAGTTCCCAGTGTTCTCTTCTCTAAAATGCAAACCCTATGTTCGTCTTTGTTCTGAATGTCAAATTCTGTGTTCTTAAGTCACATGCACTGTGGAAGTATTTTTAAAATGTAAGTTTCCATTACATATATGGCTGCAGTTTGTAGATAGAGCTTGGAAAACTCATGGTTAGTACTGTCAATAGGTTTGATCGTCATAATTTCCTTCTTTTTTATATTATTTGATTTTGCTTTGATTTTCATGATTGTCCCAGTTTCAGGCCTGAAAAATGGTGTTTTAAATGAAAATATGTTCTTCCTGAATTTGATGGCATTTTTTTGTATTGCAGAGAACTTGGGACTGAATACCCGGATTGAATGGTTGTTCCTATCATTTCTTTGAATGATCTACCATATCAAAGCCATGTTGATTCTTTTATAACTCATGTACTTGTAGCACTGGCTTCAAATAAAGATAGTTGCTATGGATCTCTTACATGTACATGTGATTGTGATTTTAGAAGTGATGTGTTATCAAATCTGCATCGGCCATGCTCTGGTGATTGTGACCTAACGTTACAATCATGACAATTTATTTTTTTCCTCTCAGAATCATTATTCATCGTACTATTTGAGCACATAAATAAGGGGATTTGACAATTGCTTTATCCCTGCGAAAACCACATTCATTTAGAGGGTTTTTTTTTTTTATAAAGGTTTATTCCTAAAAAAAAATGCATCTGAATATCTATTGTAACCAGCCCTTACATTTGCCCACGGAAACATATTCCCCTTATACTGTCTTTGGTCCTAAGGTGTTTTTTTTTTAAATATCCATGCCCTCCAAATGCAAGGACTGATTGTATCCCTGTCTACTCAAATTTTATAATTTCTGCAGAAGTTATGTACCCTATGTAATTTCTGATCGATTAATGATAATTAACATTATTTGTATCATAAAACATGTCTCTCTATTTGTTCCTTATGTTCAGAATGCAAGGACCTTCTTAGATGGATATCGTCAGGAGGATGTTGTGATTGCTACAATCAGTGGTAACTCAACAGGTACTTGGGACATCAGTCCGCCAAGCAGAGAGAACCTGATTAAGAGCCTACAGATAGATGTTAACCTTTATATCTACTTCAAGTATTCTTTTACCAGGTAATAGTTAAGACTAACCACAAGTAAAGACTCACCAAATTACCATACAGTGTCTGTAATAGTAGCAATTGTATCAATAGACCCCTTAGAATAACAACTTTTGCTAAAAGGTGTGGCCCTTCCCTATTTGTAAAAGTGCATTATTATATAAAAAAGAATCCCTGAAATAAAATCATGGTAACATACAAATGTAGATATTGATTGGCTATTGAGGAAAGTTACCATGACAGTTAGCATTGATGACAGAGTAATCTATGATTTATATTTTTTGTGAGAGGCTTGATGTTGGTTCAATAATTAGTCAATTAGAATATGTGTACAGTTTAATCCTTTCCCAAAGAGTTTTTCCAAATGTGATTATTTTTTCCCCAGATAATTAATATATATCACTTTTTTTTAATTCAATAATTCCCATGAAAATAAGACACTTATTTAATAATCAATTTAGTAATATTTTTGAATTGATGTTAATGGTTGTTTTGGTTGCCAATAACTGCTGAATTTAGTTTTAGCTTTTAAAATGGCTACTATGGAATTTTTCAACCAAATGATCACAGGTGTCTGTTCCAGTATTATAAAAACTTCAGGAATGTTGCATGAAACATACATCCTATTCTAAATCAGTGTAAGTCCCAAAATCAAAGGTTAGTCCTTTCATGAAATGCTAATTTGTAGTTGATTTGCATTGAATTGCAACACTTAATTACGCTTGATTTGCAATTGAACATGAGTTTTTTTAATGCCCCATTAGTCCCTGGAGAATATTTGATCGATTTGATTAAGAATTTACACGATTTATTTGTTAATTTGTTTTTCATCCATGACAGGTATCAGGCTGAAAAGAAACTAGGGTCAAAATATGAAAATCTTTTGTAGGTAGTTTATGTGACCATAGTAATAATAGAGTTTTCTCTTTCATTACCTACAACATACTATTGTGTCTGCTTGAACCAGCATATGTATTACTTAATCATTGGTATCAATGAAATTGATATGGTACATTTTATGCACATTGGCCTGTTAAGTAATCTTCCTGTAAAAAAAATAAGTTTCATATCTTTTTTTCTTCCAAATATAATTAAGTTCATTATGTTTTTTTAAAGTTTGACAATGATCACACACTCTGTGCATGTATTGAAATAGTTTTTAGTTTGTGTATTCATAAGTACTGCAGAAATGACTGAACTAGTTTTGTGTCTCTGTAGCTACCTCATGCGTAACTCTAAATCACGTCAAAATTATTTCAGGATATTTTGCACTTACAATCTCTTGTCCTGCTCAGGCCCCTTCATTGCATGAATACATATGTATATTGCAATTGTTGTTTTTTGCACACAAAGTTTAACCCATGTTATTTATACATTAAACAACTCGCAGTATTATAATTTTGAAGGGTTAATTGATTATCTTAAATTAAAACATTTCCATGCTTTAATATCTTTGTCTGAATCTATCAACTTCCTTTACCTTCAAAAAAAAAAAACCTCCTAGCAATTATGGTATATCGACATAATATACAAACATATGTAAGATTGTTTCAGTTCAGATACTGTTACTTTAAAAATGTAGCCCAATGAAGAATAGTCATGGAAATCCCCAAATCCCATATTTTTGCAGTGAGAATAGATGAATTAATAAACGAATTCAAATGATGAAATAGTAAAGACATTAGAAAACCCTTTTCAGACAATTACATTATGCTCATTTATGTCTTACCCTGGTTTACATTCTGTTCAACATCTCTCTTTCTCCCTCTCATTTTGTCTGTTTTGGTTCTATACCTCTAAAAGTGTTCTTTATTTTTCTTCATTTTATTTTTCCATCATTGATGATGATCTTAATGTAATGTTTTTCCTCTCAGAATCACCAATAATGCCCAAGTCACACCAACCATACAGAACAATCTTGATGTGATGCTGACAGAGGAATACGATGCATTTAGGGATAATCTGATTCAGCAACTTCAATTTAACACCAGTGATCCAGGGTGAGACAGTGGACAAATCATAACTTTACTTGCAATTCTCTTACAATTATTTAATCTGTTTGTATAATGTTAATTCTAAATTCGAATTGTTTAGAAGGGGCAAATGAATAAAGACCTGTTAACTTTTTTTTACTTCACTTCCAGTCCTATTTTATTTGTGTTGAGATAAAAGTTTATTTCGATTTAGCAATCAATCAAGACATGTTAACATTAAGAAATTAGTTCACTTACAGTTCTGTTGATTTACTTCAATAAGCAGGATACATCTACTTGATTTATGCTAATCAACTCGCACACCGAAACAATGTACACAAAATTTCTTGCGCAATAGCGCCATCTCCCTGCGTCTTGCTGCAGAGATCATTGTACTCTGACGTCCATCTTCCTCTTTCGCTTTTGCGATGCACTGTGAACGGTTGTCAGATAAGTGCTCTCCCAAAACTTTTGCGTTTTCTCGCATTATGGTAGCTCTTACTGCTTTTTCACAATTTCAGTCTTACTCATCTGATAATATATCAGATTGTGTTTCATTTAATTCTACTTTAGCACGAATCTTACAAGAAATTTGGTAATTTTACGGCTTTTCGTTTTGTAATTGTGTTGCTTTGCTTTATTAAATACCCTTGTACAGGCGGAGCGCCTATGACTTATGAATTATATATCACATGAAAGAGAAAAGTATAGTCTTTGTTTTCCATCTAGTTGCAAATTGTTATCGGTCACGCATGAATGATTATACTTCATTAAGTGTGATAATGCATATTTTCATAATTTTTGTAATCATTGAAGTGAAACTCATAATGCTTCAATGATCAAGACTTATTTCTTATTTTTTACGAGAGAGGAGATGAAATGCTTTCATTTCATATAAAATTCAGATCCTTTTCACCTGTTTTATTCATTTTGACAGGAAATGAAATATTAAAAATGAATCTATTTACACCACTGTACAAAAACTAATGGGGCAACAGCAGTCAGGCATCAATTCGTTTAAAATTATTTATGAAATCTGTAATACCGACTGAAATATTAAGAACTGTATGTCAAATGAAAGCATATCATATCATCTCTCGGGGAAAAAAGGAAATAAGTCATGATCAATGAAGCGTTGCGCGCTACGCTTCAATAATCACTGCAAGTTCTGAAAATATGCATTATGGCATATAATAATTCACAATCATTCATGCATGACTGATCAGTAGTTGCTAAACAAAGGCCGTACTTTCTTTTCCATTTTTATATTCATTTTGACAGGAAATGAACATTTTGAAAATGAATCTAATTACACCCACTTACAAAAGTCAATGAGGCAACAGCAGTCAGATATCAATTTGTTTGAAATCATAAACGAAATCCGTAAAACCGACTGAAATATTAAGAATTGTCTTGTCTTGTCTTGTAAATACTGCACTTGAAAGCCTCAAAGAAGCTATAGACGTGCAGGTCATTCATGCAATCACTGCCGCTATGTACTTCTTTTAATTAGCATGTTTTTGCTCAGCTGTTTCTTAAATGCAGCTAGATCGGATGCAGTTTTAGTAGTGGGAGAAAGCGAATTCCACTCCACATTTGTACGAGGGTAGAGGGAATATTTGTAACAATCCTTATTTGCTCTGATTATACTGAAGTTTAAGTCATGAGACTGTCTGGTTATTCTAGTTGTTGGCCTGGAGGATGCTTTGGAAGTGATTTGATTTATAATACATGGAGTTATTTTGTGTATTTCTTTAAACAAAAATATAAGCCGGCTTCTTATTCTCCTGTCTTGGAGAGTATCCCATTTGTATATCAAATGAAAACATATCATCTAATTTTTTGGAAAAATAGGAAATAAGTCATGATTAAAATAAATAGAGTAAAATTCACAGAGCATATTTCTAAAAAATTTCTTCATAATTGGATAACAAATAACAAAGTTATTGAATTTTAAATTTTATAAATATTTTGTGAAAACAGTAATATGCACATCGTCATGAATATTCATTCGGTGGGCTGATGATGTCACATCCCCACTTTCCATTTTCTTATGTTATTACAGGAAATCATAAATGTTTCATTTTTTCATACATGTGTAAATGATGTGTCTTCATTATGATGAAATAAGTTGTGGCAATAAAGAACTAATGCACTTAACCAGTTTTGAATCCAATTGTTTTAGTTCTTGGTAGAAATTTTTTAATAAACCTGATTTCATATAATAAAATACAAAAGAACAAATAGGGATATGACATTATCAGCCCACCTAATGAATATTCATAAAGACATGCCGAGAATTGTTTCACTGGAATAAGGCAAATCTTTAAAATTCAATAACTTTTGTTATTTGTTATTCGAATTTGATCAAATTTTGTGCATTTTGCTTTGTGAATTTCACTCTATTTATTGAGATATAAATATATTGGCTATTTATATGCCAGATACCCCTCCTGTTGACATTCGCAACTTGTTCCCCGAGTCTTTCCTGGTCGGGTAAGCATCATCTCGGTGGAAAGAAACAGCCATATATCTCTTTAGATTGTCGGCTGTGTACGTGCGTTCAGGCTTGTTTCAAGCCCCAGGTTTTTTCTGTCGGCATTTCTATGCCTACTTCCTGGGCGCACCCACCATGCCGGGTCGGGGAGTTCACACCAAACTGTCCGCCACCAGGCCATCGGTCGAGCTCAAACAGTCTATCCGATAGACTGCCCTCTATGTGGGTCAAGCTTGCGGGCGTCTCCGCCGCTTCCTCGTGTGGAGTGGGCTACGGTCGATGCATTTACCGTGCCCGTGTGTCAAATTGTCTTCTTTTTTAGAAGCTTTTTCACTCGGCACACTTGAGTCGCCTCGCAGGCTGCTTTCATCCTCCTTCCATGCTATGTATGTGACCATGGTCACTGCGTGACCGAGGATGATGTAATCGTGGTGGATATACATTTATGTATAAAATGTATACGTGTGTGTATGCATACTGTATGCCTGTCTAACCACGATCACCACGACCCGCTTTCTCTCGGGCCGACTGTGGATGAGTCCCTCCATGAAAGTGATTTACTTCACTGGAGTTCTTCTTTTTAGAAGCTTAGATTCTCATCCCCCGCTGCGTCATTTTTGCCGCCCCCCGCAGCTTCTCGGAACTCCTTATCTTACCGATATCGGACTGTTCCATGCTGTTGCAACCGGCGCCGGCTGTGCTTGCCCTTGCGATCACCAGAGAAACCAGGCCTTGTGGCTGTTTTCGTAAACAACTGGTTCTCATCGCAGACTGAGGGAAATATTGGTGATTATTTTCCTCAAGTCGCCTTTCTCCTCCGCTTGTTTCGTCAAGCGAGGACTTAGACACTCTTAGCCAGTTTCCGTCCCTAACCTTGATAGGACAGGGCCGTTGTTACCTCACTCGATTCCGTCGGGAACGTAACTGTTGAGGTATCATGTCTGGCGTTGTCTGTTGGTTCAGAACATCTTGACCGACATCTCTTGATCATCGTTTACACGTAAGATCATGACAGAGACATTGTTCGCCAGCTCACCTCTGGCGTATGCTTCCTGCGACTAGGGATTACTCCGCTCAGCGGACATCCATCGCAGCCTAGCCTTACGGGCCCTCTCGGCGATGGTGGCTTCAGCCAAACCACCGCCCACCTCTCCCGCCGCGGGCACTGCACCCTCAGGCGGGTGTTTTATTTAGTACGGGAGAAAAGGGATCCGCTGTCTATCACACTTATTATGTCGTGATGCGTGCCGCGTTTTTCTCCGACACGCCCGTTTGAGCTGCTTTGACCAGACTGTTCTATTCTACATAGACAGCAGGTCCGTTGCATTTTCTTATTAACAGGATGGCACTCAGTCGCTTTTCTCGACACATTGACTGCCTTACGAGTGGTTTACTTCAACCTTACTCTCTGTCGTTCCATGTCCTTTTCGGACCGCTGGAAACGTCCTGCCACAGCTCTCTATCAGAATTCTGCAGATGTTCTGCCCTCACGCATTTGAGACAGATATCGAATTCTGGGCGCCTTCTCCCACGCTGGGGCTTCTGAGATATCTCGCATTCCTTACGTTTGCATGGTTGCGGCTTGGCTTAAATTATTAAGCCGGTGACTTGACCGTGGCTTTTATTAGCCCCGCTGTCACCTTCTCAGATTGATTGATTGATCACTTACTGAACCGTACAAGTTTCAGTCTTCCGATCACGATTCTTGTCGAAATTTTCAACAAAATCAGATCGTTTTTTGATCATCGGCAATTATCATCCCTCCGGTTACGGATGATTAATACCTTCAATCCGAATCTTACAACCTCTTAAGTTCTTCTCAAACGTTGAGCTTGTATGGCTTAGTCCGTCATGGCACCTGTCGGTCGTTCTTGACGCTTGACTAACTCCCTCTTGTTCTTAAGGACCTTTCTTCACATGAGGCCTTATTTGCCTCCTCTGTCCTTAAGGCAGCAGCCTTTCGTGTCTTCATCTCCCTATTTTTGTACGCACTTTCTTAGTCTAGACATGCCTCCCTTCACGTTGAATCCGTGTTGGTCTAGCAAATCAAATGAGTATATCCCAGTTATTGATGTACATGTAAATTATGAAAATACTTACCATGATTTTCTTATTTACGAGATAACTGGATATACTCATTTGAACCCTCCCACCGACCCCTCGCCTTGCGTGGCAACATGTCTTGCGTTCAGGCTCATGAGAGGAAATGGACGCCTCTTTGCGTGATGATCTTGGGATAGTGCGTGCGTAGGGAGATGCTGCGCGCGCGCAGGAAAAATTGTGTACTTTTATTCGGCGTGCAAGTTAATCGTAATGAACTAGCAAATCAAATGAGTATATCCAGTTATCTCGTAAATAAGAAAATCATGGTAAGTATTTTCATAATTATTTTTAGTTTTGCTGGTCCAAATGTATTTCTTTTATGCTGTTTATGATCTCAGAAGGGTCCCAAACAATTTTCAGTGAAAAAACAATGAAAAACAGAAGGTTAAAAAAACAATAAAATACATAATAAATTGCAAAAAACAATATAATACATAAGAAATTGATCTGATATCGCAATTTTTTTCATGTACACTTGCTAAGAACTTCAGAAAGAGTTTCCAAACCTAAAATTATAACATTTGGAGCTTTATTTAGGGAGTTAAAGGGAAAAGTATGATTTCGCATACTAATTCCGCATAAATTAGCATAATCACTTAGTAGCAATTTGAAGGAAATAAATTACTACACAATTTTGTAGATTATGTCCCAGACAACCTGTGTGCCAATTTTCGGCACAATCGCGCGGCCAACAGCAAATGGCCGAGATCTCATTGGGAGTTCATATGGCCTGGGAGCCCCCCCCCCGGCCATATGAACTCCCAAAATACCCCGGCCTAGATAGGGTTAAATAAAAAGAGAAAAATCCAACAAGCATAACACTGTAACTTTCATCAAAATCGGATGTAAAATAAGAAAGTTATGACATTTTAATGTTTCGCTTAATTTCACTAAACAGTTATATGCACATCCTGGTTGGTATGCACATGAGGAGACTGATGACATCATCCACTCACTATTTCTTTTGTATTTTATTATATGAAATATGAAATATTCTAATTTTCTCCTCATTGTTAAGTGAAACAGTGATTAATTCCTCCCTGAACATGTGGAATTAGCATTGTTTGATACTATATGATTCAGTCAAGTCGGTCCCTATGGTCAAATCTGTAAAAAACTAAATAATGTTTAATTCAAACAATAAAAACAAAAGAAAAAGTGAGTGATGGACATCATTGACTGACTCATTTGCATGTCACTGAGTTGTGCATATCACTGTTTTGTGAAAAATAAACGAAACCTTAAAATGCCATAACTTTCTTATTTTACATCAGATTTTGATGAAATTTTCAATGTTATGCTAGTTTCATTTTTCTCTATTTATTCAAATCAACATTTTGCTGGGGTGGACTTGACCTTTATGATATATTCATTTTTATATTGAATGTGAAATGGTTTGATTAAAGAGATGCTTTCTTTGTTTCTATCCTTGAAACCTACAGTGTGATGACAAATTTAATTCCATTATACATCAACGTCCCAGCTCTATCCAGCCCTGAACCAGTCACTATCCTACTTGAGAGTAATGAGAGTAAGTCAAACCTTCCTCAGTATTAATTGAACAAAGTTTGAAGGGAGTATACAGTGTGTCCCACAAAAATGTTAATGGCAGTCTAGATGGGTATGATGTGAAAATTATAACATTATATTGCTTATATCTTTACACTCTTGAACTACAGGTTATTTTCTACAACTGAATGAAATTTTATGTGATATAGTCTTCTAATCACAAAGATATGAGCATGTTTTTATTACACATCAGTAGGGCTGTCATCATTGAGAAAATTCTTTGTCGATATTGTGTTAAAAATATCTTAACGATATCGATAACTATTGACAAAAAGAACATAACATGCATTACAGCGATGTCACATACTCGCGTTGGTCAAAATTTGTATCTGCCACTGTAACGAGAAAGCTTTAAAATCCGCATTCATCGGATGTAAATGACTACATAGCATCTTTTAACAAACATATTTAGCATAAATATATCCTCACCTTTCATGTTATTAGCATTATTTTAGGGTTTGATGAAGTTTTATTGATAACGTTACTCATATACTGTATATCAGATTCTGTTTCTTGTGATTCTACCCTAGCGCATATCTTACGAGAATTTTAGTAAATTTATGGCTTCTCATTCTGAGCTTGTGTTGCTTTGCTTCACGTCGCTCATACTGGCCTATGACTTCTCCCTCTGTAGGTTTTGCGTTCTTCTCTCTTTGCGTAATAGTGTCTTTGTGCAATGCCTGGCTTGTTTTTTCTTGCCTTGTCTTGAATTCATTTTTCTCCATCCTATTTCCCCCTTAGCTAGTCTTGTCTTCGGACTTTGTTTTTAGGAGCCTTTTTAAAAAACTTCAAAAATTAAAAAAAAAAATTATAAATAATTTTTTTTTCTTTCAGGCAGGTTTCTTTATTCTGTCATTTTGACTTATTCTTACGAAGCCTGGTTTTTGCTTAATTAATTAGCAACAATAAGTTCATCTTAATTAGTGTAAAAAAAACCTTTGTTTTTTTCTCACAGGTGGCGTTCTTAATCTATGTCCTCGGACTTAGTTTTAAGGAGCCATGTCTTGCTTAATCAATTAGCAACTTCTGTTTGTCTTAATTAATTATTAAAATGAAACTTTTTTTTTTTCTTACAGGTTGCCTTAATCTTTTGTCTTCGGACCTAGATTTAAGAAGCCTTGTCTTGCTTTATTAATTAGCGACTGTAGTTAGTCTCAGTTAATGATTAAGAAAAAAATTTTTTTTACAGGTACGGCATCTGATGCGGTCTTTTTTATCCCTCTTTTAAGTTTTGCTTCTTAGCTTTACCTTGCCGTAGGTCCCAGGCGTTGCAACTTTTATTTGCTCCAGAACGCCTTCAAGCAGTGCGGGTTTGTACCCCCATGCTCCATGTCAGCTTCAGCTGCCTGTGTCCCCGAGCACTGACCCGATCAAGCAGATGCTCACCTGCACGGGAAAATCCCGCTAGTTTGCAGGTGCTACCGACACACAGGATTCGTCCCCAACTGTCGGCAGGCTCCTGAGTATGCCCATGAGTCGATCACGAGGCCGTACTGCCCGTGCAGCTTCAGGTGCTCCACTGGGAGAGGAGTCTTTTCATGACCCGACCCCCTGTTGCTAACCGCGGAGCAAGTTCCATCAGAGGACAAACCTTTAAAAACTCACCAGGCAGTACGGCTCCCCAGTCTACCACCAGTCCCGCACGGGATGCTAGAGAGCTCCTCCAGCAGTACCTCCCTCGCAACTAACCCCCCTCCCCACCCCCCTGAGTGGTCCTGTAGATGGAGAGGAAGAATCCCTCTTTTTTTGCCCAGGCTCATACATTGCCCATTGCCTCAGGGCATCCCACTCACGAGGGATTTTTATGGCTGCCTTTGAGTGGGCAGCCTACCAAGCCAGCGTACCCTCCGCTCAAGCGAGGAAACCCCCGGTCGGTCCTTGGCATAAGCTTCACCTTTTTTAAGAAGATACGGAAGCCTTTTTTGCCACTTTGTCCTACTCTCCCCAACTTGGTCGAGTCAGGGCTAGACTAGGCACCCGTCTCTCCAGCGGTCACTGCTGTACATAGAGAGTTCGAATCTGAGATATGGGCATCATACCCACTCAGCGGTTAGGCTCACTGCCTCCATCGGAGCCCTGCTGGGCTTACGAACGCAAGCATCGGAGTTGAATGTCACAGCGAAATTGGACAAAACTATGCTTTCACTGATCGGTACCCTATGGATGCAGCTTGCACTGCTGCTACCACGGCATTGAACGCCCAAAGGGAACGGCTATTTTCCAAGCTAGATATCCCTCCCACAGACATTCATGGCTTTATCCCGGGCGTCCCCCAGTCGGATATGCATATCTTTGGAGGTGAAGCGGCCACACCTCTCCAGGAGGAGATCGATGGCCACAAACAGGCGTCCAAGCTTATTAAACAGCTCAAGGCCTCCCGCCCATTGGCACCTTCTGCCAAGAAGCCTGGCTCAGAGACAGTCCTGGGCACCTGCCCTGTTGGGTCATTGATTCCCCCGCCAGAACACCGGCTATCATTTCCCATGGTGGCAGGGGCAGAGGTGGGCGGTCCACCACCAGGCTTTGGCCAAGCCCAAGCAGTCTGTTTGACAGACTGCTCTGAGCCTGGGGTCCAGTCGACGGGCGTCTCCGCCGAGTAACAGACGATGCATTCAGGGTTTTCAGTCCCAGTATACAACGTATCAATAACGAGTGCCAAGGGTGTTCACCCAAGTGATCAACGCCATGGCAGCCTACTTGAGAAGCCAAGCCCTGCGGCTGTTCGTTCATCTATAAGACTGCCTTCTCGTCGCAGACTCCGGGGTGAAGCTTCTCTCTCACCTCGCCCTACTTCTTTGGGTAACTCAATTGTTAGGGCTTGTTGATCTGTATACAACTCTCCCGACACTTCCAGCAAAAGCTGGTTGGCCGAACTGTGTTAATCCGCATGGACAACAGGTCTGTTGCGGCTTACATAAACCGGCAGGACGGTAACCGGTCGAGTTCCTTTGACACGCGTGCCTACCCTCCGAGTGGTCTCTCCACCCAGAGGTTTTTCGGTCGATCCAAGCCCTTTCATGGCCGCTAGAAATAGACCAGTTTGCCACAGCTCTCAAACCAGAAGCTGCTGGTGTTATGTTCTCATGTGAAGGAGACAGAGGCCACCTTCTTTGATGCCTTCTACCTTCACTAGGGGCATCTGAGATGCTACGCATTCCCTCCATTTGTGTTTATACCGCTAGTTATGACAAGTCGAGGCGGTCAAGGCATGGGTACTCCTGATAACCTCCATGTGACTCAGGAGTCAGCAGTTCCCCCAACTCCTCTTTTACTGGAGGAAGAACCTCTCACCCTTCCCATGAGGCCAGACCTGGTGTCTCAACTCCTCTCCGGAATCAAGCATTTATGGCCAGCGGTTCTTCATTTAACTGCTTGACTCCTCTCAGGCTAGGATGCTAGGGCCTTACGATTCTCAAAGCAAGTGGCTCATTTTGTAGCTGAAAGCTGGACAGACTCATCTGAATGTTTTTACAATTCTTGACTTAGTCTTTTTCGGATTGGTGTAGCGATAATTCTGCTGAGCCACGCAAGGTTCCAGTGTCTTCGATCGCGGTTTTCCGTGTTGGATTTCGACAAATGTAGAGCGTTATTGACCATCAGGGGCTATCGCTCAGCCATTGCAGCCATTATTGCCGGTTTCCCTCATGGTTTGAATGTCTCTTATCCGAATCTTCTTGCGAGATTCTTGACACTTTTATTTCTCAAACGTCAGCCTAGTATAAGTTTAGCCCCGTCTTGGAGCCTGGCGGCCATACTTGACGCCTAACCTTCTTTTGAGCCGTTGGCTTGGTCGTCTTGGCATAATTTATCCATCAAGACAGCCTATTGATTGTGATCGCCTCTGGCCAGAGGCGTAGCCTTGCATGCTTGCGCATTACACTCGGACACTTAAGGTGGGAGTGGCGTGGAGTCTGCTTGATTCCCACACCTTTGTTAATGACAGGAACCAAACTGTTTAGCTGCTCTGTAGCTGTTCTGTGGAGTCCTTCTGGCTCCCCTTTCAGACTTTCCTTCTTTTCTGAAGATAAAATTTGGTGTCCTGTCCAGGCTTTGAAATGGTAATTCGATTAGACAAAGTTTGTTCATAAATCTGACCAACTCTTTGTCATTTCTTGCGAACCTCTCACTGCAGCGTCTCGTGACTCCTCATGCTTGATCGTTTTAGCGATTAGGTCGGCAGGTGCAGACGCGCTTCTTCCGATGCGAGGCCGAAGGCCCATTTTGCACATTTCCTGTAGAAAAATTATGACACTGGTGGATTTCCATAGTTACGATTGATTGGATCAATCGTAACTCATTGTAAGACAGGACATTTTGCACATTTCCTGTAGAAAAATTATGACACTGGTGGATTTCCATAGTTACGATTGATTGGATCAATCGTAACTCATAGTAAGACAGGGCCCAGGAGCATTGGGTCGTTGTGGGCCCTTTTCCAAGGTATTCCACTTGACGATGTTTTGAGGGCCGCTTTTAAGTGTAATGCCAACATTTCATGTCTTTCTTTTTGAAAGACATTCCGTCTGACGAGGCAAATTTTGCCTCAGCCTTGATGGCAGCGGCCTCCATATCTTCATCTCCCTAGTTCTTTGCGTACATACTTTTTGCTTTAGACATGCCTCCCCACTTCTGAATCCGTGCTGGTCTAGCATAAATCAAGTAGATGTATCCTAATTATTGAAGTAAATCATGAAAATACTTAGCTGATTTTCTAATAACGAGATAACTGGATACATCTACTTGAGGCCCTCCCATTGGCCCCTCGCCTTGCCTTGCAACATGTCTCAATGTCACGGGCTTAATTCGAGGAAGATGGACGTCAGAGTAGAATGATCTCTGTAGTAGGACGCACAGGGAGATGGCGCTATTGCTCAAGAAGTTATGTGTCTTTGTTTTGGTGTGCGAGTTGATAAGTATACAAATAATGCACGAAATAATGAAAGATGTGCGAGAAGAGCCAATGGATAAACTGCACCGAGGTCCGCAGGACCAAGTGCGGTATACCCATTTGGCGAGTCGAGCACAGAGTTCATTATTTAGGTCCTCTAAGCACAAGAATGCATATATTGTTTGTTTTATGCACCCCCCCCCCATTCCCCATGTTATTGAGTTGCCCTGAATGCTATATTTGATCTAAATTCTAGATAATAATAATAATAATAATAATACAGGTATATTTACCCAGGGAAGCCGCTTCAGTTCCGAAAACTGTTCTCCCAGCGGGCCCTGCTATTATTATTACCCCGGCTTTAGCTGGGCTGCCTAGGCGCTCAAAGCATTCAAGGAATTTCTTCCTACCGGGTACCCATTCATCTCACCTGGGTTGAGTGCAGCACAGTGTGGATAAATTTCTTGCTGAAGGAAATTACGCCATGGCTGGGATTCGAACCCACGACCCTCTGTTTCAAAGTCCGAAGACTAATCCACTGGGCCACAGCGCTCCAGATAATTCCAGACCTCGCACTATCCTGCACTCTGACGTCAGAGTGCAGTATAGTATTTTTGGTATGACGTTAGAGTGCAGGATAGTGCAATTTGCTGAATATCATGTGATTCGATTTGGACCAATCAAATTACAAAACATTATAGGGAGTTGTATAACATAAACTAGCATAAATCAAGTAGATGTATCCAGTTATCTTGTAAATAAGAAAATCAGGTTTTCATGATTCGTTTCCTTGTTCTCTTTTTGTCGACCTATAATCAATCAATCAATTTTTATGTTTGATTCCGCAATTTGTGTGCCAAAAATCTATTTTAAAAAAAGGATATAAAAAAAAGAGTGGATGGAGACGTGATTGGACTACATACTTTATTCAACATAATAATGAAACTTGGATGGATTGATTTTCTGATGGTTGCTGAAAGAAGCCTCATATCTCTGTGTTTGATGGACCTTATCGCATGGAATTTAAAACATTTGTATAAAATAGATACTAGTTTAGGATTATGATTTGGTAATTTGATATTATATTTCTTGTGGGACACACTGTATAGGAATCAGCATACGGCCGGGTGGTCGATCTGTTGCAAATCTTGCTCGTTCGTAACCAAATTGCATAAAATTTGGAACACACATTGGTCTAATTCCAAAAATTAGGTAAAAATCTTGCATTTTGAACTACTTCATCAATTTTCAACCAATTCTCCTGAAATATTGCTCACACATTCGTGTTGAGGTAAAGATGTGAAAGACACTTTTTTGTGTGTCAGATGGGCAAGACATATTATTTATGTTGGAACCTGCGTAGCCTTGGTAATGGCATATTACAACAATTAATGCGAACATCATGCGGATTGAGCTACTTTTTCATTTTATGACTTATGCTCATGAAAGTTGGCACACACCTGGGTCTTGAGCTAGAGATGTGCAAGACACATTTTTCATATTTTTCTGATATTGAGTTGCCATGGTAACAGTAATGGCCAAAAATTCAGGAAAACAAATCCAGGCATTGGAACATTTTTTCTTGAAACTGTATTAACCTCTTGAAAGGGAAGAAACAGATTTGATATAAAGAAGAGTGGAAGCTGTTAAAGGGGGTATGTGAAAAGAATGGATATTGCAGGCACCTTACCTGTCTTTCATCAACAGTCTGGTCCAAGCTAGATGATTTTGATACTTGGCTTTCAAAGAGCAAGAGAAACATAAAGAGTATATTCCATAATAATCAACCTTTTGACTATATAAGCATTCCTACATGTAATATGAAAAAGTATACCACACCAAAATAGGGAAAAGGAATATAGAGAGCTTGAGTCATATTCTTCAAGTTAACTCAATATTTTCAAACCACCCACCAAGGACCGATATGAATTTCTGTACCACTTTTGATAATTTCTACTTTGTATAAGATGATACTGCCTCTCTTTCACTTGAGGTAGATGATCCATTTTCCCCTACCGCTTATGCCATTGTTCTCTGCTATGTATCTTTCTTGTAGAATATGGTTATGTTAATGCCTCTTTACATCTGGAGGTTGGTGAGATATTAAACCTTGAAGGAACCAGGGAATGGTGGGAGGTGGCGGTGGCAGATGACTCCTCTGAAGAAAGTTCTACCATCCAGATACTCACATTCAATGAAAGGGTTGCATCAGAGCTTCTTG